>NC_134924.1:625000-1250000 GCF_051014615.1 Bombus vancouverensis nearcticus
AACTTATTTCTGTACTTATTTAAAAAATATTTTCTTACCTCTGCTTGTTACTTTATCGTAACATTAACTAGATATTAGATCAATAAAATTAATTGATATTTTGTTCATCGATGTCCCAAATATCGAATATTAATCAGCAAAATGGAATGAAATAACGGGGCAGCTTTGCAGATTAAATTAGAGGCCAATTTGCATCAAGTTACATCAAGTTGCATTATTCTGCAATCCCAACAAATTACAATTTAATTTATGGGTTATAATAGCACGAACTAAAAGTCAAAATTGAAACATCTAATTATTTTCAAGTTGTTCTATATACAAGAAGCTAAACATGAAACATGGTTGGATCACAGGTGGCCACAAGTTTGTTAAATATTTATATACGTTATATTTCTCGCATCACCTACCGCATATGCTCGGCATTTAATTTAGCCGATTATTTTAATCGTTGATTTTTATAGATTCGAGCATTATAATATCTTATAGTATAAAATTTATAACATAAAAGTATCGATATATATATATTTTACAAACAATACATTGCACATCTATTTGCATTGTAAGTTATTTTTATTATAAAATTGTTCTACCATTTTCATTAGTAAACCGAAGAAAAATATGAGCATTAAAGGATTCATAACAAATAGTGTTGACGCTTTCGTTCCTGAGGCTATCATAGCGAAAGAATGGAAATTCTTATCTCTCATTCTTCCTACCGAATTCTGAAAACATTTATTCATAACTTCCAAAATATTCCAAATGTTTAATTTCCAAATAATTGTTTCTTTGATTCGATTAAACATTCAGATGCTGCATACAGATCAAAACAACAGCATCCTATGTTCTTAATACACTTCATGGGTGATATGTACCCCCATACCCCCTAATTCTAAATTATTCTAATTACTCGGTCGCACACAATTTAGGTAAACGTCACTGCTGCGAAAAATCGTTGATCAATGATTCAGATGGATCCATTAACGAATTAAACGAAGTCAACTAATATCAGATTTGGCTCGGTTTGAATTATCCTCCAACCACCGTGTATACCCTGAACCCATATTAACGCGTTCGGCCGCATTATAACGCTGCATTATGCCATAGCAGTAACGATATACTAATTACTCCGATATAATTCCGGCGGCGTGGCTTACGCAATTATTAAACACCGTCCAAAATCAACTTGCCCGGGAGTTAAACAAGCGACTCGACCCACTACGTCATCCTCTGGCCACTTAATGAAATTATCTCACGAGGGCCGTTCGATAAACACTCCTTAAAAAATCTCTATGACCTGCCGGTACATAATTATTATGCGGTACGGTAATTTTGTGAACGGGCCACATTGTGCGTTTCGGCGTAACGTGGTCCAAACAGCCTTGTTCCCACGATGCAATAATTACTCCACCCCGATCCGTGTCTAAAGCCTGTATTAAGATAATATATCGCTGATAGCTTAATTAACGAATTCTATTTGCCTGGTCAATCGATGGAGAAAAGGATTTATAGAAATTTATGATCTCCTTAATAAGTGTTACTTGAAATTATTGAAAAAAATTTAGGTTGTTTTATAATTGGGGTGTAATACTTGTTTTTATTAAGTCTTTAATTGGTTTTGGTAATTATCAAAATAATAGAAAGTGATCGATATGATATGCTTTTTTTTAGATTTGTAATAAACGATAAATAATATGTTACTTCGAGATATGCAATAAGTGATAAATGATGTCACAATTAAAACACTTTTTTGGAAAATGATACAAATTCTATATTGTATATGGGACGTACAACTGGGTCTCATAGAAGTGTCAGTGTATTTTATTGTAGCTTTTAGGATTTTGTGTAAGAGAAACCTGAAGTCGTAAAAGCAAATTTATGACATTTTACTTCCTGTTGATAAAAATCCTGGTATATTTACGTGTCTCTTTTATCCATTTCAACGCTTCAATTATTGCACGAGTAGGTTTCATTAAATTTTTAAAATAACCTGATTACGATTGTTAATCATGATTCTAAAAATTTGTTCTTCCTTTTCCGTACCTCGTAAATAAACCGATTTCCAACTAATCCGATTATCGTCTAAATAATTGCAACTATTTATCATGAAAAGATTTACAAATACACATAAACTTTCTATTTACATGAAGTAAAGCTATTTATTGTAATTCTGCCACATTGAGTCACCTTAAAGAATAACAAAGAGGTGCAACTTGATTGTCTAACAGATAGCAGCTCAACAACTTCATTCAATCCTTAAGATTCATAGAAGAATTGTTGAAGTACCAAGAAGAAACTTCTTGAGGAAGGTAGAATAGCCGAGAAAGTACAGTTTTAGTTCCCTTCTGCTTTTCTTTTTTCCTTCCTTTCTTTTTTCGTAACTTCAGTTCCATAGTCCGTCGATCGAAATCTGCCTTTGCGTTTTCCCAGTTAACAAGAGCAACTCGATAGAAAATACAGTTACTGGCAACGGCGGAAATCGTCGGATCTTCGATTTATCTTATCCGACAATCGTTGTGGACTAGTTCGCCGTTTCCTTCTTTTTCCCCCTTCTCTTTTCGTTTCGTTTCGTTTCAATTAAGTCCCAGCGTGATAGCCGTACAGGGCTAACGTACCAGCCAAGAAAAATATATTCGAGCAACGTAGAAACGAAACGAAACGAAGAGAAGAGACTGAAATCGATATAGTGCGAGCGTATTTTTAAGACTTTAAACAAGTCTTGTTAAAATGTACGCGCTGATAATCGTCCGAAAGATTTCGACGAACGTTCCGCCCTTCCTTAAACGCGATTCCCGCGATAAGAATGCTTTAGTTTACTTCATTCTTTGCTTTATTTGAAAGCTCCAAAACGAAAGGATTTTGTTAAACGCCGCAATAGTATATCAGTCGATCTTCCCAAGAGAGAGTTTTGTCCCGCGCGAACGGAACGCGGCTATATAATGTGCACGACCACGCCTTTATGCGCTATAATGCGGATTGTCGAATGAAAATTGAATAAATCAGAGCGACCGTTTTATTCGAGGGGCGATTTGCTGAAAATTTAATCGCGTTCGATGCGTTCCTCTACCCGAAAGAATGTGAATTCTGTCATCCATATAGCGGAAAGTTGAAGTGTCCATTCAAAATCTGTTGAAGATTGCGTCGAATATATTTCACGGAAATTTTTTGTGATTATAAATGATTAACGTGAAGTACTCGTCTTTTGATTTTGATCACGGAGATTTTATCTCATTTAGTAATACGCGCTGATATATGATCTTGTGATTAAGTATTTCTACATTTCGCAGTTCTTAAGATTGTTATGAAGTTTGGAAAAATTGTCATCGATCTATGATACTGTCTGGCGGATTATATTTTCTAAAAATTTGTTTACAACAGGATTATGTTACTGACTTAACTGCGTTGGAATTTCAATCTGTCTTTCTCTTCGTTCCACGAAGTTTGACAAGAATGTATCTATGTCATTACACCTACGGCAAAAGTACATCCTACGTTAGTATCTGTATATTAGTAGCTCTCGAGCACATTGTAGCTTATCATTTGTTTGCACGCCATTGTATTTATTATATCACTTGCATATCATGTAAGTAGATAAATGTCGATTCATTTTGTATTATCCAGTACTGCTTTCGTAAGACTACAAAAATTCGATACTGTGGACATGAAATCTGTCGAACCTGATAGAGAAAAATACCCCATTAGAAAACAAGGACACGTGCAAAATACCACTTCTTTTGCCATCTGTATGTTAATTATTAAAACAATTACATCGATTACAATGTTCTTTTACTTTTACTATAACGTTTACACTTGTAAAATTTATACACGCCCACTGTCAACCTACCATACTCTACACTCTACACGAACGACTCGTATTTCTCTGTGTACAGTATAATGTCCTATCCATAACTCCAAGCTTCTGTATATAGTATTCCTGTAAACTATTTCGATGCCGATTGCGATCCCCGGCGGGAACCTGTCGATCGTGTCTCAATTATTAGAAGATGCCGGCCGCGCGTGTAATGCGGCATTAACTATAAATATGTGCAGGTACGTGCCGATCTATAACAGACATCTAATTACGCTAATGCGGTAATGAGGCTGCACAGCTCAACTGATCACATTCCATGGTAATTCCATGCATCGTTTAGGCTTCGAAAACACGCGGGCCCGATATTACGGTATCCCAGAATTAAAGCTCTATCAGGATGCCCGGCCACGCGGCACGCGTCTAATAAGTACCCGTCTCAGTCTCTGCTTGTATTTCATTATTAACGGCATTATTGTTACGCGCTCCGAGCTACATTACTCATGGCCCAGTGTCCAACAACCACCGAGGAATCGCGCGAACACCCGCAGGGAACACCGTATCCCATGGCAGGAATGATTCCCTCGCTCGTCCAACAAATATCGCGAATTCTGATAAAATCGTCACGAATTCGGGATTAGGATACGTGTATAATAGAATGATGCGATAGGCCAAGAAATTTGTTGCATGTGTGACGAAAAATTTATCCAATTTTGAAAATGTGGTTCTGAAAATTTTATCGTGGGAAAGTTCTACCACGGCACTCAGAATGTATTCTGCAAAATATTGAACATAGCAAACAGGGCACGTATACGAGAGAAGCCAGGAATTTATAATATTTGGAAAATTTGTGTGCTATTATTTATGTTTACGAATGAAGATTTACGAATATTTTATTAGTTAGGATATACAGTCGAACCTCAAGGCGAGAACTATAAAATCTTCGAGTTATAGACGTTTCGAATCATCGAGTTTTTCGGGTAAAAGAGGCCTAACAAAGGAAACTTCGACATACAAAAGTTTTGTACGAAGGCACAGTTACAATACGTTCGCTTCTCGGAAAGCGTTAGTATTTTAAGTTAAGTTAGTATTTTAAGATAATGGCAATTATGTGTTCGACTGACAGAAAACGACTACCTTCCATGTATATGCACGTGATCGTCGTAGTCGAAGGGCAATGTAGGGGTAAGGCTTGTATGGTCTTATGTTATTTGAGACAATCCTAACAGTTAGAAGAAAGGAGATAATACCACAATAGCATAACTATAGTTGCAGAGATAGTGGCGATAGAAGTTCGACTTATAAAGATCTGGCTATTCTAAATTTGAGCCACAGAAGTAAAATAATGCATCTGAACATGTGACGAATAATTCGAATTATACTAACTTTTATTTCGTCTTCTAGAGCCTTATACAGATTTTCGAATTAGTGAGGTCATCGAAGTTCGACTGTAATAATTAGCTTAGCAATTTAACCAAAATTTCACCATTTATGAAACTTATATTCTTCAACTGTAGAGATGATTGGTATGTGTGGTATACAATTCTGTTTCATTAAGAATTTCATTACTGAAATCGATGACTGTCGTCCTTGTTCAACAAATATGGCGAGCTCTAATAAAATTGTCACGACTGTCTTCGAGATCAGGAGATGTAATAGAATGACGCTCCCGGCTAGGAAACCTTGATCAAAGTAATATTTTTACGTGAGGCGTTTCCTGCAGAAGCTGACGCGAAACCTGATGTGGAAATATCAGTAGAAAAGGAAGGCGAATAGTTGATTTTGGAGAAATTTGTGCGGTGACGGAGTCTGACGAGAAAAGTGAATATATAGAGGCAGATAGAATTGCGAATTAAATTCGTCGTGACTTTAATTTATTTAAATATTTAAGCAAATTGAACATTTTTTACGTTATATGTAAATTATTTCTCACGGTGGTCTTTTCTAATTAGTCGTAGATTTTTATTTATCTCCAAGCTGGTATTATTTCTTCGACTAATTTAGTAATAAAGAAAAAGAAGCATTTTTTAAACCATTTTCCTCAATTTTTCTGGTCACTTAAAGGATTAATTCAGAGTTGGATTTTAACGATTCACTCTGCACCGTATAATGAACAAATTGAGGAAAATCTCGAAACTCTGTCGTAAATATACATGTTCTCGAACCGAACCGAACAGCCGATGCAGCTTGTATTATAACGTGGCTTGCAGAACTGCACTCCTTCCTCCTTGAAGTTCATGCATTTCAGCAAACTTTTATTTCCGGCGCGATAGAGATACCATGCCACAGCGACTTCACTTGCAAAAACAACGTAATTCAAACAGCAATAAAGATTGCCGTTGCGTTTGGTGAACAAGTATAGCCAGCCTATACAGGGTGGCCCACACAGCTGGAGCTAATCATACGTTTTGTTTAGTCCAATTTAGAAAAAGATTATCAGTGAGAAAAGAACGACTAGTCCAAATAGAATACTATATTCCTTTTAAATATAGCTACGAGCATTTCACGTTTATATAACTTTGTCACACGGAAACCTATATTTTTTTCTGCTTTTTTATGGATGGCTCAAACTCTCTCAATACTTTGCACAAAAAATTTGTTATAGCGAAGTAATTGAAAACTCATTCGGTCGCGAAACATTTGAAACAAATATTTCCATCAAAGCAGTCCAAACTTTTCTATATTGGATCCCAAATTTATATTTCATACGCCGGTTTCTTCATTGTTTTCGTAAATGAATCGAGTTATTGGTTTATGGCTGTTGTTACTCGATAGATTTCTGTTCGTTCTCTTATGGTGCATTTGCATTAGACGAACGAATACTCGTTCGCATCCCACTCTGGAAAAATTAAAATATGAAAGTAGAAACGCGTGTCCGTTCGTGCCTTCCCACCGAACACGTGCAAACGTTTGCAGAAATTACACGAGTGCGAATGTTTGTGCAGATTACACGCTTATGTCGCGAAAACACGAATGGATACACGTTTCCACTTTCATTTTTTTAATTTTACCAGAGTGGGAATTGAACGAACATTCGTTCGCCTAACGTAAACGCACCATTAAATTTCAAATAATCCTAGAACAGGAGCAAGGAAGAGATATTCCTTAGAATCTCAGCTAAGGTGACCATTACCAAACGCGATAAAAAATTCCTAACATAAAAATTACTAACATGCATACAAGTGCAAATTTAAAAATTTCATTTGTGCGCCGCTGTGGATTCAGCGAGGCCAATAGCGAGTCGACATTAGACGCGGTTTCGTGGCGAATAATTCCAACAGGAATTATTAAATGTAACGGTAACGCGATGATAATTCATCCCCGTCGACGACGACATAATTGCACGAGGCGACGCGGCCGCGTTGAATCTCGCCTGGGCGATACTCGCGCGTATCACGGAGCGCTCGCTTTTTACGTCGCGCTCGTGTTACCGGCGCGCGTAAATAGATTAAACACCGCTAACGAAACACCCCTGGGAAACAGGCCGTTACATAAACGGGGATGAAACGTCGTCCCGTTGTCACGACGATCTCCCTAAACGCTGCAAGAATATTTTTACGTTTCTATAATGCTACGGTAATATTGGATGATAAGAATTTCTGAGGAATGTTCGAGGCCGAAAAATGTTAGTCTATTACCGACCAAGTAATGAAATAGTGTCCGAAAGTTAAGTTTGTGACTTATTACTATAACATTATAGAAAAGTGAATGAAACAATTTATGTACTTGTTGTTCAAGATATATAATATGTATTGGAATAATAGATACTTTAAATATACCGATGTAATATAACATAAAATGGTCTTTCAAAAATAGGCTTCTGAAAATAATTGAATTTTTTAAAGGTAACAAAGCAGAGGCATTGTTTTGAGGAGAATGTTTTATTTTATTAAAAATACATTTCTCCTGTAGGGATACGACGATTCGCACGACCAACTAATGTGTCAAATAACTGTAGTACGTCTTTTTATGGAATTCTTTGAGAACGCTCGTCACAGTCTTGTGGATGTTTTGAGTGTTGCCATAATGTTCCCCCTTCGTTGTTATTTGAAGCCGCGGAGAAAAAAGTAATTGCGCTGTGCTAAATCTGGCTAATAAGCTGGACGGTGTAAAATTTTAATTTGGTTGTTTTCGAGAAAGACAATTACAGCCGCCGCATGATAAGCCGATGCATTATTACGCAACGGAAGCACATTCTTCGACGCGTGTATGAACCCTATTCTGATGTTGATTGTTATAACTCTGTTTCTAACAACGTGACTGCCATAAAAATTTGATGTAATGATAATAAAGGATGTATTTCTATTATTCGATGTCACTACTGGTGTTTCCGATTATTTTTGCGACAGACTGTGCTACAGATACAGAAGTTAACTACACAAAATCATATAAAAAGATCACGTGATCCAAAAAAACCCTATTTTATCATAGCGCTATAAATACTCAAATTTCATCGAAAATCATAAAATCATACGACTTAGATGGAAGGAGAATTCGTGACCAAAAAAATATTAAGCAAAATCTTTAGATTCCCATGCACAATCTTAGAAAACAAAATTCAATATCGTAAATGTTTGACTAAAAAAATACAAATGAGTTAAAGAGAAATTTGCATGAATCTTTTACTTTTCTATAAAGGAGGATTTATGAAAAACGTTTGTGTATCGAAGAGCGTGTTAGTATTACAATATATTTGAGAATAGTGTATGCGAATGGCGGAAGAAAGAAGATTTAGAGAGGAATTGGTGGATTAATTTTTCATTTTTCTCTAATACTACAGCGATATTAGACGACAAAAATGAATTTGTGGGGAATGTTTGGGGTTGAAGAATATGATGCTATAATACTTTCGCCAATGGGGTGCATTAACGTTGAAAGGGGGAGGATTTAAAGGGAAATTTGTATTGGGTGTCGACTGCTACCAAACATTACCGTCGCATGCTGTGAGGGCAACCACGATCGTAATTTATCATTGATTCCGAGAAGAAGGTTCCTCGTGGTATTCGACTACGACCCCATTGTATAAGATAGCCCTTAAGTTGTACCATTAAAAAGAATTCGTAAATATCGTATATTTTAGGTAATTGAATAATATTTCTAGGTATTTTATAACAGTGAGAAGTTTTATAACAAAATTCAGGATGTACTTAAAGAAACATTGAACGTACTCAATAGAACATTCGAGACTGATCACGAACATTCGCTTAAAAAACGTAAGTGTTGTTATTCATGTTTATGAATTTATAGCTTATTAGTTAGATACAATATGATAATTACTTTAAGAATTTAACAAAAATTTCATTATAATCTGGCGAACTTAAAAAACTAAATACACAATTGAGTTTCATTACGGATATCATTTCTCAAAGTAAACTACTCGTTAGAATTTTCATTCGATTACACGATGTTATCTTACTAAATCATACGAAACGAAGGTTTCATTAATCGCCGCGCGTAACAATACAACGGGAATCATTTGCGAACAAAAAATGCTAACGAAATTACATGGATTTACTACCAAGTGGCGTGGACAGAAATCATTACGGCCTACGTAAAGATATCGTGACAACGAATCACTGGTACGAGCTACCTCGAAGGAAAAAAGAAACCGAAACTTAGAGTACAAGTAAGTTTTGCCCTCTTTAATTAAAACGCCCTATCTAACATCTTTCTATCTTTCAAAATATGTATGTTGAAATATTTGAAGGATTCTATGTTTTCTGAAGCGAAGTTATATCAGATTGGCTGTATATGTAATGTTGCTTCAAATAAAATTCCAATTATATTTTTCCAAATACAATGCAATTTGTTCCAAACACAATGCAATTTCTTCGAAGTACATAAACTTATAATTAATTGAGGTAACTTTTACGTATTTATGCACTTTCGTTAAAGGTCAAAATATTGAAATATTGTTCCTTTATTATATTTACAGCTGAACCTGATATCTTTCCTTCGTCCTTGCCTACCTCTTACTATCGTAAAACATTATTTTTAGTCGTAACAGTGACGTTAAAATAAAAGAAACCAACAAATATATACTTGTTCTATCTTTTTTCTATGATCTTTGACTGGTGGATAGGATATTTGAACTACTTAAAAAGAATGACGGTATATTCATATCGAAACGTAAAAGTGCAGTTAGCCGTATCGTTTCGATCGACGAGCTCCCAACAATGGCTGCACTCCTAACGGCGTCAAACCGCCGAACCTTCTTAACTTATCTCGTCAAAAGCGTCCAACTTTCCTAGGATCCAGCGTGTCATGGCCATAAATCAACAGAAAAAGACGTAACATCGCGAATTTCGTGGCAGAAGTCGGCGACGATCTTACGGAGATTTCTGCACTGCTGGGAAAACTGTGGAAACGCAAAATCCGAAGGCTCAACTTTCTGGTAAACAATCTCGTGAAAGCGAATCAGAGGGACTTGTGGTGGACGTGACAAACACGACAAACGGTGGCAGTCGTGCAAAGACAGGAATTCCTGTTTCTTTCGCTCGATTTACCTTGTTCGGTGTATTGGTTAACGTTGAATTGATCGTAGATTTCGAGGTGTAGGTATCAAAGCATTGGTTCACACTGGAACTAGTAGGTTAGTTAGAGTGACCAATGCAGAATTGTTTTAAAAAATTTTGTTGATTACAATTACGATATATTAGTTAGGATCTGTGGATGTAGGATGTAGAAGCTAGGCTGTAGAATCTGAATAATTTTTCTTGTAAAAGATTAGATGACTCGAAAAATTCGATAGCTTGTTTATCATGCACTTTTATGAAATGGAAAAATTTTCAAACGAACACTCCTGGTTGGATAATAAAGAAAAACATTTAAGGAAAAACATATAACAATTGTAGCGGCCCATGGCCGTAGAAGAAGTTTCAAGTTGAGATGGAAAATTCAAAACTGGAAGAGACCCATATTATTGCACCTTTGAATACTAACGTTGTTTTGGGTTACAAGGTCCAGATTATTATTGCTGTTTCTTGTAATCTTCAGCTAGAGTTACATAAAAAGGTTAACTTTTTGTAGTAACATCCGGTAATATAAATGCACGAACGTGATCCCTATGATATTCTTCTTCATTCGTTTGGTATTGTAGCTTTGAGTGAGCGACGATCAACATCGGCATACATTATCTCTGTATATATACTTGTTTCAATATATCTTGTTATTACAAATTCATCCATTCATTTCTTTATCAAACAAGCCTACACGTTGTACACCTCACAACTTTATTGTATGACATTATGAGTAAAATAATTTTCTATTTTTCAGTGGAACAATATTGAACTTCGTATATTTATGAAAAGCAAACAAGAAATTTTGAATAGCTAGAATGTTCGATATTATTTGTGGAATAATAACTCATTACTGCTTATTGTCTTTATAAAGCTTATGCAAAATTTTCAATTCAAATCTCCAACTTATCATAAATTTTAACTATCTCTCCAATCTCGCTGACTATTTGGAAGATGTAATACAAGATCGTTATCGTGAATTGAATTTGAATTCGATTTGGCTTGATTAAAGTTTAATTTGGTTTCAATTTCATCAGTTGTTAGCATAGATGTTTCACCGAATACCAAGTACCTGGTAGAATAATATCGATTCGCTACAAAGATTTCTTTCT
Source organism: Bombus vancouverensis nearcticus (assembly GCF_051014615.1). Classification (NCBI taxonomy): domain Eukaryota; kingdom Metazoa; phylum Arthropoda; class Insecta; order Hymenoptera; family Apidae; genus Bombus; species Bombus vancouverensis. The sequence continues at coordinate 636,436 of NC_134924.1, forward strand.
CGTCTCTGAATTCTACGTCAAACTTCAAAATCTTGGATCAAAATTCCTATTATAAATTCCTATTATAAATAAACTATTAAATATCTTCATCGCCTCTCCAATTTCATTAACCAAACCATTTTAAAATTTAGAGGATGTAACAGCAAATAGTTGTCATAAATTCAATTCAATTCGATTCGATTAAACTCTAATTTGATATTGCTGATCGTTAGAATAGTTGTTTCACTTCGAATATCAAACAGCGCAACATTTTCTTTCACCATTCTAAATTTTACGTTAAAGCCTCAAATCCTCGTCCTAAATCCCCAACAAATTATCATAGATCTCAACCACCTCACCAATCTCGCTGACCAAACCACAACACACAGTAAACGCTCGAGGGTAGAAAGAAAAATAGCCTGCGAGATAGTCGGCGTTAAGGCAGAACGATTTCGCAGTCGGTCAAACCAGGTAGTACAAACGTCATTTTTCAAAGTAACCCCCGTAGTTTCCGCCGTGGCTAAGATCCTTTACCCACTTACCACCGTTTTGCGCTAATTGATTTCAAGTGTAACGAATTGTTTGGAGCACGTCGCGACTCACGGACTCGCACCTTCCAACCAGACAAATGGGTTACAGGGTGTCACCGCGGCGGCTCCGCGTCATGAGTGGTAACACTCAGCCTCGCCGTGACAGAGGGTGCGAAAACGGTGAAGAATTCGCGACAATGCTGTCCGGGAAAGCGATCTTAATTCACCGCGAATTATTAATGCGCGTTAGGAGTTGCATGTGGCTGCGATTATGCCGTGTGGAATAATTATTTCGCGGTGATGTATCGTCCGCTGATTCTTTTGTCGTTCAATTTCGGAGAGACGCGTATTCATCAACGTTGTTCGTGTAGTAACAATCGGCCTGGAATGTGGTATATTGCTCCAATTGCATCGGAGGCAGCCGGGAATCTGTGTCTTGGGACATGGGGTAGTTTGCTCGGCAAGAGTAGAAATGGCTGGTTTTGTGGAAATTGTGAATTCGGTGAAGTAAGCAAAGCGAATACATTTTTTTTATTCTGGGGAGGTAAACTTGGAATGGAAAGTTGTGTAATTGGAATGTTTCGTGGAAAATAGTTTAAATGGAAATTAGTTTATGAAATTGGCTGCGTGTAATTAGGATAAAGAATTAGACGATTCGCATAGCGAACACAATCGATCTTCGATTTGTTAAATTATCGAATCATTCAAGGTAGTAAAAGATTCTTTATTTTTCCAAGAAACATTCTAGCTACTAATTGCTCTAAGTACTGTGTGATCAGATACAACGCTACTACATTCAATAAATTTCGAATTTCAATATAGGTTGCATCAATATACTTCGATTAAGGTAACATCGTTTCCCGACACGTAACCAATCACGCGCGCACACACACACACATACACACACAGAGAAAAACAAGTTGCAATAAAGAAAGACACAACAAGGCTAGTGTGCAAGAAGCGTTACGCAATGTCGTCACTGTCAACCGCATCCATTTCTTGCTTGGCGATCAACCAGTCAATTAAAAAGGGAAACAAGAAGAAACGATCTTCGTCTGTTTTTCCTCGCCCTGTCTACCTTTTTTCCGATGATCGTTGACGCGATATCAAGATCGATGAGGCTGCGATAAAGCTGCTCAATTGGTTTCGTTTGGCACCGACTTCTTGTTTCATCGACATTCTATGGTGGTCAATCGAGTCACGTACGATTGGTGGATACTTCTCGAATCTGTCACGCTTTGTTTCGTGCCCAATCATCGTGAATAAAAAAAACTAATATCAACCTTCTCTCGTCTATAGATGAAGTGTCACGCGAAGCGATATCGTGCATAGATCTGTATAAAAATTGATCTATGAAATATTTAATTTAAAATATGACGAAATTAACGATTCTACAATATGTATACATTACCAACTGCAAATTTTTTAACTTTTCTTTCGTAGGTAGATGTATTGAAAACTAATCTGTAATTAATCTGTAACTGTACCTGTAAATTAGGTACCAGAAATGCATAATTCTGTGGTAATCTGGAAAACTAAATTAAGCTAATCGATGTAACTACGTTAGTTTTCAACATAAGCTCCAATACTACATTGCGTTATTTTTTTGAATTATCTGAAAATATCTGAATATTTCTGTGGTGTCTATATTATCTACACATACGTATAATTAGTAAAATGCGTGTCATACGGATTTCTAATTCGCACTAAAAAGGCCAGCGATTATTTTGACCCACTAACGAGTTAGCAGAAATTTTTACATTCGCTGGGAAGCATAATCGTTCGTAAACTTTATATTTCCAATGAAAGATAAGAATTTTCCCGTGCTTTGTTGAAAATAATAACATCAAAAGTACAACAGAAGTTCACCTAACTGGGATATCGGGAGAAAGAAACTTTGACGCCCCTGATATGGGGCTTTCAAATTTCTCAAATTTTTTATCTACAGTTCTCGAATTTCGCAAGTTTTCTATCACAAGATATCTGACACGCGATTGCAAAATATCGACGAATCCACGAAGGCTCCATGCATTCTATTTTTAATGGCCGCGCAGGAGACGCGAGTCGCGTAACCAGTACACCATTTGTCTTGAAAGAACGTGCGCGAGATCGTATTCATCGAGAGGTCGAAGTGCAACGGAAGTTAAGTCGCGGCTCGATTCCGCAACGTATCGGACTCACCGTGGAAGAAAACAAACGATACGTAAAGGTGTAGGAGTGTGTTCAAAGAGAAAAGTGGTTCGCTTTGGCCTTTGCTGCTTCGTCGACAGTTGTTTCCAAGCTTTCTGCAAGTGCATTGTGTGTCGCGCGCATCCGGTGAAGACGATTTTCAAGTCGACCCGATCAAGTGCCACCGGGGATTGGATAGCCGGTGACATTCAGGGAATTGCGATTTCTCTGGAAACTGCCGGCTTGGAAACGAGTTTTCAATGGAATCGAGCTGAAATCGCCGATGATGACATTTGTTTCGCTTTCTCGAATTTTATTCCTCGGAAGATTTGGGGCAGTTTAATTGCTAAAAGCGCATATGTTTACCATTAGCGGTTATCATTATTCGGAAGAAATAATAGGAGAGAATCTGATTATCACGGATTTTGGATTTTAATAAGGTTTCGCGAGATGAAATATTTCGTTGAAAGTATCTCTGTTGAATGTAGATAAAGCTTCGTCTATATATTTTGTAGGACACGAAACACAATCCTTGTCACACATATCATTGTGTAATTTGTACAATGAGTTATAGAAGTAGAATTCTAATTTCACAGGTGTTTGTATTTTCAAAGAGTATCGATTAGAAGAGAATTGGAAATCTCTCTTGAGACTTTAATCTATCCTTCATTTTTCCAACTTCGCTTATCTTTAGTACCGAAATAACGTATTAACAAAGAATCAATATTAAATCATAAACCAATGGATATGAGAAGTTTTAAAGACACATGAGAATTGAAACATAGTTCGATAATAAGCTCGGAATATTTAATTCCAGAAACTAATGATATCGATTTTCTGACATATGAATCTCCTTTCGTACTTCTACATTTTGCTCAAACAATGACTGGAAGTAATAAAACTTTTAACTCTGAAGATTATCATAAATCTTGAAAGCCATTAGTGACTCCGCATCAAAGGCTAATTAGCATTAAATGGTAATGCGACCTAAATTTTACGTTCGATAATTCTTTCTATCCAGAAATTCGCTTCATCCTTTCCAATCATCCATCCGTAAGATCTACAGGATACGAACACTGTATATATCAGATCGTAGATTGTCTCAGCTTTCGATAAACCTGAAGATCGAGCATTCAGATATGTAAATAGAAATTCCTGTACGTAACGCAGAGATACGGCTCAATAACGTTCAAACTATTATCGATTTATCGGGCCAAACAGTCCCTTAGTTTGCTTGGATAATCAACGTCGTATCTTGGCTTGCAATTGCATTAAAAGATGGATATACAACTACTTATTCGACGGCACGTTTACAACGTATAAAGAGGCCTTTAATTACATGGCATTCATACGTCGTTGTAGCGGTCTAAAGAGACGTCAGCAGCTTCGCAGTGCAGAAAGCCGCGAAGTTAAACAGCGTTGGTCGAACGACGAATAACCATGCAGGAACTCGGCTACTACTGCTCGCGGTTTCAGAGTTAAGCTACAATTCTATGGACTTTGTTGGTTAGGGTAATCAATTACTGATGCAAGAGAAAGAAGAAAATTTTGATAAAAAGGGAAAGTAACTTTTATCGTTGCGCTTTGAATTTACTTAAAGGTAGCTGAGAAACTTCTTGAAAAGAGGATCATAAGGCAAAATGGTGAATTGAGCAAACTGCGCTGGAAATTTTAGTACGACGTTTGGATTGAGAAGTGTAACGGTTCTTAAAGATCTTTGCAAATGTATGTTTAAAATAAACATTTTGCGGTAATCCGATTAATCTGGCTAAAAAATATATGAAGCATTTATGTATTTAGACTGGTACATTTTTTCAGTCAATATTTGAAACAAATAGAACTTTCGGTGTCTGTAAGATAGAATATCTTTTATATAAGATTCTTTATATAAGATAGAACTTTAAATATTTCACGCTCTCTTTATCTACTTAAAATTCTATACAATCGAGAAACAGCTTCAAGAAATTAGAAAAGCAGAAACTCCGAAAGATAGTAACGCTCCAACGGAAATTATTATTCGAAGCATTTTACGATTCTGAATTCTCAAAAGTTCCAAGCTATCTCCTCCTCCGACCGGACTTGACTCTCAAAACCACCTTTATTCCCACAACTTTTCCTACTATTCTAATTTTAATGGTATTCGAATAAATCACCAGGTGATTCCGAATACTACAAAAGCAGACCACGCTTGGTAAGACGATAATACCAAGGTGTCGAAAACGTTGGCGCAATAACAAAGAGTTTCATCGTGTGGGTAACAAGTACATTTTCCCAAGGATCGATATGAACAAGGGGATCCTCCGGTATTCCCCCTCTTACCCACCTCTCTCTCTCCCTATCTATCTATCTATCGCTCTCTCCTTTCTTAACCGAAAGCCAGAATTTAGCTTGGCGCTTGGGAAATTTCATAAATTACCAGTGAAATGGAGAGAGGCCGGTTGATATATGTGGGCTAGCAGGATTTATTCCCGCGGCGGACTTGACTTTCGTCGTAGCCGTTTCGCGTGCTAGCTGCGCGATGTCGTCGCATTACTATGCAAACGCATGTATGAAGCTGGCGGTAAACAGTCAAATTATGAGCGTGACGGGATTCGTGACAGTGGCATATTAGCTTGTCAAGAGTTCTTTTATGAGAAATGGAACGCGTAAAAATTCTTTTGCATTCGCCGACGATGGAAAACTACAGAAATTATATTGCAGACGTTGATAACGTTGAATTGTGCCTATCGTGACGTTCTTGGAACGTTGTTGATGAAATTCGGAAATAATATATGATATCTACGACACGACTGGAGGTTGATTCGATGAAATTACAATAGAAACGCCCATATTTCATTTAATGGGGAAAATGAAATATAAAATTACAGAAATTATATCATAGATATTGCTGACAGTCGATTGTACCATCGCAGGATTCTTAAACCGTTGTTGGTGAAATTTAGAGAAAATTTGTGGTAAATACGATATGGTTAAGAAATTAATGGAATTATGATACAATATTGGATACGTGATTTAATAAGGAAGATAAAGGTATTTGAAGCAACATCTAGATATTTGATGAAACAATATGTTGAGTCGAACTCTTTAGTGTTCTTTAGATAGTAAGTTGAAAGTTCGAAAGACAGAAAAGGCGCTCGATTATGTTTTATGAACATTATACTACTTGCTAGAGGAACGAGGAGCAACTTGAAATTTCTTTTTTACGTGAAAGATTTCATTTTTCAATAAACTGAATTTGTGGCAGTAGCAGATATCCTAAAGATTCCCGTATGTAATTTCCAGAAAAATTCAAAGTACATAAAATTTCAGAAGCCACGAGAACCTACATTCACCTTCATACGATTTTAGAAGCATTACCGATGAAATTTCAAAGAAAATTCAGATAGTTGTTGAATGATTGAATTTTACGTTGGTAAAATCACAGAAATGAAGTGACAGAAGCTGTAACTTAATCGATTGTAGAATTCGTGGAACGTCATCGATGAAATTCGAAGGAAAATTTATGATAGAAAGGCTTTTAATTGGAGGAACGTCCACAAAGTCCACCTCCGGATCGCAGAGATTCTTCGGTTGGAATATTACCGGAAAACATCCCGTAACTTTGAAGCATCTCTATCAAGAACGGCGCGTATTTTAACTACGACATGTGCTTGTAAAACGTTGGTTGAACGATTACGATGTCGATATGACTCGGCGTTTATCGTGTCTAATTCCGTCTTCAGATTCCATACCTGCAACCACGAAACTGTTTTCTCGTAACGACTTCGTTTTCAGTTTCCGTAACGACATCGTTGTTCCGTAAAAGATCCGTTTTAAGATTTAAAGATCCCCCGTAGGATTTATAAATATCGACACGACGAGAAATTCTATCGTCAATATGAAGTTATATCATATTTCAGTAAAAATATGTTCTCGAATCTAATAATAATTTGAAATTAAATTTCTAATTTCTTTGACGTGTTATTTAAACGTGCTAAGAATATTTTCCTTCGTTCTAATTTAGAAATGTATGACAAAACGTGGAATTAAGTGAAGCTTAATAAAATTTCACATGAGATATCAGTAGATGGATAAACTTCCTGGATAAAAATATCATTTTGTAGGCTCATTATGTTATTCTAAAATAAATCTTGACTTTGATTATGAAATAATATCGAATATAATATCTTGTGGATAATCTTCAAAAATAATATCGAGGATAAATATACCATGAAGAATTTCTAGCAAAGTTCCAAGCTACAAAATTTTTTCTTATTCCACTTTAAAGAACTTTAAAAGAAATTATACTTGAGGTCCTATAATACGCTAAAAAGAAAAAGAAAAGAGAAAACTGATTAAAACTATCATTGCTTAATAAAATCACTCTCGTATTCATCTTCTCAGGCAAAATTTAGCTATTCCACATAGCAGATATATTAAACTTAAACTTTTCTTGTTCATGTAAATAATTCTTTCTTTCGCATCATTTAAAGGAACTTTAAAAAGAAAGGGACTTGAAATAGGAAATTACGCTTTCTACTCTATAATTCAAAAAAAAAAAAAAAAAAAATAAAAATAAAAGTACGAAGTAATATCATTGGCTCGTTCGTACTCTCGCGCGACACTTATCTCGTAACACCCAGTATATTGAATTCAAACTTTCCTGGCAACGGAAAAGTTTCGAGCGGCTCGTTGCTAGGAACAATTTGCTCCTAAACATGTTGTTCTTGAAACGGAGAACGCATTAGGCGATTCAACGGCGAGAATGGGCACAACGATAAGCATTATTCCGCCGATGCCTAATTGGTCGCAATTAGGTCTCGAAACCAATATTTCGCCAAAAATGTTGGTCAGAATGCTGGACCTGAGGGCTTCCCATTTTAAACTTTTACCAAAATAGAAAACTCGAATGAGAAGTTCTCTTCGTTTCTGGTAAGAATTAGTTTTGACATTAACAGCTGCGTGCCGCTGCTTTTTCGTCTGGAAAAAACTTCCCACGTCGAAACAGGGTGGAATTCCTAGGTATACAAATTTAAGTACGGACAACGTGTGCACGCAATTCCGAAAGTTTCCGGTTTATACGCGGCGGACGTAAAGACATTAAATTAGAAGTCGATAAATTAGAATTAGAAATAAAGATGTTAAATTTTGACGCTGCGAATCGATCGTTTACATTAACTTCTTTGTTTCTAATTTTTTCTAATTTGAATTTTTTTACTTCCAGAAACTATGTAAATTTAATACTTAACCACATGACCTGTTTGGGTGTAATAAAATATTTTGTAGTTAGCAATTTACGTGTCATAAAGGTATAGAAAAGTAATTTAAAAAATTCGTAATATCGTCCTGCATTTTTTACTTCTTTTATTTCTTGGCAGAATTCCTTATTAAAGAGTAGTTTGTTGATGAATGGTCTTATGTGTAGAATATGCGTATAAACACATAAATAAAACTTTTATTTTAGAATGTAGCTGAGGCAACAGCTATGATTAATATGAATTGCGACTATTACATTCGACTGTGCACATTCTGTTACAGCTACTGCAATGAGTATGTATTATACAGATATACCTTTATTACATTAAAAATTAGAGATTAAATTTTATATCAAAATTCTATACACGCCTCCAAGAATAAAACGTTAGATTTAAGTTTTATTAGAAACCAAGCAACCACTGTTTTCAAATTACTACCTTCTTAATTCAACTTTAAGTATAAATTCCATATCAGTTTCATACTCGTGCACTATTATCGTTTTATATAAAACATTATTTATAAACGTCCCATAAAATTTATATACAAATATAACGCACTGAAAAAATATTATTGAAAGTTTTTATAGAAGGCAAGGGAAAAACATTATAATTTGCTCTATTCTTTTCCAACTTCTTTCTTTCATGGAGGTTCTTCCGGTGCTGCTCAATATCATTGGTTGCCAGAGGTCAGAAATCGAGCGATCGGAGCTAAATTTTTATTTGCCACAGCTGATTCCATCCTTCCTAGCTACTTTCATTTCGCCTGTCGCCTTTTTCCTCATTTTTGTCGGACACGTGTAACGCTTCCGATGGCTTCTAAATTGATTCGATTTTCTCGTAGCCGCGGCAACAATTATGTCAGCGCACGACATAACTGACAATCTATCCCGTGGAACAATTCCATGCTGGCTCTCGATGGGGGACGATTATTGGCTCGCAAGCTCGCGGAACACGAAAATGAAACATCAACGATCGTGAGGGGCGATCGAAGAAACGAGTTGGTTCCGTTGAAATATCATTTACCGATTCTTTACTGGTCCTTTCTATTGTCACGCAATATCGTAAAAACCATGAAATATCGAACTTTTCTCGAGAAATACAAATGGTACATTTCGTGCCTGTTAAGAGAATACGCTCGCGATTTGAACAATTATTATAGATTTGTATGAATATTCTGCGTTGTATAGAACTTTTCGACACTCCATTTATATTGTGATGAGAAAAATGTGGATGTTTATGTATATATAATCGATTTAAAAGAGGAAATATATATACGTATATAGCAATATTTTGTATCTTTTGAAAGAAAATGGCCAACTATTATGATGATCATTATCTTGATAATTTATTGAAAGTTAGTGGAATAGCGTTGTTTCTTTTAAGATATACCGTAAGTGTAAAGTAAACGTTTAGTTTGGTAAATAACGTGACACCAAGATGATTGCTGTCAAAGGACGAACAAAGTCTCGTGTTGTGCGTATCAAAGTGCGCAAATATTTGCTTTACATATATGTACCGAGGCAAATATGCGCGAAATGCAAATTTTTTTAAAACTTCTTCTATTCTAATGTAAGATATAAGAGGATATGTAGATTCCAAAAATAAATACAGCTCATCTAAATAAAAAAATTTATCAAAGTCGTCGTTACCACCAAACATTCTGTCTAAAATAACTCTTCAAAACCAAGAAAACTTTCCACCAGCTAAACACCCGTATTCATGAAAATGCCATACTTCCATAAGTTCGTTTATCGCAAGATGACATAGATAATAGCAAATTCTAAGATAAATTGAAAAAGCAGTGTATACATTATCGTTATTGTATTTTTTAATTTATGGAATCGATCAATGTGGTTTCTGAACGACTCATATTCTATATTGTTTACATTATGTAATATCATATCATATGGAAAATACTAAGAAACTATATATAACCCTTTACACTCAACGGCCTTTTCGGTCGGGCGTAGTAGCAACTCGAAGTGATTCTGCGCGTATGTGACAAGTGTTTTGTAGGTAATATAAAATGATTTTATACAAAAATTAACTTAAAAAAACATTATATTTTAATAATCTATATATATTTACATCTTTAAACATATCATTTTTAGATATTTTTTCTGTATTCTTTTTTACGGTAATTTATAAAGCATCTGCCAAGATGCATCCTTGGCTTATCGGGACAAGTATCGCAATTATAAGTTGTTTCGTGTCTTTCTCCTGTTTTGTTTCGGTAAGAATACACCTTACAATCCCTTCTTGTTCCTATTAAAATTACATAGAGCTTTCCATTTAACCGAATTTCATTACAGTTAGCAGTCGACGTCAAAGCTCGATCTCACGGTTGTCGAATATCTCCTCTCAACTAGTACATCTAGTACACTAGTACTAGTACTAGTAACTCTAGTACACCAGTACTAAAGTTTTTATAAATCGCAGGTAGTTAATTGGCCTTTCATTCTTTTTTTACTGAATATATGAATTAATTAAACAAATTTCCAAACCCATTGTTTTACGAAACTATAATACTTCTGCCACGATCGTCGAATCTGAACTAACGTCCGAGACGTTGCCAGAACCATAGTTTCGAAAGAATTTCAGCATAAATATTTCATCTTCATCTTAAGGTGTAACACCTCACTCTTGATAACAAAAAATATAAAGAGTTAAGGAATCTATTTACGAATCAATACTGCGCTCTCATCAATTGAAGAAGTCGAAATCTAGCATAAACAGGGACTTGTGACTCTCATTTACCTCTCAATTTGCCACACGGAACGCCGTAGTGACGAAAGATCACCTCTCGAGTGCAAAGGGAATATATATTTAGTAATATTTAATACTAATATATTTTATATATATATTATATTATATTATATTATATATTATATATATATAATAATATATATAATATATATAATAATATATATATATTATTATATAATATTATTATATAATAATATATAATAATATATGTATATATATATATATATTGCTCACAGGCGTAATATATATTTCTCAAAACAAAACCATAATCTACGATTAGTCTATGAATTGAGGGTTTCATTGTTCATCGCCTAATAGCAACCATTATTTCCGTTCGCGATTCATTTTATCTTCTGTCGCCATAAATGTAAATTTCGATCTAATTCAATCAAGCCATCTTTCCCTGTCTTGTGCAAGCGTATGCGTGCGGGTACGCGTCGTCAGGACGATTGTATTTTTCTCTGGTTGTTGAGGAGGAACGGGACGATAGGCAGGGTTGCAGCGTGGAATTGGAATTCGGCGTTTCCCCCTGAGCTTCCCCTTAGCTTCCGTTAAACATACTTCCGCGGCAGTTTACCTCGCGCCGTTGTAACCGGTCGTCACGCGCGTATAAGTACGAGTACTTAGAATATACGCGTGTGTGCAATTCCACAGAATTTTCTGCCTGAAGATTTCCGAGGTTTCGAGTAAACTTTATCTTCCGAGTAGCTCCGCGACAACTGAAATCAGGCTGGGTTTAAAGACGCCTATGTTTCCGTCTCTTTTTATCACTTCGTAAGTTTTCTATAACAGTCTCTGTCTGTCTGTCTGTCTTCTCGAATACATCCCTTTTCAATACTTCATCAACGTTTCTTTCTCGTTTGATCATTATTCGCGAAGGAATGCGATTTGTAGATCACGGAAAATTGCATGAGTCCATTTTATAGAGTCCTATTAAAATGTGAGAGATTTCGAAATTTTGTTTCTGAATTTTTGAAGTTTCAGTGTTTCGACTTTTCAGATCCTCCGAGCTTCGAAGTTCGAGGCCTCTGAACTTTTGAAGTTTCAGAGTTTCGAATGCCCAAATTTTCAGAGCTTCGAAGTAACAAATTTGCGAATTACCGAATTTCGAATTTCTAAATATCCAATTTTTTAAATATTTCTAGTTTTCAAACTTAAGATTCCCGAGAAATTTACTTTCTCGAAGTTACATTACCAATTACTACTTTGTGGCATTACTGAGAAAATAAAAGATGAACTACATGAAAAATGAGATACAAAATATGTCGTTTAAAAAATATGAAATTTTTGTGCGAAGCATATGGGGTTTAAGATTCAAATTCTATAGTACAGACGGGTTGAATCCAGAGCCCGGTCTATTAACCCTAAAATGGCGTTACGACGTACTCACGTATATACCTACTACTTCATCTAAAGCACCTTAAAACTTTCTTACAGCCTTGCTTTGAGGGAGGTACTGTCTTTAAAAGAGAACAACGACACGAATGACCAAGGCCTGAAGAATGGCACAACCAGGCCAGGCTAAAATTTCTCTATTTTCTTTTTAAGGCTCTGTGCATTAACCTCCCGGCCGCTATTGATGGCCAAAAATTTACTAAGATCATGAACGGTATATCGCCTTACTTTAATATAACTCCATTTTTAAATTTCATGTATGAACACGAGATATAAATATTTCAGACAATATATATTTTAAATAATGTGAAATGAATCGTACAGAATCATGTCAACTTTTATCCTTAAATGTTCATATCAACACGCTGATTAAATTAGAAACTGTAATTTGAGCAAAGCAGCGTTCCTGGTAAATCACCTTATCAACGAAATCTTAATATCGTACATAATCAAGATTTCTATAAAAATAAAATTTTTAAAAATCTGTTATTTTTTTCTCTAAGATATTTTCCACTAGCTTCCATTCTTCCAATGAGATAACCTCGTTTAGATTCCACGATACAGCTATTCCATAATTAAACCCATCGAAACTTACATAAACACCATCTGCATGATGAAACAATTAAATCTCCCTCCCTGTACACAAAAGGGATTAAAAGAAACATAAAATCGTGGCGTGGATAACGCTGAGCTGAAAATGACTCTGAAAACCGGGTGGATTTTGCTTCAGGTTCATGACAATGGAAGCACATTGCTGGATAAAACGTAAACGGAAGGCAAGGAAGCTCATAAACAGGGGCAGAGAGATCAAGCGGGCTGTCGGTCACGTTTCCCAAGATTAAAGGGTTTCCCTTTTGCCAAGACGCGACGAGGCTCCACTTCCGGGCAAAATGCAACCCGCTAAATATGCGGATGCGCAAACAGAGAGCCGAGTAATAAGTGTTTATTGCCTTTCAGAAACGCTTGCCACTTTATGCCGACGGGTACAGGCCGTGGAACCAGCGAGCAGACAGCCAGGGCAAACTAAGAGTGGCAGTTGGTTAAGTTTAAATTATACGATGCCCGCTGCGAAACTCCGGTACGAAACTTATACTTAAGATTTTAATTACTCCCACTACGAGTAACTATCGTCGACGAGACAAACGGGGGAGGAAGAGGACAGTATTTGCGAAGAATCGTTAAAGAAAATAAGCTCGAACGGGACAGTCGTTGTACCGAAGCGTAGTTATGACACGGTGAGGGAGATAACGGAGGAAATTGCTTGCATTTCGCAGAGAAATACATTCAAGTTGTCGAACTATCGTCTCATATGGAATTTCGATTTTCGGGTGGTTTGGACGAAACCGAGAGAAAATGTATTTTTTTCAGAATTCTCGAGTTTTGAATTTTTGTACTACATTTTCAAATTTTCAGATTCAAATGTTCAATAGATCAAATCTTTTTATCTTTTTAAATATTCAGATTCTTAAATATTCAGATATGCAAATATTCATACAGTGAAATTTTCAAATAATCCAATATTTTCATGGAAATTTTCAGGTATATAAATATCCAAATTTTTCAATATTTCAATATTGAAATTTTCTAATATTTAAATTTTCGCATTCAATTACTCACGCTTAATCGAAAGAGATTCTCTTTTAATGGATTGGTCCTTCTATAGCAAATAAAGTCATAATCGAACGTGTTGCGGTATTCTATGAACCAGTTTTGATGGGCCGTGGTCAGAAAATAAAATGAAGTTTTTCAAACCATCGCACGTCGATGGAAAAATTTTTTTGAAACCTTTAAATCTTTTAATCCACAAGTTTTCAAATTATCAAATTTTCAAGTTTCCAAATACCTAAATCTGAAAGATTAATTTCTATATTTCGTTAATCTTCTTCCAAATTAAATACAAACGGGAGATGAAATAAAAAAAATTGCTCCATCGAAATATCGCGTATCGGCAGTAAAAATTTGCGAACATTCAGAATATTGGAATAGAAATAACGATAACCACGGTGCACCAGCTTTCGATAACACTCGCCACCTTTCATCTCCCTATCTTTCATCGGGGCAAAAACTCAATAAAGATGGTATCATAACGAAGCAGAGAATTATCTTACGTAAATATTTACACACCACCTGAAACGGGGAGTTTCATAACGAATGAAAATTAGACCGATAAATGCGCGATCATAAACCGATATAAAAATCCATCGTGCAAAAAGAAGCGAGTTTGATACACTTGTTATTCAAATATTCACAAAACGAAACGTTAAGGCGCAAATCATACTGTTAAATAACATAAAACTTGTAATTTTCTTTGTCACCATTTTACAAATATATATTAAGTTAAATTAAATTTTAACTTACTTGTTATATAATAATATTGTATTATGACATATAGTGTAATTTGCTAAATAACATGCATACTGAGCAAACTAAAATAAAATAACTGTTTCAAAAAGATCTTCATCTTTAATGTACAAAACAGCACGAATACGTATCGCAGATCTCTGATTTTAATTTATTAAAAATTTTCTGGAACAAACAATACGGCATGTAATTTAAAATATAAAAAATTTAATTGTTATATTATTGTAACATCATATTGTGAATGACAAGTGAATGAATTAACTTAAATATAGAACAATTTACGTAATTGTAAGTAGGAAATGTTGAAACTAATTCGCCACCTTCGCAAAATTCATTTCGACTTTTAAACAAAACCACATGTTGTTCAACTTGTTATGTGATAATGTGGAGTGACACGGATCATCGAATTACTTGGAAACGCATTAGTCGTTGTATTAACTATGAATGGGAATTAATTTCCGCTTTGACGACAGGACGATAGCGACGACCGCAGCACTAGCATATCGCGCCACCACCAGTTTAAATTAGAAATGTACACATTACGACAGGCCCATCCAAAAACTTCTCATAAAGTCTTCTCGTACAAATTCGACGAATAAATTTTATATGAGAAATTTTGTAAATTTTCTCGTTTAATTCCTTCATTCTGCTCTTTCTTCTCTTGTTAACACGATATATTATACTTTATAATTAACCGTGTACTCGTGAGGCATGAAAATTTTATCAAGTGCTTATTGTTATATACCATCACAATAGAAATAGAAATGAAATTTGCTTTGAAAGAACTTTGGATAAAAAAGAACATTTTTTGATCCCGTTCTCTTTTTCACTCTGGGAAATAAAGTCAACGTGAGATACGAATAAGAGCGACGGTTCACGGTTAATTCGAAACGAATTAGCATAGAATCGAATCAGAGTGGACATGAATTTATAGCTGTCGGTTATACACATAGACTAGAATTTTTTAGCGCTTATAGGAACTAATCATACTCGTATAAATCGAAAAAGCTGGAATTCCGAAACTGGTGAACAATTTCGTTGATATTTTATTATATCATTCTTCCCTTGTTAAACAGGATTCTGTGACTTTATATCGGTTTCGCGGAAAGGGAAATAAGCTTGTAACGATATTTAACGTAAGGTTAAATATACCTATATTATAAATAATACGGAAGAGGAAGACAGGAGTTTTTTAATACTATTAATAAATAAATGAATATAATACTATTAATAAATAGTAACAAAATACAAGATCGCAAGTAATTAACAAGTTGATTGAAATAGTGGCATGATACTTGACCGAAAAAAATAATTCTCCTTACAGTTCCTTGTCAAACATAAAATCGACTTCTAACATCTGAAGATATGTAATAGTAATGCTTAATAATTTTAGAAAGAGAGACAAAGTTGCTAAATTTGTTATGCACTTTTATAATTAATGTGATAATATTCAATTTAAACACTACAAACTCAAAATCATAAAAAAATTGGTCCAATGCATGCAAACATATTTTGGTTCCTTCCTAATCTATTAGAACAGGAAGACGTGTGCAAATTTCATACAGAAGAACCATATAAAATTTTGTCATACAGAAAAGAAAACAGAATACGGGTAATGCCCCAAAACTAAAAATTAGGTAAGAGGCATCAGAGGCACTTTCAAATCATTCTTTATCCACGATAACTTCTTCAAACTTTAACAAGATCAACTCGATGTCTTTCGCAGCTCCTCGAAACTTTCAGCGAGGAAGCAAACGAGATAAAGAAAAAGCTCCGTTTCCGACTGAACTCTGACCTACATCCATAATTAGCAAAACGATATAGTTGTATACGGAATGGGAACAACAGCGAACATCATCATTCCTAGCCTCTATCAACCGGATGTGCAATCGTGTACCACCTGATACACGATTCAATTTGCAAAAATTGCAATCGTTGAATCGAAGGGAACGAAATGGGGGACCCTTTGAGCAATCGAAAAATCGATGAACGAGCACGTGAAAGTTCCTTAAACGGGGAACAACGAGACGGAGTCTAATTATGGTGGTTGTTAGCATTAGTGACTTGGATGCTCGTCTTTTCAGGTTCGTCAACTTTTATCGCGACCATGTTCTAACGCCCCATCTTCTCGCTTGTTCTACTAACCGAGTTATTCGTACTATCGCGACGCATATTGTTCATGAAGTCGCTGTGCACAACTTCACTGGAAATGAGGTACATGGATTGTTCGATCGGGCTGTCGTTTCGTTAACGACCGCGAATATTTAAAAAGAGAATTGCTCTCCGATCTTCGAGGTGCGAGGGACGTGTGTGCTCTGTCGTTATATATAAAAGTGTCTAGATTATGTCGTTGCGATTACTATTGTATCATATTAAAGTCTGTAAATAAACAGCGTATAAAAGCGCCCCGACGCAAAAGTATTATAAATTCTATCTGATTACCTGAGGAAAAATTAACTGCCCTTGTCTACTTCAACCACACGCTTATAGTACATTTTGGTATAATTCATTGACAGACTTTTGTATGGCAGTGGCAAAATGAACAGATTCGTAATTTGTTAGTCGTTTCATTCTCACGTTAGGAGATTTTGTATTAAGAAATGTACTTTGCTTTCGAGGCACTGTTCTCTACGGTGTATGTATGCTGGGAAATATAACGTCTATATAAATAAAATCCATAAGAATTACGTATACACGATAAACGGTGCATTGCGATTTTATGTGACAATATCTGGAAAATGAATGGATGTCAAATGACGGAAGAAATATCTGATTTTTCTTGTCAAAAATTTTACAAACGATAATCTGTATGATCGAAGTCGAGGCTTTCTGATAATACCAATTTTCTGCACCGTTGAACGCAGATAATAAGTAATGAATGCTTGTGGTCCGATCTTACAAAAACGTCAAATATTTTCCAGCAAACATAGTATGTTTTTAAGAGCCTTAACAATCTTCCGCAAAATAAATTAATTAACAAAATTAATGAACAACTACTGCTTTTTTAATGAACAACTAGCATTTTTCATTCTCTATCTCATCATCGAGTGCAAATATGTATACTTCGTACACCAAGAGAGATAATACAGATTACTTTGTGCTAAAAAGTGCATTGGACAATTTTTTGCCAATGAACCAGAGAAAAATTCGTATGTTAAGAGGTTAAACACAGAGGGCAATTTTCTCAACCGGTGTCGGCTGTAGCAACCACCTTCCAACCGGTTACGCATCCGCTTATTTATGGACACGCGACTGTGAAAAACGATCGATGTCAGGAAATTATTTCGCGAAATGGTGGAACGGGTCGTTCTTGTTTTTCTTGCGGTTGTTATACCAAGAATGCGTCCTCAATAAGAAATTTTTATGATAATAAGGTTCGAGTATAAGAATAATGATTTTCCAACGATGGCGTAAGTTATTTTTAAAGGGCAAGTACAATATACTTAAAACCTTAACTAACTACTTATAATTATGATCCTCATAAAGTTTTATACATGCATTGATGCTTTAATTATTGTTCATAGAAATACTGTACTTTACTGCAATTACTATCGTCTAGAATAAAAATAGCAGGAAAGAATAAGAACGACATAATCCATCACATAAAGCGTTAAAAGACTGCCTGTTGGAAAGAAAGTAACGCTTCCTCTCCTTCGCCCTTGTCTTCCGTTGCAGCTTTCAGGACTTGCTTTGTATTTTCATAGAAAGAAACATTCCCGCGGAAGCTTTTTCTATCTACGAAGAAAATTCTTATATTAAAAAGAACACGCATTGAAACTCACGGAAATACCGTGCGTCGTATTTTTCATGCTGGTAACGGATATTTAAAGCTACTGAAACGTTATTCTGGCTACAAAACGGAATTTATATTTAAACAAGCAGCAATGAAACGATAAAAGAGGTACACATGTTCTCATTCCCTTTTCCATTGTGAAATAAAACGTAAAATCGAATTTACAGGCCAGCAGAATGGAAGGTAACCAATTAGGAGTCTGGCGATACGTCGATGCTGGCAATCAAGGCGTGTAAATCGCGCTCGATATTAAATAATCCGGCGTTTATTTATTCCATGTCGAAAGATTAGCCGAGTTTATTCGACAAACGAAAAATTCCCTCCGTTTGCTGCAGCGATATGCAACTTCCACTATATTCAGTCGTGAATTTATTTAAGACAGACGTAGAAACCAATGTCACTGTCAGAACAAGCGATTCTCCTCTGTCAACTTCGATTTATGACCACGCTACGCGTCCCGGTTTAATTCCCATCGAATCAGTTATACATCTTCAATTAAACAAAAAAATCGAGCTAATAATTCTCTGCTTCGATTTCCCAATTATTTCTATTAACCACAATATCAAAAGCGACATTAGATACATTTAGTTTAGATGTTCAATGAATTTGAATGCATTCGCTCGTGAGGAAACACAGTGGGACACGAAAGTATTTGGACACTTGAGAATTTCACGATGGTCAAATCCCCTTATTGTAATAATGAAGTTTCGAAATGTTTTGTATAACACATATACTATGTTCATAAAAGATTTCTACCGAGTAGAAACGAAAAATATATTGTTTGGAATAAGATTTATCTTTCTGATTTTGTTGATCTTAAGATATGTTGTTAATCTCTGCTTTAATCACAAAAATACGTGTGAATATGTATTTACTACCACGTATTGTATTTTTTCTAATTTGAGTTAGATTTAAGTTATGTCAGGCCGAGACGTATACACGTGTACCATAGAAAAGCAATTACTAAATAAATAGAGTATCCTCTAAGAAATGCGATTTTTCTCAATGTTCAATTTAAAATAGTGAAACCTAATAATAAAAAAAAAAAAGAAAATAGAGAACAATTGCAGAAACAGGAAATGAATAGATCAAACATTGAAAAACTGCTTTATTTACAAGATAGTCTAACAAATCGACTATTTAGTCATTTTAGACAGTCATTTAAAACCTTCATAAAAAGAATTCTATAATTAACAAACGAAGCTTGTATTCATTCTATTTTCGGCGGCTCGAAGCGGAATTAAAATTCCGCAGGGAAACAAAAGCTGAGAAGCCTCGAGTTGCGATCAATCGATCGGCTGAAATTTGAAAGAACGAGTGAAACGGAAATCCTCGCACAATGCACCGATTATAATTTACTCCGACGGATGGTTCTCTTT
The DNA here is from genome assembly GCF_051014615.1 of Bombus vancouverensis nearcticus. Lineage (NCBI taxonomy): Eukaryota > Metazoa > Arthropoda > Insecta > Hymenoptera > Apidae > Bombus > Bombus vancouverensis. The sequence continues at coordinate 656,042 of NC_134924.1, forward strand.
GCAAAAGTTTCCCCGGATCAATGATCGGCCGGAAGGAAGAGAAGAATAAAAAAAGGAACTCGCGTTGGAATCTATCGAACGCTTCTTCGATTATTTCCGCCCACGAACAAACGGGAAGAAAGCTTTAGAGAGGACGGTTTAATTAAAAATTATCCGCCTTAAGTATCTTTTAAGTTCGAATAGCGACTGTCAGAGATCGTGGCGCGTTTAAATGTGAGAGTGATTCCGTTGAAAATCCGATTTATTTCTGAAAGTTCAGCGACGAATGCAGATTTGGTGATTTTCAAGGAGATATCGACTTGTTTCTAGCACTTGATTGTCTGTTTTAATCATATTAATGAATGTGCTTAATCGATATTGTCTTTCACGATTGGTTTCTGTTGTTTTAATCAAATAAAACGGTTGATTGATAAAAGTGTAAAAGTTATTAAAGAGTGGATGTATTATTAATACGACGATTGAAAATATTCTGACAATTATCGAATAATGGTTTCGAGAACAGATCTGATTATGTAGTGTTTCAATTTGTAGTTTTACAATCGTGTAAAACGAAGTGATCAAGCTTCGAAGAAGAAAATAACACGAAACACTTCCTCCTGATAGTAAGACTAACAACTCAAGTCCGAGGAGAGTATCGTCTCTAATTGCGGGCAATTACATCGATCAGGTTTCTACGGCGCTTCGGACAAGAAATTCCTTTCAGCAATAATTTTCACTTATCTGAAATTGCTCGACTTTGCTATCTTTAACTGTCAAACATAGGAAGAAACTTCTCCTCGAACTTAATAAACATGTCTGAAGGTAAAGAATAAATAAGAATATCACTTAGAGTCGGCATTACAGATATCATATTCGAATCGCATATTATTTCCACGCTAGCGAACGTTTACTTGCTTTTTAACGCCAATTTTATTAAACCATAAATTAATACGAAATTAAAATTATAAATTAAAATCCGTAAACTAAATTTTTAACACTTTCCGTGTAAAAGCAATGACCTTTCGAAGAAAATATAGCAACAAATATCATCGAATGTTTAAGAGCATTCGAAATCTGCTAATCTTGGAAATGATCATTTGTCGTTTCAAGCGAATAAAGTTCACCAAAAAGGCGAACGAAGACAGACAGAAAGAGTCGAATGTTCTAAAACGTTCGACTGTTTAATAAAAGACAAATATGAAACATGAATGAGCCCCAGTTTCACGATTATTATACTTGCATGAGGAGCTGTATCTTACACGGAAAGTCACGCAAGTGGCTTAAACAAAGATTCATAGAGCTGGAGTTTCGCGTAACGAATCGACACTGCGTTTTGTTCGTCCCTGTCGCATAGGAAACTCAAACATCATCGCGAATATTTTAGAATACCGTTAGCTGTAGAACCTAGAATAGGATACCTAAGCGTATATCTTTCATTTCCAATCGTTAAATTAAAGATCTTTATGCAAGTTTACATTTTTACGAACGTAACGAAATAATTGGAGCCAAAATAAAAGCTTGCTTCACCAACTGAATATCACAACACTTACATACTTTTCACCTTTAAATTTTGTACAAATGAACTGCTAATGTATAATTCGGATGATTTGGAGCATGATATTCCGTGAAAAGAAACATTTGTTCTCTCATTCGTTCTCCTCGAACTTTGTCAACATCAGCAGTATTTTATTACCGAAGAAGAGACTCGGTAATTTTCAACCAGATTGAGATTTATAGCCATAGTTGTAAGTTTATATTTAAATTCGGATAAGTTCAAATAACTTCAGCGAGTTAACCTACTTTCATTTCATTTTCGTATCAATTACGAATTAATATCCGCTACAAAATGTAATACAGGAAGCTATATGTTCCCGTGCATAAAACACTATGAGGAGTATTGAAGATATTTGCAAAAATAAATTTTACTTGCCACAAAAACCATTTAAATTGTTAAATTTACCATTACATTTACTATTACATCGACAATTCTCAAATCGTTAGATACAATGAAAATATATATACAGATATATTTATCCTCCTTATATTAGCGCAACCTGTATATCATTTATAAACGATATCTATAGCAGTATCGCGGGGGAAACATTGAAAATTAGCGGATATCTTTAATTTCGCGACTTTACATTGAAAATGATTACCGATAAACTCCATCGAACCACACGCGACGTGCGCAATCGAATATTTCCGGCTAGCATCGTGGACCTTTATAAATGAATGGAATCCGGGAAATAGATTTTTGCCGACCGATTGGACCCGATTCCACGAGCACGATATGCCGTACGAACCAAGGCGGAACTGATTCCAACGTAAACGAACTGCGTTTGAAATACCTGGCGCCGAACGTTGGCAAACCTGAATCTATTAGAATTAATTAATAAGTTATTTAAGCGGCAATAAGGCCGGATCTACCGAACCAATTAACTACTGTTCCAGGCAATTAGCAGGCTGGTTATATTCCATCGCTATTACAACGTTCACAACGAAATTGAATTTTTCCGGATCGCGAAACGCGATGCTGATATTCGATCGTTGCTCGATTCTGTTTTTCCATTTTCGTTCTTGGTACAGCGAAATTTAGCGTCTTTAACGAGTTATATTTGATATCGTCCTCTGTTAACTATAGAACTACATGCAGTAATGTTTGCAGTCACTTTTTGCTGTCCACTTTAATTAATATGTCTTATTTAATGTTCTTTTTTATTTTTCTAGATATGATGAAATAGATTACAGGTCTCTGTGTTTCTTATGTTGTAAGCAAAATTATAATAATAACTTATTTGATGTTGATCTCGCGAAATTCTGATCAATTCTAATCCTCATTTTTAATCACACACTTCCTTATCCGATTTTCTCATTCATCCTGTCATACTTTATGCTTATGCTGTATTTAACCTATTTACAGCATAAGAGTGTAAGTAAAGTTAGATTATATATATATATACAAGCGGAAAGAGGGTGATTCTACGCGAAAAAAGAAGTCGAAAATATAGAATAAAAATTTTTTTTTATTTTTTTTTCCATCGAGACAACGATCTACAGTGAGATCCGTTATAACGAGACGTGATAAAGTGCACGCGTACCGAGCGAAAATTCAAAGTCGATTTTCTCGAAAACAAAGCCTCAAACGAAGAATTTATATTCTATATTTTCGACTTCTTTTTTCGCGTAGAATCACCCCCTTTCCGCTTGTACCATCAGTTACCAACCACCCTGTATATATAATCTAACCTTCTTATAATATTATATATATATATAATATATATATAATACATATATATATATATAATCTATATAAACAAAATAATATTATATATATATGTAGGTTGGTATGTATATGTAAACTGTTACGAAATAATGACTAGATATTTAAAAAAAATTATTTACTAAACACGTAATATTGACAAAAGTGATTGACTCTAGGAAACAATAATGAAATATTATTTTTGCAATTTTTCATTCTTATTCCTGGAAGTTCCCCTTTGCTGGTCCTGATATTCCTCACACGGCACTGACCATTTTTAAATTATGCCGCTTTAAAAATACACGTACGATATCTATATCCCGTCCCTAGAATAAAAGAATTTCGAATGATAGAACTTAGCCCTCGTAAACCGACGAATCTTGTCAAAACATTTTACCAACAGCGATTTTGAAGCACATAGAACGATTCATACAAGACGCTATAAGATCCACGTAATGTTCCAAACATCTTTCGAAGTTGCTGGAGGGTTCCGTCTGGAAAACTATTGCGATTTTCCAAAGTCCGGTGAAAAGCAATCGCGACTCTTAAACGAAGATCCTCTACGGTAGGCTTATCGTGGATCTCGGCAAGTATCTCGAGGGTTATCGCGGCTCCTTCGTGAATCCCCAACAACTTATCACCGGCCTTCGACAACTCCGGATTGCCATCTTTTTCGAGCACCTTCGAGCGTTCCCCGCCTCTTTAGCCTTTTTGCTGTTACATCTTGTTAACGCATCGAGAACTAGTGCTCTAAGCCGATTCTCACGTTCCACGGTGAAAATAAATGACTTCAATAAATCCTCGACGAAGGAACCGTAAATCGAAGTATCGCATGGGAATGATGGACGTATCTTAAAATTAAATATTAGAATAAAATCTTAAAAAGAATCTTAAAGATAAAATTATGGAAAAGGTTTCTTTTTTAGTTTCTCGCTTTTTCAATCTTTCAGTTTCTCAATTTGTCGTTCTTTGAATTCATATAGTATTTATGTGAAAATATACATTGTCGGTTATAGAAAAGAAATTTAATTCAATTACAGAGATTTGATGAGATTATCATAATATCGAATACAGGGAGTATAACGGGAGAGTATTTTAGATATATTAAGCCTATTACACACGATACTTCTCATAATAAACTTGGATATACTCTAACATAGTGTTGAAAAATTTCCTCTTGACCGCTTAATTAGAGCGTCAAAAAACTGGTTCGATGCTAAGTGATTTGCCGAGAAGTAAGAAATTGGACAGTTTGATAAATGTCCGATGGCCGTGTTCGATAATGATTCTTAATTTTAAGTTGGAATCTATTTCCTATTCTATGATTGATCTTGATAAATATTAAATAATTTCAATGTAATGGTAATTTATTATCGTATTTCTAAAAACTGACTTTCGATGATAAATGAACATAACAGATTTATCACGCTCACGTTATTTACGAAACCGGTATTCTGCTTCATATCTTCAGCTCAACTTTAATCGAATGGATTCTTTCTGCTTATAAAATCAAATAGTTGTTACGAATACTCCTATTAAAAGACAACTATGTAACGATATATAAAATTATACTTGGAAGTATATTATGAATTAGTATAGCAAAGTACAAATCAAGAAGCTCATAACAATTTCAAACAATCTTTTCCCAACAACGATTATCAAAAGATACTTTTAATTGAGAGAACTGAAAACCGCATTAATCTCTCTATTATCGTAGCAAATGCAACTCGAAAGTCCTTTCGGATTATTACATGGTACAAAGGACTGTTGGGTCGAACCGTGGAACAACAGTCGCGGTATGAGACAGGAGGTTACTTAGTTCCAACTCTCTGGATATCTCGCTATCGTGCCTCTGCCATGTACATTGGCTCTTTCTTCATTGGATATCAACGTATTTACACGGATATACGCCTATACTTTCAGCCGACAGTCGCAGTGACATTTAATTTGCCTATGAAACTTACCTTTTCAAGTAAAATTATGCTCTCATTTCTGATAACCGTCTATAAGCGCCAGACTTCGTTCCGGAAGTGCTCTATCGGAAGTGTTCTAGCAGAAGTATATCTCTTCTCGTCCTCGCGGAATGAAAATTAAAATGCAACGCACCAGAAACTAGACTGAGAAAATAGATTCGGTGTGCTACTTTGCGTCTTGAGGAGAAACGAAAAGTAAATGAAGTGTTCTCTTGTATCGTAGATTCGTTTTGTTTTTCAACAAGATTCGTTTCAACTTTCTTGCCGTGCCAATATTGATACAGCAGTTATTTATTATAGACTACAGCTATACAGATTCCTATATGTTGTGCGTCTGAATGATAGAACTAGATATAGTGACATATGAAATCCTCGGAAGACAAATCGATCAATTTCAGAAATTTTATAAATTCTTCAATTTCATTTTACCCGGGTACATGATTAATATCCAATTTTTTAAAGAACGAATGGTTTACTCAGGTAAATTTATTTATTTCACGTAGATAACATGCATAAACAATCGTAAATTCCAAGATAGATTCTTAAAAACAATATTTCTAATATATAATTGATTTTGATTAGTGCGGTTTCTGAATAAAAGATATTTTTCGCAAATAAGTAATAAAATTTTGCAAAAAAAAAACCGAGGGCACGATTAACCTTACACCTTAGTTAATATCTTTGAGATCGTGAAAAATGTAAGACGTAAAAGAATTTTAGCGAAATTGCATGTTGCGTTTAAGCTGACAATAATTGAGTATGGTTCATACAGCTAATGTGTTAACATTAGGGTTGGATAAAATAACATTCGAGGGAATATAGCTACATATAATTGATTACCTATTTTAATATTTTAATATGGATGTCCATTTTAAAGTTCCATTTAATCTTGTTATGATATTTATAAAACTGAAATTAGAAGTTATAACTTTTCTACTGTACGATTAATAACGAAATTTAAGATGTTTCGTGGAGTAATAACGAGGCTTGAATATGACCTATTTCGATAAATTTCGTTAACCTTGTTCCACCCGTGCAGAATCTTTCGGAAAGTTAATACAGAAGTTGAATTCAGTTCGCTAAAAGTATAACGACCCTGCTTCCAACTTAACTCGGGATCATTCAAGCCGTTCTAAGTTATTCTTTTGTACAGCAAAAGCCAGAAAATGATCCTCGTTCGTACTAAACTATCGGGGGAAAATGTTTTTCTTTGAAGGAGAAATTTTAAGATTCGTTGCTGTACTTTGAATTCAGCGCACTATCTAATCAAAGAAAGCTTTTCTCCATAATATTTTATTGAAAAAGTTAAGTCGATTCAAATTTCAACGCGAACTGTCTGCTATAAAATCGATTTTAAATATAAATATTTATGCTCTATAAAATAGATACGTATAATAAAAATAAATCATTTCTCTTTGAGAAAAATTAAATTCGTAATGCATAAGATATTGCCTTAACCTTTTGTCTTATAATATCGAGTCAAATTTATAACGTAGATGAAGTACAAGATATAACGAAGACAAACTATTATACGTGTATCAAAGTTTAACTTTAGTTCCGAATATAATTCCAATTCACAAATGATGGATTACCGAGTTCGAATTTACGTAAAATGTTTTAATATTCTGATTCGGACATAATATTAACCGTCTCTATAAATTCATGTGCACACGAATTTCGATATTAAACATTGTCTACCACGCGAGCAATATATTTTAATATCATGTCAAAAATGAAAAATGATTTGGATCAGTCTATGTTCAACGTCTTAAACTTGAAAGAGAAATATACACGAAGAAAAATGAAACTTGCAGGAAATTAATTAAAGATTCGTAATTAAAATTGAAAGATAAGAATTTCGATGGGATAAATTCTCATAATCAACTTCCATCTGAAATTGCTACCCCTCTAACAAACCTAGTAAAAACCTTACAATAAAGTACTGCCAATTAACTATTCTAATCACCGCCACATACAGTGACAATCATCTACCAAATACACTTATCAAGCTTTCGCGCGTATCAACTGCAACCCAAAATCCTATACAAATAAATACTCCTCACACTCGTTTCACTCTCGACACGCATGATTCAAAAGCGGCGAGGTTTCGACATACGGACGCGTGCCGCAACGACGATTCCTGCAACAACGTCTAATTTAGTCGTCGGGCCCCGCATTTTCCGCTCTATATAAGGATTCCCGACGACGCCTGCAACGGCACCGTCGCGCTGGATTATTGTGCGGACGAAACGAGTATTACGCTGCAAATGACAATTTGTTAGAATTCTCCCCGGGCTTTCCGTGCCTCTCACCCCCGGAGCCGTGTTCCTACACAAGCTGCCTGCTACTTTCGCCACGCTTCGCGCAACCGCCGCCTCTCTCCTCCTGTCCTCTTTCCGTTTCCAACCCCCACCGCCAGCTGCACCACCCTGTACGGGTAGGAGAATTCGCGTTCAGCCAGCACCGCCACTTCGTCCTGGAAATATTTCAGAAACAGCTCTCGGTTCTTGGCATCATACGTTTCGCGAAACAGCCGGTATGAACTAGAAGGAGAAAGGAAGAAAGAGAGACGGACGAAGAATCTCGCGGGGGGATGGCACAACGCACAGGCTGCGACTACTTTCGCAATCACCCTTCGTGTTCTTTTGTCTCGTATTCGCATAGGGAATCGTGGCGTGGTGCTCGCTCTGACCACAGAACCGCAGTAAGAGAAGCAGCCAGTGTGCTTTCGCGACGAGAGATGGTGAAGGAAAGAGAGAAACGGAAAGGAAAAGGGGTTGGGGATAGAAGGTCGGAGGACTCCGGGTAGACGGTGAGGCAGGCCAATATGATAAGGACGTATTTTAAGGTTCGATGAGCATCGGTTTTCCTCGTCTTCCTTGTACAAACGATATACCGCATTCTTTCGCCGGTACCTCTCAATATCGCCGGGTTCAATTGATCGTAACCCATTTTATATATTGGCGCGGTAAAAATGTCCCGTTTCCTTTTTTACTTGTTTCTCCAGCCTTCTACAATTTCTCTCTCTCTCTTTCTCTCTCTCTCTCTCTTCCTCCCTTTTCTCTTCATCTTTCCCTCGTTTCGTCGTATTTCTTTCCTTTCTCTTCCTATATTTCACCGAATCGTTCCTCCTAGTTTCATTTGATTCTTTTGTCATTCTTTCTTTCTTTCCTTCTCGTTCCTATTTCCTTGGTTTCGAACACTCGCGTGCTTCTACACCAGGTTTTTTCTTCTCTACTCTCAACTTTCCTCTGTTCTCTGCTCTTTCGCTTGGATTCTTTCCGGTGTGCGCGAGGCCGAGAGCCTCGAACTCTTTCTCCCTGAGCGGAACGATTGCGCCTGGATCCAATAAACGCACTCCATTGTAACTACCAACCGCGGCTAATTGCGACATAGAGCGAATTCCATGGCTGGACGGAACGGATATCTTTGAGGTAAGACATCATGCTTGAACCTGGTCAAACGCGGAACCGTCCAACCGGATATCCTTCCCGACTTTTGCGGTGGCTCGTTTGACGCTGCTACGCCCGGCAATCTCTTCTTCCGGCTGTTTTCAGCGTTTATTGCTCGAGAGAAACGCTCGAGAGGACGATGAGGGTGAAATAACTTCGAATGAGAAGTCATTTGATATTATTAATTTTTTTATAGATGAATATGTGAAGAGTATACGAGGGTTCTTACTTTTTCAATAAAATCGTGTATATATGTGAATGCGTTAATCAGAATGCATTTAATAGCGTTGCGCGGCCGTCACACAACTGGTTTATGCACAATCGTTTATGATACTTAGGAAACCTGTATGTGCAATTAATTATCGTTTACACAAATATTTAATAACACAAGGATAGAACGCAACCGTCCACTATCAGGTACCGGAAGTGTCTGTCGTCCAATATTTTATGGATATCGCTGAAAGTCGATCATTTTCTTTTTATTTCACCGTGGCTCCCGTTGGCTCTGGCATTCCACGCCATGACTATTAAATACTCGAGTTCCATACTGTCAGACGCGGAACAATATATTATGTATGTTCCTCCAGGGCGACGCCGAAATCGTGTACGTATACTTATTATGTTAATTTCGGCACGCCACATTATTATCACAACGCGTTTTCTGTATTACATTAACATATCCGTATGATAAACCTATATAAGATGTAAATTTCGTCCGTGATTTTCCACAACAGAATGTGAAAATTGTTCGCTCGATTTTATGTCCTAAATTAATATTTCAATATTGCAAAGTGGTAACACCAATAATAAAATGTTCATCTCTTGATATGCGAAAGTATATCCGACAGGACGACATTTTATTCGACCCGTTGTAGAGAATAATATTGGAACAATAGAAAAGGATGGCCTAAAGAAGATCCATCAGATTTATTCGTACAATAATTTTCCGCATCTAATAAATAATAATGCAGGCTCATGAGTCGATGATCGAAGAATCTCAAAGAATGGGAAGACCTCTATTCTCAATATACGTACACAAAAGCACCTTTCCTTCGCTATACTACCCTCGACAACACTATTCATCCATACGAAAAGGAAAGAAAAAGAAACGAAAAAGGAAACGGCGGCATGACAGCGCAAAATCGAAAAGATCCCAATCGATGTGCCGCAACGTAAAGGTTTAAGACATCCGTCTCGATGTGGAGAGAGAAGGGTCACCGAAAAAATTTCATTACACCTACGTTTAGGAGCCCGTGAATTCCTGCCAGCCTCCTTTCGCCCATTCATCCACAAAAGAGTCTTATCGATAGCGCTATTCGTTCCGCGCTCGCCTCCGTATACTCGTTAATGCTCAGTCGTTCCAAAAGAGAGAGTTCCCGGATGGCCTAAAAGTTTCGCCGCCTGAATCTCTCTCTCTCTCTCTCTCTCTCTTTCTGCTTTGAATGCGTTCTATTAAAACGAAGGCCAATGAAAGATTCACTTGGTAAACAGGGATGAAAACGAACCATGGATAAGAGAGCGGAAGAGTGGGCATCCGGCGAGTTTTGTTTCGCATACAGAAAGAAATACTGGGAGACGATTTCGTCTCTTTGTCGAGTCGTTCGGATATTTGAAATCTGGTAGAGAACAGTGACGAGATGTTGTGATTTTGTGCTGGTGATACCGTGGTGGTTAGAGGGGTTTGGTATTTGTAGTTATGCAATGTATACAATTTGAGAGTAAATGTTAGTTACTGGAATAATGGAGTAGGTGATGTTAAGATGTAGGGGGATCTAATGGAAGATTTATATGTTTATGACGATATGATGCATCTTTAGCACGCTGTGCGTGTACGTGACATCTCAAGATCTATGCAGCGAACTGACGTTGCAACTTTTGCTAGCGATGTTGAACGATCTATTAGATTTATATTTGAAAGAGATTAAATTTAAAAGAGAACATACGAGGATCGTACTTTTTAAATAAAATCATACATCTTTTAACACGTTAGTCAGGATGCAGTTAATATATTAATTTCAATATTGCAAAGTAACAGAGTGTTTATCTTAAAGTTTATATTCAAAGTTATTTTATATCCATTTTCAATTCAATTCTATATCCATTTACCATACATTACACAGTAAAAGTTGGAACGATGTCGAATAAGCAGCACGCTATGGTGTAAAGATACTAAAGATGCTAAAGAAATTGAATGGACGTCTTCAGGAAAATATGCAACCCTGAAAGCTTAAAGAAATAGAGTAGATCTAACAATTTTTTTCGTTTACAAGTATTTAGTAAGGGATCGAGATATTTATAAGAAATTTTAAGTAGCATCTTAATTCTGTGTTCAGGTTTTTTTATTACATAAAATTGCTGAATGGCGAAGTGGTACAACATTATTTGGCTGCATGGATATGGACAGCAAAATCCTGTTTGCTTACACCTAATGGCAAATGTGACCGGAATATAAAAAGCAAAAAAATTTTTAAATAATTATTTAAAATCTTATTAAAAAAAGAAAATGACGGCTTGTTAAAAACAAAATATTATTTTTCGCTGAAAAAAAACGACCTTGAAAAATTGTTTTATTCTTTACATTCTAGTCATATTTGCCGCTGCGTGCAAATAAAATAAGGTTCTACTGCATATGGAGTCGAATAACGTTGTAACATTCCATCATTTTGTAATTTTATAGAATAAAAAAAAATATGAATCCAGAGATAAGATGTTGCTTTAAGTCCCATATAAAAATCTAGATTCTTTATTAAATACTTATAGGCGAGAAAACTGTTAGATTTACCCCATATATTCAGACTACCAGGGTTGCATATATCTCCTTAAAGCGTATACAACAATGCGACATCATTGAAATTTCGTAATAACGAAACTGTGAGAATCGACAGCTTCGAACTAGGAGAAATTTTGAAAGAACGATGCTGTGCTATTTAACAGATTTATATTTCTAATAACGCCATGCATACAAGCAATATGATACGAGAAATATAAAACGTGGTGCTGAGGCGAGTTGCGCGATGTGTCGTCAAGCATTGTGGAAATTTGCAGTGGTTGCGATTTTACAACATGATTAGATAGTTTTGTATTTCTAAAGACGCAATGCACATAATAAGTGTACACATGATCTAGCTGTCACACGCTAGATGTTGGAATGCGAAGATGTTACAGACATTGAATAGATGTTCTATATAAGAGCCGTGCGACAATATAATGTCATTGAGATTTCGTTATGCGATAGCATTATGTGATTCCTCAGCTTTATTCGGTATTTAAAAATACTGAAATTTGCTCGGCAGAAGTGAAAGATCTTAGAGTATTTTTTCCACTTCTGAGCGAAGGAAGATATTTGTTATTATTTCTAATGAAGTAACAATAAACATTCTGTTAAAAATATTGAAGTATATTGAACAGGAATTAAAGGTGCAAAGAAAGGACACTATTTCTTACTATTTTTATGATGCAATACACACAATTCCCAAATTTATTCGATAGAAATAAAAAACGTTAGAGTATTTTTTCGTCTTCCGAGTAAGATAAAAGACTGACAAGAATCGTCTTTGTTACTATTTCTAACGATGCGATGACGAACATTGTGTTGAAAATACTGCAATATATTAAACGAAATTAAAATTTTAAGTTATTTCTTCATCTTCGCTTAGAAAAGTTCTTATTTAAAAAAAATGTCTTATTTCACGCAAGAAAAGACGAAGAGTACCAACGATCCTTTTTCTTATTATTTCTTATAACGCAATGTACATACACGAATATACAAATCGCATCGTTGTAAGAACAGATTTGTCGATTTGTACAATATCACCACTGCAAAAATTAATCTGCCAAATCATGCACCGTCACCGCCACAAAATCACAACATCGTAAGGGTCATCAGTACCAGCCCTAAGAACAGAATACCAGCGTGAAAACGCGGCGCCCTCGCACTACCTAGGATTTACCTCTTCTCGAGCACGATCGCAGCGAGAGGAATCCAATAAATGCAATCTCTATCGTAGCTGCGAGCTCAGGCTAATTATAAGAGAACAGAGAGTAGACGGGATAGCGTTGGTCGTGGAAGAATCAATCGGATATCATCGACGAGCGACAATCGACGCAATAGAACCAAGCAGATGGTGGCGAAATACGAATCCACGGATAAACTCAACGAAAAATCGGCGGACATTCTTCGAATACGTATATCTCTTTCTCGATTCTTTGACTCGACTCTTTCTGTTGAACGCGTTCTTACGATTCTTTTGTGTATGGTTCGCCTTTGTAGCTGGCCAGATACGAGCAATGTTTAACGATGTTAACGTGGAGCGCGTGGACGTATAACGCGAACCAGTGGACTCTTTTTGGCACGAGATCAGAGTAACGCTCCGTGTACTCTGTTACCTATGTTTCTACAGCATCAGCGCCGGTATAGCGAACTTATAAAATTGGGCACGAGTCAGAAGCAGTCTGGTCTTTGGACGTTAGAACAAAGGAATTAAAGTTAAAACCTTGGCTAGAATGGTATTTTCTTGGAGACTTCTATCTACGTTTTTCGTTTTTCCATTACTTGAAATAATAATTAATTCAGATATTCTTATTATCCTGTCAGAAAAACGATTTCGAGGTCGACTTTGTAGTTATTTCGCAATTTTTAATATCGTTCATATTTGACATTCTATTTAGCAACTGAAGCAGTAAATGAATATTATACGTACTGTAATTAATGTAGCCTTTTATTCTACGAAACCCTAAGAAAAAATGCTCCGTGCGTCCATAAATAAACCTTCCCTATGAATGAGCTGTAGGACGTTAATCAGGACATTTGCTCTATGATTTAACTTACAACCTTCCTACGTCACGAATACTTAAAACCCTCCGTATCTTTCCACGAAAACGCTGGCGATAGTAGTTTCTGGTACTGCGCTTAAAACTCGTTCGCAGTGTTGTTGGGGACGGGGTCCGGCGGGCGATCGTATCGTTCAAAGTCGAAGTGCCGGGACGAGGCAGGGACGAGTCTCGTCGATTGAAAAACTTTCGAACTAGACAAGTTTAACGGGGCGCGGGACACATTTTTAGCGAAACGAGGCGGTTCGATCGTGTCTCCGTTTCCCCCGGGCTGTGTTTGTTCCGGCTGTTCCCCGGGCAATCGATGCCACTGAAACAATTTCCAGCAAGATTACTCGGTTAATTCGAGGTTGAAGTCAACAGACAGGTAGCGAAGACCGCATGACAGGCTGGGGATTGTTTGAAATAGTGGGAACGCGGCCTCTCTCGCGTCCCTATTTGTGTGTACGCGTCTGTTCTTTCCTTCTCTTTTTTATTTTCCTCTGACCGAGTGCAAATTCGTTTCTGGCCACTGCTCGTTACTGCCGATTGATGTCGACGTTTAATTACGAAAGTACGCGTTGCCGTGAACCGTACGACCTATTCGCTACAAACGGCAAACTGATCGACTCACGCGTCCGCGCTTTTATGATCTCTGTGAAGCGACACACGCGGTTATGCTAGACGGAAAATCGGACGCATTTTCACCACGCGACGCGACGTTGCCTGCACTGTCCATTACGTGCTGGCGTTGCGTGCGTTTTCACGGGGATTTCTTAACTCGTCAGTCAGATTCTTTAATGAAATTCTGTTTGCTAGTTTTTCTCTCATATTTCTCAATATTTCTCAATATTTTCTCGTTTTCTTTTGTTCCTGCTAATCACTTTCGGGCTAAATGTGTCATTCATTTTGAGAATACAACGCTTAAAGTGATAAGCCGGCTTCATAATAATTCAAAATTTTAGTTACCGTCAAAACGGTCGTTTTTACTTAGGTAATTTTCTGATCAAAGAGTTGAAATGAAATTAGCTGAGGTGTTGAATGAAAAATGATGATTTGGATATATATCTACTCCTTCCTTTCTTTTTTTTTTTTATTTAGGGTTTATAGTCGCACTATTAAGGTGACTTGACACAATTACGTTTATTTTGTTGTACTGTACATGGAGATTAAAAAATTTCCTGACTGGTTTTATATGATACATATAATAAAAAGCCGTACATCACTATAAACTAATATATGTCTTTATTTGGACGATTTTTGGAAAAATTTATATTAAAATCATTACGACAGATATTTTTATTGAATTCTATTCTAAATTATCTGGATGCGAATGATTTTAATCATGGGGAAGTTGTGCTACGGACTTTTGCGCGCTATGTGCGAATTCAACTGCAAATTTGAACGCAACAGAATTTTAATATAGTACGTAACTTGTACTAACTTCTAAGCTTGTCACACACTCACACTGATATTTTGGACGTAAACTATTTTTTCATATAACAAAATCTGCTGTGAATAAATGAATTCTGTCGAATAAATTTTTAATTCTATGTTCAAAGAACTTAGTGGAGGCATAATAAAAAGTTGAATTAAACAAGTAATAACAAATAGCATGGGACAAATCAAATGTTCGAAACTATTTAAAGTTGATATTAACAAATTATTGTCACGTTCATATTTGATAACTATTCCAAAATATCCGAACAAATTTTCGCAAACTTACTTTTATCAAACCGTTACGTCTCCTTCTAACATAAAGCCGAACTAAAATCCTTCATGCCGAAAACTATTGATCGAAACTTTAATATCTTTCCGATATCGCGCGCTCGTTTCTCTCTCTATTTCTATACACAACGGACCGCCATAGAACGAGTAAGTTAACCGCCTGTAAAAGCAAGGAATTAAACTATAAAATTGGAAAAAAATTGTTAACGTCACCGCCGACAGAATTCTAAGCCCAAAAAATTTGCGTTATATCAGCGAATCGTTCAGTGGTTCGCCATGACACGTATCATATCACGTTTTACTATTCATACATTGAAATTTTTCGCAGATTTATATTCCGTTTTCATTGGTATTGTAGAAGGATGGCCGGGGAAGACTGCCGGAATATTTCTGAACCGCGTAAAAACTTTCATATCGGTATTGTCACCGTGGACCGGTTCCGCCTTTCAGCTTTTGTATTTTGATTCCGTCCAAGAAAGAAATATCCATTCTGTAAACGGGACAGAGGACACAGCAAAGAGTCGAACCGCGCCACCGCGATGAAATATGCAACGCGAGAGCGCGAATATTCGTTTCCATCTATCCCCGTCGATAATTGTAATTAAACACGTCCTACATATTTTACACTTTATAGCGCGCGATCACCGTAGCCGAATGAAATCGTTGGCTAAATTAATCATTCACGGGATTGCTAAATTACTCCGTCCAATTAAATTAGACTCGTTTATCAGGTTTTGCGTTATTCAATTTCGTTATCCAACCCACGTTCCGCATGCATTTTTCCGCAAGATTGCGCTGCGATAAGTACCTACTCGGTTAGAATCAAGTGGTATTTTGAAAATGCTAATTTCGTGTGAAGGAGCTTGAAGCTTTATCGTTTATGTCTACGTCGGTCACTTTGATTAGGTTGCTTGTTCCTGCACAATATTCTTGGAAATTCACGCGATCAGGTCGAAAGGAAAATGTTGAGCCTTTAGATTTTATTTGTTCTATAAGTAGTTTCTCATATCACGTGTGCATATTAATGAAGTAGCTAATATTAGAATTATCAATTTTTATGGAGCAAAGGAATACAATCATATAAAGTGATATTGAAAAGTGATAATGAATAATAAATGAAAAAATAAGTGTTTCTACTTAAAAAAAAATCAGTGTGAATTTTATCAAACTAGTATGTTCTGATTAATTGTAGAAACAGAAAATGTGAAATGTATCATTTTTCTTGCTTGACAGTTTGTGCAAATTTTGTGCAAAAATTGAAAAATAATCAGCTCTAATTGTTCGACCACCTCGTCTATTGTCCGCGTCCTTCAATCTTTACGACCTTACATAAAAACGAGAACATGATTCAACTTTTATTATTAATGTAGGCACTAATTAGGACATACATCCATTACGTTATAAGAAGACATTCAATATCTCAATTTGTAAAAAATATTCAGCTACCATACACTCTTTTATTCAAGGACCATAAATAAAGAGTTCGTTAAACATACATAAAAGGTCGTGTGAGCCAGTAATGGAATTTTTTCAAACGCGTAAATTTATATCTACATTCATAAACCAAAAGAATGAATTTTGCTTCACGCATATGAACTCATACGGCTCAAAAAGCTAATTACGTGCGATTTTTGTGGAATTTTCATTTAATTCGTAGTCATAAGGAAGTATATAATTTCAAGAGGAAAAATTAATATCGTTAATTATAGAAGCAAATGTCCGTGCAAACGTAATAACCGCATGGTCAAACACAGTACGTGGATCACATTCCGGCAGGCCACAGTTCGGCTGCAGCAGGCCTAGTTAATTGTATAAACATGTAGTCGTCAATATAATTTCACCGCGATCGTGCACGATGATTCGTTACCGTTTCAATTAACCTTCCAGCTGGAACAACACGGTGGGTGAAACGCTCTATAAGTTCAAACACATCAAACGCGACCCGGCGAAGAAAGTCCATCGACACGTTAAATACTTCAATCTTCCTTGCGCACATTTGCACAAAAGCTTTCCGTGGTTTATTTCGGCGTTCTCTATTTACCGTACAAAACGCGTTCAAATTACCAACGATACCATAATCCGCTCGTACTACCGAAAGCTTGGCCAACCAATCAACCCGACGATTCTCTATCTCATCTACCGACGACTCTGAGCCATTCACCCTCGCGGACGTTTTACCGTCATACGTCACTTTGATTTCACACTGAAAGGAAGTGTGCACGCCTTTTGCGCGAAATCGCTGTCCGGCACGAAACTTACCTCGTAAAGTCCATCCTGGTCCCCGAAACTAGAGGAAATTTTTATCGAGTTAATAATCGTAACTCGCGTTTCACGTGCGCCGATATTAATGGACGATTGAACGCGGTTACCACGAGCCGTTACTGCTATAAAACGCAGCTCGCGAACCTCGCGGTCCAGTTACCACTCGTTTCCAGTGCAATTCTCCAAAGTCGAATATCAATTCCATATCGTAAAATTTTTCGGCTGGCTGAACCACGGTCTTCTATGGTCTTCCGCGGTCCTCCAACATTGACCACAATCGGATCCAGTCGGACACATAAGTCATTGCCGGCCGACTAGAGTTACCAGTCGGGGCTGTGAAACTCGACCAAGGAAAGTCGTGCTTGAAAACACGGTTCGTTGATTCTAGCCTCTCAAGGACGGCGAGCAGTCGCGACGAAAGCGGAGTCAGACTTCTGGTAGTGAGAAAGTGATAAAGCAAGTAGAGGTTTTGCAGTTGCAGGGTGTGTGTTGGATATAGACTGTTGCAAAAGGCGTAGTTATTATAATCAATGTTTGTTCTATTGGAGAATTTTTAAAAAATTCACGCAGAGAATTTTAAGAAGTTTCTATTGCGAAAACGGGAAAATGAAACATATGTGAAAAGATGGAAGAGTGGGTGTTTCGTGATTGGAGCGTGTAAAAGAAGTAACTTTTTATAATTGTTAATCGTGGTAACTTGAGCGTTCTAAATTGGGAATTGTCTTATGATGAAAATTTTATATGCGTGAAGAGATGTAATTAAGATTTATGGGCACTTTGTTGAGGAATTTGAAAAAATTTAGCTGCGAATTTCGAGAATTTTCTATTAAAAGGTTTCTATTAACAAAGTCCTATCTGCAGGAAAAGATGAAACGAAGATTTCACGATTGCAGCATATTTTGTACAAAGTATGCATAAAATATGAATTAGCAAAGAATTGTTATATATGAATAATCATTCTCCAGGAAATTTTGTTGGATTCTTTTATATTTCTAGCAGAATACTTTTAGAAATTTCCCCTGGGAAATATTACATACGAATTATATGAACGATTATATAATTTCTTTCTCTTGCCAGTCACTGTCACGTACAATTAAAACTAACGAAAAAATGTACGCTCTACAAAATCAAGTGACTCATTCATATCATCATATAATTTTACAATTTTAAGGATACTTTCTTTTGCACATTAGGTAATAAGGATGATATTTAAAGACAAAACTCTAATTCGAATAAATATGATCATATCCAATAATACGCCGTAAAAATGCAACATCCTTTGAATAACGCTTTAAACTTTCTTAACTACCATATAGTAAAAACAGAAAGCACAGAAAACAATCTCAAGGTATATATGCAATTTCCTGCTGCATCTGCAAAACCTGACAAACGAAGCGACGAAAAAATGAACAACACCGTTCCACTGTCAAATAAATCAACATCAAAGAGTCATTGACCGGGAACGCGAGCGCAACGTTTTACACCTTAAACCAAGTTAAACCATTCGGAGCCCTTAACGAACTAAAATTCTCCAAGTTACACGTGCCACGATTAGTCACCCGAAACTAACCAACTTACACACGAAACACCAAAACATTCGTGCGCCAGTCTATTTATTACAACGAGCAGTTTTTACCTAAGCGAGTAACTTTCGAACAAGTCGAACAAAATGTCTCGTGCAAGTTGAACACAACAACCGATACAGGCTGGTTCTGCCAAGCTCGTCGGCCAAGCGACTGGAACTTGAATGGAAATAACGAGCTTCCGCTTTGTTGCCCAACCATTGCCTTCCGCGTTGAGGCTCGCGAGAGGCCGAATTAATTGGATTAGCCTCGCGAGCACTTTTCTCCATTCTACACTTTGATCGTCGCTATTTTAGATAGTCGACGACGATAGCGACTCGTCTTCAGGACGCAGTCACAGTTTCCATCGAGAAAAAGAGACGGAGAATATGAAATCGGTGTCTTTCTACAAAGAGCTTGGAACTGTTTCCTCGCCGGTGGATTAAAGTTTCGTTTCTTTCCTTGTTGCCTTCTTTCTTCAACTCCTCCTTTTCTTTCTTTTGATGTAATTAAAAGATTACGATCAGGAAGCTCTCACCCTCGTCGTCGGAGATCGCGGCTCGATGCGGCTCACGTTCAAGTAATTTGCAAGTTGGTCGACTCTAGTTAGTCTGCGATGATGCCGTGGACGCATCTAACGAGAAAAAACTTCGTTGAAATAAGAACGGATTCCGTCAACCCCAGGTGGCGCACCAACTGCGTGGGAAAATTAACGTCGTGCGAGTGCGGTGATCGAGAAGCCGTTTGTGAAGGAAATCTCATCTCTGTTTTAGATGTCTTTCGAGATAAATTCTTACGGAGAAGCAACAATTATGGGAAATAAAAGAAAATTTCACGTATCAAATGGAAATTTTAATTCTGCAAACCTTGCACCGTACGTGTAGAGTTTGAATTCTTTTAATGGGTTTGATTATTAGCGTCTATTTTTATTTGTAATTATTGTTAGTTTAATTTTTATCATTATTCAGTTCTTCGCTTCTAAAAGTGATTTTCAGTATTGACATCGGTACGGTACGGTATTTTAAAACTATGTTATAACGTAGGTACAGGTTATCGTAGGCGCGTAGATTCGATTAATAGCCTAACTAATATGGGCTAATTAAACAGAAGTGGATAGGAGAGGATGGAAGGAATATACTAATTCTATACACATATATACAATAACCTTTTTTAATAATGAAAACTTGAAAATTTAAAATGAAAGTTTCGAGTGCTCGTTGAAGTTAGAAGAACGTACGTATCAAAATTTGAATGCCAAAATGAATTATAATAGCATAACCTCCATATCACTAAAATAAGCACTTTTTTACGAAGAGTTTTACCGGCATGAATTTACTTATTGCGAGACGAGAAATAAAAGATTCAGAAAAATATAAATTTGCATAAGCATTCACCCTCTATTTACAAAACAAACCCCAATCCCTCTCGCTATCCCCTATCAACTCTCTGTTATGTACCTCATCATAAAACTTCCTGCACACCAAAAACTTATGAATTGTTAACCACTCGTCTTACAACATCGACTCAATCTCGTGTAATCACGGTGCAGATGTGTCGAGCATGGAATGTACCAAAGTTAAACTTCAGTTTTAATTCGCGGAGATTAAAGTCGGCCGAACGCAAATGTTCGTCCACGCCACGGCAATTAAACTTTAAGTGGCTAATTCCACCGTAGACACTGGCTAAAAGCATCACCAAGGCAAAGGGAGGTTGACAATAGCTGCGAGCACTCACGCCCTCGTGAAACGCGCGTATTACATGACCAACCCTCGGCGCAACAATCTGTTTCGAGCCAACAAAAACCACTTTTTCCCCTTCTCCTTTACATACCTGTGCCACATTAAGTCTAGACTTCAGACTCTAGGCCCTAAAGCTATTACGCCAACGGTCCTTTGACCGCGTGAAGATTGTTACTCTTTCTCTGTCGACTCTTGGCCGGCAAACAGCCACTCACTTAGGAAACTAGCACAATAGGCACCGGCGAACGACTCGAGTCATGTCGAATCACAGAAAACGCTAGGCCTGAAGGTAGACGTCCAATTAGCCGTTTTGTCGGGACGAAAGATGTGCGACCACGGAGATTTCGTCACGAACAAGAAGTCAAGGAGGATGAAGAGGAGGCAATAATTCGTCGATGACGTCGCCACGGTCTCGGACGTCAAGGATCGGGGGGATGCGACTTAAATATGCGAAAGCAAAGTCGATTCGGCGTGTTATACACGCTCGAGCGGACGATTAAGCGATGCGCAATGTTTTATTTAATGTTGAGGGCGAAACGGAAGTAATTATAGCTCCTCGAAGCGTAAAGGAAAGTCCTAAGGAAGGAAGAGAGATGGTGGATGGTTATAGCCAGCGGGCCGAGAAACCAACGGAATCCAAGAGTGTACAAGGAGAAAGGGTCGAATTGAGAGAAAGAGAGAGGGAGGGAGAGAGAGAGAGAGAGAGAGAGTGAGAGAGTGAGTGAAAGAGAAGGAGAAGGGAAGTTGATACTTGATCGAGCAGGTGGTTAGACAACTTGACTGCGCTACGTAAACTGAAAGCATTTCATTAATTAAGGGTACCGATTAAAATCGTATCTTCTGGATATCACGTTAACGTTAATTACCGTGCTTACTCGATGTCATTTGGTCACCATGCACGGCAACATATCGATCGACTTAATGGATTTTATATCGAGATTAAATGTAGTGTTAGGAAGATGGTTCGAACGATTCATGATATGCAAAAATGTAGGTGGTAAGGCATAGTAAACCCATAGTAAAATTATCTCTTTAAGGATTGTTGTAAAAGATGAATCGAGATTTTTATAAGAGTTCAGTTTTATCGACTTTTATAAGAGGATTGTTTAACCCTTCCATTGACCGAACCATCGTTAAACTTTGTAAAAAATTAATTTTCAGCGAATATTAATCGCTAAGACATCTTTGCTGGTATTTTTGTACGAGAAACGTAACACATTAAAGTTTCATAGAATCGTTTAATTAATTGGTAATTTCAATGTTGAGTAACATCGATGCTGAATGGGTGAATTTAATTTACTCTGCTTTATGGCGTTTTATATTTAGAATAATTTAGATTAATTTTTAATTTAGATATTTTTAGCGCAGTATAAATCCAAAAATTTTTGTGTCACTATTTCGATCTTAGCAAATTTAATTATTAAAATCAGCGTCCCAAAGATAGTAGGTAAAAATTCTATGAATATCGAATATTGTAAATATAATTAGGTTGGAGAGGATTAATTAATGCATTCTGTTGGAGAATGCATATTAATATATACATCAGGAAGATTTAAAATTAAATAGATCCACAGGGTATTAATGTTGACACAACGTTTGAATGAAATATTACGCAATAACGCGTGAACACCGAACAACATTACCCGGATATTTTCCATAAAGCTATGAGTTAAGCTACATATTTCACTGAACATGCAGACTGAAACAAATATATAATAGTTTACATTAAAGGATGACTTATTACAAATTCGACAATTTTAATTAAATAACTTGATTACTCCAAATTTTTATTTTTGTAACTCATCGAAAAGATACATAAAGGAATATCACTACCTAAAAATTCGACAAAAATATAACATTCCAAAAATACCCTGAAATAGAATCGCATAAAATTCATTGTTTATTGTAAATTTGTTTATTATATATCTCGCATCTCGTAAACATTTCGTCGTATATGTGCTGACTTACGAATTTATGACACAATACGTTCTTCTACAATTCCAAAAAATATGGAAAACAGCAGGCAACGTATTCTCACTATAATTACACCATAAACTCATAACATCCCAATATACGAGTACAAATCCTCATTCCACCCGTGAAATAAATACAACAAAAATATCAATAACATCTAAATCTTTGTTAGTTTTTCAGAGTAAACTATTTAAAAAGACAAAAGCTAACTTTAATTGCTAATATAAAAGAAAAAGGTACACTTTTAAAAGTCATTTACAATAGATTCTTCGCTTAATACAATGTTTGGTACAAATATATCTATCTCGAACCACCAACACCAACTCAAACATCGTAATAACTAAACTGCGAATTTTTATGCAATTTCATATTTTCGAGAATGCAATTAAAAAAGTAGAACCTCGATAGAAAGTTATTTCACTTGTCAAATATTAAAGGAAGCACTGTAATTTTCATATTTTGTATATTTTTCATATAGTATACATTCTATAATCTTTTGCATTTTCAAATTTCGCGTATGTATTCAAATACATGATTAATTCACACCACACCCTGCATATATAACGCACCCTTATTCCATCAACGAGATAAACAACGAATAAACCATCCAAGAAAAAAAAAATAGATAATCGAAAGAAAAAAAAACAAAATGTGCCAAAAAGAAAAAAAGCACCAGAAAAACGCGAGCAAAGAAATAGCTAAACTACGTCCCTCATCCTATTGAATCCTTGGCAATCCTTGTAAAGATAGATGCTCGCGGCAGCGTAGGCGAGGACGGCCGCTTTAATTTCTTTTTGTTCCACTTTATTTATACGGAACGAAGCATTGTGCGCCGTCGCACCTAATGCGCAAATTGAATCGTCTAGCGACAAAAGCCACAGAATACACCGGCCATGTAATTTCGTTGCTCGCGAGCGAAAATACGAGAAAGGTGGGGGGTTTTTAACTCGTTTACCCATTGCGGTTCTAACGAGACCGCTCTCGTCGTGGCTCGTCGCGCGGCTCGCTCCGCTCCGCTCGTGATCGCAGTCCCGGCGCGGGGCAGATCCGCGCGATACGGCCACACGGACGGCCGATTGTTTGCCAAAATGACGTTACAGCCGCGAATCGAGCCTGCCTCGAGGGACACGAAACCGCCTTTGATCCTGCGAATTTCACCCTGGCCGCAAACGCGGCCACGTGGTCGCGTCGATTCCATTCGATTCGCTTTGTAGCCTCCAAGTCGCGTGCAATACTCGCAGATGCCCCCAATCAGATTTGTCGCCTGTGTCGTCGTTTGACCAGCGAGCTGCTCGTTATTAACGTAATTGCGGCGCTCGTCATGTATGTCTTCTAGATTAGAATGTATACACGTGACGATCTTCAAGCAGTTATTATGAGACTGCGGATTTCTGCGAATTTTTGTGGAACTTCAAGATACCAAAATGCGCACAAATAACGTTTGGTAGATGAAACAAATTTCTATCGAAATTTCATTTCTTCATTTCATATGATTTCTATCGAAATTTCATTTCATATGTTCAGAAAAATATAAACATGCATAAAAGTATAGTCATTTATACAAATTCATACTTTTAACGAATATAATACAGAAAATGAAACTTTGACAAAGATTTGAATGACAACCTCGAATAAGTGTCTAAAGCACATTTAGCACGTTTTGGATTAGGGTTAGGATCAGCTTTAAAAAACAGTTTTCAAAATTACACTGTTTTTTGGATTTCAAGCATCTAATGTTTCAGTTTGTTCAACATTACATCGCCTTCTGATTACGTTCGTTTTCAACCTGTGTGTACTAGAACGATCTATAGGGATCGTACAACCACACTCTATTGATAATTCAACTTTGATTAAAATGTATTATCGATCATTATTCGACGTTTCCACTTAATTGTTTTGCAGATTTCATGTCAAATGAGACAGAATATGAACGAAATTTCGAAACAGAGAGAAAAGTTTGTCAGCTGATTCATTGATATGTGTTTCTAGCGCAAAATGCTATTGTTCATAACTTGAAAAATAGTTACTGTCCTCCTTTGGACAATAAACGCACGTGACTAAGTCGCTCACATATTAAAATACAATTTTTCTGTTTGTCAGTGACGATTCACGTAAACTTACCCCGGAGGGTTAATTAAATATAAATTCGAATTTGCTTCCAATTCGACGAATCCGAATTTAAATAATCCCTGCAGGGGAGGAAACGTATTTTCTGGTTGCATTGCCCGCGAATGTACTGAAAATGTTAAAAAATCCAGTTAAGCCGATTCTCTTTATTACATAACATGAACACAACGGCGAACGTAATATTTTTCACGTTGATATTTAATTCCCTTCGTTCCCTTTTATTGCGTTAGACTCGTCAAAATTAGATAACGTCATTATAGTAAAAAAATAAAAAGTAAATAAAATTCGACATTTAACCCAGTCACTTAACTCATTACTATAACTTCGCTGAAGGTTTATCCGAATAATTTTTCTCAAAAAATCCCCTACATTAAATTACCAAAGGAACAATTCCTTAACCTTTATGGGATGAATGAAATCCGCAAAAAATGGCAGTATAACAACGTTTATAATAAACTATGAAATAAAACAACTTCGCTACGGCACAGAGAATGAAACAAAAATCGACTTAACCCGTTGTCATACTTTCGGTGCAGTTTCATACCAACAATCCTTTTCGATCCACCTTCACATTAAAAATTTAATTACCAAATAAACAATGCTTCAACTTTGTGAGATAAGAGATCGCGAAAATGGTATGGTAACGGAGTTTACAATTCACGAGAGAATACGGAACGAATCGTAAACGTTAATACACGTTGATACATCGAGTTGATATGTGCAGTGATTGATAAATCTGCGATGGTTAAAAGGGGTAAAGAACAGACAAAATAGAAAAGGATATAGCAAGATGAACAGGTCAATACGGATGGTACAAAAGAACGTGATGATGCCGTACAGTCATTTGGTTTGCTAATTAATCCTCCGTGAATATGTTGGCGAACGGAAACAAGAATGATGGAATTTTATAGCCCTTTATGCAGCGAAGTTCCAGTTGACGTAATTATACACGTTGTACGTGAGACATGCTGGAAACGAAGGGATACGCGCGAACAGCTTGCATCACACGATAATTAATTAAGTTCATGCAATGACCAGAGCATAACACCGTGATTTCAAGTTAGTTTTTCGGTTAATTATTTAGGCGAGATCGCACCGAAACATCAAAGAACGATGCGAGAAAGCCACAGGTTGTCGTGGCTTGCAATTTCTCGCCCTGATTTTTACTCCCCCGAAAACGAATACTTCGAAACTAATGACGCGAAACTAATGAGCGATTCGGATAGATAATACTGGGTTCGATCGAAAGCTTCCTGAAATGCGAACGTGTAAAAATTGTTAACAAGTGAAGAAGGAAACAGGTCATACAGTACTGATATCATCTTTTAACAATGGAGAAGTTATATGTGAATTACAGTATGTTTTTTTAAAACTGGCAGTGTTGATTGTTATTCTATTGTACGTTACGTTGTACATAGTACATTTAAGTCTGTGGTATATTCATCATTATTTTTGGTGCAGTAATTTGCGATTGACTATTTCCATAAAATTTGTATAATTCGATAAAGTCACCCTTATAAGTCATGCAAAATAGTCATCTAATTTAGATTCTTCTTAGTTTTTAAATTAAAGGGCTTGATGAGACGCTGTTCTCAAATAATGAATGAAACACTTAATAGAATATACGGTACTTGATCTACAATCGATTCGAAGGGAACATGAAAATTTCGTAATAATACGAATCAACAAATCCATGAAATCGATCACTTAAAACACAGACATAAAAGGAAAAAACCTGAGATCGAAGACTCAAGTGTAAGGGTAGTACGTCGAAAGGAAAACAGATTTCCCCTTTACTGCGTCGTTCGCTAACCACCCCAAAAGATATCACCCCCATTCTCGCGAATCCATGTTCGGGAAGCGTAAGAAGCAAACGCGCGGAAAGCGTTTCGTAACATCACTTCGTAAGAAGCAAGCTGGCAATATTTTTCCACTCACCTATCTCCTGATTCGTGATCCTGCCGCGGCACAGCGTACAAGCACCGAGGACGAGAAGAAATGACAGGAGCGTGTGAACGGAGGCGGCCATCTCATCCAGGAGCATCTCGACGCCTCGATGTCACGTCACGTCACGTCACTCGTAGTCACGTCAACGACACACGTCTCCCCTTTCACCCTTTTCTCCCTTCTCTATCTCTCTCCTTCTTCTCCCTCGACGATGCACACAAGTTGTCCTTTTCCTTTTGAAACGACGATCCCCCTTTTGCACAACGATGAAGCACACGGAGAGCCACGGGCTACCCGTGCTAGCGATTCGAGTTTTTTTTCTTTTTCCCAGCGAAGCTTCCTCTTCTAGCCGGCTCCGTGCTTCCGACGCTCCTCCACCTCTCTTTTCGCCGAGCTAACTCGCGCCAGTCTCTACTCCAAACCACTTTCTGCGACTCAAACTCTCATCCGTCGATTGCCACCACCCTCTTCCTTTACTTCACTCTCTCTGGCTCGGTCTGTCCCGCGTTAGCACGTGCGTCCTCGTCACCACGCGCACGGTTCTTCAGTTGTTTCTGCAGCAACTTCACGTAACCCCTTTCTTCTTTTTTTCAGGAGTTTCGCGTTGCTCACCACCTTCGAACAGAAAAAATCGCCGCGCGTTTAGATCGAAAGATACAAGAAGATGGACGAGAGCTGCGTCGCCTACGACGATCAAATGCCGTCAACGACCAACCGACGAACGCAAATAGCTTTTATGGAATTCAATTGACGTGGCTCACGTGACGGATATCTCGTCCCTTATACCAGATCTGCGTTGTGGGATTAAACGATTATGCTATGTCATTTCTGTCAAAATCTTTAGATGTGTTTTACGTTGTTTCCAATAATGTTATTGGTGTATGGTGTATATTGGTGTAATCGAATTTTCCATTTTGTAGTTTTTTTTTATTTATTTACAGTAGAACTACGTTCACGGGAATTTCGTTTATTGGAAGAAAATTTTAAGTAACGATAAATTTTTCCGAACTTTTATCGATTCAATCCACAAAAAGATGACTGAAAAGATGTGGTAGGTACTATGAGAATAAAATGAAGAGCCTGACAAAAAATGTCTTCATTAGAAAATGTGTGCAAATATTTTTTGTAGCCACTGTGTATACACTGTTCCTTACATTATAGTTTTTGTTCGTATAATTTTCGTATTAATTTCTTTCGTACAAGTTTTATGCTTTTTTTAATGACTTTTGCTTTTCTTATTTTCTTCTTTCTATTCTTTGTAACAGCTTTGACCACCGTTGCTGTCTCTCAAGTTTTCATGTAATAATAGAGAATATTGAAACACTAAAGAATAAGGAAAATTAGATTTCAGAGAAGTAGAATAAGAACTTATTTTTAGATCTGGAGAATATTAAATTCGGTATCTAGTAAATGTAAAAGATCGAAATTATAATTGAAAGCAGAATTCGATTTGGCTCGATTAAAATCTAATTTGGGTTCATTCGATTGGCCATACAATAGGTATTTCATTGAATATCAATTAATGCAATAGTATTGAATTGCAGCGAAAGTTTCTTTGACGATTCTGAATTTGATGTTAAACGAGGGCTCGACTTATAAAAGGGTTCGCGGAAAGTGTAAAAGCATCCGTTCGGAGAATTCAAAAGGAAAGAGAACCTTAAACAGATGCTAATTGATTGGGGTTAGGTAACGTAGGACTGCCAGTGGAAATTCATTCTCACTTTGAACGATGTAGCATAATCTTTTCTTCTTGTTCAATTTTTTCTACCTCTTTCACTAATTAATTTTTTTCAATTTAACAGCTCTCCTCGTTCCTTTACTTGACACATTTGTAGTTAAAACTGCTTTTGCTGCATTTCAACACGTGCATAATAAGGAACTAATTAATTAGCATTCTGTAATGTTTTTCGCTTGGAAATGCATTACTTGAAGAAAAAAGATGCTGTTAACCGGAGAAGAATGGTGACAAATAATTAAAGAAATGCATCCTAAAAGTCAAATCCTATTTGAAAAAAGGGATACCGATCTGCCAGAAGAATTTCGCGTTTGCGGACAATGGAGACGGACACGTTTCACGTAAATTGAAAACTATCAATGCAAGATCGAGTGGGCTTTGTGCGTTAACGATTTGTAACACGCCGATACACGAAGTGGTTTGCGAATGAAAGAGCTGAAAATGAAACGCATCATCGAAAAAGCTCGCAAAAGATCAACATCCTAATTAGTAATTTAAATCAAAAAACGAAACGCCGTTGTGACCTATTTGTATTGTTGATCGATCCATCTGAAATTCAACTAGGACTTTTCCACCTTTTGCACCAATCGTAACTTTCAGCTCAAAAATCGAATCGTCCAACAACAATTAAAATTATCCTTTGATCATCGTCTGAGTATGATGTAAAATCATTTTTCTCAAGAGGAACAATTCCGACGGAATAAGGAATAAAATTAAATAAATGGAACTTGTTAAGATAAGGGAAAAAATACTCATAATATTAGAAGATTGTTTATGCTATTTATATATTTTTTACACTTAAATTTCCCATAAATGTATAAATATCCACAGACTAATTATCACCCAAATACTCCCTGCATACACGCTATTCATAAAAACCTGTCTGTTCACTATTTTTCATTTTTTTCAGATCCACGAAATTCTTGGAATCAACAATTGTTCTTCATAACGACCATGTAAATACATATTCAGGAAAATCGTTCAGGATTTTTATCGAAACATTTTTTCCACGTTTCTCTATTTCAACAGTAAACTGTTCGTAAATACTTAGTAAAGATCTTTAAATCAATTACTTCTCCTAACAAAATCAAAATATCGATATTATTATTCTACCACAACGGTAAACGTATATTTCAGAAGCAATATTTCGCCAACGAAAATTCCCATTGTCTCCTATCCTTCTACTTCATCACCAACCCTCGAACTCGGCTGCTTCTTAACCAACAGCATGGTTCTCGATTCGAGCGGGTAACTCGTCTGGGACAAAAACTAAGTTGAAAACTCGTTATCGCAAGACTCGCGAGAGCTTCACGGCGCACCGAGTCCTTCGTTGAAAGGCGTTTCTTTTCGTGTGTGGCGCAATATCACGAATACAGCGCCCGTTGATATCGAGCTTGCAAACGTTAACACGTGAAATTTCACCCGATCGCGCCACCATTCATGTTCACCAATCCCATCCGACTCCCCTGTACTGCCGCCATCTTTCGCTCTTTCACGCGTTTCACAACCCCCAAACGCACACGCTTCTCTCTTTCCTTTTCCTTTCTTTCAATGTTTTACTCCCACACACACACAGACCAATTCCATTCTGCTGATTTTCCTTTCTCGCGCGTGCAAGGTCTCGTATTCAGTTCCAACAGCGATTGCACACCCATTACAGTCTGCTGCTGCGAGACGATGTCTCTCTTTCTCTCTCCATTCTTTCTCTTTTTTTTCTTTTTTTTTTATATTCCCCTATGTGTCGCTTGCTGACGTTATGCATTCGGTGTAATCGCGTCCTGGTTTTTCGCCAGGCCGCTTTTCGAAAAACGGTCGCGTCGTTCGCTGTTCTTTTTTCACATTCAACGCGAGACCCTTTGGAGGTTGGGTTTGCCGTGTGTACGAGGTTGCCAGGGAAATTCGGCATAGCCAAGGTTTTAGGGACTGGCGATACTATCAGATGATACCGATTTTGAAAAAGTGTCAAGGGTTGCCTTTTGTTTGATAATTCGGTCATATTAGAATTTAACAAACGTGAACACAATGTTTATGTGATGGGGCGTTAGTATGAGTTTTTTTTCTGTTCGAAATGATTCTTGCGCCTCTCTGGGTCTGAGAATTTGAGATCTTCAACTAGAATTCAGCTATAAACGTGAGATTTCCATATACACGTATGAACTGTTATACGGTAGAATTCGTATAACTAGTTACCAATTTACATGTAAAGTTGGTCAATGTTGTTTTGGAACGACTCGTTCGTAATGCAAGCCTCTCGAAAAGCCTGACTGATCACGTTCATTTTTTATCAAATTCTTAATTTCATTACGTAAGTATACGAATGACTTGCTATTACCACAAGTTCATTTGTTTTACGAAGATGACATAAAACATAAATTTCTGATATGCATTTAAAAAATAGTATTTGTAACATTGTCTCTTTTGCAATGATACGTATGTTGTGTATACAAAGATCGCTTGGCACCCAGCAACTATGCTCTCACTACTACAATAATGATATTAAAGCGTAGAAAAACCTGAGTTCGCAAGAATTTCACGGATTATTTCAAAATATCTACGTACCAAATCTCTCACACAAAGTAACCTTCTTTCTTCTCTCAACCAAAGAACAGAATCCTACTCAATTGACAAAATATTCTGAAGCACGGATTGCGCTAAAATTCCTCGAATTCTTAAGAGAGGTCAGGATGGACGACGAACCGTCCTAATGCGCGGAATGTAATCGACCAGAGAAAGAAAGAGAGAGAAAGAGAGAGCGAGAGAGAGAGCGAGAAAGAGAGAGAGAGAGAGAGCGAGGCGACCGCTTCGAGATTTCCATGTAAATGCATCGACGCGCGCGCAACTATTCGGCGGTCAGTTCGAGGGGCTCAGAGATTGAACCCTAACGATCCTCTCTTCACCCGATCTCTCTGTCCCATAAACGTGCTGGCGCAATAAGGGGCGTAGCAGGAGAGCAGAGAGAGGGGCTGGTTGGTTTGACAATAGGCGAATCCGACGGCGACGGCCACGGGAATTCGATTGCACCAGATATGCACTCCCCAAATGCAACGTCAGTCTTTCAGGCCTCAGGAAAAGCCTGAGAGCTGGGTTTCCGTCTTTTGTCCGTCGCACTCTTGCGGCTGTGCGCTCGTTCACTGGAGCGCGCGCGCGCGCACTTTATGAATATTCTTCGAATTTTAATGCGCTTCCCGACGACGATCCTCATTCACGAATTCGGCCCAGCCGTTGTTCCGAACAGTCGTCGACTACGTTTCACCATCCTTGGCACGCTAACAGCACACGCAGAACGTGCTTCAAATTCGCCAACGCGCTCGTCGAATATTAAAAGGAATATAAATGAAGGGCGTAGAAACGACGTGATTCTCTTCTCTGTCATCGACTTACGAAAGTGATTTATTTGTCGTGGTTGACAAGGGTAAGGTGCTTTGTATAGGGTTATAAATACGAGTAGTTATTGTTAGACTGTGGATGTTTATGTGAATTCATACTTTTACGAGAGTGATTTAAAAAATGAAACATACGCAGAGACTCGTTTCACTTTAAATATTGCCACGTGTATGCTTTACTTTGTATATTTTATATGTTATTCTCGTATTACATCGTGCATTTTTGCAACTTAAATTTTTTTTTAATGTATAAACATACGCAGTCTAGCTGTTTTATATTCTAAATAATTCTTCAATATTTTCAAAAATATCACATTTATAATAATACTTCTTCGGTACATTCAACAATATTATGCTCTTACACGGGTATTCCCTTGACCGATACACACCGACTTTGATGAAACTTTGCACAAGTGTTCTTTGGACCTACTCAGAATTTAGCCGTAGTTCGTTCGTGCTTGTGTTTTACCTTAAGGCAGAAATCAACCCTCTTATCCAAGCCGACCCGAGTATGTAGGTCCTTATAAATTGTAAACGACAAAGGATATAAAAGAATAGTTCAAATAAAAGTTATATCGTATCTTGAAACCTATAAATCTGTGTGAAAAATTTCTTGGAAAAGTTATTCTTTATGCCATCATCGTAAAAAACTAGTTTTTCGGAAAAAAACAACTCTCGCGCGGCTTTATGAATCTCGAGACATTTATGGCTTTATGACTTTTATTTCAACCGCCTTTTGATATCTTTTGTCGTTTACGATTTATAAGCACTTACATACAAGGGCTGACTCGAATAAAAGAGTTGATTTCTCTCTTAATAACGGGCACGAACAAATTGAGACTAAATTCTTAGCTAGGCCCAATTATACTATATCATAAAATTATATTATAAAATATTATATATATAATTATATTGTTTATTATAAAATAAAAAATACTTATGCAAAGTTTCATTAAAATTGGCGTGAATCGGTTTGCGGGGTTCCCGTGTTAGTAGCTAATACTTTTTCATTACTGTAAACAATGTTACATTCTTAATGATTTGATAATACTTTCTCCAGTATTTTCAACGATATTATCTGCACGCTAACAAAAACTTTATACTAGGCTCAACGATTCGCACGAAATCATCTTTCTTGAAAAAGATTGACCAATCGATTACACAATAAATGTAAAATCTTCATCGAAAGAAAACCACAAACGATATCCTCAAATCACAAAAATCATAATGAATACACGTGAGAAAAAAAAGAATAGCAGTTCACCATTTTTGATCTGACACGCTCGAACGCAAAATGAACCGCTGAAAATCACGGGGTTCACAATGGATTCGAGGCAGGTGAAATTGCACCGACAAACGACTGTGTCCTTCGAATGGAATGAGTCCTTCTTATTTGCGTCCACAGACGGGCTAAATTGTTTCTTCGATAGCGAGCCTCTTTTAAGAAAATTGCTGGTTAACCAGCGACAAGTGTCTAATTTGCCTTCGTTCGACTCTACTATAACGATTCCTGGTATCGTGATACTTTTCTGATGTCGTACAACGTGCGAACTTGGAAACAGAAACGTCGAACAACTCGGCGAAATTGTCTTCTTATGAGTTAATGTCGTTTTTCGAAAAACGCTACGCTATTGAATCGTGCACGGAGTTGTCCAATTTAGAAAATTATTCGAGCGTCCGTTTCTTTGTGGAATTTGCGTAGTCAGGCTCTTAGTGAAACAACGTTTACCCAAGAATAGATTGCAAATTTTTATGCAATTTCATATTTTTGAGCATATAATTTAAAAAGCAAGACCTCAATGGACAATTATTTTACTCGACAAATATTATAAAGAGCACTATATTTCGGATAATTTATATACCTTTCCAAGTTATGCGCATCTTGTGCAATTTTGCGCTTTCAAATTTCCTATAAGTGCATAAAATTCCACGGTCTAACCATGAGATATCGGTTATCGAACGTTCGACATAACGGCGTATGTACGTTTATTAATTGAATCCTCTGTATTTAAAAGTACTGGAATTATCTGACTACAGTTTCACTGGGACAGGTAGATATCAAAATAGTAACGATGCCACGCAGTCGCGTTATCGACCGTGGCAGCGTAAATTTGCTGATTATTTATCTACCGACATCTCGGAATAAGATGAATATTAATTGAAATGCTAATTTCGGAGAATAATCTTCAGAATGACACTTTCTGTTGATTTCTGTCAAGATCCGACAATTGCAAAGTAAAGGAAACAATTGGAACTCCTTGTTTCTTTCGAAAGTTGTTTGAACAGTTCGAGTAATTGTTTCTTGAAATTACTTTCGATTAATTGGAACACGTCTCTCCTTTTTCGAATCTTCGTAATTGAGCACAGTGGTTTCATTAGGTAAATAGTTTCTTATCTATTGTTTTAATCGTTATTCTCCTTCGAGTGATTTGTTTCATAGAAACCTTTAGGAGAATTAATGCGAATTGTATTTTCACGAAATAGGTTCCACTGAATTCTACGCGTCATTTCCCCTACTAGATGGTGAAGAATTAATTTCCTCAAATTAACCGCAACAAGGGTCAAAGGACAATACGAGCCTTGAGGGTCTTGTACGAGGACCAGAAACCCGAGATGGTTCTCCATTTTCTAAGGTTTCAACTATAATTACTATCTAAATACCGTGCCATCGAAATCCAAGCTCAGAGACGCCGAAATCTATTATATTAAATCCACTTCTCCCATGACGAATGCGGCGATCCAATACCTATACGAACGACGCACCGAACATAGCTGAAAATTTTCGCCGAAACGTGGACGTGGATGCAAAGAGAAGCCCGGCGTAGCGCGAAAAAGCAAAAAGCTTGTGCAAACGTCAAACAATTCTGCAACAACGACGAGAAAAGAATAAAAATAAAAACGTTCAAACAGCAAGAGAGTTCGTATGAACTGGATGCAACAACGGTATTTGCAAGGTTTTGTCGCGAGTTTCGTTGTCACGCTCGGAAAGACATCTTCCATTCTCGGTGCAACCTCGCGGTAGAACGCTAGAAGGGTAGCAGGGGAGGAGTCAGAAGGATAATAAAACAAAAAGGGAAAGCGTAAAAAAAGAGAAAAAGAATAAAAAAAATTGCGCGACCACTCTAAATCATAATTACATCGTCCGCTCGTCGGCTCTGTTAAACTGGGTCGTGAGCATCTTTTGCGCCGCATCAGACACAACTGCTGTAAAAATGAATAAGCGCGACAGAAAAGCGGAAGCGACGTCAGAAAGACCGACGTGAATTACAGCCATTCTTCCTTATTCAATTCGCCGCCACCGCCGCCTCGAACTACCACCACTACCGCCACCGACGACTACGACGCCGCAACTCGCACGTCCCATCGAACAGAACACGCTTCTCGCTACTCGCTGTTATTATTCGCGATGATTGTTTCCGACTGATCGACACCTTATTGTGCAAACGAGCCCGGCAACCTGATCTTACTCCATTAACGACACCTCGATCGAGAAAAGCCTTCTGTTTCGGGCAGGCATTTCCACCAACTTCCGAATAATTCCGTAATTAAAGTTTTCCCGATTCTCTCTTACCGGATTTTCACAAAATCTTCCCCTCTTCATCGCCAGCTTCGCCTTCGTTCCATCGTTCCCTCTGCAATTCGATTTCACGGAAATTTTGCTGCCTTTGTCACTTCGTTGCTTTGTGGGTGATAAATAGGCTGTGAGTATCTCTATGAAATTTTATACTTTTATGACAGGAATTGGAGAAATGTAACTTTAGACAGGAATTTGTTTAGCGTATTCGATATTATGCGAGGCCGTACGGAACTGGATGGGAGGCTAGTTGAAGAAAACTAGATTTGATTGGTTTGCGACGTAATGGGCCCATCTTCGCTTGATATGATAATAAATATAAGGTATTTGTATTTTTATTATTGATGAGATGGTCATAAATCTGTAAAGACGCGGAAATTTTTCATCAGTCTCGAAATTTCTAATAAAGTTTCTAATACAATTTCTGATTATATATACATCGAGGAGGACCAAGAAAACTACGTATCTTGTCATTGCACCTTCACGCTACCAATAGCTTTACCTAAATTACCTTGTAAGTTATCTTATTTTGGATATTCCGTGAATTGTATATATTCTATGCATTTTTGTGCTCTTAAAATTCCAACAATCGCATGGACAGTCGTAGTGTGATGATAACCATAACCACTCTTTTAATCCGTTATCACTATTTTCCTCTAGTGT
Source organism: Bombus vancouverensis nearcticus (assembly GCF_051014615.1). NCBI lineage: Eukaryota > Metazoa > Arthropoda > Insecta > Hymenoptera > Apidae > Bombus > Bombus vancouverensis. Next base: position 692,208 of record NC_134924.1, read on the forward strand.
ACACGCGTCTTCGTATTAGCTGACATCGACCACTGTGGTCACTTATACGGGGATCCGAAGTTTTAAGTGGATTCCGAACCACAGATGCCAAGAGCACAACGGAGTTCTTAGTGAGCTGCTCTCCTCTAACGAGGAGAACTGTGTGCGCGACGTTCTAGCTAGTAATTTGACTCGAATTTTGCACATAGTTAAAGGGTAGTATATATAATAATACAATAAATGAGCGACTCCCGTTGCTCGAAATTTTGCGACAATGAAGCGGGTGAAGTAATTCTCCTGTTTTAACAATTACAATTGATACGGATAACGATGCGGGCTCGTGACGTTAAAGACTCGGTTGATTAATGCGAATTCGATCTTAATAATCGTCGCGATTGGAAATTATCAGTATCAGATAATCCGAATGAGACAAAGTCTTTGATCACTTGAACTAATGACTATATTAATATTACGAATAATTATGTGTTTACGGGAAACTTCAAGTCGTCGAAATGTACAAAATACACATGATGCAGGTATAATGAGTCGTCATGGCAAGGCTATTTTCATTAAGGTAAAATTTCTCCAAATTTCACCGTAAAATTAGTATATTCTATTAGTATATTGTGTCTTACTTTAATAGCAAAACGGGGTTCTTTTAAAATATTAAAATATTCTACAGTTTGTCAGATATTGTTTTTTTAAGTTCAAATATTTTTGTGAAATTCTGCTATGAGATAATTATTGTTATTTTATACGTTAATAAATGAACTTTAATAACTGTTAAACATTAATAAATAGATTTTCGTGAATGACTGTATAGAATTTATTTAGACTTTATCCCTTTAGTTCTGTCGGTAATTAATATGGTACTGATTTATATTAATTTTTAATTGCATGATTATGATTAGAAGTTTCCACTTTAGAGACATCCAATTAATAATGTAATCCAATTAATAACAAAGGACTGACAGAATAAATTGAAATTTGTTATGCTCAATACATAGAAAACGAAAACTGCTATTGTAGCGTTAATATTTAAATAACCTTTCGGTACAATCTATGCATCCTGCTTAATTAAACGACTAAATAATAACCTGTATTTCTCTTATTAGTTAAAGCTATTAATTATTCTTAACATCGTGGCACAACTATTATTCCACCCACATACAGACAGAGGAAATTCCACTGAGAATTCTCCGAAACATCAAATATCTTCTAATTATATTGCCATGCAAATAGAAGGGGAAATTGCGAAAATAGAGTAGAGTCAACAGTTTCGATGAAGTCTTCAATTGTGTCAGCATTGATCAAAGTCAAAAGATACAATAACTTCTCATTATGTCCTAAAATATTTTGCAAAGGTTGTTATGAAAGTGGTTTGCGTTGTTATTTCAATTATGCCTCCATTTGTCAAAGTGAAAAGACGCAATATCTTCTCATTATCTCACTAAATAAGTGGATAAAAAAATGATGAAAACGTTAAGTTCGACAGTTCTAACGTTCGTCTCCTGATATTTTTATATTTTATGTTACCGCTCTTAGGAGTCATACCAATAAGTAGAACAAGAAACGTGGACACCCGACGGATCTGGAGAACGTTGACGATGTCCGTGACCACCCCTGACCAACTAGATCTATCGCAAAGAACAAACTTATTTTCATCCCTATACACGACAAAATTCAAAAGAGTAACACTCGTATTCCCTCGAGTACCCCATTATATCACGAACGACACGAGTTCACGGTGAAGTGTTCACTCACAAATTCCCAGAGCTCTCTGGAGGCGTGCTTACCTGTTCCTTTCCAAAGTCAATCGCTTCTCTGAGAACGCTGCAACAGTCGAAGCTTTGACGATCGTCAAACCACGTTACACAATTTTCACCAAAAAAATTGTTTCCAAAGTTTTCTAATGGTTTCTAAGGGATACCGGTTTGAAGAACGTTGTTGAAAATTGTTTTTTCTTGATCAATTAACAACTCGTTAATCTTGCTCGCTATCGAAAGTCACCGAGAAACTTTTTCTTTCATCAATGATTCACTACAACTCAAAACAGAAACATCGTCCTACGATTCTTCCGGGTCATACGAAGGGTATCGATAAAATACTCCACCCCCGGTCCGCGCTTCTTTCGAGTACACACGCACACACAAGTAGCACAATCCGAATCCGAATACGAATAATCGTTCTCCGAGGGAAGAATTAACCGGCGTACCTGATGCGTTACAACTTGTTGAAAAGTTGGAAAGATCGATCTCGCGCGATTAACGCGCGTGTGTACCACATAGTAGCCTTGTGATCCGTCGCTGGAGTAGCTTGTCACAAGACCCGTCAAGCTGCCGGGCCTATTGTCCATCGACCCTCGCCACGCGACAGATCCATTGTCCCATGAGACAGCACGATATTAGCGGAACTTGATTACCACATTCCTTTAATGTAACAAATTAATCAACTCAAATCCGTCGATCAACCTTGATATTATTAGTCAATATGACCAATTCGATCATACACGTTTCCCTTTATCTTTATAAAAACTTTGACAAAAACTTTGAAAAAAACTTTGTTCTGGTAACACGAAGAAGTATAACGAACAAGTGTTCCCGACGTGTCACTTTGATCACTGTGTATATTCCAATTCGACTCAATTTGGCGCGCGATCGCATACGCTCGATTTCTTTTACTCTTGCGGCTGTTTTAACCGCGAAGGACGACCAGTACTGGATAAAGGAAGCGATTTCGCGCGGCGATACTTGTATCGTTCGCTCGATGTGTTCCTGTGGCGCGCGCGCGGTCAACCCCCTGTTATCGAAGCAGTAGCAAATGAAGCCTTAGGTCGTGTCGCAAGGACTGCACGGTAATCACTGAGAGACGCGTTCCGTGAGACACGAGGCGCGCGCCGCCTCCCCGATGGAGCGCGCCCGGAAAAGCCCGAATCGAGCCGAACAGCCACGAACGCCGACAGGCGGAGGACGCGACCGCCGGGAGACCGATGGGCCCACGGCCAGCCCAACCGCCTCCAGCCACGAGATTTCCTTGTCGCGGCTTTCGAGGATGCATGTGCTCAACTCCACGCACGACACCCAGTGTCCGAGCACGGGGATGCTACTGCGTCTCGCTCGGTAGATCGCATTGCGAAATCTCGTATCTACTCCGGGCGATTTTTCAAAGTTGTTTCTTTGTGCAGATTTAGATTTCGGGTGATTCTCGTTGGATTATATTTTGATGGCGGCTTTGATAGCTTTAATGGGATAATTATAATGGAGAACACGTACGACGAGAAGTGTTATGGACTCTTACCTGTTTTAATTTGCGTTATGAGATTTTCTATAGGATGGGTTAGATGGTGCTAAGAGATTTTTCAACAATATTCCTTTACGCGAGGTTCGAACGTTTCTATTTTAATTAAGTTTAGAGAGTATGCTGGTTGCTTTTTGTAACGGAATTAGGGACGAAGAATTTCGACAGATGCGTATAATAATAAATATTATAAACTACCGCCTTCGTTTGTTTTACGTTATTTACATACTATCGGTTCAGCTTAGAATATCTTGTTTGAGCGAAATTTGGAAAATAATCGACTAATTGTAGGCTTCCTAATGAATGAATAGCTTTCAAATACGGACAGAAATATCTGAATATTAGTATTCTAACATACGAGATGATTAACTGTATTAGTTATAACAGTGCATCATACTAATATGCATCAATATTAATTACAAACCAATCATTAACTCTCCCTAACGTTAACATCACTTTGGATGTATTTCATAAAAATGACAAGAATGTGCAGTAATTTACCAATTTAGTTAAACCTATTTTATTGAAGCATTCTGAATGAGGCAAGATTAATTTCGTCGAATGTACGTAATTCGTCAAATTCCAACGAACCGGTGGTCCAGTTTAGATAACGGGAAACGTTTCGTCGCCGATCGACGTTCCGTCGAATAACCCAGCGCAGATTCGATGCGGTAATGTATCGAGGTGTTCGAAAATGTAGATTTTTCGTGAGATCGTATACACCGAAAATGGCGCCGCTAATGCAAAACATGTGTCCAATTTAAACCGATGTTCGTTCATGATGGCAGCACGACGGAAGAGTGCACACATACGCACTTTGGCATACGTGCGCATACCTTTACATGTGTATAGGTATGTATATTTTTTGTGGACGCATCAGTGGCTTCGTTATTTCGCGAAATGTTTTATTTTATCGTGCAACACCACGAACCGAAATGCCGCTGTTAATGCGACCAAAAAGGGGTTCGCGACGCGTCATTGTGTCCTCGTAACAATAAAAGAACCTTCAAAAAATTATTCGGTCGGGCAACGGTGCTAGAAATTACAGAATTTTCTTTTTTAAGTTATTTATATTTCATTGCTTTTATCACACGCGAAAGTCACGATTTCGTTCTAATTAAGATGAAAACGATGTAATGTGTGTTTTCGAAAAAGTACTTGTGAAAATGGAGATGAGAAAATAAAGGTGGGAACATAATACTGCACAAAAGTCTCAGACCACTTGCCAAACGGAAATGTTTTATCTTCATGACTGAATATATAGATACTCCAGTGTTCTTTTAAATTTGTCGTCACTTTTCAACAAATGTCAACATGAATTGACAATTTAGGAAACGATTGATTAATTTGAAATAATTAATATTCTATGCAAAGAATTCTTCCTGAAATTTTGTGAAACAATTTTGCACAAATTCATTTTGTGTTATCTGCTCTCTTTTTTTAATGTTTCAAACATCTATTACAAGTTTCTTTCAATTCTTAAAATTGTTTTATACTTGTTTCGAAGCTTAAATAAAATTTAATTTGCGATTTTATTTACCAAAGTATTCCTAAACAATTTATGTAACGAAAAAGGCTACAACCAAATAATATCACAAAGGTAGTATGTATCTAAAGATTCGTTTGTGTATAAGCATAAAAACGTCGCTAGTTATTATAACCAAATCGCTATTACAAGTGGCCTAAACACTTCAACAATACTGTATGTAAAACTGAAACAAGAAGGGAAAGATAAGAGAAAATAAATAAGAGGATTTTATTGTACGATTTAGAATTATAAAGGAACAAGTAGGAAAAGGAATGCTCGAGGAGCAAACGAATTGAACGAGCGATTATTTTGTCTTATTGGGGGCTATGTATTTTCATTAACTCCTTACCCAACGCGTTTTCAACGCCCTCGAGCGTAAAACACGGATCCGTTCTTTCGCGAATTTCCCGTGCTGTCTCGCAAAGCCTGTCGTTCGCCTGAAAATTCTTGGCAAACCGTAGAATCGTGAAATCTACTCTCCTACCGTAACAACGTTTGTACATGTTTTTCATGTCGCTTGACGTGCGGCTGTGTTAAGTTCAAATACCATTTGCGTAGCGGTGAAATAGATACTAACGCGGCTGTAGTCGTGTAACCATAAAAGCTGATGTATGGTAAAAATCTGGCGGTATATTTTCCAGAGAGGGTAATTTTACTTCAAGTATTTATCGTGTGACATCCATAAACGGTACAAGATCTTTTTTACAGTTTGTATCGAAGATTAATTAACGTTCAGTTACGAAAAGGACTATGACGATCGCGATTATAAAAATTAAAAATAATGCATTAAGAAGTTAATAAGAGAGAAATGATTTTTAAATGCGGAAGAATTTAAGTCACAAATTCTGACATAAAATCAAACCCAAATCAGATTTTCATCCAGTAGATACGCATTATTGAATCGTAATACTATGTTCTGTTAAACTTTATGTCCAGATGTATCAATTACTATAATAAATTGTAAATATTTACTATGTGCAAAGTTTATTCCGTAAAAATTTGCATGAAGGATTCCAGTCTTCCAAACAGGGACCACTATGTTTCCTACTTTTAATTTATTTTTTTATTAATTAATATGTACATAATGCCCCGTCAATTATAAATAATGTTACTCAAGGAAAAGAATTACTTGAGAAAAAGAAGAACAAAATAACTGATAACTCGCAATTGACACCAGTACATGAGCTTTTAACTTTGGGCTGCTTGCAATCAAGCGATATACATCCTGCTAGTTCAGTTCTGTTCAATAGTTGTTACTATTGACTCCCACAGGTAGAAATGTTAATATTTTTGAACTATAATACGAGGAAAAATAGTTAGAATTACGCACTTTATGATACTAACAAAGCAGTTTAAAAAAGGGAACGATTAAAACATGGAACCTTTGTAAATAGCCTTTTTTTACCCATTACACCATCCTTGATTTAAAATTCTTCGCTATCTTAATCGAGGTATTTCCATCAACCAATCTTCTCTATCTGCAATTCCCCCGATCCTTCGAAAAGAAATTTCGAAACTTGTAACTAGTCTCCCACGAAACCGAGATCTGATTTCTCGATCCACGTCCAACTGTCTCGTTTTTATTCATGGGCTGACAGATCCGCGAAAGAAACCGAACGACGCACCAGTAGCGCGAAACACGTATAAATAAATCGTCGTTCGGATTACACGTGTCACACTAGCGAAGTATCACGATCAGTGGTTGCGATCCACCCAAACGGGGTTTCTCTCGCGAAACGCCCAGATATCCCGGGCACGTACTTACATCGCGTCGCCGCGTAGGAGAGCCACGGAGACTTCCATCCGTCTCCACGAATACACCGAGATTTGCTTGTCGCGGCTTATGAGAATGCATGCACTTCTACCCGCTGAGTGGATCGAGGAGAGCGAAGATCGCGATATCATCTTGCTCTACCTGCTGTGTGTACACATCGATAAGAGTGTCGGAGTGAATATGTATTTTCACTCTGTATGCTGTCGCGGATAATCAACCCCGTGACAACATTTGCGAAGCGTAACCTTTAATTATTTCTCCGCGTTACTGCTTTCATTACTCAAATTCTGGATTTCTTCTGCTTTCATTATTTGAATTCTGATCCTTCCCTGCTTTTATTGTTTTAGAATTTTGATCTTCTTTAAGGTTGACTTTGTATTTTAAGCGTATTTGTAATTTTTATGTAAGGTTTTGTAGCTTTGGCCCCTTGATAAATGTAATCAAATGATGAAGAAATTAGAGTACCTGATTATTTCTTTATCGTCAGGATGTCTTTCGTTCTTGATATTAGATGCAGAGAATATATAGTTTCAATCTTTTTGCAGGAAACAAATATTAATCGTTACGTTCTCGTACTACATCAAAGTATGTTGAAATGAGGAATTATAAGGGTAATTTTTAGCTTCTCCTTATTCTTCGACTAACGGGCGAAATTTCGAATTTTATGTCCATTAGAGTTTAGCTTTAGAGTGAATTTATTAGAGTTTCATTTTAACTATAAATTACTCATATTAAGTACGTCGTCACTGTTACGCAAAGTATCTCGATTAAAAATTGATTCAAGTAATGGAAAGCAGTAATTTAAGACTTTCGCAAATCGATATCACATAATCGTGTTCGTTTGCAAACAACTTTATTTAAGCATCGTTTAACTGACTATTGTTTTCTTTTTTGTTTTCCAAAAAGCTTCACTGTAATTAGTTTACCCAATTAATAATTTCTCATAATTCCACGTTTACCGCTTTTTTTATATCATACATCGGATATTAACAAGCTCTCATTTATGAATAAATAAACAATCGGTAAAATCGAAGCTAGTCACGATGCTCGAGAAACATTATGATACCATTTCAAATCTGACAATATCCAAAAGCCTCAATTCCTATAGCAAGAGATGGAAATAATTCGAACGGGTCTGTTACTGTCATCGTTCGATAGAATCAATATAGAAGCATCGACTCCGGCTTTGTCGATCGAGCACCACGTTTATTTATCCCGACTTGACAGCCTTTTTGCCGCGATATAAAACCATCTATCCCATTTTACTAAAATAGAACCAAGACCGTACCATATCTATAAAACAAAAAACGAAGGAGGAAAAAAATGTTGAAAAATGTTATCCTTGCGATTCGTTCTTACTGCCTTCGCTTACGGGAAAGAGGAATATACCGAATGCTTCCACGTTTTAAATCGAATAAAATTCAATAAAGATCGAAAGGAAAGGCCGTTTTCACGATTTCCTTCGATATCCTACGATACCTTCCGTACACCGGGGCATGGAATAAAAATGGCCCGGTAAATGGTGCAACATAAGTTACAATTTCACGTGTCCACATGGTTTATTGATTTAAGTTCCTTAAACTCACGGAGCTCGTTGCCTTTTGGATCGGTTTATTTCCGTTGGCAAGAAAGGCATCACCGGAGCCAGATGGCGGTAAGTGTTTTTTCTCCCGTGAATAAAGGCAAGAACACATTTTGCCGCAAGTATGTATATACTCGCTTGAGGAAAAGGTTTTTCGAAGATTATAAGGAGGAACCATCTAACGCGCACGATGGACCGTGAGAGAGGTAGAGGGAGATAGAGAGGGAAAGAGAGATGAGCTAACCACTCTACTTGCAGAGTGTCAACCCGGCAGGTGCTCTCGCGAGATTTGCTTGTCGGGGCTTATGAGATCGTGCCTTATGAAGGGATATTGATATTATGACTATTGACATTCTATGACCGCCTTCGAGATATTCGAAAGAGTGCGTAAAACGTGCACGCCTCGTGGAAATGCGTTACAAATATTATATAAGAAGAGAACCGCACGTCAAGCTTACGGAAACCTAATGAGATGGGAATACGATAAGATGAAACGAGAAAGTCAGAATTATGCGACTATTTTCTAAGAGTGAGAAAAACTTTCCATTTAAAGTCTAGAGTCTCTGTTTGAAGAGACTAATTACTATTTATTAATATTTTATACATAATTTTCCAAACATACTCTATTTTTCTTCGTCTAACATATTCACTATCACCAACGCATGTATGTATCTTTATTGCGACGATTGGACTAAATTAATAATACAGCTGCTACAACTGTTGCATTTTAAAGTTTGTTTGTCTCAACTAAAATGCCTTAAACAGACAAGTAAATTGATCCTTATCATTTAAAATAGAGCCACATTTATCTTTGTCATTTAAAACGAACACATTTGTTATTTATTATGTAGAATAAAAATATTTCCAACTAGGAAGAAACTTCCAAAGTAGGTAGACGTATAGGTAGATGTCTAACAACATCGAATATATTAGGTGTATTTCACCTATCAACAACGTATGTTTATCTCGTTAACAAGATCAGAAACTAATTACATTAAAACCTTCAACTACTACACGTTAAATCGAATCATGATCAGAAATACTTACTAAGATACGTCGAGAAATTGTCCTATGTTCGTCAAACACATATACGCTGACGTTTCCACGAAACACAAACGAATTCAATTTCCTTGTGAAATGCGAGCACATCGTTGAGCGGTTGATGCGAGCATCGCATAAAGCGTTCGTTTGCTTAATCCGCAACTTGTCGGGTGGCCAATTATTCAAATATAATTGAATACATACATAGAGAATTAAGAGAAGTGGAATGATCCGAGGCGAGCGGTCACGATGATATATATATTCGCGAGCGAGCATCGTTATTCGTTTGAGCAGCAGCGCTACGACGGGTCTTTCTTGTCCCTAACAACCCGTTTTGCTCTTTTTCGTGGTTGGAGCACCGACATGCCAGAGAAAAGGATGCCTCGAAATCGCTGCAATAAAAGTGAAGCGCAATGAGAAGAGTGGACCACCTTATGGTGTGTTTGACGTTCTTTCGCCTCGCATTTTATGAAACAATTAAAGTTTTGTAAATGGTGGGTACAAGATAAGTATATACAGTTAAAAAGATTGCCAGTTGAAGAAACGAGTTGAGATTGAAAGTTGTTCTCTATGTTTTCTTCCATCGTAAGTGAAAATTGCAAGAGAACTACTTCTCAGCCAGAAAAGAACTGAGAATTTTTTATAAATGTAATTAATAATGTGTGTTAATAAAGTTAAAATTTATAAATTAAAAAGAAAGAATACATAAAAACACATAGATAAACTATACCTCTCAGGCTAAGGTAGCAATAAAATTCTTTCGTGATTTACATATGAAGTTCTCAGGGAACTAATGATCAACTCCACTAATTGTAAATTTAAGATTAACGTTCATATAGACATTCTCATAAATAGACTATGGATATTTATAGAAATTCATGTTTTTATGAATACGACTGAAAAAGTGAGACTGAGAGTAAGACTTTTCGATATTACATTTTATGCATTTTTTCCTTTTCGTTCTAATGGAATAAAAATGTCATGTATAAATACACAAACTGCTCTTGGGGTATTCGAAAAAGCCGATAAACACTAAAATTTCGCTAAAAAAAGGTATAAATCAAACGGCCACGCATAAAAGACACTCACAAAGAAAGAATACCCAGAAATATCAGCTTCGTTCAAAAAGATAAAAAAAAAGTTGGGAAAACGTTGGGAAAGATGGGAAAAACGTCTTTCTTACACATTCGGGGAATACGTTTCGTAAGTCTGAAAACGGACCATAGGTATCCTGCAGTCTCGTCGCCGGAGTTTATGAGAATGCATGTCATTGTCCCCATTGTGAAACTCATAGACCACAGCGGGAGCACAAACGACGAGATCTTCGAAGTGCTCGTAAGAAGGCACGAACATCCTCTACGCATGATCTCCCATTGTTGTAAACTCGCGACACAGTATAACACACAGAGCAACTGTCTCCTTCTGATTACCCACATTCAAACTATACGAATACTCTTTCTATCGCTCAGACCGATTGCTCGGTGTCCATCAAAAGTTTACGACACCGTGTTACTATCGGTACAGGATAGAAGTGATATCGATGAAACATTCGAAGATTGATGCTCAATTAAACGAAAGATAACCGAAAAACGAAAGAGAAGGTCCGAGGAGGAACTGAAAGGTCGTGAAATTGGAACTAAATGTAGCAAGGCATACAACGTAATTCATTTAATTTGTACTTCAGAACTCGAAATGAACACTTACTAATAATATATACAAGACTTATAAAAGATACAATTAATCAACACGCGTGTTCTATTCCGTCGACGATCCATCTACTTTCATTTTTATCCTAATGAGCAAATGTGATCTCTCTGTCGTGCTTGGTTGATCGAAACCAACTTAATCCGACAATCGAGGGGAGAAAATACAGCGTTGATCGGTGGTTACCGGTAGATAGGCGCCTAGACCGATCGGTTGATTGGCTCCAATACTCTTATATACGTTTCACGGTACCAGCCTAATACGCTTAGACTGATCCTGGTTATGTAGACAGAGGTATTACCACTATGGTGCAACGATCATGTGACACGCACTGGTTCTCTCAACTGCCATGGTAGAAAGATGACACTGTTCTACTATTCACGAGTTACGCATGATGAAGTTTCACAACGCAGAAAACATCGAGAAAATGTCTTTCAAGATTGTTTCGCTTGGCGCGATCATCTCCATTCAAGAATTGAACGGATCGAGATACGGAGCTAATTTACCTTGTTCCGCTTGTTTAGTCTGTTAACTGGATCTGGGTTTTTGTAGTCAGAAGATTTTTCGGATATCAAGTTAAATATTTATCATGCCGAGGTAAGACAGTTTAGTTAACACGGTTGTGATTTGGGAAATTGTAGATGCGATGAAATGCAGTTTCAACGTATAATACGTAAAGGTGCGTCAGTGAAAGATTTTGATAGTGAAACTCAATAAACAATATTTATTGATTTTCCGATTTTTATACCACTTGATGACTGAAAATAGAATATGTGTTTTAATATAACTGGGCGAAGTTTAATATGATTATGCAAAGATATAGCACCTTTTAAAATAGAAAATAAATCCAAGAGATCTTGTATAAAATCAACAGAACAATTAATGTTACAACAGCCAGTATTTCTAAAATATTAAAAGAATAGACAACAATGGTATATATTTAATGCCTACATCGAATAAGAACTGCAGTTTAAATAATATGGGATTAGTTAATAGTACATCGAACCGTAGCGGTACATGAACTAGAGGACAATTCAAAATCATGTTGTTGCTTTGCCTCGGAGTATCAATATCGTTAGAATACACATAATGTAATAATAAATAAACTCCGGGCAAAACAATATCGCCACTACGTGCAACCGTCGAACAAAGACGAACTTGAATTTTCCGATTTTCTCCCGACCAGTATAAATAAACGGACGCGATCGCAAGCTAGTGAGTATCCAACGAATTATCAACCAGTACAGTTATCTATCGGTTATCAGTTAGTCGCGCGAATCAGTATCTACGAGTATCTATCGAGCATCTATCGAGTATTTATCAGCGATCTTATTTAGTGACTTATACATTGTACGAGCGTCTCGGCGAATATTGCCTGTATATTAATTTATTTAATTATTTTTAAATATACTCGACGACGATATTTCAACAACGAGCAATCTCGTCTAATAAATTTCACGATCAAACATCCTCTACACAAGTCCTCTATACATTGGTGACCCTGACGTGCGTGATTTGAACACGACTAAACAACCTCCACAATTGGTGACGCCGACGTGCGAAACGTGAACATTCACAATGACGAGTGCCGACAGACAACTTCGTACAGAATTCGCAGACTCAAACGATTCAAGACTGTACTGGGAGTTCGAGAACGAAGAAATGGGCGATAGGACGCCGTCTCAATTCTATACGCATCTGAGGAAGCTCGCTCCCTCGTCAACCTCCGACGACTTAGTGCCGGCGACCTGAAAGGAACACCTCCCAGCGAATACTCAATATGTACTAACTGCGCTGAGGATAACGGGAACGAACGCCCTGATCAAGATGGTCGACAACATCCACGGAAGGCACCTGGAAGCCGGAGGCACCCGAATCGCAACAGCCCGGCCTCTGTTACTTCCACGCGACGTTCCAGGGCCGCGCGAAGAAGTGCCGTTCCCCAGGCACCTGGAATCAGAAACGGGATCTACCACTACGACGAACACGAAAAGCCGTTTCACGGTGGCGGACGTTAACACACTTTTCATCGGCGTGGGCATCACCTTTGCACGTCATACAAGGAAGAACGGAGGCCTACGACACCGCGGCGACCGTGTGTTAAACGCCTAGTACCGACAGGTATCCACCACCGCATATCGAAGACGTCGCGCAACATCTGCACGGGTTTGATAACAAGCGGTCGACGCTTTACCCCGCATCGAAACGACAAACCCGCAGATACCGAACTTTCGCAACCGCACACGAAAACGACGAGCAAAGTCGTACGACCGTATGTACAACAAAAAAAAACTTTGTAAACCAATTTCAAATAAAAAAAAAGCGTTATCACTGTAATATCGGGAATATAATACTATTTATTATTTGACTATTTACAATAAATTTACAATAAATGGATTGTACAGATGTTGATTAAACAGAAGAACGATGTTTGTTTAACGTGAACTAATCACAATAACGTACTATAATCTAGACAACTTAATAGTTAATTTGCAACTCTCTCTCTCTCTCTCTCTCTCTCTCTCTCTCTCTCACGCGGACCACACTCTCACGACAATGTTCGCAACACTATCTCGACAACGCAACTCGCGCTCTCTGACTTCTCGATTCACACTCTCTGGCTTGTCCACTGACACTGACTATTCTAGCATCCCTTTGTCTTTTCTTAGACTCGCCACGCACGTGTTCCGCAAACACTCGTGGCCAGGGCCACGTAGACCTTTTCTACGAAACTATTCAATTGAAGGGCCGACGACATATTGATGGACCCGATGATGCCTCGACTCTCGCGACATTGTTTATGGTTTACCCAATATCTCCTAGGCCTTTTTGTCCACGATACTACATCACTGGTAGGGGGGGGGGGGTGATGTAGCGGCACATGAACTAGAGAACAATTCAAAATCATGTTGTTGTTTTTAACTTTTAAATTACTCTCCTGCGAAAACCAGGTGTGTCATTTAATCTATGATTTATCATATCTAAAATATTGGCAATTAGATTTAACGAGTTAACTCGGCTTGCCGCGTAAATACACGAACATTAACCGTGAATATCGCTCAAAAGTAATTTGGCTTTTTCCTTTACTCGTTATGTAAAAGTTATACGAGCTACGTAACGAAATGGGATAATTCGTTTTTAAAACGAAAGCTTTATTTCTTCGCGATGATGCCGAGGAAATTTTTTTTCCGTTTGGTTCAGCATGAATTCGCGTACATAATTAAAGGATTCGGTTGGTCTGGTCGTTGCCAACGAAAAATCCAGCGGAAAGAAGATGAATTTTTGACGAGGTGAAAGCGAGAGAACGTGAAAAATAGAAGCTGCCGTGCAGGTTTGATGATTTGGTAGTGTCCGAAACGCTAATGTTTCGTTTGATCGACCGTTTTTCGGTTTTTGCTGCGCGTTAGAAGAGAGATGTTTGAAATTCATAAAGCATTGAAACCCGCTTTCCGTCCCGTTTGTATTGAATAACGCAAGCTGGAAAGATTACTGGGTCAATTAACGGTTACATTTGTCAGGAAGGAAATTACAGTACCACAGGAAATAGGCAAAGCTGCTTGTAACGCAAAGCTCATTTCATAAGGCGAGCAATCTTGATGGGGGATCTGGGTTGTGGCACATGGCTTAGCTATTTTGCATTTATACTGCAGTCTATTGATAATTTTTGCTGCACTGCAAATTTTCAGTTGTTTCATTTGCTCAGAGAACGCCAGTTTTAATTAATAGGCTGAATATAATAAATTAAATCAAAATTTTGAGGATTTAGATTTAATTAAGTATTTCAACTGTTGAGAGTATCATTTTTTTAATTTCAAGATTAATAAAGTTATTTATGACATTATTTTTTACCACGATATGTTTTCGTGGTATGGAAAATTATATTATAAAGATATGAATGACTCGTATATAAGCAGCATTAGAACGAATTCTTTTCTTCTCAACGTATTTCACGCTGTGGGAACCAAAATAGTCGCCAGAGGTGAAATTTTCATTGAGTAAATAAGACGTTTTTTGATTCTGTAGTCGAACGAAACACGTACAAAGGGATATCGAAGTATCAAGAATTCAACACCATCTCGGAATTTATCTAGAAGTAAGTATTCCATTAATATCTTGCATTGCGAGATACAGAACTTGTCATTAAAGATTATTGATTAAAAATTAACGAATTTTCGAAAGAATAAACAAGATTTTTAATAGATAAGATTTAGAATAATCATGTAATTATTTTCCAAATCGTTCATATTGAATTCTTTGTCATTCTTCACTCTATCAAAGGGTTGAACAAAAGGAATAAATATTAGAGACCATGTATCAAAATTCACGGTGTAAATAGTAGTATTTATCTGGATGTAGTGATTCGGTTAATTCCCGTCTGTTCTTCTGAATCACATAAAATGCAGTACTAACAGTACGTGATGCAATAGAGATTCATTAGTTAGATTTTTCTAAGCCACGTTGTTAATTTTCTGAATTGAGAGCTTCGTCCGAAAGAGCTAATTAAGCTTTACGACTACTTAACCTTACAAGATATGGATACCCTAGAGTTCTAGAGAATGCTTATGACTCTGAACTTACTTCACGGAGAACTTATTTCTAGACCAAAAGAAAATCCCAAGTTTCATCCCTAGATATCCGCTAAATATTTCATAGGTCTCGCTGGCACGTTCTCCAATGTATTATATGCTGTATGACCTGTCGATGTTGATGATAAACCAACGAGAAAAGACAGAAAGAAATTTCAAGAGAGATGAATCCCGTCTCTAAAAAGTTTCAAAATTTAAAAATAAATATTATTATTAATATAGTGAACTATCTTTTCTAAAACAGAATATAACGACCATGATACAGTATCTTTATATCTAGCTAAGGAAATAAGTAAATAAATGAAATCGTGCATCATCTCTCTCTCTCTCTCTCTCTCTCTCTCTCTCTCCCTCTTTCTCACCATTGTGGATAAAACAAATGATTTCAGTAAAGGTTATATTGTTTTGTTAAATTAATTTGTGAAATTAATTTCAAATTCACCTTAGGTTAATCGTTTTAGTATCATAGTTACAGGCTATCGAAACATGGTTGATGAAAATAGTGCATGTTTAGATCATAACAATATTAAGGAGTATAAGGTAAGGAGTAAGGTAGACCTAGAACATCAGTGTTTGTTAGATCACTATTTTCCTATACCTATCAATTTATGGTGGCTTTTAAATAGTTCACTTAACGGATTACTACGCTAGAGAACCCTAATCCATCTCTCCTAAATTGGTTAGTTGGGAATTTACCAACAAATACCACGAAATCCCTATATTTAACAAGAATCTTCCATTCGCTCTGAATTAAGATCTACTCGCCCCAAAATATCCGCAAAATTTCAACATACAAGAAACTATATCCAATATCCACCTTCTACATACGTAATCCCCAACTTTCGCATTCAGGTCACATTCTAATACAACTTCACGAACGAGCAGACGGAGTCTCTAATCCAAACAGTACATCCTTCAACGATTCCGAGAGAATCGGCGAGAAAAATAATCGGACAGTTAAGATCACCGCGTGTCAGCACGCAAGAATTCCGTAGATTCCACGAAGGTACGTGTCGGCTCGTACGACGCTCGAACAAATCCGGTTAAGAGGCTCAACCGGGTTTGATTCGGTGGTTACACTAATGCATTTAGCGAGCTGCGTACCGCAGTCGCCCTCCTTTATCGTTAAACAATCTTCACGAATATCGTCGGTGCAAATATCACCAGCCAATCCTCCCGCTCTTCGTTTCAGTTGAAGATTCCGTTTCCTTCTGCTCCGGATAGAAGGAAATACGAGGGCGACTGTTATTGGAGGATCTTCGTCCCTCTCACCCCGTTTCAACCCTGTGTGCACCGTGAATCCGTCTTTGTTCCTCCGTTTCCGTGTCTCCTCTTTCACGCGCCCTATCCATCCAAGTTACTCCCTTGCACCCAACCCCCTTCTGACGCTCTTCCGCTCTCTGTCTTTGTTCCACGATCTCGATTACCGATTTCTCGCTTTCATGTTTCCCTCTGTTTCTCTCGTTCCAATCTGTGCCCCATATCCTCCGTTTCTCGCGGCGTTATCGGTGCCGCTGGTCTTTACCTACGTCTATCAGCCGCCCCTCTCGCTCTGTCTTCCCTCGCAATTCAACGGAGGAATCGGTGGCTCAGTCACTGTTCCACTCGAAGGATTAAGTGTATATCAGATGATTCGAGATTCCGTGGAATTGAATGTGCCAATGGTGGTTGACGGATTATCATGGGAAATCGGGAATTTTCTTGGGGAATTCCGGTTAATACGAGGATTGGTTGCTGAAGGTTTGTGGTAATTCTCGTGGAATAATTTAACCCTTGAAATAGCGTGAGATTCTGGTTGTTTTGTTTATCAAATTTGATAGCGCTTGTTAATCTTGATTATTCTACCGTTTAAGAGGATTCAAGGAGGAGGAAAATCTTAATGGATATTATATTCATCGAAGGTAAAACACTATATTTGACGTAACGATTATTATGTACAAAAACAATTGGTAATCCGAGTAAAGATCTAACGTAGTATTTTATCATCAATATCACGAATAGTTTAGTAATGAAGATTAACGACCGTCGTTAAATTTGATAAATGAAACTTACATATACGTGATGGTTTATGTTATCTACTGCCATCGTCTTCTGTACTACTTGTAGGAAGCAAACTGTCGGACATGTGTCGTTAGGTTTGACGATTACTATGCTCCCTGCGACGGTTACTACACGTATACTACGCGACACTTAGGTCGCTTTATATTCGCGTAGAGAAATTTGTTAGATTTTAGAGATATTTTGCTTGCTTTATAAATCGTAACAATCAATACGAATTTCCAATTCATTTTTCTAATCAGTACAAACGTGATTACCGAACGACGTGTCTCATTTTTTCTAAAAGTATAGGAAGCATTGTTTCGATGGTGATCAAACGATGGATATCAGAAATACAATTTTGAATTGTTCTACCAGGAACAACGACTCGCTGAATACGAATCGCGTCTATAACGATTACACACGTACGCGCAAAAATGTTTAGGTTCGACGATAGATATATCAAATTGAATAAAGTTAAAATATATAGAGGGAGAATTACGGAGCGTGAAACGTTTATGCACTACGGGAAGTGCGAAGGGTGAAGAATAACAGAAAAATATCAAGATCGATGACGCGAGGCTACAATATAATCAAGCGTATATTTTTCCTGATTTTTTTTACTTTCTCGGCCTCTTTACATACTATTATCCTGTGCGTTTTCATGAATATTTTCGCCGGAATAAACACTGTTTCAATGCGGGCATATAAACGATCCAGTTTTGCTTTATCAGGGATCGCAAGCGACGAAAATTATGTATAGAATAGTTGCATCTCTCTTACTTTTTTGGAAATCCAGCCACAAAGATTTTGTAATTGCTGGAATTATCAAGATATTTGACTAAATAGAGAAATATGGAAAGTATTGTTAAATACTGAAAGTGAGGATATAAAATTGAATGAAAGTCATTCGCAAATAATAATCTCGTTTCATTGCAAATTTTCTCTTATGAAATTTGCAGTCTTTAAAAAATCTTGCAGAGAATATCGATATATTAATTGATAACGTAAAAAATGTAGAAGATATAGAAATAATTATTTTCTAAACTATTAGTTTGAATCCTTCGACATTTTATCACACTGCCTGAAGATTAATACGTATACAGGGTGGTTGGTAACTGGTGGTACAAGCGGAAAGGGGGTGATTCTACGCGAAAAAAGAAGTCGAAAATATAGAATAAAAATTTTTTTTATTTTTTTTTCAAATTTTTCCATCGAGACAACGATCTACAGTGAGATCCGTTATAACGAGACGTGATAAAGTGCACGCGTACCGAGCGAAAATTCAAAGTCGATTTTCTCGAAAACAAAGCCTCAAACGAAAAATTTTTATTCTATATTTTCGACTTCTTTTTTCGCGTAGAATCACCCCCTTTCCGCTTGTACCACCAGTTACCAACCACCCTGTATATTTATATATTTTAAACTTATTCATAGTCGAGAGTATAAGATAAAATTAAATAAAATTCACTTGTAAATATTAATACATAATTTCTTTTTATCGTGTATATGTTCTTTTTCCTGCCTGTGCAATATACGTATAGTAGACTCTACACGTAGATTTAACGAAGTTACTATCATTCCCTAGACTTGTTTGGAATAAGATAGTCATCAAATCATGACATATATTAGCCTCAATCATGAGGTACTTAGCTTTTCAAAATAATTTGTGTACGAAACATAACATGTAATATACGGTATAATGCGATCGTTCGGTGGAGAATGTATTAGATCAATGCAGAAATTGTGTTCTGTTGTAAACAGGAAGCAGGAATTCCCCCATAGAAAACTTTCCGAAGCTTACTACCTCCTATTCCTTATAGTTTGCATACATTTGTAAAGATAAATGTTTAACGTCGAGATTATGCATTTCTAACAAACAAGAGTCGTTATGATATATTAGAATTTATCGATCGTTTTTGATCGAAAATTCTTTTCACCTAATCATTTAAAAAAGAAATGTTTCTTTTTATTAAGTTTTACTGATAGGCAAAATATTAATATGGAATAGTACTTAAAACTTTAACAATATCTATTTTCGTTTATGGATACATCGTAATTATAAATTTATCGACTATGAGAGAAACCAAAACTACATATTTTTCCAGAATTACGTCAATCCTAAATATAATAGATCTGATATTTCTTTCAGAAATGAAGTAAATCCTAATAACGCCTATTAACAATTTAATTTTAGTACACTCTACAGGAAAGGTTAAACATTTGTCTCTATCATATCGCCTGCTTCATCTAACGATCAAACCCAATTGATCTAACAATGAAATCCTGACATATATCAGCCTTACTGACCCTTAAATCACCGATCAAGGATTAACTTCAAGAAGTATAAGAACCTTAAATCAAATCACCATTGAGACACAAACCACATAATCTATCCAAGTGACCGGTCGTTTTTATCGCTCCGTGGACGATGTTCCATGAATCGGCGAACTTTATGGCTCATTAGACTCAGGGAGGAATCTGATTCGACTGCCTTAACCTGTCACCCCTGTTCGTTTCACCTCTTCCTTTAACCAAACCGATTTCACCGCGATTCGGTTCAGATGTAGACGAGCGATTGTCTTCTCGAAGCGAGTCTCCTTTAACAAGGCTGAGTCACCGTTCCACTCGAAGGATTAAGCGAGTATCAGATGATACGAGATTCCGTAGAATTGAATGTGCCAGCGGCTGTTGCCTAAGCACGCCGATATACCAGAGGATTATTCTGTTATTTTATCGGAGACTCAAGATCGAAATTTGTTAGGGGTTGAGGACTGGAAAAAGAAGAGGAGAAGAGTAACAAGGGTTGCAGTATTAGGCGTGTATATTTCGAATATGCGTGGATTCCACATGATGGATTGTGATATGAACTTCTTTTAATTGTGTTTGTAATTTTTATGTTACCAGTGACTATAAAGTGACTTGAGTTTGCATGTAGGATGGAATATAAAATTTCGTGTCTTTAACTGAT
Source organism: Bombus vancouverensis nearcticus (assembly GCF_051014615.1). Taxonomy (NCBI): domain Eukaryota; kingdom Metazoa; phylum Arthropoda; class Insecta; order Hymenoptera; family Apidae; genus Bombus; species Bombus vancouverensis. The sequence goes on from NC_134924.1 coordinate 712,707, forward strand.
TGGTCGATTAAATTACCAATTTATCATTTTAGTGCTAACCAATCTTGTTGACTTGTTGTTTGATACACGTCGTCAATAGTCCGATTTATTAATAGATTTTTAAGTCTCCGTTCGACAGTTATACCAATTCGAGTATTGTATGTTTACGAAAATATAAACCTACCCTACTCATACTAGAAATTCCAATTAGATCCAAATCATTACACTTCAACAAACTTTCGTTGGAAAGTTCAATATATGGTATATATGTATCTTAAGGCGCAATTTCAATTTTAGACCTGTTCGCAGGTGTAAAGTCATTATGTTTCTTTCTATAACCCATTTTTCGCATCTTTATTTCTTTGAACAATGACGTTTAATTCCTCACGAGTTTCAAACGCATACATCGCATTTCTAATGACCTTCCATTAGTTATTCTACCAATGTTATGAACCTTAGCTCATTTTCTACCCGCAACAAGTTCTCCTTTAGACCCGATTAACACAGGTAATAAATTAATTTACCCAAAAACCTTTCCGAACAAACACTGTTTCACGACAGTGGCTTCGTATTTGTTCAAATGATAAAAATTAACATATTAATCAGCAAGCAATAAATTACGTGAATCGTCGTTGGAAAAGCTTCATGAATCAGTTTTAAATTTGCTTGTCACAAACAATTAACTACTCGATAACAATCGAAAAAGATTTTTTTATTAATCGAAATCCAGATCTTGATAGCTTTATATTTTACATTTTAAATTTTACGGAATTTATACCGAATATTTAAATATAAAATAATATAGTATAAAAATAACATGCAATTACTATAAATAATATCGTAAAATACAAACTGTACATTATTCGAAAAAAGTGTTTCAGACAGAACTTGTCCTATTTCGAGAGGAACAACTGGCGATGATCGCAGATCTTATCTAGGTGGATGCACCTCCAAGACTTGAGGGAGGTCTTTGTTTTTCTAAATGGTACAATACATTCTTTAGACGCCATTCGAATCCAGTTTTTAATTCTCTACAGAAGAGTATACAGGTACTTGATTCAAAAAACGATAGTTTAAAGGATATCTCAAATTTGATATTCTAAGACTTGTCGTATAAATGATAAGGAAAGATAACGGAGCGTTTACAAGTTTTGAAGCTATTATTAGGTTTTATTCAGTAATAATATGTATACAAAAATACAAATATGTACATAAAACAATACATATAACAAACAAAAATAGAGTCTCGCAAGAGTAGCGATTATTCAGGATCGAGGTATCCCAGTTCCAACCAATGTGCTCCCATGTCTCTCGAGGATTCTCCTAGCTCCCGGTCCAACAGCAACTTCGCAGTCATTGCCTCTCCTGTGACAGGGTCGATGTTCACCAGGCATCCTGACCGTCTCAATATAGTATTTTGGGCCACACGGTGTTTCAGCACTTGGTCCGCTTAGTCGCGCACGCCTGGCAGGCAGATCTACCTAGCCCATGGTGCCATTCTCGCCAACTTCCTTGGCAAGAACCGAATCGAATTGAGGCTTTGGTGGGTTTCTAATCGCCAGTCGATTAACAAAACGGTGTAACCCGTCGCGGTTTGTTGCAAAAGAATAGCTCTGTTGCAAAAGCACTTTCAAAATTTCCTGGCACGGCGACGAGCATACTTGGTCTCAAACTCTTCGCCTTTGGGTGGTACGCCATGGGCTGCACCATCATCTCCCAATTCAGCGTTTCGATTATTTTGGGCTATCCTTCTATGCGGACCCAAATGATAGTAAGCGTCGCGACTGGCACCACCCTGATACGAATCCCTTCTCGGAACCGATCGTTAATACGTTGCAAGATCTCCACTTTCCAGAAGTCTCGTCAAAAATTTCGAACGTCAATGTTTGGCTATGCTGATTTGCCTAGTCACTTCTCGAGGTGAGACGACGCTCTGGATTTGCCGGAACTCGGATCCCCCTTATGTAGAGGGTGAATGTCATCATATATTGCGAATGATAGTGGGACTATAGTGGCGTACTCTACTACTAATTCGCTCACCGTTTGAACTAAACGATCTTTTTCATTTGTCTTGCTTCACACTTTCCTTGTCCTCGAAACGTTTTGTAACAGTGTTAACAATAAACAGACAGAATATATAGTCATTGTTTTTGATACGCCAGTGTCAGATATCAACTGTTACTTTTCATTAAAATAAATATACTATTATTAGATGCTCTTTTTAACATGCCAATCCTTATCCTTATAATTTTTTAGAATCTTCAACCTTTAGATGTGAGGAAAAACGAAGTGTGTGAAAAACGAAGACCAATTTGAAAAACACTATCGCGCTATGAGTGAGAAAATTGTGACATGGGTCTATGTGTCGTACTGTGCTTTAAAATATATCACACTCAATTGTATTATTAATTATTAAAGTAAATTATTAAAGTTAAAATATATGCATCATATCTTTACAAAAAATTATAATTTAATTATTAAAAACTTCATTCCAATGTGCTTGCGTAGAGAACAGCATTATCCGTTACATATTGTAGTGCTGTATTGTTTACGCGTAATTCGCGTCAAACTCTGCTGTACAAAGAAACAGCTCTGCACTAAATTCAACCGTATCTCTGGTTAAAGCAACTGCTACGTACCATAAATAAAATATCTGTTAAGGTAAAGAAAGGATTCGGAAATACAAATAGCTTACTTTATCTCACACACAACAGCTATACATATATCTTGCACTCTGAAGACCTCGACAACCTTCTTGCACGCACGTTTGTTCTCAACCGACTCTTCCAGATTCTTCTAACATCTGGCAACAGTCTTTTGTCTCCACTAAGACCTGGACGCCCCCTAACGCTTACACACATTCACATGTACAGTGTAAATGTATCGTCTATCCAACAATATCCAAAATTTCCAGTCAGCGTATCAACAATTTCTTCCTTGATTTGTTAAAGACACCAAGTGAAACTATAGTATAAATCTAGTATACCGAATAAAATCACTGCATAGCCTCCAGCGATGCAAGAATCAAAGACTCAATAGAAAGCGGGCGTTCATCATCCACCACGTGGGGTCCACGCATTCGTATTCAATAATTCGGTCCCAATGGCAAAGTGATTAAAACTGTCCGCAACCGACAATCCCAAACACGTCGTCCCATGTAATTACCGGTCTACCATAAATCATTCCACTCGCGTCAGCGGTGTTTCACTCGTTAAACACACAAACCGTGCCCCCGTGGAAGGGGTCCAGGTCGAGGGAACCCAATCGCCCTTACCAATAATCACGCGCAATCTTATGCCTCCGTGTTCCTTCACGAAAAAACCACCGGTTTTCTCTTCGCCAAGAAGGATCGGCATCGTTGCTCATCTTTTTGCTTCTCAAATGCCCGGAAGATGTACGGGGCGTGTAACACCTATCGTATCGACGTGAACCTCGTTCCCCGTAGTCTAGGTCTCGAACACGCAATTCTTGGTTACGTTAATCTGCCGCTGGACCCTTTGGAAACCGGTCTAACGACCACGCGTAAACATAATTGTCGGATGATTGGCGGGCAACGAGGTGTTTCGAGGGAGTTGCACGGTTGTTTAGAATTCAGGCTATCTTTCTTCCTGCGTATTATAGCATGTTAGATTCGCTCGTGTGTTATCTTTATGCAGTCGGTCGAGTGAAATTCGACTGTCGAAATATGCACGCCCACTTTTTCGTCTGCAATGAGCGCTTAGCAACCCCCTACGCCACGTCACAATAATGTATCTAAAATATTCTAAAATATTATGTATATAGATATATTAGCAACTAAGCAATTTTTATTGCTGATATATACATTGTAATTGTAGATATATACATTGAAATAAGTGAGGTATACAAAATATGCAAAAGATACCCAACGAATATACTAATACTCCTTTCGGATTAGTCTCCCATTAGTAAGTCGAGTAAATGAGGCTTGAATGAAAATATCAATATCTAGGTCATTAAAATTATCGTAGCAGTAATTATTATTTATATAATACAAAGACTTCTCCCAAATACTACATAGTTAAAACCACATAGGAACCGATATATTAACTGTATAAAAAGATAAAAGAAAATTCCTCTACTCGTCATAAACTAAAAAAAGAAAGCAATATCAAATAAAAGCGGGAGGGAAGACTGAAGTAGATAAAAACCAGAATATTCGCATCGTTAACACATACGGTGGCCGTTATACTATATCTTCTCTATCGATATCTTCGCACAATGGCAAAACGATCGTAACTATCCAAGTTTAGCCAAGAATATTCAACCGCCGCGAATATTCGTTCCCTACGCGAGAAAAAGAGCAGAAAGGAGGAATTGTTTACGCGTTCCGAATTTTCACGTAGGGAAAAGGAATGAAAGCGGTGGTACGTGTATCCGCGATATGGATGTCGCATTCTCGAAAGATAGCGAGATCACAGAAGCGAGACCAGAAGAATGGAGTTCGAAAATAGTGTCGCGAATCTGTTTTCGTGTGAAACTAGCTGGCTCGGCAGATGCGTTCGCCCTCGTAGCATCGGTGAATATGGGCCGCGTGATAAGAAACGTGCTTCGATTTAATACCGGAAAGATTGTGCGATTTCCACAGAAATCAGCCAACTGGCCGATTCCGATATCATGTTTTACCGCCATTGGTTTCTCCTACTATGTAAGTCAAAGTCTTGTCTGGAGAACTCACGGAAAACAAGCTTCGTTTTACTCGTAATTCCAAGTCCGTGTTCCTTTATCGCGTATTTTTTTTTCCTTTTTCTGTCGGAACTAGGGAAGATATTTGTTCCTTTTCGATCGTTACATGAAAATTTTGAAAGATTCTAACTGCTTCGTAAACGTATAATTCACGTGAAAAATATTTCATGCTATATAAACTATTATATTAATGAAAAATATATATTATATTATAGAAAACAAAGTTCCTGATTATGTTCGTTGATTTCATATTACTTTTATAATTTCTCGTTTCTAGTTATTTAAATTTCTTCTCGATGATTCTAAAATTCCTCTAACGCAAGATTGAATTATTTCAAGTTGTAACACTTTCGTAATACATGTGCACATTAATGTACAAGTATAATATAAAATACAACATATTACATGCAGTTATGAAACCCTATCTCAATACCCCATTATGAACTATACATATACATATAACCTGTACATAAGAACTACAGTATATCACTCACCAACGCCCAGGTGTCAATTAAAATATGTCACGGAAAGTATTGAAACAGTGAATCTGCCAAACACGTGGACAGTGTAATTGTGCCAGTGACCAGGGTATTGAACAACGCATGGGTAAACGATTTTTTTATTTCTCCCTCCTTCTCTGTTGTTCCCTCTGTCCCATTGTCTGTGTGTATATACGGATCGTTTCATTGTTTCGAACACGGAAAAGTGAAAACCGAACCGCGGTCCTACTAACTATATTTCTACGGCACGCTTTTGCGATTTGGGATCGCTACATGGTCAGGTGACGAAATAAAATTGTCCGCGATATTCGCATTACCGTGACAATTGGCTTTTCACCGTTCTGCCTTTGTCCAATCCGTTCGACGTTCTCCTGTTCGTTTCGGCGTAACGCGATCGGGGAAAAAAGCTAATTGTCGCGGCCGATAACTCAGGCCGCATCGGCCGACGAGTAAAAAGGAATTAATTTCTCCTAATTAACGGGACGATACTGGGGAAATACCCTACGATCGCCGCTGGCTCGTCGAACGGTTTATTAATCCGTTTTTGCTCGTTATCCCGCTGCCACCGTAGGATACTTAATGCCACGTAAATAAAGGAGTCGCCTCTTTATCGGACCTTCCTGTTACGATTCTTTTAGCATTCCAACGTTTGCAAGCCAACTCGGTGAAATCCGTACGAATGTTAAGAGCGCATTAAAAGAAAGATTGGAATGAAATTTTTAGGTAAGTATAAGTAAGTAGAATATAGTGTTTAGTATAGAAGTATAAATTTAGAAACATAATTGTGATTTAGATTTAGAAGCATATTTTTGGGTAAGTAGATATAATAACATTTTAATATTAACAGCATAACGTAGTCTTTACGAAATTGTACGTTTATGGTATTTTATGATTTTTGTATATCTTGTTATGAAAGCTGTATTTAATGGTTTTGAATTTTGTATAAGTAGTGAATTTTAGTAAATGTTACCACAAATCAAAGTATAAAATTCTATATACTTTGCTTTATACATATATATTCCTGACACTTGCATTTGAGCAAAATGATTGTTAAAACATATATACCTTTGAAATTATGTAATTTTAACATCTAACGTAAATACTAACTTTATTTCATAATATAGGTTATTTGTACTGCAAAATACAGTAAAACTCCACAGCTCCAAAAATTATTTGTGCTGTATGGGCGAGAAATAGTTTATACGTATTATCTGCTGCTCGATCCAAATTATACGTATAATTTGTAACAGCGCGCAATAACAAACTAGAAATACATCCTAACGAGCTAGCTGAAAACCTGACACAAACTTCAACGGTCAGAAGGCGGAAGAGAACGAAGACGTACGATTTACTAGAATGAAAAATAATGAAACACTATTGAGTGTTATCCACATGCACACAATATTCAAATTATCAAATTTATTAGTTATCTCGACAGAACCAGTTATAAATTGATATAGATATTAAAAAATGTATAATTGGAGTTCATGGAATAGGAATCCACTGACTCTCTCCACTATGATTTTTCGTTCATATAGAACGAGTTCACGTTTAAATAAGCGGATTCAACAAGCACGAGTAGATTTGATCGGGTACTGACTAAAATTTGGGTCAAATAAATGGAGTTTATATAAACTGAGTTTTACCGTAACTTATGGATGAATAAAATCAATCTAGAAAGTCGTATCTACGTTCTAACAATCATTTTGGCCAAAATAAATGAGTACCGATGATTTATGGTCGAAGGTGTACATACTTCACCAAAAATCGAAACACCAAAAATACACTATTTTAGAACTGTAAAAATTACTCATTCTGACTACTTTGATAATTCTAGTATCAAATCTATCTATACTTTGACTACCCTAATAATTCTACTATCAAATCTGTCAGTGTTTTGATCACTGTAATAATTCTAATATCTATCCATCTGGCACCGCTTTATTAAAATTTAGAAATTGAAGAATATCTTACTCGAACGTACCAATCACTTAAAACAAAAAAGACCCTCGTTCCATTCGAGCACTCGTCGCGCCGGAAACGACAAACCGATAATTCCACGTTTCGTTCTTCCAATTCTTCCACATTTGCAGCATCACGTCGTACCACCATCAAGAGACGCCAGAGAAGAAATTTAACGAAACGCATGAAAAGGGCCGACCGCTCGTGGGACAGTCGCGAAAGGATTTAAAGGGGAATCGTCCCGGGACAGAAATCACTGGACAACCGACTCATGAGAACAAAAAGAAAGAAAAAGAAAACGAGCAAAGGAAAGACCGATCCTTTCTACCGTGCGCTAGAGATCGAGCCTACCGATAAACGGGATCTTAGTAATGTAGCTGTCAGATCGTTTAATTAAGGAATCTTAAGAGTATCGCTAGCTGCTCGATCCAAGTGATAGGCTGACGTTAGGGGACCCGTTGAGCGACCTTGTACAGCGTACGAAGAACGAGCTAAAGGGGGATTATGCCCGATTCCCCTTTATTATGCCCCGTCCCACTCGATCGCCTTTCGATCGCCTTTCGATCGCCGATGGTAATACATTCCACTTAACCTCGACGATTAAAGACGCGTGCATAGGGCATTGATCCTGCACTCTTTGAATCGCTGGCATGTTTGAGACTTGCTTTTGATTTCAGATTGTACGAGAAAATTGCATGGCCGAGGAGATTGAAATGGAGATAACTGAAGTAACAGGCGAATATAAAGACGGAGTATACTGAATAGATTCTTCGGGGATACTTAATTTCGACTCATTCCATGGGGGAATTTATTTTGGATCCTACGTATTATTCTGTCATTTTGGAGTGGAGGATTCTGCTTGAAGTTCGGAGGTAAGGAGGAAAGTTGCGTTGAAATATTTGATAATGGAGAAACTATGATCACTCGCGTATATGCATGCACACGCACACACACGTACACGTAGCATTTGTAAAGGAATGGCAAAGAGAATCATCTACATATATTTCCGCTTCTCAAAACACAATCGAACATACATTTTCTGGCATTATTGCCGGTAGGATACTATTAATTCTGATGAAACGTATCGTTGGCTAAGATCGGTCGGTAGAATATTTGTTGCACGCGTAAGATGATTGATAGTCGAAGGATAATCGAGGCGACGCGACGTTTCAAGACTAATGATCTCTTTCGACGTTCTTCGAAAGAGTTATTTTTGCGAGCTTACTTTCGCTTATCGCGACCACCGCCTTCCCGGGTTTCACAGAGCTTGTTTAATAATGAAACTGCTACTTTATGCGGAATACATCGTGGAAACTGCATGCTGCCAAGCTTAATCAAAATTCTATCGCTCCAGGCATTCGTAAACTTTCCCAAAGCAGAATAATCCGGTCTCCCTGTTCGTTTTTCTGAATTTGCGATCCCTTCGACGGAGGTATTATACCTACACACGTTAATTTATGTAATGGAAATATTTCCGGACTGTTTCACTTAAAACAATTCCCAAATGGATCTCTTTCTATTTTCTTATAAAATATATGTAATTACATATGTGAGGTGGATTTAATATAAGTATTAGATATTATAAAAAAGATATATTTCTCTGAAGATATTAAACATTTTTTTAAATGCTTTTGTTGATATTTCATATTTTCTGTTTTCTAGGAAGAGACAAAGGAGTTCTAAGTCGTTGTACAATTATTTTCTTTAAAAAGCACACACATTATGGGTACGATGTAAAATGTTTCAGCTTGTTAAAATTTTTGCCCAGGTAATAAAATAAATTTCATATCTGTCCTTTTCCCTCCAAAAATAATACTCACCTAGTAAATATAATACGTTTTCTAAAAAAAAAAAAAAAACAGTTAAATTACACGCTTGATAAATATAACATAAAATATATATCATCCCCTATCCCACATCTCTCATTATTCCTCCAAAAAATCACGTACCTATAAATTAAAAAATATGTAAATATCATGCAAGAAATTACATTTCTTTACGAATGTTCGAAGTAAACATTTGTTTAGTGAATATGATGCAAAAACTTCTGTTTTGATAACTTTTGTTAAATCAATTAAAAACATTTCTGATAAATATAATGCAAAAACTTAAAACAAACACTATATATATAAATAGGAATTAAAATAATATAAAACTCGCTACATTGCACACTACAAAAATATCTTTCTTTTCGTTTACATATATCTTTCCGTTTCTCCAAAAAGAAGCACAGATTAATAGAATGTAAAAAATTTACATCTCCATATTTCCTTCGCTTTCAAATAAAAAACGCGAATTTTTCGGCGATCGAAAGAAAAACATTTTAAAAGGTAAACACAATCGACGTATACCTTCATCACTTATTATTTCACAGGGACAAAGTACATTTCGACGTTATCGGCGCGGCGTTATCGTGGTGCAGCCGCGATTCCTAGCGTAATAAATTTCGCGAGGTCCGTTGTAACGAGATAAACGGCAACTTATCTTCGTCGTGGAAGATAACTGGACGTAGTTCGAAACGGCAGGGACGTTAATATGTTCCCCCTGGAGCGAGACCTTAAGGTAAAACAGGTGGTAATATGCTAATCGACCCGCTCTCCCTAAACCTGTTCAAGGCTATCTCGTGAAACTGATAAACCGATACGGAACTCGAATGCTAACGATTCGATCGAGCGGAACAATACAGCCACCACAGAGAAAGTTAAAGCCTCGTTCAAATTAATCAAGTTACCTGAACTCAAGCTCTTCCAGCTGATCTGTTTTTCAGTCGGTATCTACTCGAGGTCAGTTTACTCGAATTCGAAAGATTCCAAGTCAAATGACTCGACTTATATGAACACAAATTTAAACTAATTTGATTTGAAAAAATTACTTGAAATTAAAAGATTCCAAGTCGAATAACTCGATTTGTATCAACACAACTTTCAAGTAATTTGTCTACACATTTGTATTCATAAAAAATCGAGTATTTTTACTTGAAATCTCTGTAATTCAAGTGATTTAATTTTAACTGTACATATAAAATTTATAGAATCATTATGAGCAAACATGAAATTGGAAACATTATCGTTTATGATTTATCTTGTATTTAATTTATGTAATTATACTGTTTCATCCAGCTAGCAAGTATTGCTTCTTTTTAATCGAATAAAATAAACACTTCCATAATTTCACTTATAATTTGAACATTTTTCGGATCAAGTAAAATAGCAAACGTTCATTAGTAAAAACAACTTAAAGTCACTTGAATACTAATCCCTAGAAACCAAACGAATAAAATAAACCGATAATAGATAAACTCACGATAATAAAGATTCAAGATGAATTCAGATCGCTTAAATTCTGTTAATTCGTCTAGCCTGAACGGAACTTTACAACACCAAAATTTCTCTACCAACTCAACCAGTTACGGGCGATCGTAAAAATAATAGAAGATGAATATTTTCTCCGCGTAAAAATACAGCGTGGAATAACGATAAGCCATCGCGGCGTGAACGTTTACGATTAAAAATCAAAGTAGAGCGGTCATTTTCCGACGATCTAGATAGCCCGATAATACGTAGTAATGATAGACCTCGCTGGCGCGAAGACGTTCGTCGGTGGTGAACCTGTAACTTCGATTTTCGATAAAAAAATATTGGTTGGTCCAAGAATGGAAACAAAATACGTAGATCTCTATCATTTAATTCGAAGCTTCCTTCGTGGGTAGATTATCTTCGTACATACATGTTCGAAAGTAAACTGTACATAGTGGTTTTGGTTTAACACCAGCGATAAGCGGGTTGGAATGTTAAATGGATCGGTGCAAATGTTTCACGCCGTTTCGGGGGCGTAAAGCTGTGGTATGTGTGGTTTCTGATATATTTAGTCGATTTGAAAAAGCAACGTTCACCTATTAAATTTCGTAAATTCCGTAAATTTAACATTACTCTACAGAAGTTGATTAAAGAGAAATTAAAAATTTTACCTTGTAAACTTTCATAAACCGATACATATTCTACAACTAACGTCGCATAACCCAATTCTTAAATTTCTTTTAAAGACTCGTTTTTATTCCGTTCAAACACGGTCTAAAATCTAAACAGTGTTCTCGAAATCGATAACACTTTCTCTCCTAAAGATTTCACCTAGGACCTAAGCCCTAAAGGCACGCTCTTCCAAAGCTGACTTTGAAGACAATACAGACTCCAGTTACCCGAACTGTAATCGCATCGATGATTCCATGGAATAACCCATAATTCACAGCTTGATCGCTTGGGGCTGACAGCTATTATCCTTTGTAATGAGTCGCGCGTAAAGCAGATTGTCAGTTTGCGTCCCATCGATTCCGTCACTGGTAACTCTAACCAGTAAGTGAAACGTTTCCACGACAGTGACATCTTCAAGATAATTATCAGCGTATCCATCGATTCTACGGTTGGTCGGTCTGTTTAACACCGATATAGCCGTGAGATCGGTTAATTAAGGAATCTCAGGTGTGTTGGTCGAAGTTTGACGAATAGAAGGGAAAAAAGACCTTCGATCTCCAATCATTCAGATAAAAAAACTATTCGTGTTTTCTACTAATCGGTTCCTTTTGACGAATTGTTATTGGCCACTTTACCGTGTACGTAAAGTTCGTTATTGGCCGGACGATAGTTTTCCTGATTTATGACGAAGAAACGGCTAAGATCGAACCGACGGAGTTTGTGGAATGTGATGAAAGTAATATTCATCGATTCTTTCGACGAGATTGTTGTTCTGTGAGCAACCTAACGGCTCATTAGCCCGAGAATTCTACAACAGGTAAGAGTTCGGTTACTGACGTGGTCAATGCCGCATCTTGAGACCTTTTTTAGGTATAGGCTGGATCTATAAAAAGATAATTGTGTGTTTTATTGTTAGAAATGAGATAGAAAATATAGTTATTTATGAAAGTAAATTAAAAGATAACGTTAAGTCGATAGGGAACATCACGATATTTATACAATACATACATATATATAATATACAATATCTATTTATTGATAATTGAAAATATCATTTTGAAAATATTGCAATTTTATTTTATTTTATATCGCAATTTAAATTCTAGACAGACAGGCGAGTTATTTATACTAAGTATTATAAGTATCTACATTACATATTGTAAACAGTTTAAAAAATCAGACAGATTATAATTTTCTTTCATTAGAAACAATAAATGTAGTAAGAATTTTAAGATCTACCCTCTAAATACTGCAAATAATTTAAGCGATCAGAATAACGAAATGTTGTAATTCTATTTAATAAGAAACGATAAATGTGCAAGAGCCATGTATGGCATATTATAAATTTACATTATATACTATGTCTAGTTTATCTACCTTACTAAGATAAAACGATTTACTCACATTTTTATTACATTCACCAAACAATGGTTCCAACTATGCATTCTATCTTCTAACATCCTATATAAATGCTGGCGTGGCAAATTCAACCGAGACGAGGCAATATAAACCTTTAATAGAATGCAACCCTCCTATTCTTTATATGGGTCAGCAGTAACAAGATAATTGGCTATGAAAGAATACAGACACGTTTAACGATCATCTTCGCTCTTTCGTAATTCCGTGATCAGCGCGTTTTCATATTTGGGAACGACACGTTCCGCCGCCTGTATGAAACGTCCGTGTTTCCACGCTGAAGAAATTATTGCGGGAATTAATTGATTCGGCAATTAGAATTCAATGAAATCGACCCCACCATTGAAATCGCAATGTAATTTATAGAACTAATTTGATCAGCCGGAATCCAGATTATTACGAAACGTCATAGTTTCAACATTAACGCGAAGATTAATATCGCGGCTTCAATAGGATCTCCATGAAAATTATTGCCAATTTACCTAAGAATTTCTTCCTGTCTATTGATATTTAATACAGAAGCACTTTTAATTAAAACACACGTATGGAAATGAAATAATAATCATTTTCATATTTCAATATTATGGAGGCCGTTGAAAATTTTTGACAGCTTGTACCCGATGGTAGGAATAACTAATGTTCAAGCGACATGTGTAGAATCTAAAATTGACATTTTCGAAATGAAATGTAACTCTCCATCTATCTCCGTGAGCAACGACATTTCGTTCTTGAATTGCTTCAAAATGAATTTTTATTTTTATGGAAAGATAGCTCCAAACATTTAATTTAACGAACAATTCTACGACCTACATCGATTAATCTCTTGCTTTTCGACAATTTTTAAGGGACTATTAATCGCCAACTCTGGTACTGAATATATTGTTATCAGTTAATGCCGAAAGTTTAGTTTTGGAAAGAAAAAGATTATAAATATCTGTAAATATAGACGTACAACCTCCTCTTTTCTTTTTCATTCTTGTATTGTTTAGTACAAGCACTGGCAATTTGTAAAATACAAAGAATTAAGCTCTTGGATTATTTTCTATACTTTATTTATATATTCTTAATTGAATCCTTAATTTCTTCTTGCATTGCTAGGCTGTTGGCAGCGGCAAGCAGAGAAGTTGAATGAAACGTTATTAATTATGTCTAATAACCATATTTTTTAAACTTTCAGATTCTTTTTCCAACATTTTGTATCTCCCTATAAATATGTAGATGATGCTGTTTTCAACGAAAAACGATCTGTGGATATACACAACGTGACTTGTGTTCTATCGTGAATCGATTAACTTCCCGGATTGCGTATCGGAAAAGGCCGCCTTTAAAGTGTCACGGTAACGAGCGATACGACAATATTTATGAAAATCGATACGTTATAACGTCGAGGAGAGGCGGGAACCGGGAACCGATTCGAGCTATACGAACCGAACACGATTCTCCGCCTCTATTATATTATCGTTGGAACAATACCGGCAATTACACCCCATAATTATTCAACATTATTATCATTATTTAAATCACGCCATCACCATCGCGTCACGGGCGCCGATATTGCGTATCCGGTACAAAAGCGTCGCGCAAAACGCCGCTCATGCTGCAGGTATTAATCACTCGGTTCGATCGTAAATCGTTCTTCGATGGTGTCACGCTCTATTCTGCCTTCTCGTTCCTTCTTTCTGCTATATTATAGATCGTATTTATTATGTCGCAATAACGAGCTTCTAGCAGTCGTCACGACAGCAATATAGAAGCTTCGAAGGAAACACGAACCGATTCATCGATGAACGAGTCAATAAAAAACGTTGAACAACAGTATAGTGGCTCGTGAAAATATCCGAATACTTATCACAGAAAAATCCTATGCATATATTGTGCGTGCTACAGAAAACGTTTTACAATTTTATTGGCACTTGTCACGACTATATTGGTAAAATTTGAAGCCGAGCTAAAGATGTATATGGAAATCACATGATCGTGTTGGTAGAGTTTGAAATGAATCTGAAAATTTATATATGAGTCCCGGAATATTTGTCGCAAACATACATTTCGGGAAGATCATCGACGTAACAATCGATTATTAACTACGTTGGTAAGCCATGATATTTGATGAGATCATTCTTAGCACTGATTATACGTTAAATATCTAATAAATATCTCATAACTCTTATATACATTTCCAGATCTGTTTTAAATTTGACTAACAGTGTAATCATGGTAATAGATCTCATTACAATAGATATCATAGTGAAATGTTAAAATGTTCCGTATGACACATTAATATTTTGCGATTTATATAACATATTGAAATAAAAATGTCCACTTCTATATGATAATATCCACGATCTTCCTATTTGTAAATGAAAGAGCATTACTGGTAAATCGTCGCTTATTTCACCATTAAGATCCTAAAGCAGAACGCAGACCTAATCCAAACCTACGAACCATACTCTCGAGACGTTGGTCAATATCGTCCCTCGATAGCTCAATTTACAACCCCTATCTTGTGCCGTGCAATAACCGAGGGAGTAGAACGGGAGAACGGGACAAGGAGATCGCCTCGCACAGAATAGAGCGAACGAGCAAGAGAAATAAGAATAGATACGGCGTTTGTGCGGGAAATCGCGTCACGCGTTATTCGTCGACGCTAAGTTGATCGCAGATTGGCCTGCATCGTAATTATGACTGACTCGGTGAAACTGGTAGTGGGTGCAATACGAACGAGCAGCGTCGAGTAAAAACCCCGGAGTTCAAGCATCCGAGACTACGGGGCGAGAAAAAAAAAAAACCACGGCAAAATTAATACACGTGAGTCGCGGGCCAGAGAAAGGGTTAAACGTCAACAAGGACCTACATTGTGTCGTTGATGCCGGCTGCTGGCATTGATACCGTCGTCATTGACGTTACGTGACGGTGCAGCAGCGCGAGGATAGGTCTACAAAATATCGCCGCTGTTTGATCAGCTCGCCCATTTACTCAAATGGCGTGAAATTCAACAAAGCTGCTGAGTGGCATTGGCTATCGCTCTGGCCCTCGAATATCCGTGTGGCCAAAGCGCCCAGCCACACAACAATGTTCGCCAGGCATAGAATGCACTTCGCGCCAGCGGACACGGCTCGCGAGCCGACCAAGTTCGCCTCTTCTCTCCATCGCTCGAATCGGACATCCCCTAACCGGCACCTAGCCGTCCCATCAACCCCTCGAGCGCCCTTTTAAAGCACCACTAAATCCCATTTCGCCCTGGGCACCAGCTGATTAAATGCTGCCGGAGATGCAAAATTCTAGCTCGCAGGGAAAAATGAAACGCCGACGGGAAGCATTCCCATCCTTGTTTCGTTACGCTTTCGACATTTTGCTCTCTGTCTTCTTTGTTTGGCTTTGTCGGTAGGCTAATTCGCAGCGATGGAATCAAGTTCAATACGTATCAGGTATTGACGAATTCCTATCAGTTTCGATATTATATGATTCGGTTTATAATATTCAATTAGATACTACCCGTAAGATTTGGAAACGTCGAATCTTGAAGAACAAAATATATTATACACTTATATTATACACTTCGAATATTACGTACATGCGACACGTTTTCAATTTTGTTCAGGCTTAATATTATTAATGCAAAGTTATCAAAAAGGTGTCACGAACTAATCTTCCGATTAAAGTACCGATTAAAAATTAAAATATACCTGATTTGCAGCTAAACTTCAGAAAGTTTATATCAATAAGTAAAAAAGCTAATTTATTATTAATATAAATGTAAAAATGAAACCAATAAATTATATTCCATTTTCAATGATTAGGACCAATCTAACACTATTTGCTTCTTATTAACCTTCCATCTCGTAATTATGAGATTCTCGCGTTGTTTACATCGAGATAAATAAAAATTTCAATAAAGTTCTAACGCCCAGTCATGAAATATTCGAAACTTCACAGCTAAATTCAACTTTACTTGTAATATACTTGATCCCATCACTATCGGTTCCCCTCTGTTCGCGAATCGAATAGGTATTTACATAGCTCTATCCCAGCCGGTTTCTTGCCGCGCGTGCACGGCTGATCCTGTTTCGAGGTGCAAAATTTTTCGACCAGCTGTTTTTGGAGAGGAACAATTGACGGCTCGTTAGCGTGCCACCGGTAATCCTCGAGCTGTCGAATGTGATAATACACGGAGTTTCCATGTACTCTCACACGTGATGTTTTCATTTTCACGGTGCTAGCTAAATTGGAACAATTTGCAAGTTGATGGTAGATGTAAATTGAGAGGCTGCTGAAGAGGGGAGGCGGAGAGAGAGAGAGAGAGAGAGAGAAAGAGAGAAGATAGATGGGAAAGGGTGCAATTGTAATCAGATCCTTGGCGCTCCACGAGCTTCGAATGCGCCTCGCTTTAAACTGTGCGTATGCAATTGAACATCTAGTTTGCCGACGTTCTAACTATTAACTGGCGGAAAAGCAAGCTGAAACTTGTGGTCCGTTTTTATACTTGATCTGCTTACGTGTCGTTAGTAATCCGCTTCACAAGCTAGGAAATTGTATAGGCGAATTGATATAATTATGTAAGCGGAATAATTTCGCGGATGGAACACAGAAATGATGCGTACAATGCGCTGAGAATGCATAATGCAGATATGAACGAGATAATAAATCATCACCTGAAACGTAGTAAGCAGCTATTTATGGATAAGACGTTTACATAGATAGTGTGGATAATTTTTTCTTGGCTTTCGATACTTGGAGTAAATGGAGGAAGAGCAGTGGGATTTTAGACATTTTGATTACGTATTAAATGTATAATATCGTGTGTTCAATGTTGTTCGAGTCCTGCAAATGAAAAATAGATCTCTTATGATCTCTAATACAAACATGACACTTAAAATATTTCTGAAATTCAGTGGTGATATCTTTTTCATTCCACTATTAACCCCGGTCGTCAAGGCTGCATTTATCATATCTATGTTTCTCAAACGTATCCTATCATCTTTCAAATTCAATACCACGTACTTCCCTATCTAATAAATTTCTATTCGCTAAAATGTTTACCACACTTCATAGCACTACTCAGATTTTAGAAATCCGAATTTTTACACGATCTTCAACGCAAAGAAACGTAAGAATTACAAGCTTTATCGTCCACCTTTGCGAAACTCTCGGGTCTTCAACGATCTAGGCATCACTGTATTTGAATCTTTCTAGAAATTCGTCGAATTCGGCAAATAGATTTCAATGTAACCGTTCGTGAACAATCGGTGCACGTACAACGGAGAAAACAATGGCGTCACGAAGTCGATTGTCAAAAGCAGACGACGATGAAACGCGAGTGGACGTACGGATCGAGCGAAATTACACGCTCGACGCCGTAGGAGATACGACGTTGGATCGATGACGGTAATCAACAAACCATCGGTTACCATTCTACGAAGGGAGAATATCGGGTCCACGTCTGACAACCGTTCATTCACAGGGGCCATTCCTTGAAATCCAGAATAGGTCTCGTCCTATGAACGTTTCGGCGAGCCGGTATTTAGCCTATCAAACGGAACACATCTGACCGCGTAACACGTAAACGATCCTGCAATTAGCAGCGTTCCACTCAATATCAGCAGCCAACGGGCGTGATCCTTGACGATAATCTCCCTTTCCGAAATTCCATTAGACGCGGCCAACGAGCCAACCGATATTATCGTAAATTGCGCGTTCGACGGATTTCACCGTTGAAATTTCTTACCTAGCGCTCATTAGTAGCGGCTGCTGCTGCTGTTGCTGCTCAGGCTCAGCTTCTGGTGCTAAATAATTACCAGCTACTACGGTATTAGGGTTAAAGTCCGGTCGAAATTAATTCGTTGCACCAGGTCATTGACAAGAAAGCTAGTACATAATTCGTACATGATGTTGTCCCTTTTTGTTAGTTGTAATTAAATATATATAGAATGTTCAGAATAAATAATACAAATTTGTGTTTTAGTAAATGAAACGTAACGGTAAAACGAAACAAGTGAATAAGTAGATTAGTGGAAAATAGCGCAACTATATTTTAGCTTTAATCTTGTAAGATTAATATGATATATAAATTCTATAGAAAAGATATATAATTTCTATAGAAAAAATTCGTACGAATGTTTGTTTATGACAGTAAGTTGTAGTGTAAGGACAGTAGTAAGGTTTAATATTTAAATATTTAGAAACCTACAGATTTTTCAATTTTAAGATATCTATTACTTATAGCTTATTTTTTCTTACTTAAGTAGCAGAAATGTCTTCCTACGTTAAAACACATCGACAATAAGTGTGAGATAGGAAATGTGGCATTATATGGAAAATGGTAGAAATATTTTTCCATTGCAAAGAAGAACAATTATAAACCTTGTAAAAAAAGAGCTATCAAAAAATCCTGTACAAAAATATGTATATAATAACCGCAAGGAAGAAAAGAAAATAAAACAGAAGAATATACATATATTAATTTCAACAATGTATACAGAATATAAAAATACTATAGAATTCAAAGATAATAATCTCAAACTAACGAAGATATCACCGATTCCGCATAATATATAAAAATATGTAAAATATCCAAAGTAAACCAATTATTATAATATTTAATAGAGGAAGGATTAACATCAGCTTCCATTTCTTTTTTTTTTTTTTTTTTGTTATATTTTTAGGCTGACTGCAAAGATAAACATAACCATATCAGTCGTATCTGATTACGGCGCTGATAAAATTCTAAAATATTCCAGATAACACATACGAATAACTTACTAACTAAATTACTGACAATGTATATCACCAAAAACGCAATCCTTCTTTCCAACCTTTTTCATCCCTCGCAAATTTTCTTTTCTGTTTACCGCTACTACGATCCTCGCGAGACTAAAGTCGAGATGCACCCTTGAGCTCTAATGAAAGATCACAGCAGAAAGTGAAATAGGATCAAGATTGAAACAGAAGAGAAAGAGGAAGAGGGCAGAAAGAGAAGAGACGTGGAGAACAACTTCATAGCGGAGGGAGAAACGGCTGAATTTATTGTAGGGACGTATGCCACATAACTGGTGGGTTGTCTCAACTTCCATTCGGTGTTCAGCCTGGGCCTGCAGAGCAGGTCTTCTTTCGCGGCGCCGCGCCTTTCGGATAGATGGTAGGTGATGATTACAGGTTAGGAAAGGGAGGTGCACGGTCGCCGCGTAACGACGTACCAGCGTCGACACGCGCAGGGTTAAAATATACCGAACGAGCTGTTATCCGTGACAGCTATGCCTGCTCAACGATGCCCTGAAGAATGCGGATCAGCGAGGATTTTGAAACGGGATGCCGGGTCCCGAAGCTACGACATAGCTCCGCCGTGTTAAGGACGCTCCTATTTACCTATTATCGAGCTGTCAGATTAATTAAGCGTAATATTCTTCGGACGATTTTAGTTAAGTTAATTTGCCCTGCATCCTCGACATCGGTGGGGACACTGGAAATTAAAAACTTTTTATTTAGAATCTTTAACGTTTTACAACTTTTTCGTATTTTAGGATATTCTAATATCCTAATGAAATTGGGATTATTACTTTTAGGAATTTGTTAAATATTCGGTTTCAAATATTTCAATGAAATTCGGAACAATTAAAGATTTGCGGTAATAGATTACGCTCTTTAAGTTGCATTAATATACAGTTGTTCCAAGCGTATTTGTACATCACACTGTACTTGTTATAGCATATTGAAATATATTTCGTATCATTTGATATGGTACTTTATACGACTACAAGGATTTGATACTATGAAAATGAAATGTAGAACCTAGTAAAGAACTCTTTATTAGAAGGGTAAGTGGTAAAAATGATTTTATACGAAAGTACCTGTAAGCGTTGTAAATTCTTTCTGAACGCCATTGTAAATTCTTTTACAAAAAAATATTCTTGCTTTTCATTGGTATACCGTTTAGCCAACCCTGTGAATATACAAAATTTATATCCCGTACATCGACCTTACGCAAGGTATCCACGAGATAGAAACATTGTTTTCCTTGCTTTAAATTCTGTAATGGCTTCCAGAATAAAACAGGAATCCCTTTTAGTCGACCGTCTAAAGATCGCTCGTATTCGAAAGAATGATAATTTCATAACCGTCACAGGATAGGATTACGTAAAGATAAACTGCTTGAAAGCCCAGAAAGTATCCTTACCGGCCTTTTTATATAAGTTCGTATAAAACTCGAATCAATGAAACCAACTAAAGAGATTCATCTCCGTCGTAGTAATTATGTAATTACGTTTTATATTCTCGTCAAAGTGATTTAACCGTTATACGCGCCTTTCACTGTGCAACAGATACATCCGACCGATAAGCAGAAAGAAGAAAATACCGTTCGAGAAAAGATATATACCGGTTGCTTCAAAAGCGTAGATCAACCATAGAAGCTTTTGTCTGATGGATACATCCAGAATCTTACTTCATCTTTCAGAAAAGAAAGTTTCAAAGTGGAAGATTCAACGTATTAATCCATCATTTCCTATTTAAATCCTTAACTTATAATACCGAAGCATATTCGTCACAAGCTATAGTGACATAAATATGATATAGATCCACTACGAGCAAGAACCGTATTCGACTTGAATCTTTATTTTAATTTCAGATTTCGTTTCAATCCCTAAAACTAAAAATCATTAAATCCTAATATACGTATAGTATTTTTTACATAAATCACAGTGCTAAAATCAAGTAATTAAATTTAATAAAATTAGATCTAGCTACTCGAAATAAATTATAAAAAAAGAGGTTAACAGACCGACAGTTTTGAGGCATGCTGTGCAGCATCAAAGAAAGTAAGACGTACCAAAAGTCGAAAAAAGATATTCCTCGCGAACTCGTAAACTAGATACATACGATGAATCTCCCCACCCCCTGTCTTTTATCGACCTCCGTTCCCCCTATCTCTGTTCCACTTTCTTTCGCTGCTTTATTATTCCGTGATCGCTGGCGTATTTATCGGCGACGGAAGTTCGACGTAGGAGCATCGAGGCGCGAAGCTGAAACTGATTGCGACGCGAAACAAAACCGAGTAGGCGAAGAATGGCGCGACGAGTCCAGGGTATGGGGACGAAACGAAATTTTCGTCAGAAAATTATCGGGCCTGGGATCTAACGCGTTTTATGATAATCAGTTGAAATTCAGCGAACAATGCGATACCATCGAGCTGTCAAACCAGCGAAAATACACAGCTGGCGCGACGTCGAATGAATTTTCCCTCAGTTTGTCCGTCTAATTATTGCGTCGAAATTTCTACAAATTGTACCATGCTACTTTTCTGTTTGTTATATTTCAGTAGCATAACATTCCTATTGAATGTTCTAGCAAATTTCATATACCGGAATACAAACGATGTCCCAGTTTCCTTGTTGTCAATAACAATTTCTATTTGATTTGAATAAAAGTTTTGAATGATATCTGTGATGTTTTTATTTAGTTTTATGGCTAGTGATTTGTGGAGTTACATCTCGAACTGTCACGATCTGCAATTTGCGTTTATACCAATTATGGATTTGATAGGAATGAGCATGGCGTATTAGAATGGCGATGTAAAAAACATGACATGCATGAAAAAAAAATTGCAAAACATACGATAATATCGATGTGATAATTAGTCAATTAGTAATCAAAGAAAGTGCATCAATCAGGCAAGAAAACAGATACCCACAACTAGAATTTGTAGAAATGTCTAGGTAAATTCTGTCCAAGATAGCAGCTAGTTGCAGCTAATTTTTTAGTCAACGATATTTGTGGACATAAGAAATAAAAAATATTTTTCAACTGCTTTCAGACGTTTTTATAGGACTAAAAGGCGATAATTTAAAGTTTCATCTGTCACACCTTTTTTGTTGTTTCACAAATAAAAAAACATTTATGGTACTGAATATGGTGATACTGATAACGACTGATATAGTAATAATTTCTGATATTAACAATGATCGATGCGTCGATTAATAAAATAATTAGAACATTTCTTTCACATCTTAACGGCAATAAAATTTCTGAAAATAATCTACATATAGATGTTTGAGTTAATAACGAAGTTTAAACATAAACAGGCTAAAGCGACGAAGTTGTAGCTTGGACTTTTATTGTCCTCTCTTTTCAAGGTTCATTATTAAATTACGCTGAAATTTAAGCTTTACTGTAGTCGCGTTCAAGTTAACTATGTAGCTATGTAAAACTATGTAAATTCCATAATCCCAACTTCAAAGACACCTCGTTTCTTTTTTCTAAGGTAATTTTTGCCGAGCTTTTGTTCTTATAAGATGAACCCCTGATATAGCTAATTGAATTAAAATTCTCTTTCAAAAGTTTCAAACCAAAACAAAGATATTCCCCTAACAAATTGTTTTTATACAGATTTTAAGATTGAAAAACATTTCCCAAGTTATACAAATCAGTTAATTGATCTATCTCACATAAAATAATCCTACAAAAACATTGTCTATGTAACAGAAAAATCTGTGACTTACGCTTGCCGCTCATCAATTCTCTAAAATTTTCCATTTTCCTTCTCCTTCTCACCCAGTCAATTTTCAATTTTCGCTCTCAGCTGTACGAATAATTCGTAAACCATTCGTCAAAACTCGTCGATCCTAATTCAATGCAGCGTACAATTCCCAAACGGCGCACGGGGCAAATTAAATACTCAAGGGATGGTCGTTATTGCGAAACTTCGGTATAATTGGCGTCAGGAGTCATCGACGCCTCGAAATCAATCACAATATAGGAAGGCTCGAGCCCCTCGCCTAATTCGTAAAAGTTGCGCCAGACGGATCCGGTAATGGAACTAGTTGCAGCTGATACCTTAGAAGCCCCGAGGAACATTCACCGAGCAAAACTCGCGACGTAGTTCTGTACGGTTGCCATCCGAATGCAAAGTCCTATCTGTAATGCGAGTGTCAACCAACTTTATGCTTGTGCTACTCTCTACGTCCACGTGTGTTTGAATAAGCGTGTTCACTAGTATGTTGGTGAACGCTGGTTCGAGGGGTCGTAGGGCAAGAGAGCACGCGAGCAAAGTGACCCTCGCTTTGTACGGGCGAAAGTGCGGCTATACGGTGATAAGACAGTTTCCATGGTTCCCAAATGGCGATCGTTGATAACAGGGAGCAGCGAAGAGGATGGAAACGCGATGAAACGTAAAATCGGTTACTAATGTCACTTCGAACGGAGTTAGGCGACTCGGGCCATTATACGTCGTCCACTGAGAGCCGCTGTGCACAGTCGGGCAAAAACTGATCCTCGAATTCGTAATTGAATCGAAAAAACGGCGGGACTGCCAGGGGCGGAATTCGAACTGGTCGGATAACGCATGTGTAAATGACTGTTTCTACGGCTAAATCGGCCATTCCGTTCGACGAAGAGCGATTAAGGGGTGGTTTACGCTTGATGGAAGCAAGAAATTGTTGGTCAGCCTGTGACTGCTGATGGGCATTTTGTGCCTCGTTCATCTACTTCGTTTACGTATGCGCGTTTCGCGTCGTTAGGGAAAAGTAAGCTTCGTTTTAAGGGAAGTTAAAAAAGTGGTTTTCAGAAATTAATTGGTAGCTTGAATTACATTGCCCAGGGTGGGCTTGATCTTTGATCTTGATTATTAATTCCTTGATGATATATCAAGTTAGAGAGTAATTTAAAGTATACGATTTATACATGGTACAATTAGTAAGTTTCAGTAACAGTTAAAGCAGCTTTACATTCGCAAACCACAAAGGAAAGGTATGACAAGTTCATTTTTGTTCATTTCCTCACTTCGGTACCACTTGTAAAATAGACGATTCGGTTAAACGGAAATATCCTTTTTTTCTTAAGAAGTATTGCATTGCTCTAAAAGCCTTCATAAGTATTCTAGAATATCATTTTAGAGCTTAAGAATTAGAAACTCAAGAATTTAGAAGAAAAGCGTCATAGAATACGCTACTTAACGTAAGTTAGAACGAAGCAAAAGATGTAATAAAGTTATTCCTTCGGAAAGCGCGTGGATGTGGCTATGAAATTGCTCGAAATTACTCGGAGAACAGAGTTATTAACGCGATTGCCCTTTCCAAAAATACAAAGTTTAATCGCGCCTGGCTAAGTTGCTTCGTAGAATATCGAGAGTTTTCGTTCGGAAGTTCGAGGCGGTTTGAAAGCAGGGGCCAACGATGGAAATGGTTTCTGATACAACGAGCAGGCATCTGTGTGCTGCGGCAGCGCGCCGTCATACTTACCCTTTATTACAATTCGTAAAAGGATGAAAACCAAGAAGACATGACAAAAAGGCTGATACTTTAGGAAACGTCGCTATCGTGTTTTGTGTTTATAGTGATTGGAATGATTACGTTTATCGAGCTCGGTGCGCATCTACAGTTTACGGAATGGGAAAGAGAAAGAAGATCGCCTGCAATGCATCCTCCCAGACACTACAATCTCTTTTCAACGAAAGGCTCCAATCCATCGTCGCGTATTTTTTTTATTTAAGAAGCATCAGAACGATTGCGATGAATAATTCTAGATTGCGTGGAAAGATCGAAAGAGAATTTTAATGAGACACGACATACTTAGAGATGTAGAGTTGAAGAGAATCGTGTTGCGCGAGAATCATTATTTCTGGATTATTTCTTTGTTAACCCTTTTGACGACGATTTTCTTTTCATCAATAAACACAGTAAAATAATAATTTTTATGTTGTATATTTAGCGGTTAAAGAAATAAGGTTAAGCATATTGTTGAAATCGGAATATGTAGTCCCAAATTTTCTACAGCACACACTGTTTATACAGTTTTTCTAGGTTATGTTATAAACCTGGCAGTATCGACGCGAAGTACGCTCCGAGTAGCGGTCATAACGATAAACAACTGAATTCAGGAACATATATCCCAGTAGACATACTGAAGTTTACGTTCCGACGTATTGTCCCAATAGTCTTGAAAGGTTTAAATATAATTTGTCTAGTTTCGCCAGTTATTAGAGAAGACTCTACGGATTTATACACAGTTATAAATCTCAAGAGATTAGATTCTTTCGGTTGCTGGGAAGATTTTAGGTCCTATTTGTATTGTTGTCAGGATCTGATGAAGCCTATTGTTAATTGAGGATACTGGTTATTCATTCCATAAGTGAATTTGATGTTATATTCATATTATTTCCTGTATTCTTCAAAAGGAACGCGCCATGTTGTACTTTAGCAGTCTACCATGCTTGTCATACAAATTTCTCGGAAACTTCTGACAAACATTCATTGTACAGAAATGTATATAGAATTAAAAAATAGGTAAAGAAACTTGGTTGCGAAACGTCAAAGCGTATTTCCACAACGTCTTGAAACTTCGCGAAGCTTCCAATCTCATCCGGAAATGTATCAATAGATCTAAGAAGAAGCCTTTGACATTCCAGTTACAAGAGAACACGCATTACTTCGTCGTGTTCGTTCGAATTCGCCGTTTGTACGCTTTGACGTCTATTTATCCAGTATCGGGTACTTTCATTACTCGAATTCAGAATCCTTCTATCCAATCTTCCAGCTACGTCTGGCTTTATGTTAATCTCCTCTCAGACGATCCTGTCCAAAAATTACGCGATCTTCGTTCGTTTCGTCGTCTGTAATAGTGAAATTGTCCGCATCTCGAATAGTACAATTTTATCTCATAGGATGCTTCTATTGAGATATATGTAATTTTGTGCGCTACACCGAATCAGTCGCGCAGTAGTGATGCACATATATGAATGTGAGTATGTGTGTGAGTATGTGCGTACGCAACGTCTCGTATAACAAAAGAATATCACTGTTCCGTACGCATGATAAAAGTGAGACTAGAAGAGTGCTAAAACACGTGTAATGAGTATCTGTGAACGTCTTGTAAATCACATATTAAATAAATAGAAAACTATTTTATTATCATCTCTACATATAATGAAAATGTTCCTACATATTTATTTCGGCAATTACGATCCACAATTCTCAACAGCTTCGAAGTTCACAATTAACCTATTGACATAGTAATTATTTTTCTCAGTAAACGTTCTTATGTATAAATTTTGTTGTGATCTTCAAAGCCTATACTTGTACCAAGTATCTTGTATACTTTCAGCTTCTATGTATATTTTCAGATTTGTTTCAAACTTTACTAATACAGCCATTATAATAGGTTCTTGTCACGATGCTAGTGAAATTTCACAATGTTTTGTATAGTACAGATAATAATATATTTCTACAAACATTCAAATATTTATATTAATAGTTATATTACAGTGGATTTACTGTATACATATTTAGACTTCACTGAAATTTGTATTCGGATGGTTCGCGTTTGGAGCACTTGTTTTATGTCTGTAGCTTTCGTTTTATTAGTCGTAAAGTGAGCTTTATAAAAAATAAAATAGAACAAAACATATAGGTTAACAAGGAAAAGCCAAAAAAAAGCTCATGAGTTAACAAGAGAAGGTCTCAAACGAATATATATGTCTATGGATGGATTATATCATAAACATCATGCTGGAAAGTCTAGCTGAAATGTAGATGTCTAAATAGCTACGTAAGAAACGAACCAAAATATTTTATACGTATTGGTTTAATAACTGTCCTCGTCAACACTAAACCTACCGGCGCGGTCAAATTGACCGCTCTCGCGACTTCTACACAAATTTAACCGTATTTAAACTTTATGATACCGCTTCATAATTTCTGACTTTTCCTAAAACATGCATACAGTATATTTTTCGGTAATTAATTTTAGTTTGCTCTTTTATTTTCTGAGAAAAATTTGTACTCTGTCTTGCCTACCGTGAGCGGTCATTTTGACCGCCCGACAAAATATGTTAGTTATTCTTAAAATAAATGCAATCAGTACAAAGAAAAGGCTATTTCAAGGTCAGATGACAAACAAAATCAGTAATAACAAATAATAACAGCTGTTACATCCGCTGTTACACAAGATAGCCACCAGCAGTCAAGACATATCAACTCAGGTCCATAATAATCCTGAGGAACCGCCACAAAATTTAGCATTTTTTACAGTCTATTGTTACAAACATTTTAAAAGTCGAGAAGTTTCTTAGGGTTATTGCTCATTGCTATAAAACAGGGCAAAAGCTTTCCCAACTCCACCCTCGAGTAACCGTTGGTGGAGAACGGTCAATGCTCATCAATATTTTCGTATAAATATCGTAAAAAAATCTGAAAAAAAATCTCTGTATAATGGGGAACAACAATTGAATAGTAATAACATAGAAATTCTGGGCAAGTAACAACAAACAGCGTTTCTCATTAGAAAGACCATGTTTAATCAAATAATCCACTTTCCCTAATTTTCTTATTAGGAATGAGAAGAGAAACAAAAGAATCGTATCTATAACGTAGGAAATTTCCAAAATGGAAACTAAGTTCTAGAAAAGAGGCATGGAGAGAAAAAATGGACCAAGTCACACATCTTTTTCAAATGTGAGCTTATTTATACTAAGTATATTTATATAACTTGTGTAAGCATATTTATTCTATATGGTGTATTTATGTACATATTTGTTTACATATTTGTTAAATATATTTATTCTAACAAGTCCTATCAATCATAGAAAAGAGGAGGAATTCATTTCTTGCATATTAAGTTCGGATGTTATAGAATCAATTATTGCACTGAATATTTTAAAGTGCCCTATATACTACATTGAAATTGAAAGAAAAAGAAATTTTATTATCTTCTTTGTGCCAATTTTCTTTTTTTTTCATCTGATTAAAAATAGTTAGTCATTATTTCGTACCAGCCAACAGAGAACAAAAAGCACTTCAAATTAATATCCTTGAAAAATGAAAAAATGCTAGACAGGATATTTTAGTTAAGGCTGTTAGACAACGGATAACATAATTTGTTATCACCGTTACTCCACTTTCTCTGAATATCTCAAATA
This sequence comes from Bombus vancouverensis nearcticus, assembly GCF_051014615.1. Taxonomy (NCBI): domain Eukaryota; kingdom Metazoa; phylum Arthropoda; class Insecta; order Hymenoptera; family Apidae; genus Bombus; species Bombus vancouverensis. The sequence goes on from NC_134924.1 coordinate 741,137, forward strand.
TTTGACTATCGAACCAAAATCGCTGTCTAAAAATCTATATCACCATCAAACTCGTCAGTTAACTACCTAAACAAAAAGCACGGCGTTGAATTTTGCGAATTCAGCCCCGTTACGCTTCCGATTCATTTATTTTTCCTCTGTATCTTTTTTCCCCGAGGCTTCGGTGATACGCTCAGTGAACTCAGTTTCGACGAAAAATAGATTAAAAAACGTGTCGTTGTTTGGGCGAGGAAAGAAACAAAAAAGAGAAATCATCTCTCTGTCGCGTCCCTTGATTCTCCATTCGGCAAAAATCCAACGTGCCGCGTCGGGTCGTTAATGTTGGTTTGCCTCTTTCTGATTTTAATGAACTTCCGGAAATTCAAGACGGGCCACCTTCCGTGACCCTGTAATGAAATTCGACTGGGACGTTATTATGTTCCGGGTAAGGCAGTGGCGACCGCAGAAGGTAAAACAGCACCGCAGCAAGTACGAGTGATTAGGGGAGGAAATATGATAGAATTGTAAACGTTATATGCTACGGGAAGCTCCACAGGTAAGTACGTTCCAATTACGCTGTAGCTTACAGCACACGGGTGTACGCTCTCAGCCAGTAAGTTTAATTTACAGAGAGGTAACTTGACGAACTTGAAATGAACCATGGAAGAAAACTAACATCTTCTCCCGCCATTGCACGCTGCGAGGGTTTAATGAATTTGCGACTGCAATCTGCAGAAAACACGTTATTCAACGATTGCACTTTCTTATTTCGGATTAATGACTCAAGATATGGAAATTTTTAGTGATTTATATTGGAGGAAGATATTAACAACATTTGTACGACATTTAACAGCATCTCTCAAGCAAGAAAAAAATGTTATTAGCATTTATCTGAAATATGATGAGAAAGTTGCAAAATATGGAAGAAATAGAAGCATGGCAGCGATCAAACTCGTCCACGCATTACAATTAATCTTCATTTTCTTCAAATTTTGATCCAACTACAGAATAATAATTATTCACCTATATTGACATAATAATTTCTTAGAATTTCTGCTGATAAATCAATTGGTTTGGAATTGAACGAATTTGAAGTACCTCCAGATTGTTGCTACGGGAGAACTATAAACAACAATACGCTGGCCGAGTTTGTGCCCGTATATGTATGTGCTGAGTGTCATGAAAGAACTGTACTCAGTTTAAAAACAGAATCAATGTAAAGCACTTATGTTTGGAATGATTACGAAGTGCGAAAAGGATCTGGGTAATCAAAGATATTATTAAGTCGAAAACCCAAACAGATGAGACTTTTCTGCATCGCAGCTGTCAACGCGGATGTTTGGAATGGGCACTTTGAATTCCAAATTGTAATATAATTAAATATAATCACATATAACTTAAAATATTTAATTTGCGTATTAATCGACAAGAAAGCGGATCAGAGTGGAACGTGTTATTGCTCGCTGTTCGTATGTAGCAAAGATTTTGTGATGATTCGGATTTTCTCGATTCCAAATTTCAATTGATTTACCAACAAAATTTCTAAAGAATTATTACGTTGATGGAACTGTATGAGAAGAAGATGAAGATTAAGTGTAACGCATGGGTAAGTTCGATCGCTGTCGGTTTTTTCATTTTTGCTCTGATCTTTTTTCAACTGTTCCATTATATTTCGGATGAATGTTAATAACTTTCTTTTTCCTTGGAAAATGCTCTTAAATGTCCTCCAATTTATCCACTAATTTTTTATTATTTTTTTATACTTAGTACACAAATATATAAATTGGTAATTTAAAGTGAGATAAAATTAAGCGACTGCCGATTAACATCTTCGACAAGATGTCTTATGATTTGAATCGAGTTTGAAGCCTAATTTTAATTCCAGTTTTTTAGATTAAAAATTGTTTGTCCTTCCGGAAGAGACCCTCGACGATTGACGCGGCCAGACGCGTGCGGGCACTCACGGAGGACATGGTTTCCCGGAACGGCGTGGCGCTGGCGGTCTCTTTGGACATTGTCAACGTGTTCAACTCCATGCCATGGGACAGGATAGTGGCGGCCTTGGAGCACTTCGAGGTTCCCAGCTACCTCGTCCGGTTGATCCGAGCCTACCTCGACGACAGGTGGGTATGCTACGCCAGCAAGGAAGGGAAGGAAAGGCGGCCCGTCGAGCGCGGCGTTCCGCAGGGCTCGGTGTTGGGACCGATCCTGTGGAACGTCACGTACGACAAGGTACTGCGATGCTCGCTGCCCCCGGTCGCGGCCATGGTGTGCTATGCGGACGACACTCTGATTCTGGTCGGGGGTCGTGGTTGGCACGAGACGCTGCGCATCGGCGAAATCGCAACGGCCTGCGCGACTCATGCTGTGCGCGGACTGGGCCTGAGGGTCTCCCCTGCGAAGTCGGAGGCCATTTGGTTTTACGACAAGAAATGGCGAGGGACTCCACCGCCCGGTCTAAGCATAAACATGGCAGGCGAGACCGTCGGGATGGGATCGCAGATGAAATACCTTCGCACTTCGCACTTCGCACTTCGCGATACGCACGATACGCACTTCGACTCCCTGATTCCGAAGGTGTCGGCGGCTGCCAATGCTTTGTGCGGCCTGCTGCCGAACATCGGCGGGCAGCATCCTGCTCCTCAGGAGGCTGCATAAGGTAACCGCCATTAGAATCATTAGGGCATACCAGACGGTGTCCCGCGCGTCGGCGACCGCTCTAGCTGCGTCCCCTCCGTGGGAGCTTCGGGCACTAGCGCTCAAAAGGAGATACCCGCTGGAGAGTATGAGACTCGGGAGAAGACTTGACCGAGCAGGCGGCCACAAACGACCTAGGAACCGCCGAGGAGGACGCGTGGGACCAGTGGCGATTCCAGCTGATCAACGAGGGAGGCGAACATCGAGGCACGGAAGCGGTCCTCCCAAACTGGGAGACATAGAGAAGCCGCCGCGACCTCCCGCTCACCTACAGGATGACCTAGATGCTCACTGGACACGGCATGTTCGGCGAGTACCTGAGAAAAATCGGACGGGAGACGACGGACATTTGTCACCACTGCTGAGAGAGCAGGGACACAGTGCAGGACACGCTGGAACTCTGTCCAACGTGGGAGCTGCCCCGCTACACTCTGCGGCACGCCATAGGAGAAAGATTGACCCCCTCAGCGATTGTAGAAGCGATGTTGAGAGGGTCACAGGAATACGAGGCCGTCCGCCTCTTCTGCGAGCGAGTTATGCTCGCGAAGGAGCGAGCAGAAAGGGAGAGAAAGAAAAACTCTCACCCTTGTAGGATAAGACGATGGAGGAGGATGGCAGTCAGGCGACCTTAAGCCGCTCCATCGCCGTTCCAACGGACCACGACTAGAAGAGGCGATAGCGCTAGGGGCAATGGTCCCCCCCCCCCTAACGCCAAATTCAATAGTCAGGAATTATTAGGACTGGCTCGAACAAGAGGACGCGGGAAGGGGGTGCAACAGAAGTTAATTCATAAGAGGTTCCTGGAGCACTCCTGTCATACGCTTAGGATGGTCATCGTGGAGTTTTAGTCGGTAGGAGTCCGACACTACTCTGCTGTTACGCGGTTATTAGCAACAGCGGAGCGTCCATGAGGATTTCTCCACGTACAAAAAAAAAGATTAAAAATTGTTAATTAGAAATTGCGCATGATTGTGCATATATCGTATAATAAGTATATTGATTTATAATAAGTATTATCGATTAAAGATTATTACTTTCATCACAAAAGAGCATAACACGTTAAAACATATATTTGTACTGCCATTAAAAAGTTCTATTTATTTCGAAAATGCAGCTCGAACTCGCAAGCGTGTTATGTTAATTGTATTTTGTAATTTAAATCAATACGTCGTACGTATCGTACAGCTTCATAATTAGCAAATTTGTAGGATCGCTAAGAGAAACATACAGAGATTGTTTATTGTCTAACACACCCCCGTCCTAAACTTTTTAATTCCATCTCCACAAATTTTCGTACACAATTATACGTAAACATCACATCTACATATTATTTCTCATATGACTCGAAAAAATTTGCGTAAAAGTTATCGATATCGTCGCGAAGTGTAGTAAAATAATTTATAATAAATTACGAAGAACTGAATAAGTGATTTGGAGATGGAAAATAGATTTATTTAGATAAAAGTCAATAATATTATATACTTTTCTTTCCTCCATTTGTTCTTTTTGAGCAAAAGTTCTCAAAAAGACCCATGTTTGTTGGGGTATGGGCCATAAATTAATACTAAAATCAAGTTATATTAACGAATTTACGAAAGGTAATAATATTATATTTGCCCTTCATTTTTTTTTTTTGGTGAAAGAGATTCTTGAAAAGCGAATAATTTCGTTTATTAAGCTATAAATTCTAGATTAAGATGACAATAAAGTTACATTAATTTATTTACTCGGAAGTTAACGATATTATTATACATATTTTCTACGCTTCGGACAAAAAGAATTCATGAAAAAATGTAGTTTCGTTTGTTGAACTATGGACAGTAGGTTAATACTACAACCAAGTTACATAGAAAAAAAGTTTTGCTTGTCGGTTGGTCCGATATGGCCGGTTCGTTTCGCTGAACCTTTTTCGAAAATTTATATGGCAACTGCAGCCAACATGCTTCCCTTGATGTCAGCTAACAGAATATAGAGTTTCGATGATTGGAACGACTTTGAGTTGCGGAGCGACATGACGAGAAAAATTTTCGTTCCCAAACCGATACGACTACCTGGTTTTCGCAACTTTTCGATGTAACCTAAACCACCTATATCTTCGTATTTAATCAAACGAGAATTCCTTTTATAGATTATATGTTTTAAATCCATATGATTTAAAAGTAATCAAAAGCGAAGAAACAACTTTAAATTTCATATAAACAGCTTTACTACTTTTACATTCTACCGTTTAAATTCCAAATTCAAATGTATTAATATTATATGTATATATTATATCGAATAAAGTCATATAAAGTAATACCTGATCATTTTGCATAAAATTCTCTTATCATTCGTAACCGTACTACTATCCTGTGAAATTTTATACATCGTAATCATCCTTACAATATCCATATTTTCATCGCTTGTGTTACATATGTCATATCTGTGAAAATGAAAGATCTAAAGGCTGATAAAAAAAACTGCTTCATTGGGAGACAAGTAATATTATAATAAAAATAAGTAATATTTAACAGAATATTAAACATTTATATCGCCAATATCTAGCGATAGATGTATTATCGTTCATTCCCAATCTATTAATACAAACTGGAAGAAAATGTATATTTTTTAAATTGGTAGGAAATTGCCATCCATCTAGCCGGTATAATTCCATAGACAGAAAGCAATAGCGGTGTTACCCGTGGAAACTGGGTGATAACTCGGAAAATCGTAGGAACGGTTGCGCAACTTTTTTCGAACAACCCATTTTTAACGAGTCCGCGTGCACACATTTCCAGTATAACGGCGCATCGAACTCCCGCTACGTTCGCGCTCGATTTCAACGTTGGAAAACGCTTGAACGGCTCGAAAGTGGCATGGAACGGTCCAGCGACAAAAAAATTGGCTCTCGCCGAGCGTCGTCGCGAAATAGAAGAAGTTATCGATTCGAGTATTAATGAGAATCGTGGACGAGCATGAAAACAGGACGAGACGCGAAAGTCGAGCACCCATCTTCGAAGTTAACGCGTCGTAAAAGCGCGTGCTGCGTCGTAATCGTAAACACTTTTCTACGCGACGTTAAATACCATTGTCCCATCGTTTCATACTGTCGGCAATAAAAAAAAAAAAAAAAAAAAAATGTAGAAAAGAGAAAAAGAAGCCAACTTTCGATGGAAGTCAGAAACGTGCAGCAGATGCGCGTCGAGTACACGTACCGCAGAAAACATTTGCAAAAACGGACGATCCACGATGTGAATCGCAACGATCCAGGCTACGAGTGGTTATATTCATATTGGCGAAGGAGAAAATGATATTGACGTGGTCGAGAAAGTTATCATAGCCGTACAGATAAAAGTGAAATTTTGTATCCCGCGTTTTCCGCTACATACGTCCCTTTCATGATATTTATGTCGCAGAGGCTCCTCTATATACATACGGTTTATGAAAACGATTATATTGTAGTATTTTTAATATGACTAGATTAAGATTAAGCCTGACAGCGCAGACTTATTAAGAAAATGACAAAACAAATTGAAGACACGAGTTCTTGAAGTATGTAGAAATATGTAATTATAACAAGAAGTTCGCACTGGAAGGTAAATTTCTTCAATTTCGAACAACACGATTGACATACAACATTTACAAGACTTTTACACATTTGTATGATGGTTATCGTTACATCCTTGACTCAGTTTCAGGACATGTCAGACTATCACAGACCTATCGAAGTTTACCCCAACTTCAGAAGAGGCAGAATTAATTAAGACAACGTTGCAGTATTTCCATTGTTATCGAACAGAAGAAATTATAGAATTACAGAGGAGAGATATGATAAGCTACACCTGCTGTTCTTTATGAAAAAATTAGTTTTTAAATTCAATACGTCGTCAACTAATTCCATATTAATTTAGCTGTTTTCAATTGATCGAGGAATTAATAATAATAATAATAATAAAAAATATATATGTCGGAGATATGAACTGCCACCCACTCACAAGCTATCTACTATACCGAGCAACACAAAAATCAACAAGTATAGACTTATCGTGTTTTTTCCGTTCAAAAAAGGCAAGCTTTTACGTTTTGACAATGCAATAGCATTTACTTATTGCGATATTTTGTCGTTCCTTTGTATCGCGGGCTGTTTGCCGTGCAACTGAATCACGGTATTCCGAAGCAATACTACGCCACTTTTGAACTACATTCCGTTGGGTATCGTTTGAAGTTCTTGCGACAGCGGAATTATCGAGGAACTTGTATACTTTCGAAATGAAGTTTTGTGCCTTGCTTCGCGTTGTTAGCGAACATGTTGGAAGCTTTTGAACTTTGGGACGTTACGAAGAAAAAGGAAGTGTCTACAAAGCGGACTTGACATTTCTGGTAAATTTCCCGTTAAATTTGAAAGAAATCCTCGTTTCAAGTTATCTTTTACAATCAGATACGTCGCAGCACTTTGTAATTGGCTTATTAGCGTTACTTAGTGCTTCAGTATGGTCGTTTGTAGTAAAAAATGTAAAAAGGAACGAGATCGTTAAAGACACAAACCATCCGTTTAATTTTCTCGGGTAATTGGAAAGGAAGATCGACGACGTTCGATTGGATCTCGAATCGTCAATTCCATTGCTACACGTCGTAAAGATAACAACTACGTAAGAATTCAATGTCTCGGTCGGAGAATTTCCCGAATTTATTCATTGGATAATTAATAACTTCTTCTAGGTGTATAGATCAATCTAATTGTATAATAATTTTCGAAGCTCATTAAGAGAAACAATGGATAATTTGTATATGTTTTAAGATGATTAATAGATTAATAGATATTAATTATAAAACAGTGGAGGGACTTAAAAAATATCAGATCGAACGAGATTGAAACATTGTCAGATATATGAGATCCGGTTTAAATAAATGAAGATGTTACACGTCTCTTATTAATTCTTTAGAAGAAGAAATATATGCGTTGATTTATGATTAAATTACGAGCCAGGATTATCAGAGATTTTATCTTCAACTAGCTTAAATTTGAAGGCAATTAGAAGAGCCAGGAATTTCGTATGTAACAAACGACTTTAGAACTCTCTCTGCTAGAACGAAGATATTTTTATCGTATGATCAAAGGATCGTACGAGAGACGATATATGTAATTTCTTCGGGCATCTTCATCGTTATGCAAAGGAATACCTTGCATGATGCATAATCGAAGCATAATGAAAGAAAAATATTTGCAACATCGCAACACATTTTCGAAAGAACGTATAAATAAATTTTAATTACAGATCTAATTTCCACATTTTCGCTATGAAATCAAAAATGATGTTATACAAAATTGAAATATACAATCTACTTCGAGTTATCGACTGCCACTTTATTATTTGGAGTGCTACAAAGAAAAGTCAAAGACTTGAAAGGTTCGTGATAGTCGTGAAGAAAAATAAAAAAATGCTTAATTAGGAAAGGTTCTAGACATTTCTCGATACAAGGATATTTTAGCATAAAACGTAATTTCGTATGCAGCATATGAAATATTTAGCATTACAATATAATTTACATCTGGTAAGACTACTCGGTGAGCTTAATTTTCTAGGCCATAATAAATAATAGAGAAAAAAGTGTGTTTCAGACAATATCAAAATTAATATCAAAATTTATACGTACATATGAATAGTGCGTTCGAAAATTTCAAATAAAAATTTCAAATACGTCATTACATTTCACTGCAAAAAGGTTAACCTTACACACCATATTAATTCTTCTCAGCGAGTGTCATAAATCCTTAAATTTTTATTGTGTGACACTTTGTATATTCTTATATTTGCAAGATTGCAAAGAAAACATCATTGAAAATAAACAGAATAAAATCACGTACGGCGACGCATTATCTCCAGTGGAACTGTTAAGATCAAAGGCAGACACTCGTATCCCGGTGCAAAAGCACGTTCACGCGCCCGTTCGAATTATCCGTTCAAATCAATGCCGCGAACTCTATAATGCGTTTCTGATGCTTTGTAAAGCGATCAGAAATCCGCGCGCAACTCCTTTACTCACGCGAAAATCAACTTGTCGATGTATCGCGTGTTGGAGTTATTTCCATTTAAGACTACTTAATTTTCTCCGATTTTCTGTTCCGAATTCTGAACAACTTTTTCCTATGCATGTTACCGCCGCTCGGTTTTAATTTCCAAAATATTCGCAAAAAATTTTTGTTAAACTTACCTTATGAATATATTCATTCATGACGTGAATTGTGGTACAGGCGGTAGCCTGACCGCGACCACATTCCTATAATATAGTCTAAGCTACGCGATAAAGGAGAAAAGTTAAAGTTGTTCAGAATGATGACCTGGAGATAATGATGACAAGATATTTCAAGCTCATTGACATCGGCGAAGAGCCCGCACTTCTAAATAATTACCATAAACATTATTATACCGCGTTCTCGGTGATTTGAGTCGAGGTCGAGCGACAATTCTCAACCTACTCGATTCCTCTGCCTTCTTCTTTTAGGATTTTGCGAAAGAATTTCCACTTGAAGGTAGATTTTGTTTGAATTAAAACTTGTGTATTAACTTTCGATAAGCAATGTGACATTATTTAATTCAATATGCATTATATCGGACGATAGGTAAAAAGAACCTCTTTGAGAAAAAATAATGCTACTTTGAATCCGATGCAACCAAATAGACCGCATATTTCCTCTAAACTCATACAATAATAATAATATTAGGCAAGAACTAGAAACAATTTTCTTTGCAGAAAAACGATGGATACTGTAAATGATTTGATACAACCAAATAGAACAAATTATATATGCCTACGTGTGAACAAAATGGCTGCCTAATTGTGAATAAAACCTAATCTATTATGAGGATCCGCCTAAACTTAACTTCAGTTAAATCGTCTAATTACACGCGAGAAAGAATATGCGTTCAAAGGAACCAGAACAAAATTCGAGGAACAAATAATAGGAAGATGTCCTGTTCTATGGTGGACAATCAAAAGACTAAAGGAAATTAAAATTACCATCAAAGGTAACTCGAAATAATTACTAAAGGCAATAGAACTTCTCGCGTGTCGGACAGCGCTGTACCTTGTCAAAATACCGAAGATGGTGGCCTCTAGGAACGGTTACCGTCGAAAAGAAACATTTTCATCGGGACAACAACGTCCGAAGTTGAGAGTGGACTTCCAAAGAGAAGAATGTTGACTTTAAAAGATCCTCAAAAGCCGGCGAGTACGTGTAGATAACGAGATAGCAGTAGGTTTAATATACTTACACGCGTGCAACCAGTTTCTGTAGGTGAATCCACCGACTGGCACTGTGCTCTTTCTTCTTCTTTTTCTCTCCTTTTTTTAGCCGCTCGTTCTAACTCCTTTTCCTTTTATGTCTATATGTACACCTCCGTTCACAAGTATCAAAACATTTGCAAAAACTTTAGAAAATTTAAGTAACCTCAAAAAATCATTAGAAAGTTATCATTAAGAAAACTCTAAGAATTATTATTTCATTTGAAATGTTAGATTATATAAGATCCATATATTCAATATTATAATAACAATCTCGTTAATTTGATATAACAGAATTAACTTTCTTCTTGTTTACGAATACCTATCGTTTCTCTTGATTATTGTTTTGCTTAATTCTTCACTACAAGTTATTTAAAAATACGGATTCAGATTTTACGCAGTCTTCTGGAGAAACTTTCTATCTAATTCGTCTGCAATTCTCTCAACAGCATCTTGTAAACTGTATATGTCAACGCGTTATTGTTATAATTTGCTATATCACTGTAATTCTTCCAAATAGCCTCAGCGCTTTTTGTTTTTTACATATTGGATCGGAACTTTGCATGAATATAAAATTGTAATCGATCAATTCCTTGATACATTAGATTAAATGTCACGTTTCGTATGAGATCAGCGGCTTACTTATGAACGGAAGTATATGTGCACCTCGTGATGTATAAATCGGGTAAGTGTCGGTATATACGCGTACGAAGTGATAGTATGGTTGAATGTCTTTCCACTGGAAATTTCTACCAAAACCGTCCCGATTTCGACGTTTTTCTCTTTTCGCGGAAAAGGACGGGTTCTCCAACGATGGCTCCGTGTACACGCTCTATGTAGCCGGATTCTTCAAGACGTCTTATCGGATTCCGCGCACGCTGAAAGAAACGACGCGCATCTCGTCCCAACGTTCTCTATGACTCGCCTTTCTAAAAGGCTGCCGTTGCCTGTGGACCGCTCGCAACCGGCAAGAATTCGAGCCGTTTGAAGCGGTTGATAGTGCCAGTATCGATTCCGATGGACTTCTTTGCTCGCCTCCCTTGTTTTTTTTCAACCTATCCCCGCTTCCAAAAGGTATGCCTTTTCCTTGCCACGAATTCGCTGCAATTTCGAGCAACGTCTCCTCTGTGTCTGTCTGGTTCTGCCTCAGTTGCTGACTGTTTGGCGCAATCTCGCCTTTCCTTCTTGTAGATCGTTACCTTAGTTCCCTTTTCGTGTAGCAATTGTTAATTCGTATCAGTGGTACTTAAGATAGAAGCACGGGCTAGTGGTGTATCTATCCGAAGTGATGACTGCTTGCAGATAGGAATACATATGTCGGAGATGACGGGATTTTTGGGAAGATTCCCAATACTTTAGTCTAAACTATTTATTATAGCAGTACTTAAATGATAAAACTTAGAAATAGTTGTTATGATTCAATCTTATTATGTTTGCCCGAGATTTGTGACGGTGGGCTTGGGCTCGAGGTGACACAACTGGTCGCCGAACGTAGCCACGGTCATGGGATGAACGATTTTACCTAACAGAGAAGTGCCAATATTGTGGGACACACGTTGCATTAACAATCAAACCCCGGGCAGGAGCAATGTCAGCTCTACGCGGGTCTGCCTAGCAACGGCGGCTGGAAGTTTGTTGGTATCCCCGGCCAATATGCAACGAACAAACGCGATCGTAAGGAGAGGAAAATTCCCATCAGTCTTTTATTCTTGCGATCACCTTAGAGAGTTTGCACATCGTCTTTACGTGCAGTATTGTACCGAGCGTCACAGCAAACGTTACTTTGTGCTTCAAAATATATTCTACGTTTAACAAAAAGTTACCCCGTTGACCGTGGATTCGTTATTGAACCTAAGAACATTGTCACTAACATCTCGAGTGTTTAATCACCACGGTTATTTGTCAAACTTTGTAAAAATCAATATTTATACCAGTAAATATAATCTCTATTGTACAACAACGATGGCTAGTCCGAATGAAGATTCGTTACATGCCCATAAACCTAACGATAACCCGACATATATATATATATATATACAGGGTGGTTGGTAACTGGTGGTACAAGCGGAAAGGGGGTGATTCTACGCGAAAAAAGAAGTCGAAAATATAGAATAAACATTTTTTTTATTTTTTTTTTAATTTTTCCATCGAGACAACGATCCATTATAACGAGACGTGATAAAGTGCACGCGTACCGAGCGAAAATTCAAAGTCGATTTTCTCGAAAACAAAGCCTCAAACGAAAAATTTTTATTCTATATTTTCAACTTCTTTTTCGCGTAGAATCACCCCCTTTCCGCTTGTACCACCAGTTACCAACCACCCTGTATATATGAGAGAGAGAGAGGGTTATATACATATATTATGAGCACATTGTTGATTTTTATGCATTTACGGAAAAAGTGAAAAAAGTTGCAAAAATACACAAAATGCAGATAATACGAAAAATATATAAAATATCCAAAGTATAGTGCTTTCTATAATATTCGGTAAGTAAAACAATTTTCTACCGACGATTTACTTTTTAAGTTATATCCTTAAAAGTTTGAATTTACATAAAAAATCTGAAATTGTCAGTAACGTTTAAATGAAATTCAATTTTCTACGTGTGTCGCGAGTTATGGTAAAAATGTAGTAAACAGCAATATGGTGATACATTTGGAATATTCAAAATAAGTGGAGTGCGTTAAAAATAAATAGAGATACAAACAGCGTGGGATTACGATAAGGAAAGAACAGAAAGAAGCTGTTCTAAGAAAACGAAGAAAGGAACGTGGAGAAGCAATGTTTGCGGTAATAATTGATGCATTTATTCTCATCAGAACTGTCGGTGACGATGCCGCGATTAATTACAACATTTATATTAAATGAACAAATATATTTGTACTATTTTCCGTACTTTTGATGTAAACAACAAAGTGCCTATACAATTTTATTCGTATATCGTATATCGAAAGATACGCCCATTTGATAAATGATATATCACATCCATTTTCATTGTTATTTGTGTTCTAGCGCAAAAACTTACACAGTTTTTCACCAGTGCATTACACTATACGCACGCCGTGCTGAAATAAATAACACCACTCCGGCTATTATGGGAAAGGTATATGCCATTCGTTCAGTACTCGACCAACTAACCCGCCGTTGCAAACACGAAAAGAGATCCGCGGATTTGAATACTAATTTCCACGACGAACCGTTTGCTTAAAACAACCATAAACCGTATAATCCATTAATTGGGGGCGATGAACCAAAAAATAACAAAATTTACGAAAACCAACTCCAAAAAAAATCAGCGATATCTCACCGAGCAAAAAAGAGTACAGCTATCTTGGAATTTATGCTCTCGGAAAAAAGCATCCCTATTTCAAGAATGTTCAGCGACCTTTATTCCGCTTAATCGGTGCGCGACGCGGAACCAACAAGATGCAAGAGGACATCTATATAGTGGACAAGCACGCGTATAATATCCAGGAACATGTGGAACGATTCTTTAATCGAGACTGCACCGAACTTTATCCCCGTTTAGTCTGACAGTTTCCATTTAAATCACGTTCGAACACGGACATTGCTCTAATTACCTGACACCAGTAGTAAAATTAGGAACACAGGTCGGGGTTATATGGTGCATGTTACGCGCGGAGCCGATAACACATAGGAGAACGAGGACGTATGAGCGACATCGTTCCCGTCGGTGACAAAGACTCCCCCGTAGAACTGCGGGCTGGGACAAAAGAAACGCGACCGAAAACCGTAGAACGACCGTGAGGGAGAAGAATAAAAGGGCCGGCGAGGAAATAGGGTCGTCGGACGAGAACTTCGCGCAGGTCGTGCATAAAAGTAGAGCGTATATTTTGTTAAACGTAAGAGGGGAGACGGTGCGTTACCGTACTTTACTGCCCTCGAAAGCGAACGTCGATCTACCGTGGAACTTTTAACCTCGCTCCCAATCTAGTTTCAAGGTCTTTTTTCCCCTTTTTCGCCGATAATCCTTCTCGGTGTTCGATAATTCGAACGATTCGACCGGAGAGAAGGTAAGAGACGAGCCTTTAATTTTTCAAACTGTTACGTTTCAGCTTCAAAGGGCTGAATCTGGGAGAGGGGCTTCGTATCGTGTCAACGGGCTTTGATATTTATAATATCGGTGACGATGCGATATCGATTGTGGCGCTACGTGCAGATCGGATTACAATGACAAACGCCCATTCGATGATACCTCAGGTTACGTCGAAAGGGAATGAAAAATACGAGTTTGTACGACGAGCTTCACGCGTCAAACTATGCAGGAGAGTGACTACGAGTGGCGTTGTTAATAAATTTAATCGAGGATGGCGCGAATTTAATTGGTCGACTCGGTTGAGAAACGTGGAAACAGCACAGAGAAAGATGTTTTTAAAATTTGCATGTATTGAGTCGTTTATTAAAATGATACGGAATTCAAATTCCAAATATCATAGCTGTGAAGTATAAAGAGATATGTATAAATAATTTTATTATTTAATAATTATTATAAAGCTTTGTATTTCCTTCTGGTTTTTAGTTTACTTTTATCGGCTTTGGCGGTCGTCAAATAACGTGGAAAGAGCACAAAGTGAGATATTTTTTCGAATTTTCATAAATTCAATCGTTTTAAATTGCAAAATGTCATATCAAAATGTAAATGATGAAAGTTTATAAATAATTTCACTCGCTCAGATGTTGTATGTCTTTCTGCTTTTTAGTTGATCTTTGTGAAATAAAATATATATGTGGTTTAAAGAAAATAAAAACACCTCTCCTTTGATCAGTTATGTACGGACGTTTTTCGCGTCCTATATTCACATTAATTTCACGGCGGTGTGAAAATGGAACGAAATCAACTATCACATTGACGCATATCACATTTCATCCCGATACACTTAGGTGATTTAATTCCATTTGCAAGCATAAGACCGGCTCGTTCGATTTCAATTAATCTAGCACTATAAGGATCGTACCTACCTTCCTAGTCTTAATCGAACCGGAAGTACTCCACTTTCTCCCGATATAGAGACACAACAACCATTTCCCGTTCCCGTTCCTAAAGAAAAAGAGAGAACTCATTGAACTCTTGTACACGTTTTAATCCCTGTAAAATATTTACCGACTCTATTTGATTTCTTAATTAAGATCCGCTTCCCACGAATTGAAAGAAAATGTGCAAAATAAAATAAGAATGTTTGCACAAAAGTGAAAAGTTAGTTTAAACATAGTTTCGAGTGAAACTAGTAAAGTGATAACTTAAACCTTCCCCAATTTCACGGAAATTACGTCATATTTCATTTTGCCCAGAGATCTCTGACATTGACATGGCAAAAAGTAATTAATTTGAGGCAGAATGACACGATGTAATTAAGAAACGAAGCAGTATTGAGCGAATCTACGAAGAGTTGAGAAGCAATTGGATTTCAGAAAATGGCCATAACAAATAAAGGTCATATTTGGATCAAAATTGCTTATTTGTAAGTATAGTTTTCATTGTTTTATACTTTTCAATAAAAACCTACTTGCAAACCTAACAGTTTTATAATATAAAATACTATATAATGTACACTTTATAATTAAAAGCACGAAACCATCGTACGTTTACGGCGTACATGAACGTTACAACTTATCGCGAAAGGATCAGTCATTGCGTTATTTATGAAAAGGATTACACGAACACAGTGGAATTCTTGTTCTGAGGCCGTGCAGCCTTTATCGAGAAAACGAGTTCCTGTCGAATAAGCAGTACCCAGATAGAGATAAGGATAGTTCATATGCATACGAGCTTCCGTTCAACCAGCAACGAAAGTTGCCGCTCAAGGCGACTGCGAGGACCCCCGTAAAAATTCAACAAATGAACCCAACCAAAATCGTTCCGCTCTTCGTCCGTAGATAAAGATTGAAGCGACCTGAACGTTTAATGATACCGCTTTGTAACCGTGACGTTGAAAGCGATACGATACGAGCCCTCGTAATACCGAATAAATTAATCACATTCTTTTATCAGATAGGTTCTTGTTTTTATTAAGCTTTGACGTTTCGTGTTTGCTTTTATCTCTTACCTAATTCGACACCGGATAATTTAAATGTTTGACGTTTTCTGAATAGATTTAAGGTTATTTCAGGTCATGTTCTTTACATGATTATATTTAAGGTTGTATTTCATGTATGTATCTCAATAAAGCAATATTCTTCTTATTCGATTATATATATATATATTTCCGTAAATATTACTACAACTGTTATAAATAACAAAAAATCAGATGATAAATGATATAATGTTGTATGGATGATGTATGCAAATGATAAATGCATGATACACAAACAAATGAAATAAATGAAACAAATATCATATATTAAGTTTCTGCTCTCATCGCACGTGAGCGCCGAAGTATACGAAATAACGATTATTAGTGTTATCGAAACTTCTACGCACTTTCATTCTTCTTTGCGTTATTTCTAAAGATCTCATTACACGTAATATATGACTAATCTTGTTAATCACCTGTACAAAAAGGATTTCTAATTACAAGGAACATCTTCCTGCGAATTCCAGATTTAAATTGCAAATTAGGCATCTCCGATTTCATAGCTGCCATTCCCAGCTAGTCTCTCGTAACCCACCCATGAAAGCACGAGAATCGAGCACGATCAAAAGGAAGGAGAATTTAATAGAATTCTAAGTCAAATTTGAAAGGAACGACAGCAAATTGCCCTCGGGTGTAGCTCACCTAATACTCCACTTATTCTCAATCTCGTACGACGAACCTGTACCTCTACAACCGCTCTACTTGACAGGTAACCAGGTTGCATAAAAGACAGTAAATTAGGAAATCACGATTATTATATAATCCCATGGACAATGATAAACACAGTAGGACGTAGAATGGCAATGGCCGGAAGACTAATCCCAGCGCTGGACGAGTGGCGAGTGTGTTGGTAAACGTGACGCGATAGTGTGTCGCGCGGAGATACGCTTGGAACCATGAAATCGTTGGTCATTTAACGGAGTATCGTTATTGGTCAACCATAGAATTATAATGAGGTAGCATATCGGGATTAAACGTATTACTCTGCTGTGTACGTGTAATGCCTGATATACATCGAGTATAGATATACATCGAGCGATGCATTTGAGGGTGATGAACGAAGAGAAGAACAGGCTGGACCAAAACACAAGCCGATAAACAGCATCAACAAGCTAAACAACATGGTTAAACAATCCACTGGTGATAGAGCTACACGAGTGCAGCGTTGAACTTGCACTGATTAATATAACGAACAGTCTAGCGCGCGTTCAAGGTATATGCTGATACACACGTGTGGAAGCTTAAAGGCGCAACGATAACACATATACCGCTACGAGGCTTGTTATCGCAACTTGAACAACGACTTCGTCAAATGAAGGGTTAGTAACATCCCCTCGTCATTCCTACTGGTCTTTTGTTTACCTCGATCTGGTCCAGTATCGGACGGCTACGGTTTTACCCGTGATCCGTTTGCTATGCGTTCGTTCCTTCCTTTCTACCAACAGTTCGCGGTTACTGGTCTTGAAAACGAAACATCGATCGATCGATTTACGCTCAACACGTTGATCAAGCGGCCGAAACCACGTGGTTGTTCATCGAAACTAAAATATTTTTTTCCTTAACACGAGTGCTGATGACGTCAACGTGGAGCAATCCACAATTTCCTGCGGTTCGATATCTCTGCGTAGAAACTAGACGAAACATGGACCTAAGATACTGATGGCGGCAATAGCTTAATGGATGAATATGTTCTCGTCACCGTTAATGATCGCATGCTAAGTTACGATGTAAACTTCCTAATACTTATAGTAACCTTGATTATCATGGAGGTAATTAAGGAACAATACGCTGGTAGGTGACTGACAGACGACGGATTTGGAGAAACTGTGAGGGGATTGTATACGGAATGTTTCGGTTCAGATTAAACATATTCTGTAGTGAAATTTTAGTAAACTTAACTTTGGTAAAAGTACATTTCCCATGTTGTTACGGCATGTGATTAAACGTAATGCACGTAATGAACGATATGAACGTAAGCTTATAAAAAGTGATACATTCAGCCACTGTAACGTCTCATGTGTAAGAGTAACGTAAGTAAAAAAAAAGAGAGAGAAACAAGGAATCGGGAACGGAAGGACCAGTGAATTCGTGTTATAATTTCATAAGTAAGGCTTTCCTAACGGACCTGTGCTTTAGACGCCGAGATAGCAAAGGTTAGGTCAGGGGATGTATTTATGTAAAAGGGATGATTAGGTGGGGATTTTCGGGAATTGTGTTTGGTGTACATCTTCAGTGGCGAATGGAAATGGGCAGAAGCACGACTAATAAGCTATAACAATAGTACTTTTGAATATCAAGTTGTAGGTATTACGAGGAATATACCAAGGTGATGCGTAGATATTAGAGGAGTAGAAGGTATATATACTGTATAGGTTTGTAAATTAATGTCTGGAATGGCGACATCATCATTTAAACTACTAGTCTAAACAAGAAATTACATTACAGTTGAGAAATATATGACTCCGGTTAAATATATATAATTCACAAATCTGTAGAATAAATTCTTTAATATTCACACTATAAACCCTTCAATTAGTCGCTATTAATTTCACACCCTATTTCATATATCTTTCCCAACGATTAACGCCCAAATATTTATTAAAAATTAAAAATTAAAATTGTAATGTTAAATGCTACAGTAATTTCTAAAAATCGACGAATCGACGTTATATGTAATTCTCACAGGTGATAATTGGCTGTTTGATGAGCCGTTATGAATCAACGCAGCGAACCCCTCAGACCTGTTTGTTAGAGGTCCTAAACAGTGGCAACAGCTGCGATTAGCTGAACGGCGAATCCTTCGGGGCGTATCGATAATTTATCCGCTTATAAAATGAAATCTCGCCGGTGCGACCGATCAAGGCAACGCCATCAATATTCACCGACGTGTAAATAACGCGACAAAGGGACACGTTAATTTCAGTCCCAGCTCGATATCACAAGAGAGAGAGAAAAAAGGTTGGCCAAGGTAAATCAAACGTTGAACGTTCTAACTTCCGAATATATAATGAAATATTCATTGCCATCGTAGAATCTGAGGAAGCGCCTCGACTTTTCATCTTGCGACCCGTGTCTCGAGGGCCGTAATTTTCGTTCGTCCGTGAGTTATATTCAGGCTCCTAATGAGCCACGCATAATGGAATAAACAATCCGCCCTCCTTTTTTTCGATCTTCCGCTCTTCGTTTCTTTTGATTATTTTTACATAGTTTTCTTCTTTTATTTTCGTACATCACGAATCCCCTCCGCAGGAACAAATTGCTCCACAGAACTAATGATCGACTTTCTGCTGGTTTCCTTTTTTCTGGCCCGGCGGTAGGCATTACGTCAAAAACGCATTACAGTGAAGACTTTTTTAAATTATACGTTCACAGACTGAATGAAATCGTGACATCGTTGGCAACAGGGTAATTTCTTCGGGATGGACATGTTGAGTCGAATAACAAGCTCCGTGTAGAATTTGAGAGATAAAAGAAATACGAATACCGCAATGTTAAGGTTAAAATCCTATATTAAAGGATCGATTCTTTCTTTCGTCGACATTCGCTGAGATAATAAAAAAATGAGTAACATCGAGTTATTAATAAAACTCGAATTCCTTCATTTACCTAATTTATCATACAATTTCCGGAATTTCGAAAATGATAAAAAGCTATAATGCAACATTTCTCAAAATCGTATAATAAAAAATCATTAACTCTTGCCTTTATCAACACTCCTAATAAAGCCTAAATTCTTTCAGTCATCTAATTTACGCAATCGCCATAAATCAACGTCAGGTACAAACCAATCAAAATAAATCAAACGCTGGAATATTTCGTAACCGGGCAAACTAACCAGTAGATTAGCGATAATTCGTTCCCCTTTCTATACGCACAGAAACATTCATCGGAACGGGAGTAATTAATCAACAGTTCGAATAATAAGAACTCAGCAGCAGGTTCGTCGTAAATCAAGCGAATCAAACATTCGGCAAAACTGCGTACGAATAAATGGATTTGCGCGGCGTATTACATATACTTAATTAAATAGCTGAGAGCCGAGATCAGCGATTTATGTCGCTTCCAACCGAATTCGACGAGAGAGGGTAAACGTCTTGGTTTTCTCTGTTGGCTACCTTACGTAAAGGCAATGCACGGTTGTTTAAAAAGGTTCGAATGGATTTTTCAACGAGGAGAAACATTAAAACTCGGGTAATCTTTATGAATGCAAATGCCGGTACATCAAGCACGATACAAACGAACCCCCGCGCGTCTAACCCCCGGAACTTGGCCAGCTGGTGTATTCATAACGACCATAAGTTTCTTTTCCTTTCTGCTGTGCTCCCGGCAGAAAATCCGGCGGGATTTTGAAAGAGGAAGGTGGCCTCCTATATCAAACTCATTATCTATTGTAATAAAAGGTGAGCGTGCTTCATTGTCGTGATAATATAGCCGTTGAGCCTTCGCCATTCGTGTGTATTGTGCGGAATCCGACGAGGTCACGTCGCGCCGCATAAAAACTGGCGATGAATGCGATTAATTATGGGACCATGCAAATGGCGAACGACGCGCGGCCGCGGATTATTGAATTGAAAATTGCAAACGCGTTAGACTGAGAATAATGGCGAAAGGTACGTTGACTTCTCCGGTGGGTATAGGTAGATGGACGAGAATGAAGAGTTCGGTCGTCACGTTGTAAATTAGGAATTTTCTTGGCAATGCATGTAAATATTCGAACACTTGCGGGAATCATTTACGAATATATTAACGTGTGTTACACAATTTTGACATATCGTTGTCATTGTTACGAGCATGTCTTAATCTTTTGTAATAAGAGAAAAAATTCGTAATGTTCCAAGAAAATCTTTACTATGCGATTGAATCGAGAGATCACGTATAACGATATGAATTTTAAATATTTTCTTCAAGTTTAAGTAATTTTCTGACGGTAGGAGAATACCGATAAGGAGCAGTTTTACAGTAACTATAGATTTCACCATTATGATATGTTCCTGCATTCCAAAATCTTCAACGAAATATCTGTCGCGGATAATTGACGCTGCCAGATGAAAAGAGAGTTTTGCGTTTCGTCCCGGGACTACCGGTGGACTCGTCAGTAAGGCTATACCCGGTAGTCCCTGCCTTAGACGTAGAGGGAGTCTCGCTAGGTGCGGTATTTGTATCGTTCGCCCGTATATTCGACCGCTAGCGAGATAGACAGACTCGTTGTCGTCGTAGCCCTCTAGTGTTGGCGGTTGGTACCCGCGGATCGCCCGGGAGGTGTTGCGCCGCGTTGATGCCTCGACCTGTCGGCGTCCTGTTGGTACCGATTCGCCACATATCTTTCTCGAGTATTCTTTTCTCTCTGTAATCGAAAATTGTGATACAGTTTTTATTAAACTTCTCTTGTGCTTACAGAAATAGCTTTTTTGTTAAAACTGAAGTCTCTTTCGGAAGAAGAAAAAAAATAAGAAACGACGATTCACTCCGAAGTTTCGCGACGCTAATTAAACACATCGATAAGTAGCGCGATAATCCTACGTACAAGCGCAGCAGGCTGTTAATCGTTTGTCTCGCTATATAAATCTGGATGATATCCAGCAAATTGAAACGATGTCGGATTTCTTCAGAGAAGAAGAGACAGAGACCACGAACAAGAAAGAGGGAAAACGGGAAACGAGTCTCGATAACGAAGCTGGTTTGCGTAATGCGTCGTGAGCAATAGCTTCACATTTCCTAAGGAGAAATGAAAGAAAATGGTAATGAAACGATTTACACCGCGAGAAAGTTAACTAATTTTTGACACGAGGCTTCGCTTCCACGGGAAATGTATCTCGAGCTGGCGCGTGAGCAAATAAGAAACTGACCCAGACAGGAGAGGGGAAAGTACACAAAAAAATTAGAAAGAAGAAAGCAATGGGAGGAAGGTGGAGTAAAGGCAGGTGAGAGAGGAGAACGACCACTGGAGATTCTCGAATGAGACCGAACAGTCGACTGACTTGCATTCAGCGTTTCGATTCGCCTCAGGCTTCTCCTCTTACTCTCTTTCTTTTTCGCTCTGTTTCTCTTTATTCGATCCCCCTTCCATCTCCATCTCGATCGCTATCGACGTCCGTTTGAAATCAAGACCAGCTACCAGTTTTTCCTTTTCTCTCATTCTTCCCTCTTCCATTCTTTCTTCCCTTTCTTCTTCTTTTCTTTTTTATTTCGGTTTCATTTCTTTTTATTTCACGATCATTATAACACTGTGCGACGAATACCGGTTCCAGCCAAGCTAAGTCCAATTATTTACAACTTTCCTCCGAATCGAGATTTCATAGCGTACAGAGGAGTCTCTTGACTATTACGCGATGAGACGGAACGTGTTCGATTATCGACGGTCACTCTGCAACGTCGAAAGATAACGAAAAGTAAACGATTGTTTTCGAGTAGCCGCGGTATCCTCATTCGTCCAGTTCATCGTCGTTCATCGTCATCCCTTCGCTTCGTTCGATTTGTTGCTCTGTTTCAAACATCTCCTTCCCTTTATCTTTCCTCCCCTCGTCATCGTCGAATTTCTTTTCTTTCCCCCGATTATTATGGTCCGCCCCCTTCCTACCCACCCTTCTTCCTACCCCTGGACGAAATCCAATTATTTTCCGCTCCATTCACTCACGCTTTTCTTTTTTGTGCGGACTTCGAGTACCCTTAACTATTATGTGACTTCAAACTGGTTCGACGTATCGATAGTCGTTCACGAAATTCAGCAGCGAGATATAATGAAAGGGACTACGATCTGGGTCCTTCAGAAACGTCGTTTCTGCGCCGATCGAAATCACCAGCGACTCTTAATCTTATGCACCGTCACGTATCAACCATGATTATCCTCTCCAGATTTGTTATATCGATACCATATACGTTCGTCGACATTTTTTATTCTTTTTGGTTTTCCAACCAAAGAAAGTTTGAACATATTGTAGTCTACGAGAATTTTCGTTTTAACAGTAGAGGGACTGAGAGTCATTTTTATTCATTAGAGAGAGAGAGAGAGAGAGAGAGAGAAAGACAGAGAGTCCAGATTAAACCGTTCTTTCCATTTATAATTATTTGCAACTTCTGACTTGTCAGGAAAATAAGCGTTCTACTATGTTTTGTTTGAAATGATAGCACGTGATGATTAGTAATAATTTTGGAAGTATATCGAGAATTGTACTTGAGGCAAATATTGAAGAAATTCTAGTATTTCTGTAATATAGCGTTGTAAAGAGCGGCGATATTTTGTGTTAGAAGGTTTTCCAAAGACCGCAGCTTCTTGCGCTGAACTCTCGTAAAGTTATAAGCATTATGAAATCAGGATCACCGACCACTTCGTTGCCCCACTGTTAGGATCGTCCCCTCGATCCCGCCTTAATCCAATCATTTCACGCCTCTTCCTTTTCAACAACCTTCTCGACATTCACGATGTCTACATGGAGCCTGAATCAATCCAGCCGCTTCAAGCTGATGATACAGTCGAAATCCATGAAGACAACAATCTTTAAAGTTATACTGAATTTCTCCATCAATCAAAAGTCAACCTTCCAACAGTGAATATTCCTTTTTTAACGTGTTTAATAATCGATTTCCATTGTAATTATTACAGCTAATCGTGCATAGTTGCAAAAATATAACTGCGATGAAAATCGTTTTTGGCAAAAATTGGCAATTTTTAAAGTTGCACGAATTTCTTTAAAAATAAAAAGGCAGTGGTCTTTTTCCGACACGTTCAATTTCCGTCTTAATAATTACAATGGTACATCATAATGAAACGAATTCCCTGAACTGGAACATTAACGTAAGGTCTCTTTCTCCCTTTTCGTTTCGTTTGACCCTCTTCTCTCGCTCTTCAATCAATTCGGGGATTGAGGAGTTTGACATCAAGAACAGAGAGTAACTTCGTTCTCCGGTGTTTTACGGTGAATTAAAAGGGCCTTTAAATCCTTTCAAATCGTCAAGCCGGGAAAGCTTCTTCCTCCGGTAATCCTGTCTTTTTTTCCTCTGCAATCTTGCCCCTATTGCTGCCAACGAAGAAGAGGCACGATCCCAAAGAAACAAAAATCAGAAGCTGAGCTTCGATTTGCAGTGAGGATTTCCTCGTACAAAGTTTATCTCGTTCCGTTTGTCTTTTCGTTATTTGTTTATACACGTAATTTTAATTACGAATTGTTAATTATATCCCAGGAAATCGATTGGCCTTTTGCAAAGAATAGAGCTCCTTGTGAAAAAATTTCTCAATTATTACAAATAAGTTTTTGTCTGAAACACAGCTTTACGTCGATGCTCGCCAATCAATCGTAAAACTTGTGCCCTTGCATGCAAAAACTCTTTTCGCTCTTCCGTGACGATCGCAAGGAAACTAGGAGAGATGCAGCGATTGCAACGATAATCCAATTATTCCCTGACCATTCTCTCTCTCTCTATAAGTACATATATATTCCATTTCGTTCGACTTCAGAATTCACTTCAGACTTGTTTTTACGAGCGTTCTTGTTTCCTCGAACGGTGAGTCAGGTGGCTGCAGTTACTAGCGGTGGCTGATTTGCCGAAAAACCTGTAGGGTTTAGAAATAAAGAAGAACGAGAAGATGGTCCGGATCCGATCTCACGGCTAATCAAAGAACTCGCGTGTACCCTTATTTTGATCGTAATCGAAAGCAGACATCGTCGTCGGTGGTTCCATCGTCGTTCGAAACGCTTCGAGGCGACTTCATTCGATGTCTCTTCTTTTTTCCTTTGTTTCTTTTTACCGTTCCATCCTCTACCTCGGTCGTTCTTCTCCGTTGTCAACAGGCTAGTTGTTGGAAGATGATTTTTGGGCTTATAATAGACACACGATCGATCGCGAAAGATAACGACGCCGATAAACGACGAAACAAAAATGGAAAGTCCGGTCGGCTTATAAGACACTGTTACTGATCCTACGCGGCTTAAACTGTCGTCACGATAAAATCCGCTTATTCCGGCTTCCCTAAAAATCCCACTCGGTATTCCCGACATTGGGTCCGAGACTCAAGGTTCTTCAATTTACGCGTGGGACGAAGTGATAATCGATCCCGTTTAAATGTAAAAATTGTGAATTCGTGTATTAACTATTGTATCATATATTCGGTTGAGATTCATATAACGTCATCAGGAGATAAAATCATAGATAATTCCATGCCATATTATTTGTTGAATAGCTATTCACTAAGTCTTCGTTATTTAATAAAATTGTAACATTGTGTTAAATGAAAAATGATAAAATATTATACACATAATTTGTATATTCTCGCATACTATCTGAATTGTTACATCTTTCAATTTCCCACAATTACATAAAAATTCCCCATCCAACTATTACATTATACTTATCGAGTTCCTCCATTAGAATCCAATTAATACACTTCCAGCGTAACTACCATCGATACCACCATTTTCATCTTCTCCTTTTTTTTTTTTTTTTTTTTTTTTTAGATTAATCTCGATCCACGTAACGATCGAAAGTCTCTCTAACAACGACAAATGATTTCGTGTTCAGAACAAACTCGATTACTCTTCGGTCTTTCAGTTACCTTTTTAAACTCTCTGTCTTACACGATCAAGGAGACTCGTTATCGGTGATTTTAAGGGAGATACTGCTTCATTTTGAACGTTAAGGTGGTGCATTTTGAC
Source organism: Bombus vancouverensis nearcticus (assembly GCF_051014615.1). NCBI lineage: Eukaryota > Metazoa > Arthropoda > Insecta > Hymenoptera > Apidae > Bombus > Bombus vancouverensis. The sequence continues at coordinate 766,818 of NC_134924.1, forward strand.
GAGGCGAATCGAACAGTTCTATAGAAAATGGCGACGATTCGCGAACGACCGAGTTCACTGCTGCGTAATTTCATCAATCGGTTGAACGACTGATATAAAACGAGGATGCATTTCAGACTAAAGCTAGGGTGGTCCCGATCGTATTAGAAATTAAAAGAACAACCTTTTCAGCCGGTGACCCGATCAAATTCTGTCCTTGTTCCACGAAAGAATTAGTGTATTAATTATTATCGGAGTAATCAGGGAACGGTTCTCCATTGAATTAAATGAAGAGGAGTTTAGACGATTTCAAGTTAGAAGGCGGATTATGTGAACATATCCGTTGAATAGGTGGGTTATAAGAAGATATGTGAAGCATAACTTAGATGCTTCCGATGGACAAGCACAATGATCGTAATCCGGTTGCCTGTCCAGGTCTCCCTTCTCAGAGTTGTCAAGATGAAGGATGCTTCTTTTGATGGAGCTGCACAGTTCTTTTATCTCTTTCCTTGTCTCATAAAGTGGTTAACGATGGAACACGAAAATTGACGTCTTAACTAGAACTTGTTAACTATGCGGAGCGCAGGTTGACATTTGATAGGAAACAATCAAACTGCAATATACAGATAAACGGTAGAAGTATTTCGACTCTTGCAGAAAATGCACAATTGCAGTGTTTTAATAAAACCGTTATAGAACCGATAATGAAGTGTTAAGATGTAAATTCAATCAATCCCGACTTCAAACGAGTATATAATGCCACGAGACGATCTTTACGCAAGAGTCTACCAAGCTCCTAACAGTCTCAGACCGTCTAATAAATATTTTCATAACAAATCTATAAATACGCTCTGTTATTTATTATGATTAAATTCATAATAACATTTTATTATAAAGTACATGCAATAGAAGGATTTAGTACGAACGACAGTTAGTAAGATCGTCAAAAAGATTCTTGGTATTGCGAGAACAAACCTATGAATTGTTTTAAATTGATCAATATTTTGCTAATGAAATTATCAATAATAATTCTCAAATCAAACGCTTCTTAGCGACGAACAAAGGATTTAAACCAACACCGACTACTCTTTATATTCACTTCAAAGGCAAAACATTTCCGTTCTATAGTCTCAGCCATTCGCACAGAACCGTTAAACTATCTGTGAAAAGACAAAAGAAGAAGAACTGGAGTTGCTTCAGTTTCACGATCTTCGCTTCCATTCAACTAAATTCAATCATGTTACAAGCACAACTACCTCGTCCCGGGGACGAAAAGAAGGAACTTCCAACAATTTCGAGGCCGTTCGACCAGCGTAATAAATATATCTCTCCCTAACTTCAAGAGTCTGCCTAAGAGACGCGGAAAGACGGTTCGACGAGGAGGAAGTAACAATGGGAGCGGAAACGTTGGCCAGCGGGGATGGTTCGTGCTCTCGTTCATCGTGGCAAGCACCGATGAACGCTTCATTTTCCGCGTTTGCCTTTCGAACAAAGCAGGCCGACCATTCGGTCGACCAGATGCATGACCATTCTGCGCGGCTACCTCCGATAAATTCGTCGTCTGACCGCGAGAGAGCGGCAAGAGAAAGCCCGTGGCCGATAACGCGAAGATAAGAGACAACGAACGAGCGAGAGGGATCGGGTGCGAAAGGGACAGAGGAAGGAGGGTGAATAGCTGGATGAATGGACGAGTGACGGTGGTGGTGGAGCAGGTCGGTGGCCATTAATTGGAGCGTCTCCCGGTCGGGCCAGCGATGTGATTATTTTCATGACGTTTCGATTCAAATCAAACGCATTGTTAAACGGTGCCTCATTGTGCGCCCGCTCCAATTTGCAGCGGTATTTTACCAGCCGCGCTGCCCGCTCAACGCCACTGCCAATATGCAGCACGCATGACTCCAAACAATTCCAGTGACATCTAGGAAACGGCCCCGGGACAGTCCATGCCGCAGCCGCGCAAGAACTCTTTTTTCCAACCTCGGTCTCATTCGCAGGTTCCGTTCTCCCATTTTTTTCTTTTTTTTCATCCAAATTTCTGTTTTGCCCGGCACGTTCTAGATATCTCTATTTCTAACGAAGTTTGAAGGATGCTGAAAATTCTTGCCTGTAAAGCGTCTTTTTATTAGAACTGTTATTCTTTCACCGCGCGAAGAATTATATCAGTAGGTGTTATGGAGAGTCTGAAAAGGAGCTAGGTCTCGAGAAGCTTAATCTGGATTCAACCGAGGAACTGTGAAGAAAGGCGGTATTTGTTAAGTACATAATCACTTTGTCGGCTACAGCCAAATCGACTTCACAGGTTGATTTCTTCAAACTTAAAAGAAAATTTCTAACAACGAAAAGATACAATTCGTGGAAGAACCTAGAGAGAGGTTAAATTACGAGGTCTCGTTCGCTTTAAATGGTGTATAATCCCATTATTCACCTAACTTCTACCTTAGTCAACCCGATCTCCAGACCCAAATAATCAAATATTCCACCACAATATCATTCAGATTCTACCCGAATTTCGGCTCGGCACGAACATTCGTGCGCGTCTTCCCGATTAACCATCGTTTCACACGAACGACCCGGCCAACCATCCCTCGAACCTCCGAATCAAGTCCAAGCACGATCCGGAAACGGCCGAGCAGAAGCCAGTTGTTACGCGACGGAAGAAATCTCGACGGAAGTTCGGCATCGTTGATCGATGCGAAAGTTTCGTGCTCGCGGATAGACCAGCCGTGGAATCTTCGTGATTCTTTTTTCACCGATGCGAACGAATAGCTGAACGTCGAAAAGTTGGCGCGAATCGAACGGATCAGAGCATCGATAAACAGAGTCGGTCGATAGACAGAGAGAGAGAGAGAGAGAGAGAGAGAGAGAGGGAAAGTCGAGAAACTGGAAGAGGAGAAGGTGACCGAGGGACAGTAAGGTAACCGGCAGGGACTGGTTTTCGGAGAGGAAGATTTAATTAACGTTTTCCCCGTGAAAACGCGACTGCTCGGGAGGACAGAGACAACGACCTCGCCGACACTCGTTCGTTTTTGCTTGTTAACAGCGCAAAACATTGCGTCGCGTTCAGCTTTTGCTCTTCTTTGCTAACGTGGATTGCCGCGGTTTAGAAACTGCTAGCCTCGTTAACCGGTTATGGTCATAAATCTCGTTGTTCTGTTTGCTTAGAACGGAAGGACTGTTGAAAGAAAGGGGTAGAAATGGTGAAGAATATCCAGGTGTCTTCGCGCTGGTGCGTTACTATAAGTAAGTGCTGCGTGTTACAAGTATCCAACCATTTTGAATGTCTCGAAGATCGCATGAGCTTGATACAATTTAACGATCCTTTAGAATAAATGATAATTTTAAACTTCACACTACGACATTCGCTTGTGCCAAAACTGTTTGACCGAAAGATTTAAGTTTAATCTATTTGCCATTTACCCCCTTTTTAGATTTAGTCTCTTGCATTAGAATGACCGACAGTAACAATAAGGAATGCGATAAAAGATAAAAATTAAAGAATCTCTTTTCTTTTGGAATTGATACATTTTACGCTTTCATTCGACACAGGAAGTTAGTTGAATATAGTACTCCGTTAAGAAAACCATTAACAAAATTCTCTTTTTACAGTCGAAGAATTATTCCATTACAAAAATCATAGAAATGGTCGTCGAAAATCAAAAGGTGACTTGTATACAATTATATACAAAAAATACAATTATATACAAAGGTAAGTTATATACAACATAGTCTCAGAAATGTAGGTATAGAATTTTAAAAAATAATTAAAAAAGGTATTTTATAAAAACTACAAGAAGTTTCATAAAGAGGAAGAAGTCTTTTCGCTGTCCAGCTGCGGACAATTAATAAGATACTAAAAGATCGTCAAAAGAGAAATTAATACCTCGACGAACTCTACAAAAATCATATACCTTTATTTGTTAACGCGAACGAGCGAGAGAACAAAATTTCATGGAAATGGAGACAAGACACACCGTTCACGTGCATATTTAAGGAATATAATGAACGTTTTATTCGCGAAAATTTCAGATGTCATTTGTAATTTAATACCCTCGACAGCCGTGACTCGTTCTGATGAAGAAACACCGCATTTCATTTCGGATGCGAGCCGATGTTTAATATGACTGAAATTGCATTCAATTCAAGAATGGTCGCTGAACTCGTCTCGAAATATCGCCTGACACCAAGCCTTTAATCCTTTTAATCCCTACAGTTCTAATCTTCTTAACACCGTCAAACTACACGAGTCACGTTAATTTATGCATCCACCCTGATTATTTGAATCTACCCCAACGCCATCACTGATCTTCGCCGTTTTACAAATATTTATTTACAAGATGAACGCATCTCACGGTCTGAACCGAACTAAAGGGAAATTTGCGCTTTTGCATTCGTAGACTGCGTGGGGAACATATAATAAATCTATTTTTGATGATTTTTTTATCTTACTACTTCTTTCTAGATCGGTAGAATTCAATATACAGGGTGGTTGGTACCTGGTGGTACAAGCGGAAAGGGGGTGATTCTACGCGAAAAAAGAAGTCGAAAATATAGAATAAAAATTTTTCGTTTGAAGCTTTGTTTTCGAGAAAATCGACTTTGAATTTTCGCTCGGTACGCGTGCACTTTATCACGTCTCGTTATAACGGATCTCACTGTAGATCGTTGTCTCGATGGAAAAATTTGAAAAAAAAAATAAAAAAAATGTTTATTCTATATTTTCGACTTCTTTTTTCGCGTAGAATCACCCCCTTTCCGCTTGTACCACCAGTTACCAACCACACTGTATATGCATAAATTTAAATGGTTCAATAGTCAGATAAGTTGAATATCTATATAGAATTCTAGTACATTACGTTTAGGTCTTATAAAAAATTACTTAGCAATTTTAATTCTGCACAAAAAAGAAGTACAGGCATTCCCCGCATAACACGGTATTCTTATAACGTGAATCCGCTTTAATTATTAAAAATATTAATTATAAACATAATAAAATAAACATAAAATTTGTTCTGATTTTTTCGGACGTTCCTTAGTCGAGCAAACGTGGTATGTTGTCTCGAATTTGTGTATGGAATTTTTTTATACTAAAATTTTTAATCTATTCTTGGTTTGTCGAATATCAACCGTTTATACTCGAAAACTTTTTCGTTATAAGGGCTGTAACGAAACGACTGCAACATAAATAAGCAAGTAGGAAATAATATAAACAGTACTAATATGAAATACTTGAAGTTAATTATTGTTTGTCTTAATAAACATATTTCTCTTAGTGATAAGAAAATGTAGGCACTTTTGTTAACTATTGAAACCTAATCACGATTTTTGCATTAATTTTTTATATAACACGGCATTTTTTCCGAACCTAGCTACCGCACTATATGGGAAATACCTGCACAATAAATTAGATGTTACGCCATACAAAATTCTTCATTATAGAAATTATAATCCAGCCAGTGGACACTCGATATTTCACTCAACGACATTATGAAAATTCGTAAAACGAATTCAACCAACGAGCCAATACAAATACACAATCACATTCACTGTGAACTAATTGTTCACAATGCATATCCAATGTCTAAATTCGCCTTAACCGAAACTTTCCTCGTTTTTCTCCTTGCTGATTTCGTAGCGTCGTTACACGCGTCCTCCGCGACCACTCCTTCCCCCGTTGGATTCTATTTCGCGTCTGTACGAGGCTCGAACCTTTATCGGGTGCTAACGACATTTAATTAGCGTTGCGAAATTAATTCTCGCCAGCGCCAATGATACAACCGCTCGTTACCCGGCTATAAAAAAACACGAGGAAAAATGGGTGAGAATAGAGAAGAAAGGCGAGGGTAAAGGAAAAATAAAATACATCACAGGGGGCATATTTTTGCAGGAAAGTGCACATTACAAATGCAAAGTGCCATTTGGACGCAACAGCGTCGATCGTGTGGCACCGCATTGCCGAAAGCCAAATTGGCTTACTTAGGAATTCGCGGGAAATATATACACGGCTGGCTCTTTGCGCGTTACGCCGCAACTTGTTCTCGTAACTTTTACACCGCTATGATCCCTAACCTCTCGCCCTCTCCCGACCCCTCGTTTGCCTGCCATACTACCTTTATGGCGGCTTGATGCAGCAGAATTCGACATCGAAGCTGCCCAGAGCTGCCATTACTTTCCAACTTCCGCTTCCCCGTTCGGTCTTCTTGCCACGTGGAAAAAGACTGGCGAACTTCGTTAAGTACAACACTCTTTCGGCCCCGATTTCACATCCAATTAGCTATTCTTGGAAATATTCCTGTGGACCCGGGATTCAAGGCACCTGCGAGAGTTGTCGCGTTTCTTTGAAATTATGGTAACAAAAGGTATCGATTTAAATAAATTATAAGTGGTTTGTAATGGAAAAAACAATACGAACAAACAAGCGGTAAGATATGATTTCTTATGTTCGATGTATGATTCTACAATATATACGTTACACATCCCTCTAACATGTTCGTAAAATTTGTTTTTTTTCAAATTTCTATTTCTATGCCACAATATTGTTCGTTTGAGACATGAGCAAAGGTGAACAATTAGTGCGCCATATTTCTTCTGAATGTGGATTTATGTCATTAATTTATTCGAGTAAATTGGATTAATACAGAAAAATGGAGTAATTCATTTGCTTCAATTCAAACTCAGAGAATATAACAAAATTAGACGCTACATTGGATATTTTGTGTTCACAGGGAATTATTGAATTTGACGCGTCTTGGCGTTAGTACATTTTTACTCTCAACAACTCATTTTTGATCAATTCTTTTTAACATATGATTTGATTAACAATCGACAATTAAACGCATTCGTTATTTACTACAAATGGAAACTACGTGCCTCATAAAATTATAAATATTTACATCCTAGTGTTAAAATTTAGATATCCATAAAAAAAGGTGTCCATTATAAAAAAAACACACCAAATTTGTCGATATTTTCAAGCGCGTGTCAGGACTTAAAGAATTTATGTCTAAGGATGCATTGGATAAACATCGAAGTAATAAAAGATCAAAAGAGGAATGGTCGAAAAACGTACGAGATGAAATCATAGGAACCAGCAATATCAAGGTACAGAGAGTCGAGAAAGAGTTAAAGAGGAAAAGAAGCTGATTTATTTGACTAACGCCGGTCTCGTCACGCAAAGAGGCGAGTAATAATAATCAAAGCGAAAGAGGATATCGGTGAAGAAATCGTATCCGGTTAAAAGAAAAGACAAAGAGGTTGGGAGATACTCGAGAAAAATAAGCAAGTGCTGTCGACGATCAAAAGATGAAATAGAGCCGAGACAAAGTTTTAAATAGAACAAGCGAGTCACGAATTCAACAATGATATTTCAATAGTCTTAATACGAACATTAAAATCAATGTTAATAGTAACGATCGTTTCCCAAATATTTCTGAAATATCTCCATACCTTCGTACCGTTTACTCGACTTATAAATTATCAGATCATTCTACATATGTACATTTAGTCGAAACACTAAGTATATTTTAATAGCAAAGGACGTAGAGCGATCGGAACGGACACTACGATATTGATCTCAAAAATGCAATAACTCTACAAAAATTTAATTATCGACCACGGTAAAAGTATTCTTTTATCAATAATTAGACGTCACAACACGTCTTAAAAAATTATACTCATAATACAAAATCGAGTAAAAAATTCCTTTTTGTGTGGTGCGGGCAAGTCGCAGGGTTGAATCAAGTAAAAAAGTCGATGGCACATAGGAACGAACTGCATCCATAAAAATATTTCGCACTCTGACCATGGCACACGTGTTTTCAACTCCCGTGTGTACACAAACATCTCTTGCATCGAGGAGCAGGCAAGCTAGAAACGGATGAGTGCAAACCACTTGTATAGGAGAGAAAAAAAATGTAGGGATAACAAGACAGGAAGGGGGGAAAAATGGGGAAGAAAAAAAAGCAACAAGCGAAACTTTTTCAGTGGCCAGTCCTATTTCACCGTGGTCTCTCTGCCTCGCTCTCGTGGATTCGGACCATTTTTATTGGCACCAGGCCATGAATTTAAAATTACGCCAATGGGGCACATTTAGCTCTTTGCCAGACTTTGGCTAATTTATTTCGCGACAAGTTCCTACCACCGCCAGATATTCTTACGCGTTGTAGTTGAGTGCTCTCGCGCCATATACATCGGCTGTCATGGTCCATGTACTTTTAGACAATTTCTAATGTTCGATTTATCATTTTTAAGGCATGTTAAATGATATCAGATAGTAGGAAAATCCTTCGAAGTTTAAAATTCTTTATAAAAACAAGCGAAAATTCGAAATATAGCAATATAAGAAAAATGTCTGATATCGACGATGCCATCAGTTTTAACATCCATTTTTAAGTTACTGTAAGTTGTTAATATTATAGATTAAAAAATTATGAACGTCTATGGGGACACAACAACAAAAAATGGAAACTAGCTAAATATACTAAATATTATAACTGGTACTACACTTTGAATATTTGCACATTGTGTGCATTATATATTCTTTTGCACGTTTAAATTTTCTATAAATTTTTTATGAAATTTTTTTGCTATCATATAAATTTTCTGATATTAAGAACAGAATAAATGCAAAAAAAAAAATAAAAGTGTTGAGAATCTGGTATATTTGCTACTTTAAGTTTTTCCTTTACAATTTTAAGATTGTAATAAGATTTTTACCTTTTCTTATGCATCGAACATGTTAATTTATCCAAATTTTAGGGTAATAATGTTTAACGAGTCTGTGCGATCTGTTAATGGGATTACTCGATCGAGAAATTGAATGATGATAATACATGGGTCGTCGGGAGCAAATATCGATAGCTCTGAGTAGTTGGATTCAATAGTGATATGTCTACAAAGTCCGAGTCTCAAGGGTTATGAGACACCAATTCATACAGTGTTAAACATCATCAGCAATGAATTCAACGAATAGGAGTTACGATTATCGATTCGTATTAAACTATGATCTTATCCCAATCCTGATTCACGATCTGATACACATACCATTGTTATTAGTCATATACATGTCATAAAATGTACTAACCTTGCAGTAAAAATTTATAATATTTATTGTAACAAAAATGGCCATTTTGTAAGCTGTATGAAGACGTCTACGGCTGTTCGTATACATCTCGTGATAGACACAATTATTAGAGATCAACTCAAGTTTGTGTAACATATTTTAACGCTTGAAAGACACGACGTTTTCAGAAACAAAAGATTTCTTCACAAAATCGCTGAGATACGATTGTCTTATCGAGTTAATCCTAAGCGAATTCGTGTATAACATCTCTATTGAAACCTTGTTTGTGACTCTGAGAGTGTCTATTTCAAAACTGCCAAAGATAGATTACCGTTTTTGACCAAACCGTGTTATAAAACTTGTCTATCAGCTAACTTATTTAAAAATAAATCCCTAAAAAGGTGTAAGCGCCTTACGCTTTGACACGATTAATAAACACATCTTTCGCCTTACATCGATAATAGAAGAACACCGTTAACGTCTCATAGCGTTTACTCATTCTCGTGAGCCTAATAAGGCAACCTGCCGAAATTACGTCTCGAACAAATTCCCGTAAATTTTCTCCGGCTCTGAAAATTAATTTCATATTAATTGCAAGACCATGAAGCATCGTGCCGTTTCAACGAACGAACACAGAGCGAGAGTATCAAGGTGGGAAAGACAGAGAGTGAGGGAGAGGACGAAGGAATTTCGACGTTTCATTCAATAAACAGGGAAACGGTGGGATGGATTCACAGACGGCGAACTCGCAAGCGTACCTCATGCGCCGATTGCAATCAGAGCTATGAGAAGCGTATTTCACGAAACTTCGTTCCTCGCCGCAGCGAGCAATTGGACCAAAAAATCCGTCGAATTGCGGTGTGCCTTAAATTTCATCGGAAGAAGGTTGAGATTGGTGTGGCACGGATCAGAGCCATCTGAAATGCTAGAGTGCCTCTGCTGAAAATTCGTCGATGCGGAGAAAAGGGCGGCGAAAAAGAAGAAGGTGGTGGGGAAAAGAAAAGTAGGAAAGAGTAAAAGAGGGGGTAGAAAAAAGAGAGAGTGGGAGAGAGAGAGAAAGAAAGAGAAGAAAGAGAGGGAGTGCACGACGTACGAAAATAAAAGAGGAGACTGGGTTTGGTCCAGTGTTTTCCAGCACTCTTCGAAAATTGCATGGCAGAGCCAGCATAAGTATTTTATATCAAATAGTTCAATGTTTGCCGAGCAACCGGAGCCAATTCGCCCGATGACTATACGACGCCAAGTTCAAAAATTTACGATAAAATTATTCGCGAATATTTGAATAGCGAAAGAAGTATCAGCGAGGGTGGGGGTGAAATCGCTCGCTCTCTAATAACGCTCTCATCGAGCCACACGGTTCAGACAGAATACGGCAGTGATTGATTGATAGAATTCTTTAGAATTTGCCCCCGTTGCATCCGCTCTCTTCAATTTTCTATCCATTTGTTCCTCTTTCGATGATGCCGTACTGTTACATCAGACCGTTCCAGGAACAGAATATACCATTTTCCTCCGCGTTCACCGGCCACATTAACGACAGATTTTCGTAATGTCGGTCGGCTGGAGCATTGTTAACGTCGCCGTGATTTACGTCTCGTTTCGATGATTACTTTCGTTTACGATTACAGGTTAGAATAACATTTGGAATTTTTTAAATGGACGGGCTCAAAGCAGAATCGAATCTTGTCAGATTTGTCGACATTTTACAACATTGAATATTTCGAAAATATTCAAGAGGTTGCCAAAAGTATATAAGAATGCCAAATAAAGGCACAATTTTCGAATTGCATTACAGTGTAATCAAATTTTTAAATTCCTTTGTTGTGAAAAGCGTATATGATCAATCGTGATATCAATTGTATAGTATGACAAATATTTTGTTTAAAGAAATTGAAATGTATCGAACATATTAATATATATTAATAAGAACATATATGCATAAGGGTAATAGTTTTTATTACGAACCCTTTAATTAGGGCCAATTAATAGTTTAGAAAAATTACTCGAATGTTGTCAGTTAATCGCGTAAAGTAGCATTTTCAACATTTTCATCGCGTTCATTCGGCGAGTTCATTTCAACGAGATCCAACGTCAGCGCGCGGCGACGTTTATGAAATTTTGATGAAGCAGTCTTATAATAACGTCGCGTTTAAAGTCTCTTAAGTAACATAAAAACAGAGAGTGGGAAAGAGACTAACAGCGAGGTAAATCTCCAGCCATCCCTCTGTCGTCGGTGGGACAGGTCCGGTAGTTTCATTTCCTTCGCGCGCGTTCTACTCTCTGTTATTAGCCTAAGCGTCTGAAGTGGCTCGACGAGAAATGTACGACCATTTCATGCGGTTAACCCTTCCTGATGAAAGTATCAAAGGAACACACGTTTTCCGAAATTACGTACGCTACGGATAAACGCGAGTAACGATGTTGCACGAACAATCTCGCAGTAACTCTAACGCCGTGTTTTATATCCACTCGAACTGTGCGACTCGCTGATGAAAATAGCTAAGATTGCTTCTTGGAAATTGAAGACGAGTACCATGCTGAATTGCTCGTTAAATTTTTCGAGGTCGGTTAATGATTTTACGCAGTGGATTTGAGATAAAAGTATAGGAATTTCATTGATACCAAATTATGATACTAGAAACTGTATTTATTACCTTTTTATGAAGTTCTATATCAGACTATAAGTTTAAATAATCTCTTAAAAACAAGTAAATCGGGTCAAAAATAATTGAGCTAGGAGTAATTTTTTACAGTAATATAACTACTAGTCTGGGAGTATTTTTTAACAATGGTATAATTGCTATCCTGTGTTCGATAACACTGAATTCACTACAGCTTGCGACAGCAGTAAGTTCATAATTAAAGTTCTTTTCAATAGTAAATCATAAGCTACCGATTGTCCGAACTTCGTGAAATTACTTTTCTATGCCTTTCGTCTCCTGTTTCACTGTAATGATCGTTATCAACATGGACCGCGCGTTAGCCGTTTGCAGAGTCCAAAAATATCCGTATTTATCAGGAAACGAGCGAAACTTTCTATCCGCGCAATTTCCCCGAGATTCTTTTGTCGCGCGTGGTGTATATTTCTCTCGAATCCGCGTTTCAGGAAAGAAAACTTTTTTACAGCGGGCGCAATATTTCCCTACCCGCCCGCTTACAGCTGTATTTAATAACGCAGACTAATACCACATGCCGGTACGTTCCTTATTTATTCTGTTCTGTGGCGCGGTTCTCTCGCATTATGCCTCGCCAGTGCTTTATTGTGACACACCGCATAAAAACATCATTACGTGATTTCTCAGAATGATAAATTGTTTGTCCTGTTGAAATATCCTTCACCTCCTCTTCACCCTTCTCTCTCATCCTCCGTACCCAGACACCATCGTCATCGTCCCTCCTTTCGCTCTTTTTCCGCCTTTTCCTTCTTTCTACCTCCGCCCCTTTTTCTACGAGAAAGTGAATAATATCGAAGAAATAAAAATTCATTACCTACTTTCAGGAATATACAGAGCATTGTGCCGAAACAATAGGCGCGGCGGAAAACAAAAAAGTAAAAAGACGGGAAGAAGAGGAGGAACAAGGCATAGGCGGAAAATAATAATGCTCGCGAACGGATAATGCAACGTTGTAGCAATTTACTTCTCTTCGAAGGTACGAAATTATTTCGACGGTGCCGAGGACTAAAGAGAATTAGTCACAATGGTCCAGACCTGGCTATCGTAGCCACCTGCACGACCGTATCGTAGATAGAAATCCCCGAAGGAACTAGCTATGACAATGGACGAGAGCGTGAATTATACCGTTTCAAAGATTATATCGACGAACAGAACTTGACCAAAACTCTTGACTCTCCGATTCGATTCGTTACTTTATCGCAGTTGAATCAGTAAAGTTTGCCAGGGTTTCTCGATTACAGCTTTCGAGTACATCCCTGACAGGTATCGTCGAGGAAAAATTCGCGTGAAAACTCCAGGCAAGGGAAATGAAACCCACCGATCCGACCTGTTTAACTACCGTATAGGTTTCACTGAATTGGACAGAACCGTTGAGTCGTAATCTCATCTCTCTGAACGCGAAAGGCATAAAAAGGTTCCACAGGTGAAAAATCCACGAGATTCTCTCGAGTTTAACCAGGATAATTGCACGAAGACCCTATTTACGTGTTGTAATCTCGTTCGTCTATCTCGTCGATGCACGTACGTTCCACTGTTAAAAATTGTTTTTTCTCTTTGGCTTTTTACATTTTACTTCGTTGATGTATGTTCTCTTATTTCACGGTTTGTTCTTATCTACTACAATTAGATTCTATAGCCAGGAATTCACTTCAGTTTCTTTATACTTCTGAACCTTTCTTGAAGTCTTCCTAAGGGTAAAACTTAATCTTTAATACGTATTTTACGAATATATTGTATTTATATTTATAAAATGTTGAATCTTTCAATATTTTAATAATCTATATTGAAATGCAACGCCCATTTTGGATGATATAGATGCTAGGAAAACAGCATCTATATCAGGTTTGACAAATCTGCCATTAATCCTCTAATACTGAAAAGGCAAAGAAATGAAAGAAAGATTTTATTGACCTTCTGATTCATTCTCTATAACCATTCCATTCTCGATAAATTGATTTTTCAAGAACTACCATTGAATCTCCAATTTCCCTAGTCTACAATTAAATACGTCTAAACAAAGGGCCACATTTACTTTCGGCTGTTGGAGTGGCTTGGAATCCCGCGCCGTTACAAAGCAAACACGGCTCGTCGGAAACCAAGAATTATCCCAACACCCAGATACATCCCAATCCAGGGGACGCATGTTCGTGCGAGGAACCTTTGGATCGTAGTCGATGGCTTTTGTGCCGACACTGAATAACATTCCGCCGATTTTCACGCTGGTGGCGCGCATGCAACCGATATATACTCCCGTTCATAAATATCGAAACATCTACTGGCTTCATACGAAATGTGATAATTGATCTAAATAATCCAGGAAACAATTAATCGACCAGAATTTCGTATTCGGAAAATAGTGCGATTCGATATAACAAAAATTGGTTGGAATTACCTTCAGAAACTATTTGCAGTAACATAGTAAATTATGAGAACCGTATGTTGGCCTTCATAGTTTCCTGACCTAAATATAACTATAGAAAAAATTTCAGACGAAGTAGATAACAAATTTTGAGAGGTCTGCACACAATCTGAATCTGTGCTGTAAAGTTGTTTGTAGCGTACGAATACAATGCGATAACAACGTGACTAATAAAACTATTTCGATCGAAGCAATCGAATTTGTAATCGAAAAAGACATGGCAGATATAGATAAGAGAAAATATTCTAATTTGATTACATTCAATTGACATGATTGCTATTGTAATATCGAATACGAACTCTTCTTTATAGCTTGATGTTCCAAGTGACATAACAGTTCCTAAAAGCATCAATAATTTCGTAACGATTTTCCAAATTCACGTAAGCCTTCATGAGTGTTCTTGTTGATACTTATGATCAGGGATATACGTTTTTTCCCATCGAACCACGTGCCTCCATACGTGTCAATGGTAGGAAACGTACATTTCATCCTGTATTAACCTAGTTTCGGCCGTTTTTTTTTCTTTCTTTTTCTCCTTCCCTTTCTCCAACCAGTCAGTTCAAGCCAATTTCCATGGAAGTGGCGGGATTTCAGCGTGACGGTGTATGTAAGGATGATATATCGATGGTACGCGTTAAGGCCGTGTTTGTGTTTTCTATTAGGCTAATCAGGACCGTGACTGGGAATACGTGGCGGAGTAGATGTGTGCCAGCTTGCCTAAGGAAGACATGTGTATCCGACCCCGTGTACATGTATAGAGTGCCTTTATGCGAGTATGTAGGGTACATGAAGGGTGGAATCGAGGGTGAAGTGTATGTACCATGATAATACAAACGGAAACGAGCTGCTACGAAACTAACGACTCGGCCAACTAGACTGTAAACTATAGAAATTGAAACTTCAAGGAACACAGAGGGTGGTGGTGAATCATTGTCGCGATGGAAAAATTCGGATGGAACCCTGATGTCTAAATGGTTGATCCACGAAAAAGATTTTGCCACCGGATGAAACTTGATACATGGGTGTGCGTCGGCGGAAAGATTGTTCCTGTCGAGTGTGCGATAAAATGAAGATGAAGCAAAGTATTATTTGTCGTCCACTCTTCTTGTACATCATACAGTGAATGGTCTTTTATGAAAGTTGTCTTCTTGCTTCGTAGACGAACGTACATGCATTTCTTATTTGAACGAGTTAATTGGACGCCGATTTACTTGATTTTATTCAAAGATTAGATTTTGGGTTGCAACATAAATTCGTTCTGTTAGTATATATTATTGTGTATGTAAAAAAAACAGGACTACGTAAACGCTTCAGGTAAATTTGACGTAAATGACTTTCAAAGGTAACATGCGACATATAATTATGGCTTATAGTTTAGGTCGATTTACAATGTTCGACTAACTTGTAACTCTTAAGACTCGAAAGGTGAACCTAGCTCAGAGATAGGACGAACTTAACCCAGAACATGCATACATATATAAGTATGTCTTATTAAACAATATCCTATACGACACGATTGTTTAATAAGAATCATATCCAAAATATGTAACAATCGAGCGTTAAACATCTTCCTAAATGAGAAAACGACAATTCTTAGATCTCCTTTATAAAGCTCAAACAGAAAAATAATGAAATAACACAACTCCTCCCTTCCACGTAAATATCAATTTTCCTAACGCCCTAACACCCATCTTAACAAAATACAATGTACACATCTCAACGAGAATAAACAATTTTCTTAGGAGGCGCATAAAAACGATTCACCAGTTGTAAGGAGCTTTATTCGTTGCCAAATACGAGTAGCAGCAGTTCAGGCCGTAAAAGCCAGTCGCAGCTCACGTCAAGAAAAATGAATCGAGGGTTGGGTGTGACTAAAGTACGATTGTCCATATTTTACGGGCGATGAGATCAGGGGTGGAAGATTCGAAAAAAACATATCCGAGAATTGGTCGAGTCAGGGATAGTCGACAAGAGCGGCTTCGTCGTCGAACCAATTGAAAAGGCACGCGTTCGGTATTGATAACGATCGAAGGAATTCTCTTCGAAATGCTCAGTTCGAAAGAATTTGTAACTTTGTATAATCGGGCAACTCGGTGCACCCGACGAGCGCCGCGTGAAAGTATTAAAGTACGGTGATATACGTATATAGGTATAAAGTATATTTACTTTCCTGGCCGGTGACTGTCGGGATTTTCAAATCGGCGATCGAATCAACGCAGAGTTTCAAAAGGGAAGCTTGCCGTTCTACTTACCCTCAGGCTCGAATCTCTACGGCACGACATACCGATGAAACTCAATATCCTCAAAACCCTGCAGTTTATAAACTCGATTATTCAACTACTTGGACATAATCACGCGTGGAAACGTACAATCCCTGACCTTTAACCCCGCTATGAGTCTACTCGCTTCGATGAAGATAACGTGAAACTTTAGGATGTCGAGTTTTGTTGCCGATATTGGAATAGAAACGTGCACGCAATCGATGCAAACGAGCTGTGAGAGATTATCGTAATCTTCTTGGCATAGGGTTTTGTTTAACGTTTATATTTTTATGAAAAGGAAAAATGTAGATACGATGTTAGCGAAAGCATACCTTTCATAAAATTCATAATTTTATTAAATTTCAGGGGCAAGAAAATAGTTTTTTACATTTTTTTTTATCTATTCTATTTTGTCGACGTTTTTGCTGGTAATTCATTTTTTCTTACCTAAACTGTATGAAAAATACGCTCATAATCAATTTCCTAGAAATTCTTCGTTATATTGAGTACAAGGATCGGAAAAAATAGCGAATGTTTTGAAACGTATTCTTTATTGAACGTGAATTGAACACGACAGTGTGAAAAATTGCGATAGGTTATAGAGGACAGTTGTCAAATGTAACTATAAAAAATATTTGACACTTCAAAAGCATAACTTAAAAATATTTGAATAATACCATTGGAAAATTGCGGAGAGCAAAAGTTTGCAGGACTTTGTCAAGTAAAATAATGATTTCAAATATAATTTGTCTAAAGCCTAAACTGACATTGATAATGTGAAAATTGTTCCTTGTATCAACTTTCAACGGTGAAAATGAAAATAAAAAAAAATCACTATATCGATATATAAATAAAACAACGATTTTAAAAAAAAAAACAGTTCAAAAAAATTTGATTTTAAAACTTTGCTAGAATTGCAGATCGATCGTATCATACAAATTTTCGAAGCGTAAAGTACTAATAAAAACCGAGTCGATATAACTGACACCAATATACCTATAGGAGTGAATCAATGTTGCAGTGGCGTTTATCCCGCGTCCTCCTCCCCTCAGCAAGCCCACTTTCGCGGGAAGCCAGATTCGCACGAATTCGCAGACGTAATTAACGTAATGACTGGAGAAACGTAATTACAGGGGGCGGAAATGTAGAAACGCAAGATCGTCGGCGGTCTGTCGCTTTGCGTTGCGTCACGTTACACTTCACGTTTGCCTCCATTCGACCGAGTTTATCTCGAATGACGGCGAGTATACATTGAACTAGAAATCTGTAATGTCTCGGGACGGCGCGACATTCTTCAAGCAGGCCGCGAAACTCTGGATTAAACTGCCGTCAAGGAACCTTCCGTGACGAATCTCGTGTGCCACGAGGGAGTTACTGCCACGGGAGAGGTAGAGAAGGATGATAAAACGAAGAGAAAGGAAATGCAAAAGTACAGGGCGGTGGATGGAGAAAGGGAGAACACGCGGGCTGGGACAAATGCAAATTATATTGCCAACGAGCATTTGCAAGGACTGAGAAACGTCACAGTGGCGATACAGTCCGGACTGGCGTGTTTTAAAAGCAGACCAGAACGGTACGAAGCGTAACCAGCTAAGGCAGTTACCACTCATTTTTTCATGTACGCGCACTGAAGTATTGTGCAAACTGACGTACGGAAAAATGACGAGGTTCTGTGTTGTGAATTCCCCAACACGTCTAGAAATATGTTTACCAGTTGGATATAAATTAAATTAAATGAAGAGATAGAATCATGCTGGGAAACTTTGTTTAACTGAGCTTGTCGACTGATTCTGCCCGTTGTGAGCAATTTATTTTAACTTTCTCGTTGGTTTTGTCATATGTAAGGAGCACGGAAAGTAAATAGCTTGCACATCTTGTTTCGTATTAACGCTGAAAATACCAAGTAAAGTATAAACATTGTACGGTAAAAACTTCAAAATGGAAGGTACACTACATTAAATATTAGGACATCTGCTATGTCTGAACTAATATGCTACTTGATACAAATAAATTGGGCGTTCGCTACTTTTACTTTGCAGTTATTTTATCATAAACCTGTTATTTCATTCTGGCTGACCCTGTATATAAAAAAAAATACGAGATGCAAGCCTATAGCCATATGCTTTAACGAAAATCATTGAAATTTCCAAAAATACACCGTTGAAAATAAATAAATAAATTGATCGTTCCAGCTACTTTTCGTAATTCTAGCACCTCGTAGAGCAATACAATTTAATATACCTCGTAGAGTAATAGAATTTAAAAGAGCTACGGCGATCTTCATTATATTACCTGCATCTGCATAGTACTACTACTTTCGATAACTCGACGACCTGTCGTCGAATCGTTTCCTAAATAATTTACCTTCATTGAAATCTACAAGCGGCATTCGAAGGAACGACACGAACCAGTTGCCGCTTTGTGTATCCCGCGACACAAACGAATGTACCATTCCTGCCACGTTGTCGAATGTTAAACTCGTTAATTAACAGCCGCAAAATCGCGTTATCAGTAATCGTGTGACGAAGGGACCCCTACGACGGGTTGGAATGTTTGTTTATGGTCGACATGCGTACTGAGGTGCGATAAACGGGAACGTTAATCACTGTACTCCGCGTAGTTCGTAAAAATGATTATACATTATCCACTTATGCATACGACCGGTCGCCATATCGCGTGGAGAGTTGTAACCTAGCTTCGAACAAACCGGTTGCATAATCGCCTATAACAAGGCGGGTATCGTGCATCGCCAGATGAGATCGTTTTCGTAAATTGTAAATTATATTAAATCGATAACACCGTTGGCTAAGTCGTGTTATCGTTTACTCGTGACTAACGTATGCGTTGACAAGGAAAATAAAGAAAATGGTTGCATTCTTACGGCAATAAAAGTCGCGAAGCGGAACATTGAATGCCGCCAGGGTGATAATCACTGTCTTACGTTTTTCTTTCCTTTTCTCTCCGTATGGAAAGAGAAGAAGACGGCCATTAAACGAAGTTTACTATTCCATACGATGCGACGAGGAAACAACGCGCGCCATTTGCGACGCAACGCTTCAGAAGTGGAACTCGCTTAGTCGGTCAACCCGAGCTGCGAGTTATAAAATCGCAATTTGCCGGATTTTCCTACTACAATGGCGACTAACGAGTGTAATATTGCTTGGCCCAGACGGAAAAGTAGGTGTTTGCGATCTGTAAGGCGGCTCCCCTTCGAATACGAAACGACTGCGCGATTTCAAAACTTTGGGAAGAAACGTCTTTTCCAAGAAAATATCATCCTCACATTTACTTCGTAGCTATCTTGTAGTCTACTTAGTTTAAAATATGGAATATTATACGTTTATAAACACTTTGCATATACATATAATATCTTTAGAATGATCGAACAGTAATTATTCAGGATCTACAACGAATCTAACCGTAGCTCCTGAATAGTTAAGCTGCATTAAGGAGAAAAATCATTTCATCTAACTACCACGAAACACATTTTCAAGTAATAAATCAATTAAAAGTACTATACTACTCCCAGGGAAACACAAATCAGTCAATAGGAACGTATTATTGTTATTGGTAAAGAAAAGTGGTAAAAATTGGTACATTAGTATTAGTAAAAAATACAGCATACAGAGAAACAGATAAAATTCAGACAGACGTCGTTAGGAAGACATTAGAACTCAATGAAACTTTAATTAGAACTCAGTCGGTTACTGTGTAGTCTTATAAATATACATTGCAGTATACCACAATCAAAGTGTATACACGTAATCACCTCATTAATCATTACTTTCGTTACATTCCAAAATTCATCATAGTGTCACGGAGAAGCTACGTCATTGTAATATGCAGGGAACATAAATAGACCTATATTGCAAAGTATAGTTCATTTTTTGCATAACATGCGCTAAAATCGTGCAGTTTTTTTTGGCAATTCCGTCGTGCATAGACATCGTACAGTCTTCCTTACAATTTCTTTGTTCATAGGCTCTATAAAGGTAGTATGACCATGTCGAACTAATGCAACGCGAAAAAAGCATTTAATCGATGAATCCATTCAAGAGTCAAGAATCAAGATTCCATTATCAAACCAACGAATCATTTATTCGATACCTTTACCTACCTCGAGCATGAATTTACTCAAAACCCCGTGACGCATCAGAGAAATTTTTATCGACAAATCGTCACTTTTTTGTCTCAACACGGTATAAAATAGAAGAAACGTGTCAGGATTAGAATTCTTCATTTCCGTCTCCTTCTTTTCCACCTCGGCTTTACGGTGATTACCAGTTACACAATAAGATAGAACCATAAGAATGACCATAATAAATACACATACACACTAAATCAGAATGACAGACATAAACTTACTCCTAAACAAAAATATAATGAATAAATCATAAGAATAATCATAGCTTAACATAAACTCTGTTAGCTATACGTGCAATTACATATATCTGTCCTTATAATCGAAATCAATATCTACCTATGTAAATCTATCTCTTAAATTACTCATATTGTCCCCTATCTTCATAAAAAAAATATATTTTTTCTACTATTTGTTCATCGTGCATGAACGAATGAACAAAGAATCGCGACGAGGAATTCGCAACAATTAGACGCGGAGGGTGTTTTAACTTTAACTTTTGACTAATAAAGGGACGGACGTTCTCTTTCCTGTTTAATTATTCGTGGAACGGTTGAACTGAATTATTAGCTTGAACAAACGCGCACGATTATATTTAAACAAAATAACACGCCACATGTAACGAAGGTTCGTTACCACGGCACGGCTGGAATTTTGAATAAGTATTCAACATTTCAGTCTGTTTCACCTTGCTTTCTGTCTCTCTCACGATTCCACAGAACGCGGTCGGTCGAAACCGACTTAATATCTTAATTCAGCGAAACTCACCGATTCAGCACGCAAGACGTTCCCGTAATAAGGAAACCAGTGACAGTAATTAACGTGATGGGAAATTTGTAATAAGTAAGAGATACTAACGAGATGCTCTCATCCCATTGCTCTTCACGATTGCGAATCATTGTGAACATAAAAACAGACGGAGGTCTCATTAAAGTTCCTCCAAGTTCTTCGAAGTGCATCATTCTCACCGAAGTATTGATGAGCATTCGAGAGAATGTTTGACAAGATATTTATACGGTATGGAGACCTTTCAATCCGTAACGTAAATACGAGTGCATTGCCCTCGTCGATCTGATTTTGTCTTCAATAGTGAAGAATCCTCGAAATACTCTATGTTACAAAGGGATTCTTTGTATATATCTATCTTATAAATAATGGATACTTCAAATATGGAAGTTGAATGAAAAAAAAATTGTTTGCGAAATTCGATAAATTAACTAGATACACTATTCTATCGGAAATAACTGTTAGTCGTCATAGTGTAAATTCTAATGACTCTGCTTGGCACAAATATTATTTCAGACATGTTTGATATCCATTATTCTAAAATTCTTTGGTCCTCTATCTCCTAAATTATCATAGACGTTACATTTGTCTTTTACAAGGAATTTCTTAATCAAGAGAGAATATTTCTGATATTTCTGATCGATCGTGAAGATCAAAAGAAACGAAACGACAGATATATAGTACTAACAATCTCATTTTCTCTAGAAATGTTTTTCTCCGGAATTTAGGTACGTAAGCTAAACGATATGAGATAATTCCTAACCAACAACACCAAAGGCTAAATCACACGTAAAGTTTGACAAGGGCAATATTTTAATGGCATAATGAATAGAATCGGATCGCAAAGATCAAGAGGGGGAGGAGCGGTATGATAGGAGAACTTGACTAAAGCGGTGCCGTAGAGCATTATAATTCAATTCCAACGGTTAGTCGAGCCACGACAATAAATATTCTCGCTTGGCGAAAACTTGCGCGTTAACGCGCGTAAGTAAATCAACGTTGTTATGCGATGAAGCGTTGCGCACCGGACCCACCGCGGAACTGTCAGCGTGATTCGCATTACTGTCGATCGTCCCAACCAACCCGATGACCGACTGTTTCGTTACACTAAGCCTCGACGATCGATCTTGTGGTGCACAGAGATGTTTACCGCGTCTTCTGCAACTTCCTATTACCGTTGGACATGGTATTACCATTGAATATGTTCGTTGACGATGGTGAATTATGGCATGAAAGGTAAGTTAAAAGTGATTTCGCTTGAAACCTTCGCAAACCATTGGACTAACTTTCTAAAAGAAGCTAAAATATCAGAACGAACGCTTATATTTCTGTAGTTAGAAATTGATTGCGAAATATAATTCTTAATTTGGAATTTTTATGAATGCGTGAAATTGAAATAAATTAATCAGAAGATTTTTAAAGAATTTATTTGGATACGTTGCATCGAGATGTAATTTCGTAATATATATTAAAATTAATAGGCTAACGAGAACGTTTAAGTCGGCATAAGTTGGAAGAATCTCTCTTTATCGTTTGACAGGGCATTACTTATGTCACGTGTAAATAAATATCTCTATACGTTCGAATTAAACAAATTCCAGTAAACAAAACCATATTTTACTCATAGTCTCGTTTGATTTACCAGGGATTAAACGGAAATTTCTCAAAAAATGTTGCGCCTTTCTATCACCGCGCGCACTATGCGGAATTTACTAGTATGCAAGCATAGCAACTAATAAAAAAAAAATTCGAAAACAAAATCGCGTAACGCGAACTGGAATTTTTGAAACGCGTAGTGATCCAAATCTGTATGGATCGCGTAATCCTACAAGTTTTAGCTGCATGTACTTTGGTTAGAGAGAAACGCGATTCAAATCCCCTCCCGTAGGCTTACCTTTCAAACCACTCAGCATACTTAGCGCTCATTATGATCAATGTATCCAACATGTGCATGTGTACATCAAAATATTCGCCAAATAGAGCGAAACTAAATAACCATTCGGCAATTCATTGAAGCTCGACGAATAAACACCGTGGACCTATTACGAGGGCTTTAACTTCAGTGAAAACCTCGAACGGGTCGTTCCACCAAGGAGACGCGACTCTGACGAAATAAGCGTGCTATAGGGGCGCCAGAGTCGACAACCAGGAAGCTTTTCATTATCAAACAGAAGCTTTAGCGGGTCCATTACACTTCACTCCGGATTCAGACACATTAATTGCTGGCCCCTTTTCAGCTCGCCTCTCTTTTCGTCAATGAATCCAAAACGAATCTAACGATCATTCATTACCCGTGGAATAACGTTGAAGACAGCACGGTTAAAGTGCGTGTAAAAAAAATAGAAAAGAAAAGAACGAGACGAGATAAGTTTAGTTAAAGAAGACACGCCTAATTAAAAAAAAAACCAGCCACAAATTGGTAGCAGAAAAAGAAGTTCTATAACTGGAAAGAAGATAGTTCGTTATAATGCTATAAAATATTCTAATTTCTTCAAATTTTACAGAGTGGTTAGTACTTAAATGTAAGAAAAAACAGTGACGCAAAAAATATTTAACAAATTGTTGGAATTCCTTTCTATAATCGCCACGTGAATTCAATAGAACTCGCTAATGTGAATTAATTAACGATAAGAAAAGATTACAAATGAAATTTTGCGTTCACGCAGAATCAACCCTTAATGAATGAAATACGTTGTGAATAGAATATACGTTATGAAGAGAAAAATAAGGGAAACAAAGAAAATGAAAGCTTTATTCTTAGATACACGACATTATTCCGTTTGGAATCTTTAACATTTTCTCATTGTTAGTGGCGCAGCTGCATCGAAATGTGTGCGGCTGACACGCGAAATTCACCGATCGACGAGAAATTTATTCGTTCAATAAATAACCGTGATTAATTCTGATCGCGTAAGCCGGCCTGCAACTCTCTTTTTTGCTTCTTGTTTCCACTCCTTCCCAGTGTCTTTTAGTTTAGATCCAGCCCTTGTCGTTGTCCTTACATCGCTACCTAATTACCTGCTCTCTACCTGTGTTTGTTATTTAGTACAGCATAATTTCTCTCCTTTTTTTTCATCGATTTCCGATTTGTCTTTTAACCCATCCTTGATTACGTGTATTACTAGCGACGTAATTGCGAGGTTCAGTTCAAATTTGATATATGTCTCGTTATTGTGTTGTTAACATTAAAAATGTTTTTTCTTACGATTAAGAAATGAATTTCAAAGTTACAGATAAGAAATGAATTCTGAATAAAGTAATTACCGATAGGACGAAGTGGATCTGAATATGTGATCACCGTTGTACGTTTATTCTACATTAATCACTTCATCTCTTATAGTGGAAGTATTATAATTTAAAGACTTCATGTATCTGTATACGTTTCTTCCAGAATATTCATAAAACGAATATCAACGTCAGTATTATTATTTTGGATAGTATATTATTAGTATAAAATAAATATAAGTAAAACTTGTTACTACATATAAGATTATATACATATGTATATATATATTTAATAATCAACAATTGTATATCTATCTATATACAGGGTGGTTGGTAACTGGTGGTACAAGCGGAAAGGGGGTGATTCTACGCGAAAAAAGAAGTCGAAAATATAGAATAAAAATTAAAAAAAATTTTTTTTTTAATTTTTCCATCGAGACAACGATCTACAGTGAGATCCGTTATAACGTACCGCACACGTACCGAGCAAAAGTTCAAAGTCGATTTTCTCGAAAACAAAGCTTCAAACGAAAAATTTTTATTCTATATTTTCGACTTCTTTTTTCGCGTAGAATCACTCCCTTTCCGCTTGTACCACCAGTTACCAACCACCCTGTATAATAAGTATAATATATAGTAAGTAATTGCCTTAAAAACAGGTAAAGACTTTAGAAAAGTAGTAAGTGGTTTGAAATATCTTGAAATTATCCGCGAAGAAAATGCTTCCGTAAAATAGAAATAGCAATAAAAAGATAGTAATAAGACAGAAATTTTTATTCAATTTATATCAAGTATGAAAATTCCTGTTCGATAAAATCAGGATACATGTATCCAGTAGCTAGTGTTTTTAACGACACTTTCACGTTCCACTTATCCCCTTTCGTTTGCCTTGTCAAATACGGTCAGACATAAATTCTACTTATATCACTGGATTCACCGGATCCCGCCTTGAGAAGATTTAAAATTCGCGTGCCTCGAAAGCTTCACGGTCCTATGAGCGCACTTCCTTTAGAAAGACTCCATCTCGATTCGCTGCCCCTGACTTTATCGAGGATCACGCTGATTTTATCGTTCGTGTCGTCCAACAAACCCGTCTGAAAAGTGCGGTCTGTTACTACTTCCGTAATCACGAGCTTACTACCTCTATACCTCAACGGTATTCTCCCTCCTCTTCCCCGCGCATGATATACGATACTTTAATAAAAGACGAAGGCATGTCTCAAGATCGACTTTTAGTATTCGCGATCGCGCGTTCTCACCAACCCGAAGAAATTTATTCGATGTTCGTAAACTTCCTCGTCCGTGCTTTACTTGCATCATCAAGCTCTGTCACGTTGCCGACTTAGATTGCAAGACTCCGTTTCGCAAACACAAATTTATGGGAATTGTTGGCAACTAGTTCCCCGTTAGTATTTAAGACTGCACAAGACAACTACGACGCATGCCCCTCGCATATTTTTTCCTCGCACGATGTTAGTACACGGTTATTGCAAAATATTTGGAATGATAATGATTTCATAGATTGTGACTATGATTTTATGTATATATAGATAATGTCAGAATTAGGATACCAAAAAATATTAAAAATTTGAAAGATTAAAAGAATTAAACGATAGAATTTAGTATTAATAATAATCCATTGCAAACCTATGCCTATTTATTATTTGTGCCGTCATCTGATTTTAGAGGATAAAATTTCCCTTTAAAAAAATAAGTAGAATCTTCTTATTGATCGAATATTACCAGAAAAATAGGAAGTATTAACAAATAATGAAAGGTATCTAAAGTAACTACGATATAAATACTTGAGCGAATAAACGATGATAGACAGATATTAATTCTTAAATCAAAATCGAGCAGCTCGAGAGTAACGACGTAATAATGTGATGGTCATTCTCTAAAGGCGATAAACATCGCCATTTGCTGCAGGTAAAATATGAGAAGGCGATATTTCTCGTTGATCGAAAGGTTCCTCTTCTTGCAAGGACGTATTAAACTGCTCCGGCTATCTCGCATCCACGTGACAAGGCCCATACGAAAAACGCATATTATTCCCATCGATGCAAATGATATAAGAATGGTATATCCTCCGGCGTGTCACGATGAAATATTTTTCCAGAGGAGTTTGAAACCGCACCTACGAAGATTGCGATACGTTACGATTCTCGCGACGTATCGTTCTCTATTGGCTTCGTCAAACAGTAGACACGCACGGATATCCATAAAACTGAATTGAATCGAAAGGTATCGCTCACTTTGGATCGACAAAATAAATAATCCCCCGTCAGTGATCGGCCCCCTCCTGTTAACGTTCATCGCGTCGCTCTAGATTTATCCGCTCGATCAGATTATTCCATTTGAGAATTACAATTGTCGGGCATCGTAGTTGCTCGCGTTATCGCTTACGATATATGTATAGTTGTGCTTCGATGTATGATACGAAAATGAAAAGAAAAAATATCAAGAAAAAGAGTATCAAGTAGTGGGATTTCTTTGAAATCTAACGAGCTTTGTATTTTTTGTCTCTTCCAGAATTCTACGAAGAATATGCTACAAAGGGCAAGAAAGATTTACTTAACCTCAAGAGAAGAACCTCGAAGCAGTAACTGAATATCTTGTCCGAAGATCTGAACTATTTTCCAAAAGAGACATTTAAAAATTATCGATGGTTAATTAAAGATGGTTCCAGAAATAATATATCACAAATAATTTATAAAAATGCTAACATTTTTACTTATGAAATGACTTAGTGCTTTATTGTTTTGGCATTGAATTAAGGTGCAAAATGCTGTCATAACTGTTTAAGAATATGAAGAAATTCGTTTTTACACCTCCTTATAGTTATTATTTTTTCTACAGTTGAACAGTACGTTTGTATTATATATTATAGACGTGTGTTTTATAAGCGGTTACATATTTCTTTTAGACTAATCGTTAGGTATGTCACTCTTTTTTATATTTACTACATTGATTTAAAAGTCGAAGAAATTTTTGCTCGAAAATATTGAGGCCCCAGACAAATGCAAAATGAACAGCTGTAAAATAGCGCGAACATATCACGCACAGCATTATCGGTGGATAAAAATTCCGCCGAAATTCCACTCGGAGGAACGGATAAACGACAAACGGTGAATTAAAAAGCGAGCACGTCCGAAAAACACTAAAAGGCATTAAAGAACGGTCGAGGAAACGCGGGAATGGCCTGGAAATGCTCGATGACAAAGACGAACAGAGGAAAAGAGGGACAGGATCTTCCTTTATTGACTGTCCATTCGATCCATCGAACAATGCCTGGCGGCGGGAAATATCGACCGGCTACGCGCCGCATTCCGTGGAAAATAATTTATTTGAACGCACACAGTGCGTCACAGGAACACGATTAAAAACTCGGCAGATTTCTCTTTAGCTACGAAATAAATTCCAGTAAACGAAAATTTCGAAAAAAGCACTAAATGAGCAAAAATCTATTAGAAATATAATAGCTCGCGGAAATATATGAACACCTATCATAGAAACCTTTTATAAATATATTGCGTGTACTATACGAAATATGTTGAAATTTCATTAGCACTGTGATGAGACTCGACTATTATGATTACATTATAAAGTTTGAAACAAATCGAAAAATATACACGAAAATTAAAAATATTTCGTACTAACAACATTCAGTTATCCATTGCATTAATAAATCTCGTTATTTAGAGCGATCATTTTTAACATTTACTATACCTTTAATACTATTCATATTGACTATTTATATTATGTACTAATTTCTTATTAAATATATGTTTGTGATAATTATTTTGTAACCTTTTTATACACGTTCAGATCGGTTTTAAATTTTACCATCATAATCATATCGATCGTATCAAGTTACAATGTCACTGAAATTTCAAAATCTTTCACATAACACATCCAATACATACATAACAGTTTTCTATGATAAACATCCAAATGCTTTCGTGAGCGACTATAAACGCAAATGAGTAGAGGGCCGGCGAAGGTTGGATCTCGCAACGCGAATCAATTTATCCTCTCGCACTAGTGGCTGAACGAGCCCTCGCGTGTATGACGAGCTGCACTTTTCCCCAGTTCTCTCCATCGTTACTATCACGCTCTCCATTAGCATGCATCAGCATTATTACCTTAGCTAGCATTATTCGAGCTGTCGTTAGCCAGAACTCGCATAACTCGGCTGTGGCAGACCGAAATACGCGAAGCAACAGACGAAGGAACGTCCGGATCATATCCAGTGAAACAGAGGCATACATGAATTTTCGATGATTAACGTCATAGCAGAACATTCGCTGGCCCAATCCTTCGAACTTCGTCGAACCGTCATCAAACGTTTTTTCTTCGCGATTAGCCTTTCCGATACGACGCTAGTTTGACGTATAGTCACTTGTCAGCAACCGTGATGCTAATTTGAACGGAGTGAAATCTAATAATTATTTTAATTGAGGAATTAAACGCGAGTTGGCAGATTACTGATAATAAACCGCTTGGAACGACTAAACAAGAAAACATAAATTGTCGGTTAAGAATGACAGTAGCCTGTATGTACCTATGGTTTCGGCAATACATCGTTTCAGTTCTTAACTGTTCTATCTTCGCTAGTTTGTAAACTGAGAAAATTCAATTTAAAATTTATTAAGTTTAATGTTATTTCGTGCAATTAAGACTTAAACAGTTGTTGCTTTCTACGTAGAATTTCCATTGTATTATCACGAATTTGTATTCTTTATACCAACAATACATTTTTTTTAATGGTGCTAGAATAGTTAAGAGGCGGAACGACTAATTGTCGTTTGTAGCTGACGTTCAACCCGTGGAAATATATTTGACGGTTGTTAAATATAATCGACGCTCGTAACGAAAAGGTTAACCGAATTGTATAGAAACCAACCGATCGATTGCAACCTCACAAACCGTCGTTATTAAATTTTACTCCGTTTACCCTTCGATCTTTCCGATGGAAAATCACCGCCTGGACGACCTTCGCTCTGTCATGTTGGACAGCACGATGAAACCGCTTTTGGCCAGCTCTCCGATGTTTAGAATCCCCAGGGAGTTCGTTGGATCAGTCGCTGCCACAGGATTAACGGAGGTTATGAAATTTAGCGATCGATAGATAGTTTCCGTGCGAGTGTACCACGATATGTACCAAGAAGCAGAGAAGGTAGTGGGTACATACTTGGGAACTTTGGTTGAAGGCCGTTAGCGGTTCGATGTCGAAGAGTGAGAAGATATATTAGGTCTTTGGTAGACGACAAGAGATTGAAGAGTATGGTGAATGGCCTTTTTTATGTTCTATCATCCTGTTTTTGTAAAATGCTGGATATACTGTTTTGTGTGTGTGTGTGTGTGTGTTTTTTTTTTGTCTCTTTTGTGCACTGGTGTAAGGCGAAATAACGTATGTGTGGAATGATTTTTAGATGTTTTCTTAGATATTTCGATCTTTACATTATATAGCGATTGTGAGTATAAAACGAACGAAGCGACTTCGCTTACTAGGTTATTGCAGCTGCTATCAAAAGAAAGAAAAACCGGCAAGAAAAATAGGTGAAGTATTAACAAAAAATCCTTCGTCAAATGCACGAATAATCGTACAGGATTCATCGTTTGTCAAAAATACAGGAAGAGGAAAGAGCCTCTCTAGTTCTACCCACAGTGCTGTTCTTTTTTCGCCCCGACGCATTGATTACTTTGACAGATAAATAGCTCTCGCGGCGCCATACACCCTATCGACCTATAATTATCGTCGAAGGCCGGCTACGGGATAGAACTCGTGGAATGTTGCACAACACCATCACGAGAAGTCCAACTAGTCGAGTAAATAAGGCGCTACGAATCGTGTCTCATCGGCGAACGACTTCTATTTCCTTTCATCTTGCGTTACGGTTGACAGTAACTGTAATAGCGTATCTCGAACGCTATGGAGTGGTTTACGGTGGATAGAATTTCTGATGCAATTTCGCTTATCACCAAGTATTCGCTTAGGAACAAACAAAATGGAGAAACATAATGCAAAGCGCCATTATGAATTTTCATGGTACAGAAGGAATACTGGAAATCGTACGATAAAGATTGCCACTACGATTACAAGACTTCCTTTGATCGTATCTATGTAAAAATGATGAAAATTCTTGGTTGCCTGTAGCT
The DNA here is from genome assembly GCF_051014615.1 of Bombus vancouverensis nearcticus. Taxonomy (NCBI): domain Eukaryota; kingdom Metazoa; phylum Arthropoda; class Insecta; order Hymenoptera; family Apidae; genus Bombus; species Bombus vancouverensis. Next base: position 797,524 of record NC_134924.1, read on the forward strand.
GTAAATTTCAGGATAACACGATTTTTTATAACGACACAGTGGTGTTGAAAGTTCGTTCATTCCTTGGTGTTACATTTTGAGAATTATTATAAAAACGTTACATAGCTTTTGTAAACCACCGTGTGATAAGTAGTATGGCAAATAGAAAATCATAATGGTATAGGTCAAGATTTTGAATTTAATCACGTACGATATTTCAACTTTTGAGAGTATCGATATATTAATTGTTTTAATATTCGTAAACAAATTTTTGAGCAATAGTTAAACGATTTAAAGAATGTATTTGGATGTAAGGAATTTGTTGATAAAACGACGAAGGATTTAAGAGTAAATGAATATTTATAAAAGAAATACTTAAATAATCAAAAAATTATAGAGTGACATATATGTTCATGAACTAGATCTCATGCAAATAAACTTATTACACAAGCTAACGATACCTTGGAAGGAATGGTTGTTTTTGATAAGAGTCAGATGTGGATAAAGACTGCGATGAAGGGAAATTTTATTCGAATCTCGAAAAGACAGATCATGATGTATGAAGAACGCGTTTGGAAACGAACACGAAAACACAGGAGGATTTTCCATACATGACTATTTGAACGACAGGGAATTTTCAGGTTTGCATTCACGAGATTCGAATAAGAAACTCACGCGTGCGGAAAAATCAATGGCGTCGACCGGTTGGAACAGAGAAAGATTCCATCTTTCGGATAGAACCGCAGGGAACCGGTAGAAAATTTTAGAGTACTCGTATCTCGTTAACGTATTCATTGATCCTCGATGAAAGCGTGAACGTCATCCTCGAGGAGGCAAAGTTTCAAACGCGTGGTATATTCATGGCACGGCTGTCGCAGAAATGTTGCGTTGAACGTGTCAAAAGTATTCAGCCACGATAACTTTCCGAGCTGCGCCGGGAACAGCGTCCACCAGGCCAGCCACTGTCACCTGTCACACTTCCCTCCGTTCGCTTTCGATTATTAATGACGCCCACTAATGATAATTGATCGTCAAGGATCCAACTCTGAAATACACGTGGGACCGAAAAATACAGCGTTCACGTCGCGCCATCGGCAAATTAATATACGATGCGACCGCATTAGCTAATACTTCCAACATCCTATGCTATATTTGTGTTGATTATTTGCGATATTTCTCGTTTTCTTTCTCTTTTCCTTCTTTCCTCTTTCTGCTAATACTTTTCTTGCAAATTTTCATTCCATCTTTATTTTATTGCCTCATATATTTGTATATGATGAGGGAGGACTTATTTGCGTTATCTAAGTTTCGATATCTTAAAATTCACAGGATAATTAAGTTTGTGTATATGAAAAGCATAAGAGAAAAATATGGTAAGTACATATTTGTTGATTTTCGCTATATGATTTACGTATTACGATACGATTTACATATTATAAGCTGCCATGCATCTTATATACATATAATAACGAAAAAATGAGAAAATATCCTATACAAGAACATAGCAAAAAAAGATATCAGCAAGGAGAAAATAACTCAAATAAACTACCATATGATTATTTTAATTAGCGAGGGAGTATAAGAATTAATAAAATGAACAGCAAAATAACTTCCAGAAATAACGTAATACACGTTTATTATGATAAATATTATGTGATATTATTAAATGATGTGATAATGATTACAACTGAGGATATTAACGTTAGTCGAACAAACTTTTTTCCTTTAATGAATAAAAGTTATTTCCTCGCAAAAAACTACGGCCATCGAGCTGTCAATGTATATGATGTATTTCGCCATTTGTCACGCAACTAACAACGAATGAGATATATTCAAACGTCGATCGCTTAAAAACTGTTCACCGCCAAATTTGGCGAATCCCAAGGCTTAGCTTGGTTCAGATATCCTACTAATTCACATAACTTTACCTTACATATATGTATATGTATAGGTGAATAGGCGGGTGTAATTTAGAAAAATACGAGGCACTGACGGCCCGTGACGTTTCATTAAACTGGATCGATCGAGGTGGCACTAAATTCCCTTATTAAATGTAAATACCAGATACAAGATAAATTCTGTATCGTAACAGCCACGCGATTTTCAAGCGTACGCTAAGCCGCCAGAATTTGATTTATACACGATCGGGCCAATAAATTCCGCTGTGGAACGTATACCACCATATCGAGGGATGGGTCAAATAACTAATCAAGATGTCGGTTTCATTAACAAAGGCCTTCATCACTCTTCGGCCGAATTACGGGCGCCTCGTTTGAAACAAGAACGAACAATATAAAATACAGCCGAGCCGATCGTAAAACAATTTACACGTATATAAAACGCGGATGCCCTGCAGCCGAAATTTTATTTCGACGAACGAATAAATTTTTATGCAAACGGGCTATGCTAGTAGTCGAAGAGTGTAGAGGGGTAACAGCTGGACGTATCGACGCGTTTTCGCCAGAAAATTCCTACATATTAAATTGTTAAAACCTCAATAAATTCTCCCCGATACTAATTCTCTCCTCTCGTTACAACGCACCACTGCGATAAGTTTCAAATTGTATCATTTGACAAATTTACGAATTATAGCGTCCACCGTGAGGCTCATATGCGTTTTTCGAAATCGTCGATGAATCGTCGGTAATACAGTAAATATTTCGTTGCTCGAAGATTCGACGTTTACGCCCGATTAACAGTTTGAAACCTACATCCCGTTTTAATTCGAAAAGTCGTAATTGCACGCAAAGAACGATTAAAAATGGCAGAAATTTCGAAACTAAATTCTAGATGCATTTTACATACCTCTAAATGTATGTATACATAATATATAACTGTCTGTTACAGTGGTAAGTGTAATTAACTTTCATTTATATGTGTATTTTTACTATTATAAATATCTATGAATAATATTACAGTTATATACATTTAAGTATATTTAATAATAATATAGGAAATATTCCTTTTTTTATTTTTATATTCCAACTACACGAATATCTTTGTACTCTCACGGTACTGTTATGTTATAATATTCCATGGAAACGTAAAATCTAAAAATATGTAATCCTTTACTTACAAGGAATGCTACAAACTGATGGAATCCTCGAAAGTTATTACGTACTAGATACATTTCCTTTCTGCAAAGAATTCGAATAGGTTATATAATAAAATGCGTAACATTTATAATGTTTCATCGAAACGTAAATTTTTTTCTGGAAGAAAAAAAGCATCTCATACCATAAATGCCATACACGAGATTCCAGCGTATTTGCGGAACGAATTCAAGGATTTCGATGAAACGTTTCGCGGACTGGTCGCCTCGATTGTGAGCCCGTGATCCACGAGCCCTTTTTCTTCTTTCAGCTTTACCGAGATAGATCAGACGACCACGCCACTCGAATCCGCACAACGTATTCGTGGTCACGATTAATCATCGATATTTATAACGGAAATAAATTTCAACGTGATTTTCGGCTCATCGTCGTTCTGCGAGGGAACAACCATTGCCGAGGAAACGCCAGAAAGGAAAGCACACGAGGGTTAAAAAAAGAAGAGAGCGAATAAACCACGTTCGTGGTTTCGTTGAACACGATCCATTCAACCCTCGTTTGTACGTGAAGATTGTAATACTAGGTATATTTTTAGTCACCTTGAAGGCTGCATAACAATGTACTTAATTACATAGCCATTGTACGATGTCAAATCAAAATGAATGTAATTTGTATTTAATAGACAAACTAATCTAAGACCATCCTTTTTCAAACTTTTGTTTTATGTACACATGCTCACGAAAGTATTTAAACACTTGTACAAAATTATTTTCAATATACCGTATGTAACGAGATACGGTATGATACAATTATCGTGAACATACCGGAAATATTAAAAAAAAATCCTTAAATATATGTAGAAGTTACAAAATATTTAGTGCAAACATACACTTTATAAAAATCAAAAAATTAATTTAGTATCCATTGTACCAATAATCCTCGGTGAATTTAATGGAACCGTACAGACAGACTTTATTCAGAACGAAGGTTGGACGTGATAAAATACGAACTTCGATTTCTAAGAATTTAATTCGAAAATAAATGAAACTGTAATCACGGTTTACTCGGGACGAAGGTTTAAATTTCAGCTTAATCCTGATAGTAACACACATTCAATCCACAATGCAGAGAATTAAAAACCAGAATCCGAAATCTATACACCTCGCCTGCCATTAACGAACTTCCCAACTACGAGACGCGGGAGCACGTACACGAGATTAGGAATAGAGACTTTACGAGGGTGAAGAAGTGTTCGTGGATGAGGCGTTCCGAGAGACAAGTAAGCGTGGATGCAGAGTTTCCACATTCACAATAAGTACAAGTATAGCAGAGTCGCGGAGGATCGTATTCTAGAAAGTGGCCAGTTGCCCGGGAAGAAACGAAAAAATAATAAAAACAACTCTGAAATAAAATAAATGAGACGGGATCTTCCTATGCAAGAAAAAAAAGAAAAAAACAAAAGGTAAAAGTAAAATAACAAGAGAAGATAAGAGTGACGAAAAAACGGCGAAGAAAGAGAAAAAGAACAGGAGCGTACTACGCGAATGTGTAACGCGATGCCGATAAACGCGCGTCGCGGCGCGGCCGACGACGAGAGCATTAATTTCGTTTCAACCCGTTGAACGCTCAGAATCCCTAACGAATGACGTGCTTTTTTCGACAACCGCGGACGGCTGGTCTTTCACATACAGCTTGCCGTGAAAAGCCTCTGCCTGCGTTTCTCCGCGTAATACGATGTGTCCGTGTCTTCGCCGCGATTCGAGCAAAAAGCAACGTCGAGAAAGAGCGAACTGCGAGAAGAGGAATGTGCATAATGCCTATAGATAGGACGCCGGAGCACTAACAGGAGCGGTGGTCGCGGACGAAACGATGAAGACGTGCTGTGGGACAAGTGCGAATAAAAAGATCGCAATTAACGGACACCCGTCTGTGGCATTCGGGAACGACAGTGTCGCAACCGTTTCTCATCAGACTAAAATCTATATCCTCCTGTGTATACAGAGTGTTTCAAGATAGCAGGTAAATATAATAACGCGAGAGATGTTGACAGAAATACCTTGATCCGATACATCCCATCTCGCTTGACTTTTTATTCAAGTTTAGAAAAGTTAAATGAAACTTTAAAGGTGAAAGTTTTCGGCGCCTGTCGGCGAGCAATCCGCCATACATCAGCTATTTCTCGGGAGTTTAATACGGGGCTTGGAGTAGGAAATTGCATGTTTGATACCGGCAATGTGCTAGTTCGTTTCCGAGTTTATATTTTAATAGAATTTGATAATATTGTACTATGTTACGTCTGGCGACATTCTATCTAGACCAAGCCATGCACCGCGGGCAAGATGGCAACCAGATGTCCGCACATCCTTACTGCGTACCCTCAATAGTCTTAAGGACCTATCATAGATCTCAGGAATTTTCTAGGTAAGGTCCTTCAGACCGAACAAACATCTCTTTACTGAATCGTTTCTAAAGCTTATTGTTTACTACAGGAAGGCACGGGAAAGTTAGTTTTTCTTACATATGATACTTCCCACTTTCAACTTTCTATCGAGGGTAGTTAAGACCCTTCCTAGTCCACCAACCTTCTTTTATCCAATCAGAAGCAATGTCTACTGCCCTCACTTTCCGAACCAAAATTGTCATCAACAAATCCGATGGTCCCTTACGTTAGACACACCCATCACTAGCTTTCCTCCGACACAGCATCGTCACTTTATTTTACTTGTTCTTCATCGTTAGAATAGTCAACATGTCATTACCGAATTTCTACCCTTAAATCAATCACTTACTTAACTTATACATACGCATCAGTGTAATTATCTTCTTTACAAAGTTGTTGGAATAAACATTAATTTATACCTGTTAATTTAGTGTAAACTCAATTGAACCACCCCTAGTATCGTAACACAAATCAGGGGATCGATCAGTTCGTGGCGTTGATTATCTAATCGTAACGGGAATTTACGACTCCCGTTGACGTGCTTTCTCGCGATCAAGTCTCTCCGCGAATGGTCGAATAAACATACAACATATACATATACGAGTATAATATACGTACATGATCGACTATATTCTTGTAAAAGAAAGTAATTGTGACGTAATATACATATACAATGTCTTCCTATTTCAGTTTCTTCAAATCTCATAAAAACGTAATATCTAAATGAAAAAGGAAATACGAAAAAACACTATTGATCAAATTCTTGAAATTTCTTTTGTCAAGCACGCTGTCAATTCGATAGATTTCAATGCCATAAATTGACTAAAAAGTGATTATAAATGAAATGTTGCGTCAACGCAACTTTGCCCCTCGATAGATTAAAAGCTAACCAGAGAAATTAAAGAACAATTGAAGAACGATTAAAGAACAATCAATTAACGTATTAATTCTTTATCACAAGCAAATAGCGCCAAATCTTTCATACCTTTACTAGGCGAAATACCAATTTCTCTTTTATAATCGTCAATCCCCTTTCACTTAGTTGATCCGTAGTTCTGGAACAGCCTGTATACGTAAGCGAGAGACGTAGTTCCATTGAATGGGACTCGTAAAGCGTGCTCGCGATACTCGTTCAGGCGACACGGAAACGCCGGCAGGGGACGACATCCGGCGCGCAATACCTGTTGTAACACCGTTACCGTCGTAATATGTTAGTCGATCCGCGTGCATATGTTTCACCCGTCCGACGTATAAATACACGCGTGCAATCGTATCACGCACACGCGCCGTACTCCGTCGCGACGCGACGGATGCCCCTACGGGCGCAATTTATTATCCGCGAGATGAAGCAGCCAGCCGTCTCGTGGCCGCCTCCTGCGATTGCAACCCCTTCTCCTGCCACGCAGTTCTATGAACCGAGGTTGCCTTCTGTATCAGCTTTAAAAAGCTAGTGCTTTAGCAATTAGACGTACGGATGATGGAGTATCGTTGTTTCGTTCGATAGCCAACAACGGAGAAACGTTTTGCGAAGGTAAACTCACGATCGTTGTTCGTGGTACGATGACATATAGGTATTGTGCGGCAGATTCATAATAGGTTTTTCGTTCAATGGATGTTGGAGTTCGTATTTTTGAAATGCTTAACGTAACTTTATGAAAGGTGATTTGTATTTTTAATTCTTGATTGTCGTGGTAAAGTGGAAGAAGTGGAAGGGGTTTTAAGGTGTTCTAGCAAAAAATTAGATCTGAGATAAGGTATAATTATATAATTGCGAGCCTTGTCTGTTAGTTACAGATACCGAGACGTAAAATTATCTGCTATACTTACTACTACTATTGCTATTGCTTAATTATATTTTAAAGTAGTTCAATGCACTCGCACAGATTAGAATTATATCTAATTAACCCTCGTTTCATAAGTACATATTCTTTTACCTGATTTTATTGTAATCTATCTCATAATACATTCTGAAATGGTAACGTCCATCCAGTCTATAAGAAAATACTTCACTCGTATATATTCGTATATAGGATGGTATAGAACGAAGTAAGAGTATGATACGTGGAAAGTATGGATTTTAAGTACGAGTACGTGACTTCGACAAATCAATTAGTCAATCGAGTTACATATATAGAGGGTGAGTTTCCTTTAAGAGACAGAGTGGCGCAACGTACAAAAATCGTTTAAAAGTTAGAAAAAGAATAACTTGAAAGTCGGCAGAACAAAACGTAACAGAACTCGAATCGCCAGAACCGAACGGATTTAGAACATCTTCTTTGTATATCCTCGATACCTGAAATCGATCTATTTTAATTTTCCGTTGTTTCCCCTGTTAAACTCACAAATCCACAATGGATTTACATATATGTAAATCCGTCCGTGAAATGTAAATAGAAGGAAGGATGCTTTCGATTCAGAATTAAAACAACGGGGAAAAAGCCAGTACGCCGACTCGGCTGGCCGAGCGGAATCAAAAATGTAAAAACCGGGAGCGGTTCAGTACGCGATATTGCCAAACGCACTGGTTCGTTGTCCGACATACGAGGAGAACTCGGCTAAACAAAAAGCATCGTAGTATATATCTATCGACTAGCGTGGGTTGCACGACCACTCATAAAGAGCATTCTTCGCGCGTGTGAGCGCGTGGATCGCGATCGTGAGAAAGGGCTGAACAACGTTTCTGTCCCGAACCAAGCGAACGAACGTCGCTTTACCGTGAACCATTACTTAAATTGAACGAGTCCCGCGGCCCTGTGCCTCGCGTTGCATTATATATACGCGACTTTTCATATTCAAATATTTATCCGGGAAACGGAATAAAGACAAGGATAAAATGAGGATCGGGCTTCGTTTTGGTATACCGAATTTGTCAGTTTTTTTCATAATACGCGATATAAGTAAAGTAGGGCTACTTGAGCAGTCTAAGCTTTAATTTTTTAAATTCGTGGCAAGGTGAACACATATTCGATATTACGCGACACTGTCAGTCTTTGATATAAGGAAGGGAAAAATGGGAAAATAGAGTATATTTAGAGTACAATAAGAAAAAATATCAAAGAGAAAATGACTGGAATAATCTTTTCCTAGTTTTAGATTTCCTGGTTCAAGATTTTGTAAATTTGACTTCACAAGCACGAACTTTAGTTTTCACGCTTTTAACTCTATTATCCTTTTAATATCATAATTAATTAAGTTACAATAATACGTTTCCATGATTTGAACAGGAGTGATTATCCTTTTCCTAATAATAAGTGTTAACTAATTTACTAAAACTAGCAATGATCTGGGATATCAGTGTACATATAACTCTCAGCCCTTCGCGTGTTAAAAAAAGGCTCATAGATTCGGTATGCTCCAAAATTCCACCAAGAACCAAAGTAGAGATATGAGACTGAAAAATGAAAAAAGGAAAACTAACGTAGAAAGAGGAAAATAAGGGGGGGGGTGCAAGATAGAAGAACGAACGAACGTACGAAACGGGTGGAAAAATGAGTTCATCGACACTGACGAGCGATAGCTTTTAATCTCGCGTTGTAGCCGCGGTCGTTTTTCTGCTGGTTCGATGTAATATCCGTTGTAAATGCACTCCGGGGAAAATGTTACTCAATGCGAACGCCTGTGCGCACACAAGTCCTGTGTACGGTGTAATTTAGTATCCGCCGTATGAACGCCATTCGCCTACCTGACGGTACCCGAGCCCCAACGGTGTAGTCGAAATCGTGAGCGAAAACTTTTTGACAACGCGATCCTAAATTCTGAATTCCAGACTGTCCAACGACGAAAAAGGACGACGAAAGATTTCCATCGAAATTCTCTTGTTTCTAAATAGTTTCGTTCGACCGTTCTGGATGGAACTTGTTTCCTCCAGGGAATTGCTACATATTCGGTGATAAGTCGACGCCGATATTCGGTTTGTTTAACGCTAAATGAATACACTCATGCGCAGAGTAATAAGCAAATATAAATATTAAGCTATTAAAAAGCTTTGCTTGAAAATTTTGTATTAACAGTACTATACTTTTATTTGATTGTCGGATTCGATACGTTCAGTGGTCTACGAAAATATTCCAATATTTATCATAGAAAATTCTGATGACTGTAAAAGTTATATCATGTTCGGTATAGGAACTTTTTTGAAAGAATGGAATTAACGAACTAGGCGTTTGATTAGTCTTAATTTGATATGTCGTTAATTTTGTATAATACTTCGCGGATGTATCACCTATTTTTACAAAAGTTATATGTATCTTTGGACCTGACAAATTGATCCTTTTTCCAATCATATTGTATTCTACCGAGGTAACCATCAAATAGTGAAGAAATGGAAAAATCGATCATTATCGTATTTGTCGTGTAATTTTCTTTTTTTATTCGTTGTGACGATAAAATTCTTAATATAGTTTTTCTACAAATAGAACATCTACGTATAATTGAAAATTTGACATTGGTCAAGCTAATTAGAGGAGCTTAAACAGCGAGGTTTCCGCCAATTTGAAGGCATCAAACAGCCAATAAGGATATTACCCTATTAAATGTTCCTCTCATCCCTGACGCTCGATTAATTCCCCCGACCGTTCCGCATGGGCTAACAGCATTGAAAAGGATAAGAGACTAAAATATGATGGATATAAAAAATACACTCCGCCTGTCGTATAATCGAGAGATGTTTATAGAGAAGGAACATTTACATCGAAATGATCCCCAGTTGGCTGGTACATTATTTATCCCAATTAAACTAGCCAGCCTGTATTATTTACCGAACGATACTTTGAAATGTACAGTAAACGGTGGTGCTCGCCAAACAGAGTAATATCTGTGATCGAGGAAGGATAGCCGAAGTTCGATCAGCTTAAAATAAACCGCGTTCTAGAAAAATATTCCTCGTTGCTGATCCAACGAAGCTGAAGGGAACAACGTTCTTTCAAGGAAAATAATCGACAATAATGGAGCTACGAAGTGGCCATAATTAGGCGAGCGATACAACATGGAAAGATTAACGTAGAATGGCACGTGGATGCCTCTTTGATAGAAAATAACCGGTGGTATTCGTTTGGTCCGCCGATGTTCGTCGTAGGACGAGAAAAAAGAAACGAGGAAGAAGAAAGCGGTAGACGAAGAAAGTTATTTTTCCCATGGACTTTACGTTATGCCCGCGTCTAAGTGTGCAGAATTCTGCGCAGACGGTGGGAGAACTTCAAACGGATGAACAGGAGAATGGAGTTGGGAATTCGATAAACGTATTCCATCGGTTATATAGATCCAGTGAAAATATTGTTCTTTAAGCACCGTCGACACGTTCTTCCGCATAGAGAGAAAGAAAGATGAAAGAACGGGGTAAAAGTGGAAAGGAAGGAAGGAAGGAAGCAAGGATACCGAACGAAAAAATCGCTGTTTCGTTCAACCGGTGTTTTGCTTTCATCGATCTTCCACCCTTCGGACATCCTCTTCTCCTGCCTTTATCGATAGGAATCTCGTTTCGAAAGCTTCCGAAATTATCGTTCGAGTATTACGCAGGTACACGACGCAGGTAGCTTGACTTGTGTATACACAGGTTCGACTGAACTCCCATTATCTCTTAACTGATCCTGCGGCGCAGACAACCCGACAAAATCCATTCGAAGCTACTATCCATTGCCTACGTAACGAGATTTGAAATATGCCTACGCGACACGCTAGATATCGTGTAATCCGATTGTATGTCGGGGATAAAAAAATGTTATGCGACACGAAGGGAGGGCTGAATTAATTTCAATCTTCTCTCTCTCTCTCTCTCTCTCTCCCTCTCTCTCTCTTTCTCCTTCTCTTTATCTCGGCGCGTCAGCTTGTCAAGAGGGTGCGTTACCCTCGTGCAAGCGCACACGAGGCGAGGATGAAGAGGTGTTTGTTTGAGAAAGAGATACGTACCAAACATTAAGTAATCGTTGTATTACGGATATTACGACGATGTTGCTACTGAAACGCGCATCTGCTTGTGTCGTGTGTTTACGGATAATATTTAAGTTGCGCACGATATAATGGCAGATAATACACATAGGTTCGCGTAAAATTTCGCGACAGTGTATTCGTGCGAAGAGGTGACCGTAGGAGGATGTTCTCATTGAACATTTTTCAGCGATAAACGGAATACCAAACGAACTATCGATTAATAGGATCGCGTTATACGCGAATAAAGAAAGTCAAATATTTGAATGAAATTAAACGAATCGAGCGGGGTTCGTTCGGAAGCAAGGTCCATTGTTTAAATCGTAATCGAATCATTACGATCTGTAAATATAGAGGTAGTCGCAATAACGCCGATACGTCAGCGCCGCTGTGTCAACCGACAGCAGTAATTTGCAGCGAGCTCCAATATTTTCGCGAAATCGCTTCTAAAGCGCGGACCATGGTACAACGCATTCCCCGTTATCGAACTCGCGAGTTAATTACAAGCCTCATTTTACGAAAGGTGCCGCGTGTCGTCGAACCGACACGCGAGTTATCAACCCCCGACATCGTTCGCCATCCCTTTTCCTTCTTTCTCAGCATGACGACGTACGATACGACATCGTCCCTTGTCCCTTGACTGGCCTTAAATCTTCTAATGTTTCAAAATCATATTTCACCGTTCTTCTCATTCGTCTTCGTCGATGGAAAATACACGGCCGGTCATACGGACGAAATATTGTGTGATATTTATTCCCTTCGTGCATCACAACGAACTTTATGTAACCGTGTCTACTTATTTTTCCGAGGCACGCTCACCAGGCGATCTTCCTACGACGTCGTCGTCGTCGTTCGGCGAAACGAACGACGGGGGGTTTCCGGTTAATGCCAATCGACGCTAATAAAACGAAACCATTAGCCGGCGCCTGAGTATCTTCTAAACGATCATCTTCTTTCAGTGGATGAGCTTGGCGCGGGCTCCTTGGAACTCGAAACGGCCGATAGGATGGAATAGAACGAAGAAGTAAAGGGGCAGCTGGGGGCAGAAACAGACAACAGAACCGAATCCACTCCCGGAGCACTTTCCATTCCGCGGCTGTACGCTTCTGACCCTCTCTCTCTCTCACACACACACACACACGCGCGCGCGCGCGCACACACACACACTTTCTCTCTCTCTCTCTCTCTCTCTCACACACACACACACTCTTTCTCTCTCTCTCTCTCTCTCTTTGCGTTGGAGCTGTTCCGGGGTTGAGGATGCATACAGTGTACCATCGATTGGCGCGATGCAGTATAGCTATTGGATGACTGAGGCAGCACGATGCACAGGAACAGAAGAGGAGCCGAGAGGTTACTGTTCAGGGTTTGATCAACTGGTCTGCAGACCCTATTTCCTCTTACTATCAGGAGGAAATTGCCACTTCATCAGTTGGATAGCGCGAAAGATTAATGTCCGTCGCTCTCTTGTCATTTACACAGTCGGGACCAACCGACAGCACTCGCCGCGACTCTGATGGAACTTCGGGAAAAAAGCGCGCCCTGACCATAACCCGATACTCCATCCAGCAACGTATAGATATAAGGGTAGTCTTTTGCTATCATAACGCTAAAGTAGAACGTGGTCGTGTCGTTAATTTTGTCCAAAGATAGTTCAGTTAACAGGTTCGGTGTAGATTTTCGATCTGTGATATAAACCTTTGTCGTAGACGAAGATCACAGAAGGAAAATACGATAAACACATTCTTGCGAAACGAATATTAGTTGAGTATGAATTTATAACACGTCTCGAAAAGCTATTTAATTTTGATTAACTTTCACTTTCTTCGTTAGCCGTTTTGTAATAAATATACTTTGCAATGTAATTTTTCATTTTCTTATCTGATAAGGTAATTTTTAAATATTAGACTTTTTAAATATTAGATTTTAATATAAATATTAGTGTAGTATCGTAAATATAATATTATAATAATGATTTATTTACGATGAATGGATTGTACAGATGTTGATTAATCACAATAACGTATTATGGTCTAGACGACGCAATCGTTAATTTGTAACTCTCGTCACAATGGATCCAATGCTCTCTCTCTCTCTCTCACACACACACACACACACACACACACGCGCGGACCACATTCTCACGACAACGCTGGCAACATTCTCACTTCTTGATTTGCACTCTCTGACTCCTCAAAATGGTACTGCCCGCCCTTCGACCTTTTTTTGTCTTCTCTCGGAGACGACCCCTCACTACTCTCGGATCACGCCACCGTTCGCGCCTATGATCGGGTATGCACCTTCCGTGAGTATGTGGAAAAAACGGACCGAAGACGAATCGACGTTTCTGGAACTATACGCTGGTCGCTACATTGCATGCATTTCGCCGGTCCTATACGACGATCTGTCTACGGCAATGCATTATACTATCCCGATATCTTTTAGGCCTTTTATCCACGATACTACATTAGATATAATCGCAATAGAAAAACCCTGTAAAATATTCATATGGACAGTACAGAATTCAGCGCTATTCGCTGTTTTTCCGTAATTAAATATTCCAACGCAGCTTTTTCCAGAACAATATTTTCCACGCAAGTTGTAACTCGTTAAATAGCCGCGAAACAAGTGTACCGTTTCGTTTCGTTTTGCACGTTGTTTTGTTGATTGATACAGTATTGCATCCGCCGTTGTTTTAACAGAGAAACTTTTCATAACGCGACGAAAACAAAACCAGGAAAACGTAAAATTCCATTGCCATCGTATCTTCGGAATACAAATAAGCGCTGCTTCGGATAGTCCGATCTTTAGACGTATTTACATTTTAAATTCGAGAAAAACAGGATACAATAAGATGTCTGTAATTATGTAGGAAAATATAACAGTGGGATAGTAATGATGCACTTTGATGCTTTTGGCAAACGATGGACAAACGAACTGTTTACACTACAACTCGTCACTATACAATCTTATTCGAAAACCAAATAATAGAATTGAAATAATTACGCCCGAAGGAATGAAATAAAGAATATAGAGGAAGGATACGGTGAGTTACCTTTTTTCGCTTTTCACAGGAGTGTGGTTTTAAAATTCAGTACGTCGTCAATTAATCCCAGTGATAAAGCGACGTATCCATACAAAATTGCATAAACGCAATTACAAGACGCAAATAAAATTAACTTATCACTTTATCAACCTACAAAATATATATCAGGATGATGAATAAAGATCAGGAAGTGTAATACCACAAATCAAGGACATAAAGAAAAGATTCTGTAATTTAGAGAAAACTGATGCCAGTATGCTACAAATATTTCAATTACTTCGAACATGATTCACTTTTTAGGAGATAAAATTAATAAAAAATATTAAGTAAATCGTTGGGATCCTCTTTCATAATTATGGTGTCAGAGCTTACCATTCTATGAATTGAAAATCAAACAACCGTTAACGCAACGTGGATCCTTCGAACACTAAAATAAAGAACATCAACAAAAATGTATTTATCTGATCTTACTTGTATGAGTTTTAAATATCAAAAATTCGGCGTTCTATCGTTTTCGTTATTATTCAAACGTTTTCACAGTGTTTGTACGAACTAAACGAATCGAGGTAAGATATCAGACGAAAGCAGAAATCGTGTCTCGAGTACGGCGACATTTTTCCTTGGTTCAGCATCGCGCTACAGCTTGCAGAAAGACAGACTTGAGGTCGAGGAATCCCACTGCCCCCCGGGACCGGCTATAAAATCTTGTTGCTACTTCGTCCTTGGAAATGGGCACTGGCCAGGAACTGAGCAAATGGTTATTACACCGTGAAACAGGGAACGGTGAGGACTTATCATACCAAGGGGAACCGCAGAATAAGTCGAGCCAAGACACCCGGGGATTCCGTGCGAAGAAATAAGCTTTCTCGGTTACATCCACTTTTCCTTTTTAATTACGATCCTGATCCGTTTAAAAGATATCGCTGGAATATATCTCGCGCCTGACATCGTATTCCAGGTAAAAAGAAGGAATAGAAACGAATCATGTTCGAATGTAAAGGACTCGCTTAAATATAGCCTTTCGAGTGTATGCCAGGATGTTCACGATGGAGGTTTAATCACTACTATTAGATTAATATCGGGAGAGGAAACAAACTTGGATTGTAATTAAAAGATACGAGGCCACGCGTGCTCTTGGACATTTGCATCGACCTTTTTGAGTCGATCGAACTTCGTTTCGATTATATCCGTTTCTCTGCAGCGTGTATTCTTTTTTTTTTCTTTAGAATAGTCGACACTGAGTATATGGAGTTTAGAGCAGATGCCATCTAGTTTGCGCGTAAAGTAACCTGTTAACTGGGTCGTTTCGTTTGGATGGTTAAGGAATCATCTTTTAAAATTACTAGATTACTCCACATCTACATTAGAGTATATATTTCCTAAATTAATGATTTTACATATAAATATCTCTTTCATAATCGTAATATGCCTCAATCGATACATCAAAAAAGTATATAATTCTATCAGAAAAGATCAATAGATATGTGCTCTACGTATCCATCTGCAAAGAAGTTAATCACGTCAAATCATATCCCCCTCGAAACCGTTCAACCTTCATCCGAAACATCTGCCGGTATCATTGACAGTTTCGAAGATATGGATTTAAATTAGACATTCTGTACGCGTATCACGTGTCAAGGACTGGGAAAAAATTTGAACATGCAGATCGAAGATAAATCGACGAGATGTCATTTTTCTTTTTGAAAGGAAAAAGTCACATACGGGGCAATAATATCGCGTATCGAGCAAGGACACGGTACTGTCAGAAATGAAAAGTCTCCGGTGTTTCGTCTTATCCGAGGAAAGCGTTCAGAGAAATCGGCTCATCGGTATCTGGATGGCCGCGTTTTGTCTCTTTGGATGCAGGTATAACAGGACGCGTGACTGGTATTTTATACTTATCGCGAACCCTGGAGAAATCGGTATCATTTATTCGATTGACGCGTGTGATCGATCATCCATCTCGTTCTTTTTTGTTCTCGTATTATTCTTCGTTCATAATGGTGAAATCTCAGTAAAAAATATGCAAGTCAAATATATATTATAATATTTGAAGTTATACATTGTATTAGTCAAGTGTTATCATGCTCTAACGAGAGACGACTAAATTTTACTAACGTATTTACAATAGTCTCCCGTTTCATTTCCGTGCTAATGAAATTTCAAAATATTTTATATAATACAACGTAATATATTGTTGTATGTTTGTGTATGATGTCTTTAAGATATATGACATCTGTGTGTGCAAGATGTATTATTCTGAGGTGTAGTTGTTGTCCATGATACTTGTAGCTGCTGGTTGAAGATGTAGAAGACGTCGCTATAAGCTACTGCTGCTTTCTTCTCATCTATGTACCATGGAAGAAAAATCGGACTCCGGTCGCCGGAATTCGAACCCGGGTCCCGAACGTTCGTAACCTAAGGCGTTAACAACTGCGCTGCCATCGTCCGACACTAGTTAGTGTCGAGTGGTGGTATTTGCTGTTGAGTGCCGCCACATATCGCTAACGCTAATGTAATATCGGAAAATAAAGATATAAATTTTTTCCCGATTGCTTACAATTTATTAATATTAAATTGAATATACAAATATAAATTGGACAGAAACGATGTTTGTTTAACGGAAACTAAATGCAATACTCGTATCTATATCAAATAACTTTACAGTTATTTGGCCACTTTCGTCACAACGAATCTAATACACACTCTCTCTCTCTCTCTCTAGCAACTCGATCAATTCTCTCGACTCTACTCTTCGGTGTCTCGATTAATTCTAACGACTCTACTCTTCGACGACTCGATTAGCTCTGACTCTCGCAACACACACACTTTTCGACTCGCACACTCTGACCTTTCGGTCGTCCCACCTTGAAACACGAAACCGTCCTTCTGATCTAACGTTTTCTATTGTTTTTCTCATACCTATGTACGAACTAGGTGATTTTAGTCACATAGGTGCTCTTAAATGTAAACGAACCACAGAAGGATGACGTACACGGTTTTTTCTAATTTCAACCGACCTCTAGTTTAAATTACTTTATGATATTACACTAATATGACATCTATGCGGGAACCTTGCGGATGACGTAGTATTCGTAAAAAGCAGAGACAAAGCGAGCCCGTGCGGATAAGACCAGAACAAATCGTTGTTTTCTTATAAGTTAAATCTTGTTTTTTTATTTGAAACACCTTAATTAGTAAAATTCAGCATAAAACAGACGCTACAATATTCATAAAATATTATTACAACTGTTTAAATACTTTCGTGGGCCACTGTATTATTAAATCATGCTATAAACAGATAAATCATTGTTCTACAATAATATACAAGCCAATCCTCTACAAGGAATGTGACGATATACTTGAAGAAAGACGAGCAAAAATAAACGAGATCAAACGACTCCAATCATGTACATCTGACGAGCGAACAGCACGTCGGAAAATGTTAGATTTTTGGTTCCTTTCCAATTTTCTCCAGCATCAAGCATGAAGCAAGTCGCGAGGCGGGTCGCTTAAGCCGGTCGCGCACTTTTTCTCGAGAAATAGTTGGGATTGCGAGCCGACACTTGGTCAGAAAGAGTTTGAAAATGAGACCGCACGCTTGACCGCGTCAAATCAAACGTGCTTTGATCATCCGAACGCATTTTGCCTCGGATTCGAATTCGGCTTAAGCTTAAGCGATCGTTTCTAACGAAAGAAAAGGTCGCGAACAGTCCGGCTCCGATTTCGATAAAACTTTTTAGGCTTGAAAAGCAGACAAAAACCGGTAGACACGTATTCCTCTTTTTCTTAATTGCGGTAATTCAAGTTTAAGAAGTAAAATTATCCTCCAAAGATCATACCCTTAAAAGCTAACTCAGAAACGGTTGCAAATAGGAAAAATATTTTTTAACAAAAATTCAATGCTTTCTAACACGTTGGAGGAAAATTCTCGAGTTGGCGCAAATTAACGAGCAATGCAATGTTCGTTTGGAAAAATACAACGATTGTGCTTATTGTAGACAAACGGACAACCATATGTAGACTTTGGTTTCAAACGGAGTCATTACAAACGGAGTACCTGGACTACGGATGTTTATGCATTCATGGATAATTTAAAAGTGCAACAGTTTAGAGAATGCACATACCATGTATAAATATGTAAAATATTCAAGACAAAGTGCTCAATTTAGTAAGTGATAGGAGCGAAAGAAATTTCTATTTAAACCCTATTGTTTTAGTTACGTTGAATATGAATATAAAATATGAATACATAAGTATAGAAATATAAATTTGTATAAACAGGAGTAATTTATTAATTATTAAGTATTTCCACACCTTAAACTCAATTAATGAAGTATTTAAAGGATTAACGAACGTTCCACTACCCGGAATAGTTGGAAAATAAGGGTTCTAGGAACGCGTGTGTGTTTCAGACTGGCTAAGTGGCGGCGGCGAGTATACGTATGTGCGGCTGAGTGTTTTTAAGGGTAATCGCTGCATAGAGAGAGCTCCGTATTAGATAGAACAGCGAGTTAAGCGAGTATATGCATATCTAGAGAGAGTTTTGGAGTAAACGCTCTGCTAGAGTTTTTAATGGGCGAGCTTGAAGGAGGTGAAACTGTTGTGTTTGCATTCGGTTCATTATCGCGACGTTATGTTTAATTTTCTGAGGAAAAAATGTTATGAGAATAATAAGCTTCTACGTTGCAGCAATATCTCTATTTAGCAGTTGTATATACAGTCAATTATACGTCCCATTACGAAGGAGTCACTTAAGTTTTAAGCCACTTATGGAAAAAAAGATTAACTTTTTACTGAAAAATCAGTACGAGAATGGTTTTTATCAAAACCCTTGAGGATTATTACCCTGTTTGAAGCGTTGTACTGTAAACTATTTATATACGTACTTAGTATTATAAAAATCTTATCCATTATGTATATACAATAAAATTAAAGACGGTTTACGTCTATCATTTAATAGAAAGAAAGAGCAAAACAGATTTTTTAAATAAATAAACGAATCTAGGCGTTATCATAGACAGATTTTAAAATAGACACCGTCCTCGAAGAATAACAGTTATTGGAAGATTCAATCCAGCGATTTTTCATCGAAAACATTACGTTTTTCACAAGATAAATATAAAAAAGAAAAACCGTATGCAGGAGCTTAGGTAATTTCACGTAGAATAACTACGTAAAACTTCAGCCAAATTGGTTCAGCAGTTTTTGCGATATTTCTGCTACCTTTTCCGAATACGCAGTACCGAGAAAAGGCTGAATTTACAACTCCATAACATCGTTGTTTCAAGGAACGTTTACGTAAAATTTTGTAGAGATATTCTAGTAGGAATATCGTACCACCAGATAAAAGCGTATTTTCTGAAAAATCAGCGCTTTTTCCACCTCTTCGAACATTTCGATCTTTACGTTGTTATATATCAGAAACAACCCCCATTCTTTCCCTCTGAATAGACCATCACCAGAAAAGAACATGATAAATATATTTTTATTCATTTTCTGATTTCAGTGTCACTTCATCATTAAAGAGGAGAATTTTAATACGATATAATTAAAAATGAAAACCTGCTTGCTCTAAAGGTGCAAGGGTAATAACTGGCAAGTGGACGAAGTTTTACAAATACAAGATGGGATATACAATTACTAAGACGAGCAATATTTTAATGTTATAATAAGAGGTGTCTTTTAAATTTTGAAAAGGGTGAAAAAACGCATGTTTAACATGAGAAGCAAATAGGAGCGAAATTTTAGTAATACGTTACTGATTGACAACGTACTGAATTTTAAAACTATTGTGCTGGAAGAAGTAAAGAATGTAACCTATACTGTAGGGTGCAGTCTTCAAATAAACGTGTTTATATTGAATATAAATTCTGATAATAAGTACATCTCGATTTTCAAACGTTTCATTCGTTTCAAGCATGGCTTTGCTCGAACAATTCAACAATGTTAATACCAAACGATATAAAAGAACCGCTTTATCTGAACGTCAAACTTTATACTCGGTTACACGTTTCACGTGTGCTAGCGCGACACGTCAGAGCCGCAGCTTTCAAGATTTTTATCGTGTTTGGAGCTCAGACAGCAATGTACAACGATATAAATACGCCAGAACAAAATCCAATATACGCAGACGGAAAAAGCGTAAACTCGTCGCCGAGAACGGACCCGGTATCCGAGCCGAACGTGTGCCCAACGTGTGTTCCGGCGTGTCACGTTGGAAAACGCGTACACACACGCGCGTTAGAACACGGCGAGACCATATTCGTGCCGCAAGAATCAAAAACACCTGCGTGCGAATTACGAGGTGACTGGTATATCGCAATATCAAGTCGGAAATACGAGCGTGCCCGTAAATCCCCTCCTCCGCGTTTAATATGTAAACGACCCCATTAATCAGAAAAATCGAGGCACGCTCTAGCTTATGTCCGATAATATATCAGATCGACGAGAATCACTTTTACTGGCTATGATAATTTATATCCCTTAGAAATTTTTCCAAAGATCGTATTACAATTCGCGCCGCTGCCGTTCGATCGTCCGGAAATATTGGAAATATTGACGCTTAATTATTGGCAGCCCGTAAATCAACAAAGAATTATAGAGGTGGGGGTTAACGATAACGCTAATAGGTGAAAAACGCCCTCGTTCGAGTAATTTTTATTAATTGGCTGTCGTACATCATTTACCAATGCTCGATACGGCCGTATTATTAAAAGAGATCGTGATTTGTGATTAATGGTGGTTTTGCCAGTTTGAGTGTACATCGTCGCTCGTAAATGTTGGAATACTTATAGGAAACGAAGTGAATCTGGCAGTTATTAGGAAATTGGTGTAACATACAGCGTACATGTTTTTAAATCTAATTCGTCTCGATATTTTTCTATGGAGTTTCATTTAATTCGATATCTTTCTATAACTCTCGCAGATGAATTTTTGCATCGATGATCTTTCGTAAATACAAATTATTTGTGAAATTTTCTTCGCTAATCTGAGCAATTATCGCATTTTATACAACATGTAGATGTCCTCATATTTAGACTATATTTTCACATACGACGCACACCTGATGTACATAAGCGATAATTCTAAACTTTATCCAATATTTATCGGTGTTATTAAACGAAAAAAAGAAGAAAAACTCGATAATAACTACGAAATTGCGTCCCCGGGAGATAATCTTAAAACGTCAGCGAGTGCTCAAAAATTCTGAGAAAAGCTCGGTGTCCTGTTTTCCCTTCGGAGGACAGCGATGTTCCTCCGCCGATTTCTCGGTAAATATTACATTCAGCGTAACGTTCTTAAGCGTCGTTTTCCATAGAACGTGCCGGCTTTAAAGCGAGTGAACGGACCCGCCACACCGGTGCATCCTTCTTCACCGGATCACGGTTTGTGCATTCGGAAGGATATCCCTGAAAACTTGAAAAATCTCAGAGCAACCGACGACGTCGGCGGCGCGTCATCGACACAAGGAATCCTTGAATTTCATTATTCAGATGAGCATCGTTCCGTGACTGATCGATCGCGGGCCAAAGTGAGTGCAGAATTACATGAATAATCTATGTCGCCCTGAGTGCCGGATCCTCCTCTTTCGGGCTTTCAGACCATATCGCCTTTGAGCCAATTCATCCACTTCCGGTAGAGCGCGGCACTTCCTTACCTTTCTCGCCACTCTTTCTCGCGCTTTCCCTTTGGCACACGATGGCACGTGTACGCAGTGATAGCACACGTATGTATATGCGTACGTATACACGCGATGAACAGCAAGGATGATTCTTGATGCCAAAAATTCCGCCCGGGCCATCACGTTCGCTCAACTGCACAAGTTTTCTCGTGATCGTTTGCGTTCGCTCCATATTCCAGGCCGGTCATGATCGTCGAGCAAAAATTTGCCTGCGTGCACGCTCGCGATCTTCGAAGATTTCGGAAACCCTTTCTGATTGTACACGCTTCAAAGATTCTGCTTACGTAATCTTTTATCAAGTCGACGCACGCTTTGAGCAACCCCAAAGAACGCGATTTCTCAAGGCTCTCGGGGTTGGAGATGGGTTTGCCAAATATTTGTGAATTATTGATGGGGTGATGCTAGTGTTGTGCAATGTGGCATGAAACTAATGAAATCTCGTGTAAATATACTTTCTAGAATAAATTTTGTTAACTCTGTTGTTCTCTCCGGGTCTATGTTCACCGAAGTGGATACTACATTTTGATAGATTTTTTAATGTTTGGTTTTAATATTCATTACAATTTCACTACCTTCTATATGTATTTTATGCTTTTTATGAATACTAAAGGTTTTTGAAAATAAAATATCCGAAGAGGCACGAAGAAAGTGAAGATCCAGGGATAATCGTAAAATACTAACAGTTACAATTTCCCGATATCGGATTAACAAATTCACTGCTGATCGAAGTTCACCCATAATAGCGTATATTAACTAATAATTCTCGCACAAAATTTATTCCGGTATTTTACATTTTTTCACGTGTGCACACATTACATGAATTATTATGGGAAAAACTTTTCTTCTGATTCAGCAATATTTAATTTACCATTTACTTCCAAAATACTAAAAGTTCGAAACAAATACATACAATGAACTTATTACTAAAGAAAAATTGGGACCAAACAAAATAAAGCGTTAACCTCATCGAGTGATTAACGAATACTTCTACGCCACGTGTACAAAAATTATTAGATTAAATATGCGTTTCTACTCGATTATTACAAATTTATTACTCAAACGAGCACTTATTTTATTTATTTTTTATTGATATTATTGTTTTCAAGTAATAAAAGGTATAATGAACTATTTAGCAAACTGGAAAATTTTGTAAATTTATAAAAAGCGTTATTATCGCTATTAAACACGCACGAGGAATATTATTCAGCTGACGCGATGCTTAGTGTAATTAGGGCGATAAACATGGATGGTTTATGGGCAAGCGTCAATGAGTTACACGAAGGTTGCGATCGTAGTTGCATAAATTGATTTGAAATTCATTGTCTGCAGTAAAACAACGATCGGCGCCCGCATTAAGCTCCATGCAAATGAACGTGGAACAGAATCACAGGACAATGTTCTACATTATCGTTTACATCGTTAATACCCGTTGCGCCCTGTTCGAACCGTTTCAGACATTCGACGCTCTGATTTATTTTTAAAGAACGCCGCCGTTCAAACGGAGCCGCAATGATCAAACTTATCTAAAAGCAAACATTTATTAATCCTAGCCTAATTTTTTAAATGCCACATTACATTTCTGCAATCTTTAATCGCTTTATTTAATTAACTGATTTAAGGAAATAAATTAAATAAAATTGACACGAGGATTAACATTTAAAGTCATTTATAGTCTAACTCAAGATTGTTTGAAAATCATTTCAATAACATTTAAGACCATTGGAAAATTGTTCGAAGTAATTGAGAACACTAAAAATTTGAAAATTGTCAGCTCATCCAAAACCATCTAATATTCAAAAGTCATTTCCTTGATTTGTCATTTCCTCAAAAATAATACTGCATCACCTAAAGTCCATGTACCAAATACATTTTCAATTGTATAAAACATAAAACATAAATTGACAGATGGTCAATTTCGATATCACATTTCCCGTCCGTGAAACAAATTTCAACAAGCGACATTTCAAATAAACCAAAAGTCAAATTGTTCGGTACGACAGAGCAAAAACGTTGCTTCTTCGAAAATATGCACACGCGTTCTAACAAACGAGTCCGCGGTCGTAGTTTAACATGCACACAGAGTTCTCAAACTCTGCCAGCAATATTTTTTATTCCTTATTTTTCCATAAATTCATTTAGCCGATGTGTGCCCTTACGTCGCGCAATTTGTACTGGTTTACAGGCGCGGTAACAATAAAACTTCGGTTAAAAACAATTATTTATCCGAGTCCCGCTGTTCCGCGCAATGAGGGAAAATGAGTCGAAGTTATAAATAGTAGAGCCCCGCGGGGTAGGCGACCGTATTTCTGGCTATACTATGGGAAGGATAAAAGGGGAAGATCTATGGAGGACAGAGGAGTCCACGGATACGGAAAGAAAAATAAATCTATTTTTTCAGTTTCGCTCTTTTGTCTCGCTCGACCGTTGCACCGCGCGGGCCCGAAGAATTACAGCGCGGCTCTTAAGTTACCGGATGTGATTAGAGGGAAAACCCGCAGAAATGCGATACCCGGTTTTCAGACGCCCTCTGATATACTCGACGGAAAACTGCAACAAGCTGCGTGATACATTTAAAACCGTTTGTATCCCGTCTGAATGTATGTGTATCCACTGGTCGCCGTTAAAACTCTCTCTCGTTGAAAATTTCGCTGTTATAATTACGTTTTTAATTCAGTCGCATTTGCAGACGTTCACTCGCCGGTGAAAATTACGAGAAATAAAAGGTAACGGTTTACTTTATCTTCTAATAAACAGTACCATAGCGCAATCGTCTGTTTCTCTTTTCTTTATCGTTGATTATCTGAGAATGAAGACTTGAAACAGAAATATTAGTTATCTATCATAGTTGCAGATGTATAATAATAAAATATATCTATATCATTTTCGACAAATAAGAAGCTTACGTGGCATGTCGAGGAACGTGTGTCCAAAGAAGTAGCCGTTTAGCGATTAAAAATATCGTTCACCGACGAAGAAACGAGCGCTGTCTCAACGACGGGTATTAATCCCCGCAAAAAATAAATTGATCGGAAGCTGCTCGACGTGAGACGACGTTACAGCTTGCGACGATCGCTTCCAATTTCCAAACGCGTCCCCCGGGGACACGATATCTTCCGCGAACTACCCCTTTCCTCGTGGTAACTAACAATTGCGACTGCGCGCTAACTTCCACCTATTCGTCATGGTTTCCCGTAAGGCAGAGAAAAGAGTAGAGGTGAAAATGAAAAAGGGAATGGAAAAAATTGTTCGCATTTGTAGATGTGTAATGCGCAAGTATAGTAGCACGTTCATCGCACTGTTGCGATAAAAATAGTTGAACATGGTTAGCAGGAATCGAAAATTATGGTCTACCCTGTTCGAGGCCGGTGGACGACCAGTGTACCTAACGTTGGCAATATCGCCGTCTGGCGAACCGCACATTACAACTTGCCGATCCGGTACGATGTTAACCATCCTGTATATACGTGTGTCTCCACCCACATCGCGTGCCCTCATCCCCCATACATGCCCTTCCTCCTGGTTTGTCCACACCATACACTTTCGACTAAAGTAGTAATGAACGCGTTCTGCAGTTTGCACTCGGCGCAACCCCGCCATTATTACATTGCTCCAGCTAAATAAATTATTCCGACGTGCTACCTCTGCAGCTTTCGTCCTATCGCCATATGCGAGAATGCTCTCGCTACCTCGTCCGCATATCACCTCGAAAATTCCCCACGCATTCTTACTCCCCTGCCTCTTCCTCGACCGGTCCACCCTTGTCAACTCTGTCGTGCTAACAGTCACGGCAATTACAATGTATCGAGGCATGTTTGCCATACATACGAGTCAAACATTCGATCGATGAGCGTTGTAGAAATATAAATTGGTTGTCTTCTTTTATAATAGTACATTAGAATAATAAATCACCATATAAGAGATCAGAAGAGCTTAACACTGTACCATAATCTTAAATTTTGTTTTTGAAAATGCGATACTCGTCTCTTGTTTGTCTATATATAGAAAAGCTAATAGTTACAAAAGATTAGAGAAGTAAAATTTTACCTTTTGCATTTAAATTGATATGATCTTCTAATGAGTTCGCATAACGTGATTTCCTATAACATCGAGTATAGCCACGTAACCTCGTGTTGTCCGCTATATTTCCTAATCACTGAAATCATCTCTTTTATATCGCAATTGCAGATGAAATTCTAAGAAAATACGATAGTATACCGTGTATAGAATCGTATACACACAAAAAAGTGACACATGTACCTTACGTTGTCCACTGCATTTTCTAATCGAGTTACATAAACATTACTTTTCGTATATGCCAAGCCCAAATTAAATTCTAAGGAAATAGAAATCGCCGTAGCACATGTATTAAATCGCTAGATTGGAAATTATTAACAAAAAATTCATTTAATCGTCGCGAATCTACGGAAAGACGGATTGCTCTGGAGGCAAGTGACCAAGACGCTAATTTCCAGGGGAGGCGACAGGAAAACAGGTGCGGATATCGTACGTCCGCAGTTAAATGCAGCAACCGTAAGACAATAATCGCGAGGATAATTATATTAATAACGGATGGAGGTCAAACGCGACTGGCTGGCATGTGCTGGCGTGCATACGATAGTAAATACATCCAGCGTGCGTACGTGCGGAATACATATGCACGAAGCTATGTCGTGCTTGGTACGTAACTCACCAGGATATTGGATACTCTGTTATCATAGTAAACCTCCATCCCTTACTGAAGCCGGTGACGACGTAATTATCTCTAGTAATTAAAGTACACACCTACTTTGCTCGATATTGGCTCTTTAGAGCCTGCCGTGGACGAAGTGTACGGAATTATGGAAATCATAAGCAAACAACGACGTTTAGATAACGTTGCATAAGAACGATACTGACCATCCAGCGATCCTAACGGACCCCGTGTCTCTCGGTTCTCCGTCGAGATTGCACAACTTTCACGGAAAACATTGGTGAAGAGTAGATTATAAAGATGCAGATCGTTACGAATATTCCAGTTTTCTATTGATATACACAAAGTATTTATTCTCAATTCTCTCGAGGTTAAAAGCAGAGCAATTCGTCGCAAATTGAACATCCTGGAAATGTAGCTGAGTTGAAGAGGCAGTAGCAGTTTCAAACAGCGAATTACGTAAATGGATATGTTTAAGAAAGTATGTGCAAGCGGACAAGTTAAATACATCAGAGTTTGGAGATACTTGATACAATTGGAATATCGAGGATAAAGATCGACGAATAGTAATTGCAAATGGAAATGATATTCTATGTTTTTAAGTAACATAGCTTTATAAAACTAAATGTATTTTTACATCGTTTTCTTCGTTTTCCCCATATCGTATTTAACTTTCAACTCCCAGATGCCTATATTTTAAAATTTTAATATATTAACGTAAACGTCCGTTTATAAATATCAGAACATCTGTTGGTCTTGTACTCGGTTATTCACGTTGATAAGGAAATAATTAATTAGTTAAAACTTTATATTTTTACATGATAACGATCCAAAATACATGAATATCTTGTTTTACTATAAGTGTTCTAATATTGTACTTATGAATATAGGTGTGTGTACATGTTAATATCTATCGATTCGTATCCATTTTATAAGGCGAGTATTTCGATCAGCATAAATGGAATACGTTCGTAAGATTTTTTACTTTTGGATGGCTCTGCTATTCTCATAGATTGCGATCGATGTGGGACAGCAAACAGGGAAGGCAGTTACTCACGTTATACGATGAAAGCATTTGGCACCTGAAGCCTTGCATTTGCAGATTTGTCTGCGTCTCCCCTAGACGTTCGCCATTCTCCTTTCTGGAAAATTGTAATGCACCGTCTTCTTGCCGACCACCAGCTTTTAAGGGATTTATCGAGCTCCACATTAAATGGCACTGATCTTAGTAAATCCAGATGGAATTCCCGTGTTTCCGCCACTTGGCGTGGCTTCCAGGATTTGGCGGTAACCGTCGTATCCCTACGCCAAAAATCGATTTATTCGCATTAATCGTCGGCTTGCGGAGTGCACGACATATTTCCATATTAGGATTAAGTGCCCCGTCCCGAAACGACGGACAAAAACGCGATGAGAAATGTCCTCGATAACGATGAGCTATCGGTTGTAATACGAATGTCGGGACGCTTTCTCGTTTCACGCGAAACGTAGTCTAACAAATAAAACTCTGTTTCAACCCTGTAAACGTTATAATCTGTGTAACAACCACGAACGTAATATCGACAATTTCATGTTCGTTCGACGAACATGAAAGATTTAAACTTTCAGTAGGTGCCGCCAGTTTTATCTTCATCGTCTAAACTTCTAAACGACTCATACTTCGTGAAGTGAGATCTCAATCAGCCGTTTTTAAAAATTAATCTTCTAATCTGTGTGTCTGTAGCAAACATGAATTAGGAAAATATATTATATTAACAACGTTTAATATATAATTGTATCCGGTTATCTCAATAAATATAAAAGTTTGCACATTAGTTATCACGCAGATTTATGTAAAGCTAGCATATTAGCAACCTTAAACGCTATGTCCAAAGTTCGCATTCAGTCCGGTCAGTTCGCCACTCAAAGTGGCTTTGTGAGAACAAAGGATTAGGACTGTGTGCACAGCTATTACGGTTACAAGTCCCAAAGCTAATGAAAACGGGATTGTAATTAGTCCAGCAACAATTATATATTTTACGTAAAATAACCTTCCTCACTCGCCTATAGTTTCTCGACTATGAATTTCTAAATAATTTTATATTTAAGGAAAACAATACAGCCAACCATTACTACCTTGCTTTATTAGGAAAGATCGCAATATAACTCGAGACCATAATTCTATTTTACAATTAATTATAATGTACAAATCATCTATAGAATATAAACTAACTAATGGAAAGGAACAGAAAAAACAAACAACTGCCAATTTTTCTCATAGAACACTGGCGGTAAAAATCAAGATTTCCTGAAAATGATGTCGTTACTCAAAGATTTTATTCTCTGGCATAATGCAAGATGACCGAATAAAAAACCGTGCTAGAATGACCAGCAGGTTCGGTGGACTGGCGCATCTCGCGCTTACGTTTCTTCCAGTAGAATAGAAAAGTGGGTGGAGAATAGACACAGTGGAGGTAGTAAGTGGGCTAGTAAGTCTCGCGATAACAGTTATAAATGACCCTCTCGAAGCACGGCGCCGTACCACCCAACCCTCAGCTATGCGCCAGACACTGGCTGCTCCGTAATCTAACACATGCCCGGACAATATAGTCGTAAAAGGTACTAAACAAACATACGCTAAGTGGCCTGGTCGCCGCGTGTGCGCAACTATACCACGGCTGTTTACGTATCCTTGATCGATAATCGTATATACGTGGGATATTGTGCGGTCGCAAGTCGATCCTTCCTAGGAGAGCTGTTACACTACGGATGCTACTTTTGTGAAGAACATATATCTCCGTTTCAAGCGTAATTTTCGCTGCAACATGCCCGGAGTACTTTACACTTCCGCAGTTACTCCTTTGACATAATTACGATGTTTTCTAGACACGCGACCATTGTCTGAAACATGAACGTGGTTTTGTACTGTGATCGATGCTCTAGGAAAGGCTAGAGGATTTTTCTACTTTACGAGATGCTAAATTGACAGAGTTGAGGATTCAATTCAATTCTATGAGCATCGTTATAGATTTTTATAATAAAACTTTAATCCACAATGGTCCTACTCTTTTACGAGTGCTGCGTGGAGTGATGTCGATGTTCTACCCTTTCTTGCCTATCGATTGTTACGCTTCGCTTTTAATTAACCTCTTACGAGCATATAGCGTTAAGTAGGTTGTCTTTGAGTGTTCAATTCCTTTCCTGGCAGTACCTATTGATCGTATTTGATGAATAATATACAAACTGTTAAGTATATATAAATAATATTCTCTTTTTTATAAATTTGCAAAAGCAAGAAAGGTTAGATGATGAATATTATATATTATAACAAAATGTTCAAACATCTACGATTAATTTAATTATATAAAACAGCTTACAAGTAAATCAATGAAAAATACTTCCTACAAAGTTGCATTTGATAAACATTGCGTCTGATAAAAGATTGTACGTATTGAGAAGAATGCACGTCAAAGTGGCTACGAAACATATAAAAAATCATGATACAGTACACATCATTTTACCGTAGAAGAAAGGATGTATCGAATATATTGAATTCTTAAGTATCATGAAAAATATCTCTATCGTAATTATACTAATAAAAAATTTGTATAAAATACCATTTCATAATGATGTTCTGTGAATAGTATTCCAAAAGAATTGCAAGGGTGCATTTGGCTTCTACTACATTATAGTACAGAGTGCGCTACCTGACGAACAAGATTCATACAACGTCGGTAATTCATTTTTAAGAAATCTGAATTAAAACGTTCAAACAAATAATATTTACTACCTAATTAAAATACAAAAGTAAAAAACAGCTAACAATTCATTTTAGTTACCTTTATGAACGCATTGAAACGAATACAACATAAATCCACTGAAACAAAACAAAACGAAAACAAATCTTAAGACGAAAAATGCTTGTACGTGATTTGGTACAGACTGAAGGCGCCAACCTGTGGACGATTTGAAAAAGATGTGCGCGCATCGTTAATGCGCATGCGCTGAGATGTGAATTTGTAACAGACGAAATACATTGAAGTGCAAACTGGAGCAAGTGTCATGGCGCTAACTTCGGATATCGATTTTGGTCCAGTGGGATGCAGAACGCTCATTTTCTACTGATAAGGTTTTCCACTTGTCACCTGGAAGAAAAATATCTAATATGATATCGATTCTTTTTACATTTAATTAGGTTAACTTAAAAATTATTGTATATGTGTGCATAGGTGAAAGTGTTTCTACTGGGAGTGGTCACTGCCATCTCAATCTTACACAAATTTGTAAATAGTTACATTTAAAATGCGAATATTGACGTTTAGTATTCTTCTTAATGCCCTTCACATTATATTCGGTAAGTGTTTCACCTTTTTACATTGTAAGTGATTGAGAATCATTTAAATTTTTTAAGAATTATATCGTAATGTATGTTTCATGTTGTCGTGTGATTTGAATGCGATGAACTCGATTGTTCTTACATAAAGAGTAGAAATTATGACTAAAAAGATTTGTATTTCTTCTAGGTGCTGTTGGGTTAAAAATTTACGAGGCAAACCCTGACACAAAAAGACTTTATGATGACTTGTTGTCGAATTATAATAGACTTATACGCCCTGTGAAGAACAACACCGAAACCTTAACAGTAAAGCTTGGTTTAAAGCTCTCGCAGCTAATTGAGATGGTATAAAGTCATATTTTGTGATTTTGGTTGTTTTTTATTCAATAAAGGTATTGTTAATATTTTTTTTAATTTACAGAATTTAAAAAATCAGGTGATGACCACCAACGTCTGGGTGGAACAGGTAAGAGCTGCTGAAGAAATATACCTATCTTTATAAACATATTTTATTCACTGTCGATATTATGCATTTTAGGAATGGATCGACTATAAACTACGATGGGATCCAGAAGAATACGGTGGCGTAGAAATGCTATACGTGCCTTCTGAAAATATTTGGCTACCAGATATTGTCCTATACAATAAGTAAGTTTTGATGTATGTTACAACTTATTAGCAAGTATTGAATTTGATAATCATAAAAAGACATCAATTAAATATAATTTCATAGTGCCGATGGCAATTACGAAGTAACGCTTATGACAAAGGCTACATTAAAGTATACCGGTGAAGTATCTTGGAAACCGCCTGCGATTTACAAATCATCCTGTGAGATTAACGTCGAATATTTCCCATTTGACGAACAATCGTGTATTATGAAATTCGGCTCATGGACGTACAATGGCGCTCAGGTTATAATTAAAAAATATCGTTAATCATAAATAATTTTTTTAATACAAATCAAATAGAAATAAATTAATTTGAAAATACAAATAATTGACGTCAATGTTATTTACCAAAAATACTTTGTAAAAATTTTTACTGACAGGTGGATCTGAAACATATGAAACAAGAAAGTGGTAGCAATTTGGTTGCAATAGGAATAGATTTAAGCGACTTCTACTTATCAGTTGAATGGGACATTTTAGAAGTACCAGCATCCAGAAACGAAGAATATTATCCATGTTGCACAGAACCTTATTCTGGTGAGTAAATAAATATATTTGACATCTATATTAACATACAATTTATACAACGATACGAAATGTAAGTGCATTTTGATATAATTCATACAGATATTACATTTAATATTACGATGCGAAGAAAGACATTATTCTACACAGTCAACTTAATAATTCCTTGCGTGGGTATTACGTTCCTTACGGTACTTGTCTTTTATCTACCAAGTGATTCAGGTGAAAAAGTAAGCATTACAGAGAATAATAAATAAACGAAAAGGTATTTATACTGTAAAAAATTGAATTTTTACAGGTATCGTTGTGTTCTTCCATTCTCCTCTCGTTGACGGTGTTCTTTTTACTATTAGCCGAAATTATTCCACCAACGTCACTAGCTATACCACTTTTAGGAAAATATTTGCTATTTACCATGATTTTAGTCACTTTGTCGATATGGATTACCGTATGCGTTTTAAATGTTCATTTTCGGTAAACTAAATTCCATTGTAATAATTCTAGATTAAACATTAATTATAGTATCCTATTTATAAATTACCTAAAGTTACGTATAAATTTCTTATATAGGTCTCCATCTACGCACAACATGTCACCCTGGGTTAGACGAGTATTTTTAAATTGGATGCCGCGACTTTTAATGATGCGTCGGACACCGTATTCAACTCCAGAATATGATGATACGTACATGGATAGTGGATATACTAATGAAATAGATTTTAGGTAATTATACTACTGTTTATCGAATCCTGAAATAGAAAACTTTTCAGGAGTATACATTACAGTTTTCCTGATAGTGTTAGTGATTACCCACTGGAATTGAAAGGAAGTCCAGATGGATTCGAAAGTGTCACCTCGCAGTATAAAAATATACGAGAAGACGATGCCCGGCATATACCGCATGCATCAGGTAAATATTTAAATTACTCTACAATATATAATATAATTAATACAAAATTTTATTAATCAAATGTATTGTGACAGTGCATTCTATGACACATATAAAGAATTACATGATAGCGATTGAAATAAATAAACGTGTATTGGAATTAACAGTAACCCTATAATTCATGGATGTATATGGCGCAGCACGTTATATTACAATTAATGTCATGTAATAGTTTCTGAAATGTACATTAACAATGAGATACTGTTGCAGTCACTGATAGTGAAAATACGATGCCACGACACTTGTCTCCCGATGTCATATCAGCTTTAAAGGGTGTGCGTTTTATTGCTCAACATATAAAAAATGCAGATAAGGATAATGAAGTAAGTTGATCAATAATTCAACAATTCATTGTTTGAATATTCATGTTTTACTTTTGATACTTTTCTTGACAATTTAAGGCTTCAATTCTAAAAATTCTTTTTTAAAAATAGTATATATATATATAACTTCTCGAAATAATATATGATACATTTTTCCCTCATATATTTTTTAATATTTCCAGGTTATAGAAGATTGGAAATTCGTAGCTATGATTTTAGATAGACTTTTTCTTTGGGTTTTTACATTGGCATGTACTGGTGGAACACTTGGCATAATATTTCAAGCACCAAGTTTATATGATACAAGAGAACCTGTGGACCAACAACTTTCTGGAATAGCGTTTCGCAATTCTATGTATCCAAATGCAAATACAATCTCTATCCCTATGCAAGACGTATAAACTTTGAGATTCGTGGAACATATGACTTACGTATAAAAACCATAATACAAAAGTATTAAATTATTAATATTCTATTTATATGAATTTTATCTATTTTATTCCTTATAACTTT
Source organism: Bombus vancouverensis nearcticus (assembly GCF_051014615.1). NCBI lineage: Eukaryota > Metazoa > Arthropoda > Insecta > Hymenoptera > Apidae > Bombus > Bombus vancouverensis. Next base: position 831,631 of record NC_134924.1, read on the forward strand.
AGACCGAATTTCACAAACAGAAAGTCTATAGCAAATATAGTCTAAGCAGTTTTATTAACCCTGATCAACTAAGAAACTTAATAAAGAAACAATTTCAAGAGGACTCAAATTTAATTACATTAATAACGCTAGTAATATAATTAACATATTTATATTAATATAAATATTTGCACCTTTTATTTTCCTCTTTCATTTACATGTCAAGGCTAATAAGAGGCTTATACTACAAAATAAAAATAGTTTTATTATTTTGGATGAAATTCCACAATGATGTTTTCGATAATGAAAAACTATACTAAGGTATCTTATTAATTAGATTTAGTTTGATTTTCGAGACGTTAATTTACATTTTTTCCTTTCATCAATTAAAATAATATGCAATCACTCTCTCTCTCTCTCTCTCACTCTCTCTCTCTCTCTCTCTCTCTCCCCCTATATATATATATATATATATATATATATAGATATATATATATAATATATATAATATATATATAATATATATAATATATATATATATTGATTATACAAAGGAATGCTAAGTTGTTACAGTTAAAAAGAAATATTATTTTGCTCCTTTCTTTTTCTTTAAGTACCAGTTTCAGTTTTAAGTACCAAAAGTAAAAATGTCATGAATTCACTTATACTTAACTTTATGTAGAACTTTTTTTTTTAAATGATCACAGAACAAAAAAATTTTGGTTTTTGTCCTATACAAAATTTGGCAATTTAATAGTAGCAATAGATATAAAATATTCTATTCTAAATCAATTATCATCAATTCTGGTGATTCACTTGTACTGCTAATGGAGCTAGTTTGTGACTTCTTTGGCGAAGAAGTACCACTAGGTATCTTTTTTGTACTTTGTGTTGGTGTGGTACGTTCATCATCATCATCACTGTCTGATATTAGATCAATAATAACAGCTCGTTTCTTTTCCTTTGGAGGTGTAAGATTGCTTTCATCTAAACAGTGATATGATTACCCATTTATATGTAAACACTCATAAACATAAAAACATTTATTTTTAAATATGTCATATCTTTACACATATTAGAATGAAATAAAATCTCACCGAGGTCGACTGTATCCACATCGATTTTACGATCTTGCGAATTTGTAACAACTTTTGTTTCACTCTTCTCCTTATCCTTTTCTTTCTTTAGAACCAAATTTTCCCATGACCCATCTTGCAATAATTGAATTTCATTTACATCTGGCAATAGTTTCTTAGAGTTCAACACTTCTTGAAAGTAGCCATCGATAACGAGATTATCATATAATGCTGGCTTATCACAAACTGGGCAATTCCATGTCGGTTTTCTTTCATTCATTTGAAGGAATAGGGATGCATCAAAACATTGTAAATGTGAACATGTCGATGCACGACATGGTGTACACATTCGCATCTTGCCTAACGGACAAGCTAACGATACTCTAAGCGATGTTGTCGCTATTTCACTATCCGCATCTTCGTTAAGTTTCTCCTTAACTAAAAAGATCATTATTTCAATAGCATTCATTTTCAACAACACCAAATAGTTCTAATTACATAACTACTTACTTAAACCTCTTGTATAATCCGAATGTCGAACTCCCCTACTTTTTAACCTTGATAATAATTCAGCACTTGAAAGCTTTCGAACTAAATATATCGCAATTGCGTATCGTCTGCCGTAGTCTGCCGACCACGTCACGTGAATTTGATTCGCTACAGTAGGAGATAATTTAACTAGAGGACTAATATTGACAGGCCGTGGCGGCCTCTTTGGTTCTACTCCCGGCTTATTAGTAGGTATTGGATTCTGAAATAAAAAATAAAACATTTCATTTGTGAAAGTAAAACATTTTACTATACTTTCAATTTAGGATAAAGAAATAATATTTTCATGTGTATATGTATATGTATATTCTTTATATTTCTGTCTACTAACAGGTAAAGGACATAGTTTTCCATTAACTTTTACTGCAATGCTTGGTGGAAAACAGTCCTCTTGTTCACACGATGTTTCTTGCAAACAAAATCGCATCTGTATCTGAAATAGCCATAACACAGATTGTAGACTCAACAATCAAAAATATAAATTTAACCCCTTAAACTACGATTTACGTTCGAAAATTTTGGATCGATTTACGTTTGGTCCGATCATCTATTGCGGGCTATGCTCGTAATATTTACGTTTGGCCCGATCACCGTACTACGGGCTATGCCCGTAGTTGTAGATTAAGGGGTTAACATTAAGAAACAGACTCTCCCTGTAAAATGTACTTGTACTGTGTAATCCATTTTACTTCCTGCACGACAATCTCGTGAACTTGCTACATCTGTTGACTGCTGTGGTGTTAAATGAAACATAAATGTATTCTCTTGAAGTCTCATAGATCCTTGAGGCATTAAACTAGATGGCTTCAGCAATTCAGCCAATAAATCAAAAAAAGGTAGCTTTCTAAGTCTAACATCTGGATGAACAGGATATTGATTTCTAGGTTGTATTTGCAATGGTGATGGTAAAACTTTTGGTGCATATGGATATGGATTATAGGCTGCACTTGTTGTTTGCTGAAATATTAATATGTCATATGAATATTAAAAAACCACTACAAAAAATAATATAGAAGTTTTATATAATTTTATATAGAAATCACATTACATAACTTACTTGTGGTGTTACGTTGGCATACGCTGTTGACTGATAGACTGGATTTGTTCTAGGTGCTTGAGGTAGAGATGCTTGATGTGCAGGTGGTAAATCCTTTCCACTAGAAACTGAAGACTGTGACTGTTGCTGTTGACTGATAGCTTGTCTTTACATTAATTACAAGTAAAAAACAACATTGTTAAATATATCTTATATAATTAATTATATATGTTCTTCATAAACTTATTTTCTTTGTATTATCTATCTGTTTGTTCTATATATTTACCTTGTTGTGTAATAATTTCTGGAATGCATGTTTTGATCTATTTGTGGCTCCCCAGAACTACCTGTTTGACCATACATTTGATGTGCAGCTAATTGATCAGCTCTAAACAAAATTTTGAAACAAAAAAATGAGTTTGGGACTTTATCTCAATAATCCACTGACATTTATAATACTTAAAGTATAACAATATGCCATAGTAGATATAAAAAGAAAATCATTTTCAACACTTCACTAAAATAAACAAACAAAATAATTAAAAATTTAATAAATGGTGATAGAGGTAGTTAATGATTTAGTACAATCTACAAGAACAATTGTATTGTCATTAATAAATCTTATACTCACTGTATGGATTTATATAATTCACGTATTTTGAGTTGAATTGGATGGGATCTCAAACGTAACAATTCTAGTGCACGTGCTTGTAATTCGTTCTTTCTACCTGATTTATTTCTACCAGCAAAACCAAGAAGCATCTGAAGTTCAGACACTCGAAAACTCAATATCATATTCTGCAATCATAAAATTATAGCATGCATACATTTTATATAATACACTTATTCTAAACTGTTATTTTGATGAAAGAAAAATATATTTTATAAATAACAATGTATTAATAAAAAACAAATTAACATTTAAATTTATTATCAATTCTATTTATTTCAATTCAATTACATAAGAAACATTTTATCTATTATATTGGCTTGTATAAACATAATTGCAGAAATACGGAATAGAATTGGAAATACCAGGCATAAAGATCATACTTCAAGTTTTCTATTCTACAGACAATCACACCACACACATAGAGTATTTTCATCCATATCCATATTGAATGAGAAAAATACAATAATGAAACAGAATTTATTTTTGCAATCATAGATAATATCATTCGTCCAACAATATTTACGAATAAAATACATATGATTAATAATAAAGAAACACTGACAACGATTTTAATTTAAAAAAAAAAATATTTAGGTTACCTGTGATTATGAAGATATTGACGTTTTTTATAAGCTTTATTCGGTAAAGGCAACATAATTATAAGCACAATATATCGTAAAAAAAATTCTATTGATTAATCTCAATATTTCACCGAAGAAAAAAAATAATTATAACAATAATGAAGAAAAACGCGCTTAACAAGTACTAAGCGTCTAGTAATATAATTCACTGACGCAAATAAATCGCTGATAACCCGGATATAACCACGACAAATTCACAATGCAGACTTGCCGACTTTTCTCTAAAATTTCACACATAATCTAACTGCACTGCACCACTTTTAATACCTCACTCACCTCTAATTCTTTGGTCTCCGCCATCTTCTTAGACGATTTTTTTTGCGAAGCCGTCTTGCCTATATTATTTCCAACTTTCAATACAAAAATTCTCCTACCCCTTACTTATTCGAGTTGTTTGTATCGCAACTCGCTTCTATATTTTTCTTGCTTTTTAAGTGCGAGTATCGAATAATACTATTTTATGGCGCGAAATTGATTTTTACATTTCAATTTCGAGATCGTTTTAAAAAATCTAACTTTTCTAGGAAAGCTCAATTCCCATAAAAATTTTTAGTTCAACCGTGTGCGATGAAGTAATTATCGATATTTGACACTTCGTTCGTTCGAAATGCGAAAAAGGGTTTTCCAAGATGGCTGCTAACAATTTATTTGGAGTTCAACTTCAATTTGTATAATTCAATAAATGTACAACATTATAATAATTTCTTTGTTAATTAATGTTAGAAAAAGAGCTGTAAAAGAAGTACAGAAGTTTCAAGGAAATCATAGTTTCAAGTTGTCTTCGTCTTCTTAAACTTTTAGTGAGTGTACACGCGGAGGAAAATCTTTGAATATATTTGCTGGTTATATTTCATCTATTAGATTGCAAACGTCCAACCAAACCTTTAGCATTTCTTTGTAACTGATGTGCAATATAAAATGTTTTAAAAATATATAAAAATTGCAAATGCAAATTACGATAACGAAACACAGTCATATATTAGAAACACAAGTGCACAATACGATATAAAACCTATCAAATTTTCTGGAGTATCTATTTTTATAGTAATTCATCTTTACTATATTCATGATATATTCTTACTAAATGATCTACAATATGATTGGATTATATCTAGGGGAAACATAAGTTTTATTTTAGATTTTATCTATGTATTTTAAATAATTCCCCTAGTTTATTTTAAATATTATTGGCTATCACTTCATGAAAACGCGCCATTATGTAAATATGTGCTGTATAAAAGTCTGTGGTGTGCTGTCTCTAGTGAAAAATATATTTGTATCATAAAATGATGATACGTGCATCTATCTTAAAACATTCATATGCACCAATATTTAGAATGCAATTATAAACACACACACACACACACACACACACACACACACACACACACACACATATACACATACACACACACAAAAAGGTATCTTTAATAATTCAAAACATGGCTACCATGTGAAAAATAAATTAGTCGCATTACAGTTTGTAAACAAATTTCTATTTAGTTTTTACGGTAGTTTTGTTTCGTGCTAGCAGTCGAAACTTATCAGCAGTAAAAAGAATATATTTCTTCAATGAAATTTACAAGAAGTTGATGTGGCTTTCAGAAGTGAGTCATTCGTGTTTTTTAACAGCTCCAACTACAAATTAATGTCCGTTCAATGTGATCTAACGGATTTCTGGAAAATAAAAATATATCTATACGTTAATATTCTATGTGGTTGTGAGATATAGCTTCCAAATGAACACTAAATAATGGTAACCTTACTTTATGATCTAAGGAAAGTTCTGAGAAATAATAATAAACTATTTTAATAGCCGTGCTATGGAGTAGTTTATTTAAGAACGAAAATGATAACTTGTTATACAATTATAAGTCTCCATATGTAAGTTAAAAATAATAAACAGTTTGTATGTTTGACTGCACAACTTAACCTATTTTTTAGATATACGTCTACAATTAAACATATCGACAAGCAAACACTTCTATATTCAAAAATTATTTTAAAAATTTATGCTAAAGTGTGTTAATAACGTGTGTGTAAATAATAAAGAAAATTACTCTTTGTTAGTGTCATGAATAAAATGAAAATCTGCACTTAAGAATATATTTTTCAGCAAATTTGTTTTTGAAAAAGGTAATAAACTAATTTTACTATTTGGCTTTATTCATTATGTTGATAATTGTAATATGTTAATAATGATAATTATTTACAAATCATTTAGTTTTACCATTTATAATGCTAATTGAGTATTTATTACTATTACAGATTATACTATGTTGAAATATTGAATAAGTCACTTATGTGATAAAGATTATATGTATAATATTGTTTGTAAATTGACCTCAATGGATTCTATTGAATTTGATGCAATTATCAGACATCCGAGAACCATAATTCATATAGATGTTGATTGTTTCTATGCTCAAATAGAGATGCTTAGGCATCCAGAGCTACAAGGCAAACCATTGGGGGTGCAACAAAAAAGTATAGTAGTGACAAGCAATTATTTAGCACGAGAACATGGAATAAAAAAATGTATGTCAGTACAGGAAGCTTTACAATTATGTCCAGGACTGGTGTTGGTAAATGGTGAAGATTTAACAAACTATCGTCACTATTCTGCTAAAGTACTGGAGATATTGCATCAGTTTACTCCATTAGTTGAAAGATTGGGTCTTGATGACAATTTTATGGACGTAACTTCTATTGTACAAAAATATATGAATTCTGGAAATAATTCAGAGTTAAATTTAAGTATTAACATGGAAGATGAAAATCCAGTTGGTAAAGTATTTGGTACCTCCGAAGAAGAATGTCCTTGTGGCTGTCATGCTCGATTAATTATAGCTTCCAAAATTGCAGCAGAAATAAGAAAACGAATTTATAAAGACTTGCATATTACATGCAGTGCTGGAATAGCACATAATAAGCTTTTAGCAAAACTGGTGGGATCATTACATAAACCAAATCATCAAACACTAGTATTCCCATGCAGTGCACCTATGTTCTTGTCTACTATAGGATCTGTATCTAAAATACCAGGTGTTGGGCAAAAAACTGCACAATTGTTAATTTCCAACAACATAAAAACAGTGGATGATCTAAGAAAAACACCTTTGGAAACCTTAGAGATGAAAATTGGTATTGATTTAGCACGAAAATTAAAAGATAATGCCGAAGGTATCGACGAGACCGTCGTTAAACCAACAGGAAAGAGGCAGAGTATAGGTTTAGAAGATGGTTTCAAGAGTGTTTCTTTGGTAGCTGAAGTAGAATCAAGACTAGGAGCACTTCTGAGAAGATTAACAGAATTAGCTATGGAGGATGGTAGAATTCCCATTGCTATGAGATTAACTGTTAGGAAACATGATTTTAATAAACCAACTTCTGGTAAAAGAGAAACTCGACAATGCGCTTTACCGAAACACCTATTGCCTTCTACAAAATCTGGTGTTTATGATCATGCTAAAATGTTGGCACTAGCAATGAAACTATTTCACCGTACTGTCGATGTTTCTAAACCATTCCATTTAACTCTTTTAGGAGTTGCTTTCACGAAATTCGAAGAGAGATCTTCTGGAAAGAATAGTATTACATCTTTCTTGCGAAAACAGGTCGCTGTTCAGTCTGTTCTAGATATAAGCTCGGAAGAAGGCGTTTCCGACATTAATCTCGGATCACCAATGAGCGTAAATCAAGATAGTAACGACGGTTCTACGATGAGTACCACCTCCTCACCAGTTTCGAAATCAATAGGTGCTAACAACCAGAGTGCGGACGATGATGTATTGAACGAAATAGAACCTTTACCAAAAAAGACTAGATTGGAGGTATGGTTGAGTGGACGTAGAGAATCTCCGAGCAACGAAATGGCTGATCTTCGACTCAGTCCTTCATCACCAATGCAATTATCTCCGAAAATTGATGCGGCAGTTCTTAAATCTTTACCCATCGATATACAAAGAGAAGTGACCCGTTCCTGGCCGACGACTAGTAAACCAAAACCCAATAATATACTTAAATACTTCATAGCCAATAAGTGACGGAGTTCTATGGCCTAGAAATATAATATAGCCATCGTTATGTACACACTTACACACCTACAATATTGGATGGCAGCACCATGTGATACTATGAATTTAAGTTACTAAATATTTTAAATCAATTTATGATTTTGGGTATTAACTTTCTGTATACACATATTTTCTAGAACATTTACATTAAATGAATGTTGATATAAAGTAACTTTATCGTATAATTTTGATCATTTCATTAAACATCACAAAAAAAGACCAATGTGAATTTGCATAAAACAGCTGTATAAAACATATTTTTATTCATTTCTTTTTGACGAAATCAAGCACAATTGGTACTTAAATTACCTAGAGTAGTTGGACTTTTTTGAGTTGCGTTGCATTTAAGGTGTATTCACAAAAATGAAAGAAAATGAAAATGTAAATCGACTATCAATGAAAAGTATTTCTATTTAAGTAGAATTCTTTATTATAAATCAAAGATAAAGTATTGTAAAATAAGTTTTATTTTCATCTTTCACACATTCAATATGTATGTTTTATATGATTCTTAATACTATCGCGTATTTCTTAATGTTTAATATTGTTCGGATAAATAAAAATTAAGATTAAGTAAGTTAAATACTTTTGTATTAGAATTATGTTCTATATAATTCGCCTCTTTTTTTTCTCTCGCTATCTTCACGATTATTTCACTGTGAGTATTTCAACGGCAGGAAAGTATTTTTATTTACACTTAACTAGTGTGCGTGATTGATGCACTTTCAAACGTAATCCGTCTCGTTAAACGAGGTGCTGGCATTTGATTTTGTACGTACTATCTAGCTATTAAATTATAATTGTATGATTTAAAGTTTAAAAATGAAACGAAATAATGTTTATATTTTTATTACTATCGATGTTATTCTATGTGTAACGGGTGTTACAAAAGACATGCCGTACAGAAATACTCAATCGCCCCTAGCGTGCTACTGGTAAGGAGCACCGTTAGAATAAGATAAGCGTAATTTATAATATATAGTTATATTAAAAATATTAGACAATCATAAAGTTTTATCGATTCGGTATGGTACAAGGTGAATAATTATAATATACGTTTAAGCAAACACGGATAAGACAAAACGAAAAAAAGTAAGCCAACGATTCACGCAGTTTCAAATTATATTATATTATACACACGTTTACTTTCACACGATTTATCGAAAAGCATATGTGCATTAAAGCGTGATCGACGGCAAGTGATACTGAAACAGTAGCTTTTGTAAACGATCATACTTACATAAGGGAACGGACAATTTATATATATATATATATATATATATATATATATATATATATATATATATATATATATATAGCTCGAATAATAACAGAATAAAAATATATATTATATTATATTATATTATATTATATTATATTATATTATATACATATATATATATATATATATATATATATATATATATATATGCGATGAAAAAAGTTACTTATGGCCAAGCTTTTTTTCTATGTTTATTTATTTTCTTGTATGCACGGGAGAAGCGGTACAATTCTGATTATTAACTTCTGGTTGTGAGATATATGAGTATTTTATACGTATATACCACGGGGAATATGAGCGGTTGCGACACCCATATCCGTTCGTCAATGTCGAAGTTCGGATTAATTAGAATAACACGCAATAGCTCGCACTTCTCAGATAATTGCGTTGATAGTATTCAAGAATTAAAAGCAGGCAATGCAGAATGAAGTTGAGTTTGATTTTTGTACAAGCAACGTTACATCGACGGTTCATATTACCTCTGATTCATTTAAATAAAGGAAGTTCAAGTTGTACGTCTTTGATATTCTCTTTATTCTCATGTTCTCATATTCCATTGCGTTAAAACATCCTTACTCCTTATCCATTTCACAACTCATCCAACATCTTTTTAAACCACACCTAATAGCTGAAATCATCGAAGTAAATCATCTGAAATCATATGTACATCTCCACTCAAGTTATTAGAAATGAAATAGTTTCTGTTTACGTATGCGCCTCTATGGGCATTATTGCTCCAATGTAATATAGCGGTATTTAAAAGCAATATGAATTTAATTTGAGTACACAGTGCGTTCGTGTATGACGACAGAATTAGACCTTTACCACTACCATACAATTTGAATGAGGCCAATCACCCAGCCACCGTCTTGAATGGAACATAATCAGGGTGAGTCATGTCATAATGGAATAAATTGTGCAGCTTTATGCCTTTTTAAATTGTCCTGCGCGCTCGTTTAATAAGGCTCTCGGATAATCCTCTTTGAGTCACTGATCGACAAAGAAACATGAATCGGGCAAACCAAATATGTAATCGTTACTACAAGTTGTAAACTGATTTGTTGCCATCTTTTAACTCTTTAAAGAATATAGTGGAGCAGGCGCGATATCGTTAAAGAAGAAAATATATCTTAACTTCTAATGAACTAAAATTTCATCTCATAAAAGTAAACAAATTAAAATATACTTTAAAAGCTATTTCATTTGTAATTCTTAAAGGAGCTGAATATAAAACAAAAATAAGATTGGTGAAAGTGAAACAAGACAAAAATAAGATAGAAATGTCACCTATTACAAATATTTTCCTATGTTGACTCATGGTCGGAAAACCCCTATCGAGAGATAAAAGAATAGATTTTGACTAGAATTGCTAGTTTATGACTGTTCTCCTCTTAAGTGGTAGCGGTACCCGGTCGGTCACGAGTTTTCTTCGGTTTTATCGCAACATACGTGAGATACATTCGAATAAGCTTTTTTTGTAGGTAATATCTGACCTAAATTTAAATACTGGCCAGGTGTGTCTTTAATTCCCACGGTCATTAAAAACATACTTGGTATAAATACTCCTGAAATGTGTCCAGTATACCAGATTGATAGCTTATTCGTTACAACAACAAAAAAACAAGTGTCTTAAAATGTTTTTGTTTCTTTATATCTTCGCCATTATAGCAATACTTGAAGCATCAGGTAATAATTCTATTTAGAAAAATTATCATTTATTCGTAATTGAACTTTCAAAATACAACGGCTTGAAACTGTAAATTAAATTTAAAAACTAGTGAGATGTATTACTATATAAGATTATTAAATATAGGCGCAAGTATAAATGAAGTTCCAAAAATCGTCGGCGGTTCTGTAGCAGAGGACGGACAATATCCGTATCAAGCCTCATTACGTTACAAAAATCGTCATTTTTGCGGAGGATCTGTACTGAACGAGAGATGGGTACTAACAGCTGCTCATTGTTTATCAAGGTAGATATTAATTTAATTTCTGCAGAAAAAACTAGATACCTTTCTCTTTCACTGCTTATACCTACAACCTATCGTTTTAGTTTCAACGATACGTCCATAGCTGTCGTGTTAGGTTCCAATACTTTAAACAAAGGTGGCGACGTATATCAATCTGAAAAAATAATTAGCCATCCAAAATACAGTTCTATATTGATTAGAAATGATATCGGACTGATCAAAGTGGACAAGGATATCGTTTTCGGAGACAAAGTGAAGCCCATCGCGTTACCTAATGAAAACTTCGGCAAAATAGATTATCCCGCTGTATTATCTGGTTGGGGAACTACTAGCGTAAGTACCAACTATTGTGAATTATAATTTTAGCATCTTTCTTTTATCAAAACAATTATATTCGTTAATTTTTTTTTCATTATACTTGAATGATTGTGAATGCGGTACCAATTACGTACAAATGATTAAAGTATCCCGGACAAACGCCGAACGATCTATATTACATACAGCTAAGTGTAATCGATCAAAAACAATGTTTAAACGCCAGCTTCCGTGTCACCAACGACAATATCTGCACACTTAACAAGAGAGGTGAAGGCGCTTGTCACGTAAGTGCATTACGTCTAGTACTCGAGAAGAGAGCCCTTTCATGTCAAAGGATCCCTCAATTAAAGCAGCACTTTTTTTTCTTATTTGTCGCGAAAACCGTGTCGTCGAGAGTGTAACAACGAACATTTAAGCTACTATTAAGTTTCTCTCACCTAGTTCGAAAAGAATTGCTCGAAGTACGCGGAGGAAATTCCAACCTTCTTGTTGTTAGTTAGATCGAATGTTTGTGTCAATAAATGAAGTATCAAGCTCTTACGTTAGTATTATGATTTACAATATGATGCACACTTATCAATATACTTATATATATTTGCAGCATGCAAACATTAGTTTATTCTATTATTATAGTTAAGGATGAGATATTGTTCTCTCTTTTTTTCTAATAAACTATATATATTGAATTATTTATTTTCAAACAGGGTGATTCCGGTGGCCCCTTAGTTGCCGACAATGAACAAATTGGAGTTGTATCCTGGGGAATACCATGTGCAAGAGGTCGACCGGATGTCTTCACCCGTGTCTACAGTTATATTGATTGGATCAAAGATCACATAGAAAATAAGAATTAGATAGGGAGATGATTGAATCTAATTAAATTACAATTAAATGAATGTTACATGGTGGATTATGTACACCTTTGCACTTTGTGATTTCTCAAAGAATACAACTATGAAATAAATCATTTAATTAATTATAAATGTGATATCTTTCTTTAATGTTACTTATAAGAGGAGAAAATGTTAACGCAAGAAGGGTAGTCCAAGAACTTTTAAAACAAAACCGTAATCTGGGCGAGAGACTAAACAAACGTGCCCCGTCTTAATAAACGAAGACATCGCATTCGTGCGTTAGCAAAGTAACAATTTACCGAGCAGTTGCTCTGTTCCTTTTATTCAATTTCATTTCCAATATACTATTTGCATTTCTTGTATGTTTTTCACATTGCATGATAGCTGTAATTTATGTTAAGTATATACGCTGCAGTGCGTCCTACGCTTATGCAAATGCACTTTAAGATGACACTAATTTTGCGGCTCGTATGCACAAATTAATGTCACACGTACCTAATTCGTTGAATTAGATAGAACATTTAGGAAGCCTATAACATTTATACGGGAAAATACATGATTTGTTATAAGCACAGTTAGAATTAATTATAGACACTCAATACATATCTAATACGTAAATACCGGATAAATCTTATAAGATAAATCTTAAATCTTGATTTGTAATACATACTTTTGTTTCATATTTTATTATTCTATTTCACACTATTACAAGTATAGTCTTCCTTTAGAAGGTCATGCACTCGCTAAATTTTAAGGAATTAAAATAAAGATCTTGAACTTACGCATATTCAATCCTTGAAAACGAAGTGATAAAGCTTTATTAAAGTTAGAAATTTATTTCCGCGTAAAAATTGTGTGACCGATGATTGTAGAGAGCGAAAGAATAAAAGGTATTCTTGATATTAGAATGCAGTAAGAAATCTTCAATCTCAATTTCGGTCAAGCGTCGAATAACCTGAATTCAATGGCGCATGTCCGAATTGTGTGCATCGAAAATCGTTTCAGGACTAAGAAGGATGCTGCACGTAGTAGTACATCCTTGGAAATTTCAAATATGCATAAGATTCAAAATTATTATGCATTTCATTTATAACCGACATATAAAATGTTTTATTGATATTATTTAATCAAGTAAGAACATAATTAATTGAAGTAATAAAGGTTCTTTGCGATTATAATCTAACAGAGATCACAATACCTTTATAAACCCCTCTGGCTACACCACTGGTAGCACTTATTCAAAGATTGCCAACATCGAGGCCAAGGATGCGCACTGCTACCCCGACCTCGCCAATGTTTACAAAGCATGTGTAATCTATGACAGATTGCCAATACTCGAGATGCATCGGACCTAAAATAAGTGCAATAATTAAATAATAAATAAATAAATAAATAAAATAAATGCAATAATTTTGTTAGGAAATTCGATGAAAAACAATGATAATTTAATAGAGTGAGAAAGAAAACCCTGGACCGTGTACTATAACTAGCGTTTATCTGTAATGAAACGTATGACCTAAATCACGGAGCGCACGCGCCATCAAGCAAGGACAGTTTCGAGGGTGTGCTTTCATCCCCTGTTTCTCGTGTCTCGCGAATTTCTCATTGCCTGTGCCTGTCCGTGTGATTTTGTGAGAAAAACAGAGTGCCGTGAAAGACGAGGACCGGTGGCCGTGCCACCTGCTGGAGCTTAACGTACATTGTCTGAAATCGATATCGCCATCCTTGTCTTTCGTCTTAAGAACGTCATTCTAGTAGTTTGCAGAGAAGAAATATGACCGCGATGGAAACTGTACACGGGGGATTGTGTTAAGAGTGGCAAAACCTTCGGTGTTTGTAGTGGGAAAAAATAATGAATGTTGATCTGACATTTTTATTAATTAGCCACGTAAAAGCTCTGTAGCAACTGCAAACCGTTCGGACATTGTTAACAAGATAATTTAATAATCGAATGCTAAAGTATCGAGTGTGTACAAGACAAAAGTTTGTATATACGCAAAACGATTGTCGAAATTGCGATATTCATTGACCAGAAAATTGATGAAGGTTGATACACTAATAAAAATTATTATGTCACGTTGCCTATTCGTTATTAGCCAAAAAGTGACTGGACACTAATCAGTTTCGGCTCGTGACATGTATCGGAGATGCATTTATATCTATATTCATCGATTTCATTGTTTACATTTACAAAGTGTGAGAACGAGTATTAAATAAAATCTGCAAACGCATATGTTTATCGATATCAATGTGCACGTCTTTAACTCCTGACATCGTACAATTCTTTTGAAACTAAAAAGGATATATAAATGTTTTATTATGTCTCGGCACCTTCTATTCGTGATAAAAAATCAGACACTAAACATTTGAATATAGCTTGCTAGGAAATGCTGTTGTAAACAGTCGTACGATATTGAAGATCCTGCCGTACTTGAATCGCTATATCATGGTGCTTTATTAGTGTGCATATCACGCCTGTGTAAGATCCTTAGGACGCCATAAATAATATATCGCGCCAATACATTGCTTGTATAAAAATAACTTATCTGAGTTTATCAAAGGAAGCTTCATGAGCTGCTGTCCATTCATGTAAGTATGTGACGAACTTTCTTAAGAGACGCGTAAACATCTACAATAAAATTTTATAGAATTTATGTGTATCTATTATAGTATGTCACTCGCATTTTAGGGGTTGATAAAAATGGTAAAATAAAAATATGGTCCTTTTTGAAACGCTACATGATATATATTAATTTTTGGTTTTAAACAAGTTGACAATCTTTGTAAGATGTAAAATGAGAAAATTTTCAAGAAACAAACTTACATAAATATCTTCTCTTCGTATTTTATTTTTCTTAGCCTCTTCGTAAAAATTAATAGAACGATACAAATGAACTTGAACGATAAAATTTATCTACCTTTTTACCGTTTTAGTTTCTGACTCTCATTTAATAAATTTTATTTTTCAATAAAAGAAGTTTTTAATCAGATGAAGTTATCATATGACTGAAATCGTGAAAATTTAAGAAACAGGTTCTAAATATATTATAAGGTGAATGTAATGCTGCATATAGATGAGAGTTTCTGAAAACATGAAATTCGTGACTATAGGAAACACACAGCTGTCCGAGAGGCCGGCTGTAGCAAGTGCATGTAAGTAAGCAAAGCATACACACATCAGACGCTACACCTTTTAATGGGCGACTGCGCAGTAGACAATTCAGCCATCTATGTGGCCGTGTACCTCGCACAAGCATACCAGGCATTTCTCCGTCTTTGTATCGCCGTTGGTGTTGTGCGTCTCTTTACCCTTCAGCAGACGCGTGTATCTCTCTTTCTTTATCATCGCTTTCTCCTATATATTTCTTCTCGCTCTCGTGGCAAACGCTTGATGGTACGCCAATACTCAGGGACGTATGACGCGTATAACAAACTCTTCGAATTGAATATTATTTCAGAACAAAACAACTTCTATTTTGTGCATCATAAACGCTACGCTTAATCGTTCCAAGTAGATTATAATGTATTAAAAAATTCACCCACGAAAAATGAAGCATTTGTCAGTGTTATCTATTCACTAGTATTCGCGACAAAAATTCTTCGTAAAAATCCATTTATCTATTCAATTCAGCTATAAACAGAAAATCGTTGAAAATCGTGATACGATTCGTTTCGTCGAATCGTTTGAAATTATAGTTTTTAAACGTCTCACGAAGATGGTGGTATATCGGCCGAAGGAATTCTCGCAGAAACATAAACGACGAAAGAAAGAAACGACATGTTGGTAGGCCGTAGCCGCGGGCACCCGCATAGTATACGTATTATTTCGTCCCTGGTAGTGCTGCCGGCTGTGGATGCAGGCGAGAACGTGCGCAGCTGTAAAACGTGAGTCGCTGCGCTCCGCAGCTGATGCGGTTCGTTGTTGTCCGTGTTTGTATTTGTTTGGAAAAATGCGACAGAACACCAACGAATTTCGACAGTATTATTACTGCCATTTGAACGGACTAGGCACGTATGTGATTCGGCAAATATATTGCGAGTGATAGTGACGTACAATAGGGCAAACATTCAAAATGACATCAAATATTTGCAAAAATAAACAATTTCAAAAGTGAAGTAAAAATAAGTTTAAACTTCAACATTGTTGAGTTCAAGATTGTTCTTTGCAGTTGGTTTTTAATATCATTCACAAATTACATTTGTAACAAGTTGTTCAGAATACAAAGATTCATCTTAGTAACAATTCCCATCTTGAGGACAATAGGTATTTCGAAAGAAAGATAGACAAAGAGTTCCCATCGGCATATGCTTTGTACCCTGTGGCTCCTTTGCGATGAAGAAATTGTGAAAGAAGTGTCATGTTTATTGATAACATTTTGCGCGAACGTGCGTTTTATTCGAAGCAATAGATACTAATTAAAAAAGCAAAGAACAATGCATCGTGTCATTTTGCCTGAGAATATTGTAGATATAAAAAAAAATTACACGTAGAAAGTTCCTTACTTTGATACCACTTGAAAACACGATATTTTGTTGTTGATATGTGCACATATTTTGATATTTAAAGTCGCTAGCATGGTGGAATTAAAAGATGCGATTTACACGAAAGTTATTTGACGAACCTGTTTGTGTTGTTCTGTTCATCTGGTAATAAAAATTTATATAAGAAAAAAGAAGTATATTCTAAGCGTGCACCAACACCCCGCTAAAACGTGTGTAATGTAACGGATGTATATATTTCTTAAAGCAACGACAGGGCTAACTCCATTATGGAGGCACTGCGTTTAGCTATACAGTGAGTTTATTATTAAACAAATGTTTTTACGAATAATTTGTTTTAATACTCTCGATATTACGGAATTCCTTTTATACTTAATCACTTGCTATGGTCAAAAGACCAAAGCGGACTGCGAATGTCAAAATGCACTACTTGATCACGATTGATAAATCGGTAAACTTTTCCGACACCCTATATAATTTTTATTTTTAAGGAATTATAAACAGATAGAAAGTGATACTGTCATAACATTTAAATATGTATCATGTATTGAAATCAATTGTTATATATATATAAAAAGTTGCTTTATATATATGAATTTATTATATTATTTAAATAACTTTTTATATTTAAATACATTGTAGCGATAATATCCCATATTTCTTATTATTTGTAATGCCTGATATATTAATGAATGAATAAATCAGTATTCTTCAATAATATTATTAATCTTCTTTATATTTTTCAAGATCACATATGTATATAAAGAATAATGTTTTATTCAAATATATTTTAAATATTAAAATTGCATCTGAAATTTCTTTATAAGGACAAGCTTTTTTATTTACTATAAAGTAAATAAAAATATTTAATTTTTTGCAGGACACGGCTAGGGGAGAGGATGGTTAGTATGAGCTCTATGCTCGTGGAAACAGTTAGTATAAACTATGAAGATTTTAATGAAAGTTTTTTAACATGCGGCACATGTCTTTGTGTTTATGATGGTGGAGAACATACTCCCAAATTATTACCATGTTCACACACGGTAAATGTTGTATTAATATCATTTATATTTATTAAATAGTAAGCTTTTAATGTAATGAGATAGTATATTAGTTTGTTCATACTTACAGGTATGTTTACATTGCTTAACAAGAATTGCTGCGTCTCAGACTCGCGAGACCGGTGCCTTTCGATGTCCTATTTGCAGAGAATTAATAACAATTCCTCGTGGTGGAGTAGCTGCTTTACCACCTAGTTTCCTAGTGAATCAATTACTTGATCTCATGTCCAGACAAAGACGGGAGGTTTGAAACAATATTTTTTATATAACTTCGCTTTATATGTTACTGAGCATATTATGTAAAATTTTCATTGATATTGCAGGTTATTCCAAAATGTTCAGTCCACATAAATCAAGAATTGTTATTTTGTGAAACATGTGATACAGTGTTTTGTACAGTATGTACAGGTGGTAATCATGCAGGAACATCTCCAGGATGTACTGAACATACTATCATACCATTTAGTATTGCAATAAAGAGGATGTCTGAGATCTTGCTCTATAAAGCTAATGAATGTATATCCAAGGTAATAATATATCTTTCTCACGAATTGAGATTTATTAACCATAGAATATTATTGTATTTATAAATAGTATTTTGCTTGTTCTAGTTAACACAAGCTCAAGATTCTGTGAATACAGAATTACAACGTTTGGAAGCTTCAACAGAGAGGTGTTTGAGTGCTGTAGATACTGAATTTGCTGAAATTATATCAAAAATTGAAAGGAGACGTTCAGAATTACAAGCAGCTGTTACTGCTGCTGCAAGAGATAAGAAACATGTGTTAGAGGAACAACATGCTCTGATAGAAGCTGAAAAAAATAAAGTGCAACGAGAATGTGAAGGCTTACAATATCAGGTATAGTATCATTATTAAGTCCATGTTGCATACATAATAAAGATGTGTATAATTCTTAAAGGTTGAAGTTCGAAATATTACACAAAGAATTGGTAGTTTATCTGACCAACTCGATGCGGCATCAGCACTTAGTGAACCTAAAGAAAATGCTTTTATAACTTTTGAATTTAATCACAATAATGCTCTTTCTCAATTAGAGGAAGCTCTTAATAACTTGGGAAGAGTACGTTCTAGTACAACATTGCCAGGTACCCTGAGGATTGATAATACAGTAAAGTACCTGCTTCAAACTTGTTATTAATTATTATGCAAGCGTTATTGCTTTATATTTTTAACTTACAGTTCATGAGAAAGAATTATTACTTATAGCAGTAACTTATATTTTATAACAGGCTTATGCAGAGCCCGGTTAAAAGACCCCGCCATAGCGAAACTACAAGCAGCTGTAATAGTAGAAACTATTGACTATCATGGACATCCTAGAAATGTTGGAGGAGATCTTATTGCTGCAGAATTAACCTTAGCAGATAGTATCCATTCAGAAAACCAAAGTTCCAATATTGATACTGAAATTATAGATTTAGAAAATGGTACATACGAAGTATTGTTCCGACCCCCATCTGCAAGCCGCTATATCTTAAAGTTGTCAGTTTTCGAGCGACCTATTAAAGATTATCCTTTATTTTTTGATGCAACTGAACATAATGAACCTATTAAAATATATGGAAGACGAGGAATTGGGAAAGACGAATTTCATCAACCAGTTGCAGTTGCTGTTGATGATGATGGCATGATATATATTTTAGACACTGGGAATTCACGTATAAAGGTATATTTAAAGTTATAATGTATTTAGAATGATAAATATCCTAGTTGTATTATAGATAATGTTACATTTTTTAGGTACTCAATTGTGATTTGGAGTTTCAAAGGCATATAACTAACGAAGGTCTTGAAGGACGTAGTTGTACAGGAATTGGTATTTCTCAACAAGGTATTGTTGTTGTCAATTGGAGAACGAGAAAAGTAACTGAAATGAGTTCTCTAGGAGACACTATTAAATCTTTTTCCCATAATGCATTTCAAGTTAGTATTGTCTATTTTTAAAGTATTTTATGAAGTCTGCTGCTTGTTTAATTATTCATCATATTATTAATTTTGTTCTGTAGGAACCCATTGATGTTGCAGTAGATAGAAGTTATGGTCATATACTTGTTGCAGATAATGGTCAAAGTTGTGTTTTTGTATTTGATTCTGATGGCAAAATTCTCTTTCAGGTTAGATAGTATTTAGTTCTTTAAATTCGTTATTACTTTTAATGTTTCTCTGTGTTTATTATACTCAATACTATATATACATATTTTTTTAAATATTATTTAATAGGTTGGAAAAAGAAGTACATTCAAATTGATTACTTCTGTAACTGTTGGACCTAACGGTGAAATTGTAGTTGCTGATAGTCGTATACAAGTATTTTCCGCTAAAGGAGACTTTTCTGAGGAAATTTATTCAGAAGGCAAAGGTAAATTATAATTCTATGTCATTCTTATGAATTAACTGTCATATTTGACACCTATCGCATGTTGCAGGAAGAGGTACTTATGGAGGCCTTGCTGTTGATGCAGAAGGCAGAATACTTGGAACTCGCACCGATAAAGGTCGCAGTATAATTCAAGTTTTAAAGTTAGGAGGAGGTAATATTTTAACTGAAATTGATTCGCATAGTTCAAAACTACGACGTCCTTCAGGTATTGCGGTACTACCTGACAATCACTTAGTAGTTGTAGACTTGGGAAATGATTGTATAAAGAAATATAGATACTGGTAAAAACAGTTGAGTTTCAAGTATCAAATTTGTTGTATGTCCAACAAAACTAATTCATCCATCGCAGACATATACCAAATATATATTTAATATAGCTTAAATTATTTGCTTCTCTAAGAGACTTTTTTTTTAATAATTTTATGTATCAGTTTAATGTTTACATTTCTTAAGTTTTTCATCTACTGTTTTTTAAAGTTACAGAGTTGGATCAATCAAAATAATTTCTTTGATATAAAAAATATATATATATATATATGTATAAATATATTTATATATATATATATGTATATATAGGTGATATTTAATAATATAAGTGTTACATATCAATCTATGTGTGTAATACTCGTATAAAATAATATTAATTTATTTCTATTTTAGATTTTACAACGGAAGTTGTTTTCCTAGAATAAAACAGACTTGATTAGCATAATGCAATTTATAGTGTTTTGTGTCATGTTTACTAATTTAATTTTTTAAACTAAAAAGTAATAGATGTGATTCTTTTTTTTTTTAGTTTTTGATGTTTACCTTAATTGATGTTGAGATATATTGTAATACATATTTTACACTGCCATAGTCTAAATTCATAACAGTTATCATTAGAGTCCATTTATTTCATAGAAATGTATGTGTATAAATGTAATAGTAGGTTATTGAAATTAATATTTAAAGAATTTTATTTACGGCAAAGTAATTTAAACATTAAACGAAAGAATTCTGCTTATTCACAAGACTTGAGATATTATAGAAATTTTTGAATAGACATCTTTTATCTCCTATATTTGATTCTGTTTAAAAAAGCAGATCATTTATATTTATTAATGCCATTAGTGTTGAATGAAAAATAACAAAAACTAATAATTTCCCAACTAGTGAAAAATGACTTTGTAATTATTTTTAGCAAGTAACAAAGACGACGCTTATCATAAGATCAAAGTGTGTAATAAAATTAATATCCAATATTTTCTTCGATAAAAATTTGAAAAATATTTTTATATAATTTACCAAAGGAACTTTCCCGTTAATTTCTTTTTTTTTTTTTATTTATAAATGATATTTCTTTCATTTCCACTGAATCCGTCTTACATTCTATATGTCTTTTTTTATGGCATTCTAGTTTGTTGTAATAAGAGTAAAATCTTATTTTGTGAATATTAAATTAATGAAAAGTATTTACATGTTATTCTTTTATACTTAAAAATATGTAAGTGCTTTGTATGAAAATGTCTTAAAGGCAATATCATTATGAAAAATTATTTTGAACCAGTTACATTTAGTATGTTTAACACAGTATTTAACTCATTTATTTTATACAGATTTATTAATTATTCTCAATGAACATTACAATCCATTTAGTTTTTATTATCATTCAAAGCATTTCCTACTCTGATTTACATACTCATTAAAACTTTTAATTTAGAAATACATGGTTTTTTTATGAATCCATATAAGAAATAATTAGTGTATTATAAGTAGATAAGAAAATAAAAAGAAATTAAGATGCATGCCAATATTTTTCCAGTATTATTAAAAATTGAAACAATATATTTTATTTGTATAAACTTATCTTAAATTTTGTATAAAATATAAAATTATGAATATATATAATTTATTTATATATATGTAAATTATTGCTATTGCTATTATTACTAGCAATAATTTACACATTTATAAATGATATCACTTTCATGATATTATACTTGTTACAAATAATTGGCGTATCTATTTTTTTTATATCACAACACAATTTTTTATTCACAAAAATATTTGAACAGTACTTAAAATTTTGAACTTTGAATAAATTTGTAATAAAAGTGATTAAAGTGATAGAAAAATGCTAAAGAAAAGATTTAGCTAAAAGTTCATGAAGTCTTATTTGCTTAAAATCTTTAAAGCTTAAAATTTAACCTTATTTTAGCTCATATCGTATTTATTATGTTTAATATTTTGCAGTCCTTTTCGTCACTATTAATAAGTAAAGAAAGACGTAATAACATGTATAGACTAAGATGGACTGATGTATGAATTAAAACACGTCAGCGTTGTGTTCAGTTACTAAGAAACAAACTAGTATAATTAATATAATAATAATATTGTTATAACAGATAAATATTTGTATTATGTATAACATTTCACTATTTCATGTTTGTCAATTTGATCATTATACTTGTATTTTTCACATCATTTTGTAATTCTGTTTTCCTTAATAATGCTTTAAGATTCTGTTAATCAAAGTACATAATTTCCAACAATTGGTGCATACATAAAATGTACAAAATATTTACTCTTTTATTATTATTTAAATATATTTTTTGTTTTGCAATTAGCATTAGCATACTATCATAATACAAGATTTCTTTGTGAATTATAAGATATTATAATTTGACATAATTATTTTTGGAATTGATGTACAGCATTCCTAAAACTATTTTGCAGAGTGATTCAGCATTATTTACAAAAATTGTATACATATGCATACATATTTTATATGTATGAATATTTATACATATAGAAGGGTCTAATTAATTATAAGTACATTATGTCATTAGCCTTTAGCGAAAAGCATGGCAGTGCCTTTATTAAACAAATTTCCATGCAAATACATGTTACAACATAAAATTTTAGTTTTAATACTTTTATGCTGACAACATATGACAAGTGACTTAAAGCTTAATAGTTTAAGTTGGATCATAGATTCAATATGCTTATACATATATTTAAATCATAATTTTATTGTCTTTCTAAGTTAAATATCAAAATAATAATTTTATAGTTCTTATTGTGTTTTAAGTGCAAGACATAAATAATATATACAAGTTAATGCCTGCACATACATATACACATTTGCTTTACCTTTATTTTCACATTTACAGATGCAACACATGAAAGAAGCCTTATGCCAGGTCAAAATATGTTTAAAATATTTACTTTTTATTTTCGCATTTAATAATATACTAAAAGTTTTGACTGATGTTTAATAGTTTTGGAATCTTGGATATTATTTAATCTAGTCATATGTTATCAATAGTAACACTTAAAAAAACAATGTAATGAAACTGCATAGTATAATGTATAATATATTGTAAATAAATATACGAACTTAATTCATAAGAAATATAATTTTTTAAATTCAACTGTTAAAAATGAAGAATAATTTTAACGCACCAATATTCTCTATCTCATTAATTTTTATAAAAAATTGTATAGAAGATACGGAATCATTCAACAGGAAAAGTATCTCGTTTGCCCTCGAAAATTTTGTACAAAAGACATTATAAAAGTAACTTAAATAAGATTTCTATAGCCAGAGAGATCATAAAAATTTGGTATTATCAATAACATTGAAATCAAGCTCGCGCGTAAATATCGGTTCGATAGTAACGAATTGAAACGATTATATCTCGAGATTTCTCCTAGCGAGAGTATCGAATGAATGTAGCGTGCACGCGCCGTAGCTGAAAAACGTAAGCTTGGATACTACGCCTGTGCTAGTACGTGCTCCGTACACGAAAGTTATTCACACACGCTATTCATCGGCTTGTGCTCCTCCATTACGTACATAACGTGAAACGTAAAACGCTACATACTAGTCTGTACGTGTGTCGTGCAGGTGTATATAAGCAGAGTTGCGCACGTCGTACATGAACACCAAAACATCATTTTGATTCAGAGGTGATTTCTTGGTAAAATAGACGAATATAAAACGATTAGTGTCTATTTCTTGGTGGATTGGTAGGGTAATCGACGTTAGTTAAAAGACAAGTGATTCGTGGATATCAAGAACAACCGGTAAATAAGATTTTGGACGAGAGATCAAAGCAATCGAGGAAAGGGCGAATTTGAGTGCCACTGCACAAGCGCGAATAAGACAGAGAGACTCAAAGAAGGTTAGAGTGAGATAACGATAGGACGCTAGGTACGGTGCTACGGTGGTAGTGAATGGAACGCGGCCCCCACGGGTGAGCGTAGTACGACGCTCCACGGGCTAGCGTTGCACCAATGACCAGCCGGGACGGGCGATCACGTGACGTGCGTGCCGAGGCAGCAGCAGAACATTGCAAATGACAAGACGCGTAGGGCATTGTCGTCGCGCCGCCGCTACCACCGCTCCTGTCGTAGTTGCTAGTGAATTCGTCGCGCCATTGTCGTCGTTACTGCTACTATCGTTGATGAGATCTCGCCCGCCACCGATTAGCCGAAGATTGTAAAACGATTCTGAAAATCTGTCTTCGGTACTGTCGGCACTACCGCTGCTGTCGCCGCGTGTGCGCGACAAAGTCGCGGGTGCTCGGAGGCCTCGTGCCCTGAACGGTGCCCGCGGCGCCCCGTCCTTAGCAGAACATATTCGAAATACAGTGTACCATCAGATACACCAGCATCGACGGCCTGAGTGCCAGCTGCCTATATGACAAAATGTCGGGATCACAGCGAATGCGAAAGTCCTCGCCATGCTCGACATCGAAGCAAGGCCCAATGCGCGCGACTCTACCCGTAAGCTCGCTGCTACGACAAGGCCGGCAAGGCAGCAGTCTCAGGAAGAGCAACAGCAACAGTCCCACTGTATCGCCAACAAACGCGAGTGCGTGGCGGGCCCGCATCTCGCCGGAGACTTCTTCCTCGGGACAACGAAGCCCCGGTTCCCTCTCTTACAAAGGTATTTACGCTCACTGCTCCACATCCTCACGTACTTACTATACACTGTTATCTCTCGCTACACTTTGTTATGTCTGTCATTTTATGTTTTTCATATCCTCTCAACTATGTATTCCCCCTCAATTAAACCAATACTTTTTATTTCTTGTTTCCTTTTATTTCAATGTTACAACACATAAATGTTTATTGTGTCATTGTACCATGCATCAATTTTTCATCGATCGTCTATTTGCAAGTGTATTGTTCTGTTTTTCTTAATTGCAACAATTTTTAATGTTATTTTTACGAGATTCGGTACAATTTGTTCGTGTCAGGTACGTGTCATACGTACAATCGGTTGTAAATATTGTAATTGTGACGAAGAAATTTATATTATCTTGATTCTGATATATGTTTCTTAAATCTGTAATCATTTTTTATGATAATCCTAGAATATTCAATGATTTTTAAACGTTTTCTAAATTACACATTCGTTAATTATAAATTAGCACGTTGAATTTTATATTGATTTACAGTTATAAAACAATGTAATATATTTGTAAATGTAAATTGTGCATTATGATTTTAATTGTGTCTAATGAGTAATGATATGTATTGATGAACTGAGCAATGATGAATGTTTTGTTATATATATACAAATATGGTATATTAAGTTATATATATAATACAGTCATTAACATGTGATAACGATTAAAAAGCAAATTAATCTCCTTTTTTTCTTTTTATCATAAATTTATAATTCTTCAAATTGATCGATTCGGTAACCGAATACATAGCTTTAGATCGGTTCCACAATAAACAGTTAAAAAACTCATTCCTCCTGTACCCTATTATTGCATTATTTAAATTTTGCTTTTATTTTTGTTTATTTTATCCAGTAACCGAATACACTGTTGATAGTCCGGTTCTGGTTTATGTTTACACAACAGTGATATACCTTTGATTTCTTCTAACTGTAAAAGTTATGTTTATCTAACATCTTTTCTATAAACAGCAAAATCAAAAACATTAAGTGGAAGATGCAGCGAAAGTTTAAGTGGAAACCAAAATATTCGAAGGACAGCATCACTAGATACAATCTATTTGAAAGGACAATGGCCTCGTGATTCGTATTACATTCATTCTAGTCTTCTATTGGTTGATAAATCTACACAGGTAAATTTTATTGTATTTTAAATATGTGTATTTGTATGTTTGATTGTTCTAGTTTTATAAATATTTTACTCTATTGTACAATGTAATAACATTCTGTGTGTTTCATGCCAGCATAATTTACAAACTATTAAAATTATGTTTTTATAGACAGAAGAATGGTCCAATGAACCAAGAAAATTACACACCCGTCATCCTACAGAACAAACTACTACAGATGAAAAACTAGAAAAGTATTTTAGGCATCGGTATGTATAGATCATTGAAATTATTCTATTTTTATCTTCTAAATAATAATGACAAATTTTACAATAATGATGAGTTTTAAATGTCATATTGTAATTTGCATACAACATACTACTAAGACATTTACCTATGTGTTCTAACAAAAGATGTATAACATAGGTTGCAACGTTCAGGTAAAGAAGGTACCAGCAGTAGAGAACGAACAGCAGCATTTGGACTTATAATGCCAGGTGGACCACCACCAGCTTTTCCTGCAGATCACACAGTTTTACCCAGTATTGCTTCACAAACGTCTATACGTAAGTTCATTTAAGAATAAATTTCTACATAACAAATCTCTTTGTTTCTAGAATTGATTGACATTTTATTATTATATCTAGACAATCAATTTGGTTTGAGTACAAAGGCAAGTCCTATGAATATCCCTGTGAAACCAATGAGGCCTCCAATGCGTTCTTCTATTGAAGGATTAAATCAAGAAATTGAAGGATTGGTTCTCAAATCTGCAGCTAACCCTAGTGACCCTGATCATCCAGTGGAAGATAAAGCACGTGTTTATTTATATTTATGATGATGTATAAACATAATTCCTTATGACAGTATATAACTTATTTACAATAATTTAATTATTCTTGTAGTATGCACGGTATCGTGAACAAATTACACCGGAAGGTCATCGTGCGCCATTAGCAGACCTATTAAGGGCTACTCGTAGTGTGAACACACAAACGCCAGCTACTGACCTTCCCTCCAGTTCTTATTCTTCAGGTAAGTTTATGTTTTGTTTCATATTATTTAATAGTGTTTAGATATATGAAGTAGTTGTCAATGTTTTTAGAAAATATATATGAACTTTATAAGTTTTATGTTGAAAATTATAGGAACCTAATCCGAACGTTAACTTTAACACCACCAGATTAATAATTATATGCGATGTTTGTTATTAGTATTCATAATACTAGTAGTGTGTTTTCGTAATTTAAAAGATATAAAAAGAGTTACATGTTTTTGTTTTTTAAATGAGATGACATATATGTATGTGTGAAGTATTTCTGGTTAGTGGTAACACTATAAATAACAGACTAACTATGGTGTGTGCCTGTTGAGACAGGCCCTCCATCTAGGAATTCTGAGTCTCCGCTGATTCCTGGTCTTATGGATGCGTCCCGTCCGCCTAGCGATCTCTTACAAGGTTGGCGCATATTTGCGGAAACATTCTCTTTATTTTTCATGAAATCCCTTTTAATCAAATATGTTTGTTTTTTCTTTTTTCTTTTCTCTTTTTTTTTTTTTTGAATGCCCTTGTTCAAATAGTTACTGACATTTCATACGTCTATCTATAAATTTTTTACTATTTCGTAAATATGTATATGTCGGAGATGAAAGGACATCGAAGCCTCCCCTTTGGAACTTCGGGATAATCCCCTAACACCGTAATCTAGATTCTATCATAGGCGTAATTAAACAATTGTCGTCTTTCGACCCGATTGTATTTGTTCGAGATTTGTGATAGTGAGCTTGGGCTCGAGGCGACAGCCAGTCGCCGAACGTAACCACGGTCACGGGATGAACGCTTTGTCTAACAAAGGTACGGAGTAATTCTCTAGCTCTCCTTAAAAGAAATATTTGTAGCGGCACGCGACAGTAAACATTCCAACGGCTTCTGTCCCATGGCTCGCCACACGCAGATCCTATTCTTCGGGTATGATGGTTACCAGATGCCGACGCGTCTCTATAGTACGTGATCAGCTAGCCCGAGGGCCGTTATAAACACTAAGATCTAGTTACCTAAAGTCCTTCAAACAGACAAACAGTCTTTGTCCCAACTACGGGAAGATAGGAGAGACCTATTTTTCAACTAACGGCGTCTCCCACCAGCAACTTTCCCTCGAGGGCGGCTAGCATCTTTTTCTAACCACCGATATGGAGATTGACCAATTAGCAGCAATGCCAATTTCCCTCGCCTTCTGAACGAAGGCTATCCTCGACGAATCCGATGATCTCGTGTCCTTAGACATCATAGCTTTCCTCCGCAGCATCATCGTGACAGAAAGTCATTCTCTCGTGAGGTCGTATTAGCGAGTTACTTTGTGTCTGTACGCTCGGTGGATATTCCACGTTTTAACAAAGAGTCCGACTTAGATATTGTGAGCATGTTCATCCATCATCCCGTTGACCGCGGATCCGTTATTGAACCTAGGATCATTGTCATTAGTTTCTCGAGTATCCAATTACCACGGTTACTTGTCTAATTCTATAATAATCGTATTTGCACTAGTCAATGTCTTCTCTATTGCATAACGACAACGTGTAATCCGAACGAAGATTCGTTTCACGCCCCTAACTCTAATTCTAATATAAACCCGACATATACATATACATATATACGTACACAATATTTTAAGTCTGAAGTATATGCATGAGTTATATATATTTTATAGAATGCCAAAATCAGTTACCATTAATATTACACCTGGAATTATTTTCTGATTTTACACAATTAATTAATGTTTTGTACTGATCAAAAATTTGATGTGTTTTCATAGAATAATAATGCCAAATTAAATGTTCACAATACATTATGACATTATATGGTAAACGAATCTATCTTTAATAAAATGTATTTCTTATTATTGCATTGATGCTTGCATGTAGTATTCTGTTTTATATAGGATTATATATATATTTTCTTTTTAATCAATATTTTTCTTAACTGTTCTTGTTTAAAAATAATTATTAAAGCACTATGATATTTGAAGTATGTTATTGCATGATAATTGGTCATATATGTAATTTTTAGATTTATTAAGTTATGTATTAATTTTGTAGCGATTATGTTTAATACATAATTTCCACACAGAGACTATTGTATCTTAAATCTTAACATTATATATACACAAGTATCATATAAAATATCTATACAACTTTCGCAAATCTATCCAGATATGTTACTGTTAATAAAGTGGAATGAAGTGTAGTTTTAGTGTACAAAGCTATTACACATTTATATTATTTTTTATTTTTTATATGAATGACTTTATAAATACATGAATTATATAATTTAGTTATTAAGAGCATGGATTAAAGATATTTACTTTTCAATTGATATATACAATGTTGTTTGCTTACTGTTTTTATATGGTTATTAATTCTGATGTTCTAATTTATCTTTAAGGTGGAAGTCGTGGCTCAACCCCCGAACAAGATAGAGAAGGGCGCCTTGGCACCTCTCCTCACATTAATAGGTTCCTTGCAAGAGAACCACCTGATGGCTGTGAGAAAGTCAATCTCAAATTTGTAGAGGATGCCAGGTAATTGTCATGCACGTTTTTTTTTTTTAAATTAGGATAATTTATAGAAAATCTATTATGATAATTAATTTGTAACTCCTATCAGATTTTATGTCTTACATCAAATTAAATATGTATAATATTCGTATTGTCCGTAAAAATAACTTAAGTTCACTAAGGTTGAAGTTTAGTTAGTTGAAATTTACATCCCTTCTTTATTTAAGGATATTAACATATTAGCATTATTGAAACAATTATATTTGTATGTATAGGCGACCCATGATAGACTTGAGCAAACTAGACTATTGCCCAAAGCCGTGTGTAGCATTCCAGTTAAAACCTAGCTTGGGATCAGCGTTCCTGCCATTACAACAGCCAGCCAGTCCAACAATGGTTGCCAGTGCATCACCCTCTTCGCATACAACACCAACTACACCTCCTCCAAACCCATAGTCCTGCTCTTTACCTTACAGAATAATGTTCACAAACCCAATTGGTATATATATATTTTTTTTGAATGACCTCATGGGTAGAAAGTGGTTTACTTTGATATGAAAGCATATACCAACAAAGAAAAGTTACCGAAAACGCAGCCTGTTTTCAGTGCGACCCAACGTTCGGGCATCGTGAATGTGTAATTAAAAAGTTATAATTGCATTGATACAAAATATTGAAAGCATCTGAGCTCCGTTAATGTTTCAAACCATAATAAATACGAGGAACAATAATTTGTGATAACTAAAAAAACGACATTTAGGAATGAACATTGTGTTCTACAGGGAGAAAGACTAATAAAAATTGTGTATTCTAAATTTAGTGCTAAAATGTGCTAAACAACTTTAGTTTTGTATACAGGGATAAATATTCAAATGTCAGAGTATTAAATTTGATTGTTGGAAAAAGCAAAATTATACAGATACAAAATGGGTACATGTGCCTGGATATGTACATCGGTACCCCTTTATAAATTTTTCATTAGATCTTTCACTTAAATTATTCGATTGCATACTGGAACGAAACACTTGTTACAATTTTGTATTGTTTTGTATTATTACTTATATGCTGAAAATATTGAAATTATTATTATCTGAGGAGCTCGAAAATAGTGTGTCCCTATGGTACATTATTTTTTAGAATTATGTTCTCTTAGAATTATTCACGTACATTCTTTACTCCTTTTTTTTAAGGTCGCGTATGTAAGATAAAGGCGTAAGTCAATTGTCATGATAGTTTATTTTGTATTACGTGTACAAATGTGCACTTTTGCATAGCTTCTTTTTATAGTAATGTCTCTTAGATGATAAGTTTTTATTTTGAAAGTAAAACAAGCACTTTGTTCAAGTATAGTGTTCAGTGTCATAAAGCAACTTATGGAAGTTAAGTTAATTGCAAGAGTATATTCTGTTGTTTAATAACTAAATTACCATAGGGCTGCAAAATTTTTGGTTTAATTTGTGTTATGTTAGTTTACTATCTGAATATGTACAACCAATACAGCATGCAATGACAGGTTGACGGATGTATGATAGAATGAACCTAATGATATATAATGAGGAAAATATGGAAATATAATGAGTAAAAATATGGCGAATGATAAAATTAAACATTGATTAAAGTAACAAATAACGTCATGTGCTTTAGCCAGTGTGGTATCAGATGTGCATACACCTGGCTCCCTAACTTGGCACAGTATGGGTGTGCGTGTAGGGTTTTGTATAAACGTGGATCATAGTAAAGAAATTTATAATCTGCGTTCTATACAAATAACAGTATGCATGTGTTGTAATATCAGAATCCTTATTAAGCCATCCACGAATAACGCTAAGGCTTATGGTATTATCGAAGTACGTATTGTATGAATATTATAAGTATTTGGAGTACTCTGAAATTTAATTATTTAAATTTGTAGTAGTATTTGTGTGTGTGTGTATACTTTAAATATATTTTTAATAATTAGCAGTTATTCGTTTCTCTATTAAATGTTTTTACAATAAGAATAATCAAAGGAATATTAAATATTGTTAAAAATATCTTTGTATAACAAACTATTCACTCTATATAAAGAAAAAATTTTGTAAGAGTTATTCGTGTGATGGCTTAACTTATTATTTAGTATATGCAGACATAGCCACTCAAGAAGTTCAATTTATTTTTTGCTTTCTAATACAGAACGTTTTGCAAACGATTTTATAGTTATGGTCTGAGGAATAAGGATCTTAATAAAATGTAAGATCAAGAGCAGGGAAGAACAGTTTTTTAAATACAATAGTAATATACTTTCTAATATTATATTGTATCTAGCTACAACAGTGAAAAATGTTAACACATAAAGTACCTGGCACACTGGTCTATGCTCTCTTTTATCCAGCTCACTAGAAAGTTCATGCCTTAGAATGCGTGGCAAAGTGTGCTAAATAGACAGGAAGGTTAATGAGAGAGTCAGGATATATACAAGATGCACTGGCTAGTTAACAAGTATACAATACAAAACTAATCTGCTATCTACTAGCTTAAGAAGATTTTCTTTTATTTATTTTCGCTATGGACCTAAATGACATCTATCCCATTGCTGTAAGAATACATGAATGTGAACGTTAAGTTTGCAGGCGCTCTAAAGAAAAGAGACAAAATTTATCAACCGCGTATTTCATCTGTTGGTATTTTCACTTAAACGGAGGAGAAGAAAAAAATGTTTTAATATAAACACATTGTATTAATCATAGTGAATAAAAAGTTTCATACTTTTACTAATAAGCAGAAAAAGAAATTACTTTAGAGAGAAGCTAGCCTTATTATTTTTGACTACACTCATGAGGCTCCACTTTTTAACCTTCATGTACTTGCATAATGTGTTATCATTATTGTTAGCTTTTGTTGTCAATTTCATAAACAAAAGAATGTGTGTAAAGACTGCTAAACTAAAGATTACTTGTTATTTGGATATACCTAAATTTAAAGTTAAATAAAATTAGGCTCAAATTTCTCCGGTTACCTATGAAACAATATAGGTACTCTTTAATTCGTAAACTAAACGATCCTTATGTGACTACTGTTCGGTACATTCTCTTTACATATCTAAATCTGAGCAGGCTTCAGAATGGCAAAATGATTATGTCAATTACGAATTTATTTATCCCTAGGACTGCCCAGGACGTATCGTTGTAGTATTTCGTACAATAAAAAAGAACACAGAGATTGTTAAACATGATTGTAATTTGTAAGATGCTCAGAATTGTGTAAATTTTTTAACGCGTAAAACTTGTAAAAAGATATGTACTTCGAGAATTTTATATATTTGGTAAAGTTAAATGCAGCTTTTATTCATTGTTTTTTAAATAAATACGTAGAATATTATTTATCGTTTTTTATTGAAAGCAAAGAAATATGAAACCTTCTTTATGTAATGTTTTCTTGTAAGAGTATATTTTCGTACGTACAATTTTATAAATGTTTACGAGATTATTTAGAAAATTGTTATAAATTTTATATTTTAAAAGATTAAATTATTTTACGTTTTAAAATGTATAATTTTTTTTTATAAAGATTCGTTATAAACATAGCTTCTTTTTTAAGCTCAGTTACACAATGTTTCTTAGCGAATGGAGTTATAAAATAAAGTTATATATTGTGTAAAGAGTATCTTACAGTGCAAGGCTATAAACATCTTATTAGTAGTTCACAACGGTACATCGAAAATTAATAATTTATACATAAGGATTTATCCACCTTCTAGTCTGTCCTAGGGCTAAATCAAAATTAGTCAGCGAAGAGAGCTAGTGAATGTAAATAATAATTTAAAGCCGTTTACGATGAAATCTTTGTACGGAACGTAGTGACTAAGGCCAACGAATTCTATACTTTTCGTGCGTCTCGCGAAAGTTCGTTGAACGAAAAAAAACTTGTGGAACAATGCGAACTTTAAAAAAATATGTGTATAAAAGAAATTACCATAATACGAGCTGTCCATAGTCAACAGAGATTAGACTCCTTTTCCGAACGGCACAATGCAATTGTCAAAATCATAGTAAATATTAATTTTATATATTATATATATATATTTTTTTTAATTTTACATTTTTTTTATTATATTTCGAAAATTTCGAATTTATTAATTTTATTTGAAATTTTATGCGTTTCAACATCTTGTTTTCTATTAAACACACATGCAACACACATATTATACATTTTATTATCTTTCTGTTCTTTATTTGCTTGAAATGTCATTTATCTCGGCAATATATTCTCTAATTTAAACGATAGATAGTCACACGCATCTCTATGAATCGTAAATTTAATGAGTATTGTTAATCATTTTTCAAATAAGTACCACGTATCAGTATTGTAAAGTATGTTAATTTCTCGTGATCGAGATTTATTTTTTCTTTAATCTTGATAAACCTTCATGAAACGTTATATGTATAAATAAACTTATATTTTCTACGGAATAAAATACTCTTTAAGAGATAAGTTATTATACACTGTATTTTTCGTGCAGTATCAAATTTCAAAATATAAAAGCAAATTAAAGTATAAGATTTAGTACATAAAAAATATATATTACCTTATTTTTGAGTATTTTATCATAATAATGCATTATTTATATTTGATATTAAAAGTTTTAATGTTATAATATGTTTATGAATACTTTAATTGCTTTCAACAGTAATCTTTGTTTTTCCTTTCTTTTTTTATATTTCTGTTAAAGAATTGTATTTGTCCATTAAATTTAAGTATCGAATTTATATTCTTATCGAAACGTTAAGAACTTATTTAACGAATATATTCGATTATTTTTTTCTCTCCCTATTGCAAGTCAGAATATTATTATATTATATGATATCGACTTGAAATGAATGTGTCTGTTTTGTAATCGATTTTATAAGTAATGTAATCATGTACCATTATGTTACGAAACTTACTATGATTATGATGCTATGATTGCGATGCGCTATAAATATAGATTCCATAGATTCGTTTGAAGCGTATGTAATTGCAATTAATACATTGACTGCCATACAACAATGTCTTACTTTTCGATACATTTCGTATCGAATTAAATGTAAGTGGCTTCGATCTGTAAAGCAGCAAGTGTCGATTTATCGAGATTTGTCATTTATATTGTTGCTTGCTCGAGCTACAATATAAAGCTCTTGTCGCAATGTCATCGAATGTATTATAATATATAACAATAATATACAGGTGTATCGTTGGTTCCTTTGTAACGAAAAAATACATTATGGTTCCACAATCGGCAGTCAAGGTATTAATGATGATTATATTAATGACTCGATAAACTTTGCTATTACAAGAAACTTTTATATCTCAATATGGAAAGGTAAAAAATAATTGACTGTCTGTGTCGCTCAGTATAAATACTAATTCACATTACGATTCAAATTTCATTGTTATAACGTGTATTTATTATTTGATAAGAATCACGTTCGAGAGACAAAAATTTACGCCCGAATAGGTTCTTCGATGATTGGTTCGTTGTAAAAATTCTCTTATCTTACCTCTCCATAGTGAGACTCCTATGCAACTTGTTAAACCTGTGAATCTTATATGCGATTAGTTGTATTATTTACCAGCATAATACTGTATGTACTTGTTCCAATAACAATATGCACTTTTATTTTTATCATAAAATATAAATGGAAAAAGTGTACCTTTTTATATTACTGTTAAGGCGCCTTACATGAATAAAATTTTTAGAAAACGAGATTAAACACGCTATTATATAATTTAATTATAAGAACAACGTATAATACTTTATTTTCCGTATTCTGTGCATTGTCCTAGCTCTTTGATCTAAATTTATTTGTTAATTCATTAAATTCTATCTTTTATATACATTTTAATGATCATATTTCTTTTTATCGTATAACATGTTTCAAATATTTTTTAATACGTTTATTAATTTTTAATTTTTAAAATTTTATTTATTCTAAAATATAAGATATATAACAAATTTTGTATAATATATAAGAAATATATTTTTTTATATGATTCAAAGATTAAAAGTAGGATTAGAATTTCTCTTGAAATATGAATTAGAGTTTCAAACAATATTGCATATAAATTAGTGTAAAAAAATAATACATACTTTTGTGTAGAAAAAAATTAGTTTTTAATTAATTTTACTACATATTACTTTTATACATACATTGTCTATAAACAGCATATGTGTGAATGTATATTAATTATAATTGTATACATACAGACATATGCTCATATCTTCAATTGTCAACAATATATATATATATATATATTGTATATATATATACACATACATATATATATATACATATATAGAACAACATAAGTATTTTATATATTAAATTAAAAAGGCTTCATGTATGTACAAATTGTCTATAAAAACGTTAATAATTATAAACCCATGTATTGAGGGGAAGAAGAAAACGTGTTTCTTGTAGAGTTATTTTTTCTCGAATCCTCAGTATTAGGGTTATCACTAAAAAAGGTAATATTTAATAAGATCAGGATATTGAAAATACTTTTTTATAGATTTTTGAAATTTTAGAATCGCTTGTCTATTATATTATATTAATATTAAATTAGTATTGTGAGATAAATTACCCAAAGAAAGGCATTAGGGATATAAGCGTTTGTCTACTTGGTCTAGAAGCAAATGCTGGAGAGCATTGCGCCAATCTTCCAACAATTCGTCTTAACCATTGTTGCAATTTTTGTCGTCGTTCTTCTACAAATTTAGCATCCTAGATAAAAATGAATAAAAATGAACTTCGGATATTTCCTGTAATATTGTATACTATTCTTTCGTAAGATATTTTCTATAATATATTCTTTAGTATACTTCTGTAATGTACCTTATTTCCTATTGTCTTCTTTGGCGGGAATTCAAAAGTAGTAACAATTGCATCATGTTTTTTTAATTCTCTATAAAGTGCATGAAATTGCGCATATCGCCTATATATATTCCATTCGGTATCCCTAATACGTACGTATATCTGTAATAATTAATAAACTTAGATATATTTAACAATAATTTTATTGTAATTTATATCTATTTTACATACCTGATAAACATGATGTATATCAGAAGACTGTCCAGTAAGGAACGCAGATGGAATCCATATATGTATGAGACATGGTGGTTCTAATGGTAAGTCGTCTTCATTTATAGGGCCACGAAGGCACTCTAATTCAGCTTGTAACAACTTAACTAATCTCTCCCTGGAAATTTCCCGAACATTAATATAAAATATAGGTATTGTTACTGTTAAATATAGATATGTAATAATTTTACCTGTCATTTAATTGTAAAGTTAATCTAGCATTAAATTCCATTAATTCTGCATGCATATCTGCAACTTGAATTAATTTTTCTTCATATTGTTGAGCTTCATAATGATAATCTAATGATGGATCTTCTTCGGAAACTGTAGTAGAATCCGAATCTCTTCTCAACATTTGTACTGCCGTTACATATTTACGTAATTGTTGTCTTAATAATTCATTTTCTCTATTAAATCATAATTATATTAAAGTATAAGTTATTTCTATGCCTTATAAGATAAGGTGTATTATATTGCGAATTTTACCTATTTAATGCTTGTATTTGTAATTCGTGTCTTTCAAGATAATTTTGATGTTGTCTTTGTAAACGAGCAAGCTGTAATCTACTAGTCATAGCGTCTTCTTTAGCTTGCTCTAACATTTCAGTCATAGCTAATAGTCTTACTCGTAACACTTCAATATCTGCACTATCAGCATCTGTATGAATATCTAAATCTGCAAATGGTTCCGTAGCTTCTACTGCAGGTTCTGCTACTTCAGATGAATCCTAAATAACAAGAAAATATAAAATGGATGAAAAACATTAAATTAAAAGATATAAAAATATGGAAGAGATGCATTTTATACATACGTCTAAGTAGCTTGGTAATGCTATCAACATGTCATCTAACGTTTGATCTAAAGGAGATACAGGAACTAGCCCACCCATACTTCCGGAATTTGTAACTGGTGTTAATACTTTTTCTTCTTCAAAGGTTTCACTAAAAATATTCAAAAGTTTTATTATTTAATATGTCAATATTAAAATGTGAAATAGCAGATGCATTTACCTGTTTTCCCAGTCAGAAATTTCTTTATTGACTATTGTAGTAACATTATGTGTTTCTGGTTGAGATTGTGAAATTGTCGAACTAGGTGATGTAGAAGCTTTTGTTGATGTTACTGTAGGAGAATTGAGACAAGTTGGAGGTGCACTAACTGAAATGGAAGCTTCTGTATTTTCTTGTTCATCATTTTCGTTATCGAAAGAAATTATATGGGTTGGCACTTTTTTCCTTTGTCTCTGTTTTGAAGTAGGTCCTAATCGCGATATTAATTATATTCGTATAAAATTATATGTAATCTTATGCACTTGAAATGAAAAGCAATTACCTGGTATAGTAGATGATATAATGGGTTCAGATAATGAAATCTTTTGTTTTTCCATTTCTTTGCTTTTTGAATTATTATCTAATTCTTCATTATCTATCCTAATTGCAAATAAGATACTACCAAGTCCTAATAGTTAAAATGATATTTAATTATCTTATATAAATAAGTTGATATGATACAAAATTGAATGAATGTTATTATACCTGCTGCTACATCTGGTAATATAGCACTTCGTTCCTGGTCCAGTAAAAATGCCCAGTCTTCATAAAACGAAGATAGTATCGTGGGGTCAAGTATAGCATGTAAATGACGCTCTAAAGAACGTTCATTTAAAACAGCTCTGAGCCATGCTCTACCCCTACCATAATCAGTGTGAACTTTTTTTAATACACTAAAACGTTCTTGTTCATGCCATGTTAATTGTTCCTTTATACATGGCCAAAAAGCCATATCTGATGTACTACATGATTTTGTATTACCACCAGATACTATGTCTGAGACATGCCTATAAAGATATAAATAACATAAATTAATGTAATAGAATATATCTTTAGTTATTACTCATCACATAGCATTATCTTATAAACATACATCCGTGTAGTCATATTTGAGATGATAAGAAGTACAAAAAAGGGAAAGTAGATGACTATATGCATAATATCAATATATATCAATCTTATCTTAAACAGACAAGGTAAACAAATGTCATTGTTTTTGTAGAAGTTTCCATAATATATATCTTATAAGAAATACTGATGAAATAAATGGCATTTTAATTTATATATGCAATTATTTAGTTTATTACCTTAAAGCTGAATTAATTTTTTCAATGCATTTTGTACGTAATCCATGACTAAAAATTGATTCAAATATGTGACATAGCTGTGTAACACATATATCAGATTCAGTTGCTAATTCAGTACGCCCACCAAATCTAACATGACACTTTTTTGCAGCAGCTAATAAATTTTCCAATAGTTTCTGTCTCTCTGTTGCATGGTCATAACTTTGATTAGAATCAATTACATTATGTGTGCTTGGCACTATCGCTGACATTATACGTAAAGCCTAGAACATATAAGCCCAAGATATATGAAACACAGATATAAAACATAATCACATGCATTATTCTTTATTTAAAACCTAATGCTACACGAAATTATGTAAGAAATTTATATACTATCGTAAAAAAACATAAAAGAAAAACATAGAAATTTTTGTTCATTAATACATTTCCTAAATGTTTAAAGTTTTTGCAAAGTTAAAATACAATGACTAAAGTATTTTTTGATATTTTTGTCCTTGTATCAGATACATGATGATAACATGAATTACGTATTATATAAATTAAAGGAATACATTTTTAGGACAATTACACTTTTTATATGTATAACTCATTTTTCATTTAAATACACGCATTCATTTAAATATACTGTTTAAGTAGAATATGCCACAGATATAAGCGCAATTTCTATTGTTCATTCCAGTACACAAAAGAAAGTTTACAGGTGTTTTCAACAAGTAGTACAATGTTTAATCGTTAATTATGTTAATTGGAAGCATGTGTCGTATCACGAGATGCTTATTAATTTGTGAAAACAATGTTGACAGTATATAATTCAACGATAATGCGATGATGTATAAAAAATAAATACATACCATGAGTATCAATCACTGAAGATCACGTTAATTTCCTTTCAAATTGTAATTCGTTATTAAAAAGAGTTGTACAAAAAGTGTACATAAATATACAATCACTTCTAGGAATTATTATATACAGGACTTGTCAAAGAGTACTACGACGTAACTATCTCATGACGATAAGCAGAAGATTTAATTTTTCTAGTGAGTAATATATAAATTTTTGTGGCAGGAAAACTGTAGGGGCGGAAACAGTCCCCTCATCTTTGCTCTTTTTCCTTGAACACAGATGTGTCATGTGAATTAGGTGGTATATATAAAATAGGCATAGAAAAAGTGACTCCGTTTGTCGAGCATTTTAGTATAGTACGTTGATCTCCTATACCCTGAGTATAGTAGTTCTATAGTATTCTTATCAGTTATGATCTTGACATATTTAAGAATCTATCTTATCTATTTAAGAATCTGCTTCTATTATTTACACAATGATTGGTATAGTAACTACAATTTCGTAGTTGTAATGTTTAAAAGTATATAAAATGTCACTAATTTGTTCGACATAAAACTATAGTAGCAAATATAACGATTATTTAGTGTCCTGTATCTTGGCAATAATGAATATTATTTTAAATTGATGAGTATAGAGATTGTCTTCTTTTTAACTTGGTAGCACTGATTTCTTTATGTATGCCATAGTATATATTTTAGATACGTACGAGCATTACTATTTTAGATATAAGTCATGGTCAAAGTAAGTCCGATACGTAATTGATAGGATTCTCGTCTCGATGTAAATATAATCTATGGATGATTGTAAATATAACTTGGTCAATTCTTTACAGAGTTTGCGCGATTTATAAGATGTTAGTTATGCGGTCATAGTAAGAGGTACTAAACAAGTGTATAAATAATAGTGAAACAATTACAGCGCAGTAGAATGTATAATAATACATATCATATATTGTCAGAACAATTTAGATAAGAACGTTTATAGATAATTCCAAAATTCATAATCTTTGAAATTGAATTCGCGGCTATTTTAGCGCGCTTAGATTCTGCGCAGTGTGAATTAAGGAAGGCGCTAAATTTAACATTAATTAAAAAGAATTTTAAATACATGTTGCACATATAAGTAAAAAATTCATAATTATGTACTTTATTAATTGTTAACATTTAAGAAGAAAGAGATCAGTATAAAATCAACCAAATATTTAAATAATTACGTTTGACATTTTATATTTTAAGGAAAAGAGAAGGATTTTAAGAGGGAAATAAATCTCTGATTTATAAAATCTCTTTTTTATTGATGCTTCGACAACATGGGCTGAGACACACACATTTGCTCATATGAATTTATACCACTGCGTGTTCCAACATATACATACACAATTCGTTAAATTATTGCATCGCGCTGCACTAGATGTAATAAGTAAATTAACTTAGAATCGTGTGTTTCATATTGTTTGATTATTATTTAAGAAAATGTTAATTGTATAGAAGACGGTCCGATAATTTAAGTTGACAAGTTAAGCGATAATTTGCAAATTTTTGATAAAACTATCGCATTTTTATTTATATCTTATCTTGATAAAAAAATATTATTTTTATACCAAAGAAAAAGAAATGTTTTCATAATAAAGGCAATAACTTAGCTTTTTATGACAAAATCTATTTTAGAGGAAATTCGTCTGTTTTTTAGTAGACAAATTTAAACAATATGAATCATTATAAGTTAACCATAAAAGATATGTTTTGGCGATAATTTGTACGATTCAGTAATAAGATAAAGCAACAATTTTTTCTTGAGAAAATACAACGATGGAAAAAGGTCGTAATAAACTTAAGTATACAAGAGTTACGATAGCACGATTCTAATGAAGTGTTCCTCTGTGCATAATTGCGTGATACCTGCAGATTTGATAAGCTCCTTCGCACCATTTATCATCATTGAACTTGATCTACACGAATAGTAATTTTATCCAAAGTGAGAGAGCGAGAGAATTGTTTCGTTTTTTTTTTAATTTTCGATATCAAACTTCTCGTTTGTGATGTGTGCTCGTTTTTTTCTTCTTTTTCTTTTTTGTCTTTCTTTTATATCGTTTTGTTTCTTTTTTTTTTTTTTGCAGCATCGAAATATGAAAAATTCATTTTCGACCATTCTATATGCATACATACATGCATACACACACTTACATATATGTATATACATATATATTTGAGGAGATCCACATGGGTCGCAAGAATAGGTTGACAGGATAGACTCTTCTAATAGACTTTGCAGACGGACATAATAGAAATATTTAATATATAGCATCATATATTAATATAATATTTAGTAATAATATAATATCTATTATATATTAATATGTATGATATTTTTTTGTTTGTTTTTAATAATAGCGTCCTTTCTCTTCTCGCTTTGTCTGAGGTGTGATATCCAGCGATTTTCTAATTTTCCTTACATTCAAATTCAGTACACGATGTAAGTACGATTTCGCTTCAGCCTTATTCGGATACTAATCCTCATTGAATTTATCAGGCATTTTGTACGACCTGTTGACTTATACAACCATCGTCTGGTCGTTTCACAACGTATGCGTATTCTACCAT
Source organism: Bombus vancouverensis nearcticus (assembly GCF_051014615.1). Classification (NCBI taxonomy): domain Eukaryota; kingdom Metazoa; phylum Arthropoda; class Insecta; order Hymenoptera; family Apidae; genus Bombus; species Bombus vancouverensis. The sequence goes on from NC_134924.1 coordinate 874,353, forward strand.
AGAAACAAATATACACGATTTCTTCCGAAATGCATCTAATCGAAGATAAAAATGAACGATTTTCATGTCCGATCTTAAATAAAAAGTACCTAAAGTTTACGTAATAAATTCTTACGATCAGTTTATGCATTTCTTCGATAAATTAAACGTGGGGTAGATGTTGTATGAAGGAGAAGCAGTGAATATCATAAGAAAGCATGTTTACTTCTTCTTTGATTCTTCAGAAGGATTAACGAGAATCGAAGAATTCATAGGATCGAAAGACAATGATTCATAATTTCGGTAAAGTCATTTAAGAAATTTACTAACGTTGAATATATAAATATTTCGGAGAAAACACCATTCACATAAACTTTTCTGTTTCTAGTCATCAGATTGTTTCACAAAAATCGGAACAATTTAATTTAAGATTAAACAGATTCTATTTTAAAGGTAAGTGGTAAATGCGATATATTCACTGAAAGTTTCGTTCGTTAGACACGAGTTTGGGATATCAAACGTCATGAAACAATTTGATATATCCACCCAACGTACAAGAAATAGAAACGTTTAATGTGCCACAATTTATTTAATCGATATAAGTAAAATGTTCCGAGAGATTTATTCGACGAACTAAGCGATTCCCTTAATCGTTTAATTATACTAACAAAAATCAATGTTTGACGCGCACGATGCTCGCGAATGAGGAGATCTAAAATGATGACGATGATCGTCGATAAATAAAAGATATGCACGGCTACACGCTAATAGCGAAAAATTGTCCAGGAACCTTGTTTCAAGCGCGAATACAGGAGAAAATTGAAACGCACGATATACAAATGAAACGCGTGGAACAAGTGAAATTTTTCTACGCGCGATGAAAAAGAAGCTTATTCAGTGTCGCGAGATTTTTGTACAAAAATGCTTCGCTGTTCCAGCGAAACTATCTCCACGAATAAAGTTTATACAAGCATATTACGAAGCTTGGAGAATCGTTCAGAGATTGATACACACACACACATTGACCTTGTTAAAAATTGTGCTGAGAAATGATAGGATGGAAGGGAATAAAGGAGGAGGGAAGGAAGGAAGGAAGGAAGGAAGGAGGCAAGAAAGGGCGTAGAAAGGAAATGAAGTAAAAGTATGTCTCCGAAAGATCGGAGTTTTAAAATATTTTCATCTCGTGCGTGACTTCACATCGCTAGACTTCACTCGCCAATAATCGTTTATTATTATAGTATTATACTTGCCTACGTAACTACCATTCATCTTTGATATTCTTTTTTCCCTATTCCACTTCTTCATTTATATAATTTCAAGAAAATAACATTCGTACAAAATTGACTACAGCCGATTGCTTTTACATGATGTGTACGAGTTCGATCGTTCGAAGTTTTCAAATCATTCCCGTGCAAAACGGAGAAATCAAAGTGTATATATCCATCTATCCCCCTAACCGTTGTTCATTATTATTCTTCTTCCGTACCCGCGTTCTCGTTAAGATATGACATGTATACGTATTGACCTGACCGATAGATTCCGACCGGTTCCTTTCTTTTAACCCATTCGACATTTTTACTCATTTATCGATATTTTCAAAGTATAGCTAGAAATCATTTTGTCGATATACGTACAGGTAGACCTCTAAGTGAAACGTTATTATGTGTTCACGAAGATAAAGTATAGTTTTGCGAACTGTTACACAGTCTGTCAAATCGATTTGGACGAATTCGCGTAAAACGAAGTTGCAATAAAGTTTTACTGCCTTTTTGCAACTACTATGTAGTATAACGGAACATTGAATCGGTTGATAGGAATGCCAAACCAGGCTTTAGAACTTTGTTTCGTATAATCTGTAAAGTTACGTAACTATCGATGAAACAACTTTTTTTCCTGAGGTTTAGTGCCGGAAAGTGCTCGTCTCTTTCGATACGCATTTATTCCAATTTCTATTCCATTCGTGAAGTTATTCCTTTTTGAATTGTTTATGGTTCTACCCATATCGTAGTCCTCGGAATACTTTCGGCTTATTTCTTTTATCATTTTAACTCTATTGTTTCCTTTCAATTTACCACGTCGAAGGGGTTAACATGTATATCAGATCCGTTCGTTCAGGGTCGCTTGGAAAAGTCTTATTGAATTAAGAAAATATGCGGGGACATCTTCGTAATTAAGTCGCTACTTTTTTTATACAGATATTTAACCGGTAGAACGTGCAGCTCGGTGCTTCTTAAGTGGAAACGTCGAGGAGCGTACACTGCCAGCTACGGAAGTACCTTACGAAGCATTAGTGGTTCTTGTAAAACACGGACGCGCAGATCCTCTGCACGCACGATGCCGATCCTCTTCATCTCGCGTGCATGTCGAGCGGACGCAAAAGCAACGAGAACTTTGAAAAATTGCCGGTTATACATAGGGAAAATATTTGTACGTTCCAAAATTGCGATTCCGCTGTCATATTTATTTTTCAAAGAAATATTTCGAATGGATTAATATTCCATCCATCGATAGAATTTCAAATTTAAAATATTCATCTTAAATATGTAAGATCTTATTAATTTCGAGTAAATTAACGAAGCCTGAACAATGGAAGTATCATATTTTCATTTTTAAGAGGAAAAATAATTTCTCCATGTACAACGTTCGATTTTCCCCAGAAATTCTGTTTGCTTTTGCATCGTTGTTAAAGGTGTTAATTGCTTTTGGTCCTTCTTGTACCTTTCGTAATTGATTTAACGTTCTGTTCTGAATCTAATCCTCCCTATCGAGTGTTCGAGGCGTGCTCGCTCGAACGAGAAACAAAATGATCGCTACATATCGGTTGTCGCGTGTCGTGCGGTCACCAAAGAAAAGATATCGTGAGAAATCTTAGACGATGATCTAAGAGGTGTGGCGTGAACTGGTTGGACGTATTTAAGGTGCCTCGAGGTGTTCGATTACTTGATTGATTGAAACTGACAATGCCTCGCAATTAAAAGATTTCACGTGACATCCGGTCGGAGAGCTTAATAAAAATTGACGCGAAGGGGTTATGCTTCTTGTTTTTCTCTTTCTCATCTTTTTCTACGTACTTTAATCTTATTAGGCCATAAAGCCGTCTTCGTGACGCGCTCTATCAAGTTCTTAATCCGGCCGGAGACAATCGTAGTTGTGACTAGACGCACATTCCTTACGTAACAACTTCCGTCCAAACGCGCGATAGGAACGACGATTCGCAGGAACTCATATCGGGGAGATTCGACAATGTTCTTTAACATCGTTCGACTCGCGTTTTGGATCCGTGTAGTTCGCGCGTGCAACGCAACGCATTCAAACGCAACACTATACTAAAGGTAGGACAAGTTAGAGTTTTTTTTATTTATTTTTTCCTTATCATCGAATATCGGAGGTTTCGATATCGTCTTGAGATCGAGCAACCCACGAGACACGAAGATGTGTGCAGACAGGAAGTTGTCACCGAACGGAAATATATCTTGAGGCGACTGACAGATTTCCAAATATCTTTCATTAATATTTACAGTAAGCTGTCTACTTTTTCGACGGTCTCACACGACGTAGTCTTTCTCTTTCTTTCTCTATTTTATTTTCTTCCTCTTTTCATGTGTATTTTATTTTTAGTTAGCCTTCTCTTTTTTTTTCTTTTTCTTTTTCTTTTCTGTTACCTTATTATTCTCTTCGGGAGAATTTCGTCGTTGATGAGTCTGTACAAAAATGATGAACCGTGTGATCGGTGTGTATAAATCGTTTTCCACGTCGAAACGTGGTTCAGCGTTCAAGGCGTCTCAAGGCGGCCGCGATTCACCTTAAACGCTGTTGCAACGACGTCGATCTCTGGCTTGGCCAGCGTTATTCATCGCATTTTCATATTCTAAGCGTTGGTCCACGCGGACCTAACCATCTAACGTCGGACGGCATGGATATCTTTCAGGGGATACACGAGTGCGTGTTGGTGGCTTGTCCTGGCGACGATAGCGCTACGGAGAAGTCTGAGTCGAGGACCAGGTCGCTGATGCAACCAACAATACCCTTCGTGTATTTTCCTCCCGTTGTCCTCACGATATCCGGTGCTCCACCTATCAAACATTCGCAGTTTTTATATTTTTATCATATTGTATTTTCAGTAACATTAGCGCATAAGAAAGTCAAGTAACTTTATTACCAATGACAAATTAACTGGAAGAAGTAGTGCACAAAAAATTATATTACTTTATTTCATTACATTTACGTTATATACTAATTAATTTTAAATTAATCGAAATAAATGGTTTATTTTATGTAATAAATTTCTCGAATCGAAAGAAAGACATGATTTTGTCATCCTCTCTTCGAATTCTCTTTTCTTTTGTAATTAATTAAAATAAGTTTTACAACTAATAAAAAGTAAAAGTAAATATAAAAGTAAATATAAGTAAAAAGTAAAGCGCCAATAAAATAGTGAAATAATTGGATGTTAAAGGTTTGTGAAAGTCAAGTTTTATGATACACACGAGCTATGAATTTTTCAAGTTTTGACACGAAGTTTCCATGCTCCGTTGTTAATGCGATGAAACATGGTAAACACGGTACATTCGACGAATTAAGATGCGCTCCCATAAATTTTCAGAGAGTGGAGCAATGTATCAAGCTGTTTCTTTACGAGTTCAACAGCTTAGCGGAAGTTACCGAGAATACATAACGCGCTCCCGAGGATGACCCACTTGGTAATTTCTGTAATAACTCAAAGACAGCTAAACTCGAATGTATAAGTCGCTTCTACTGGAACTTTTGAGTAGTTAATCTTCGATGCTTATGATTTTCACACGGAAATATGAGTCCGAACCACAAAATGCTTCTCCTCTAACTTTCCTCTACGATATTCCGCTGTTTTGCAATCGCAAGGCGTTTCACAACACGAGAAACCTCTTAACCTTTTAAATGAGATCGTTACATACTTTGAATCGAGACAACTGCAATAAAAGTGGATTTAGTTTTTAAGAATTATTTAAAAAGGAATAAAAGCCTGAAAAGAATCTTCGTCACTTTAATTGTTTACAAAAATACGATATATCTTTTGCAAAATTTGTCGTTTATTCAAATTTTCAAAACGTAGAAATTTCAAATTCAAAAAAGTTATCGGTTCTAAATTAATCGAAAGAATTGTTTCATTGTTCAAATTTGTTAAGTCATCTTATCGAACTAACACGCTTAAAACATACACAACATCCAAAATATACATATAATATTCTTTGTAATATTTAATGGATAAAATAAATCTCTGTCTAAACTGTATCCCTTTAGTCAACATATTCATGAGAATATAATTTTAAACTTATGTAGTAGAGGCACTAAGTCACAATTTATTTCCATCGAAATACTTGACTTACCGACGTAAAGACCCGTGTCAGTGTTCAGCTGTCTGAGCTGTCCAGGCGATGACGCGGATACTCCGGTTCCGCTATCGACGACCAGCGACGCCCACTGTTCGTTCCTGAAGAAACATCAGTCAATTTCAGAACATTGAAACTCGATTAGGAAGTTTCCGTCGTATTAAAAACTCCGTTGATACATGGTTAACGACCAGGGAAAAGGAACTTTCTAACAGCGTTACCTGACTGCCCGGACCCGGTGCCATAGATCATCGTCCAGTCTCGTTAAGTTGTATCGTAGAACAGCCTCACCGGAGCCAAGATTATAGGCTAAAGACAGATAACCATGATCCAAGCCGAGAGCAAGAAAATCGTCGTTCTCGTCCCTTTGTTCTTGCGGATCTGCTTGGCGCCCGCTCCATAGCAACAACCCACTACTGCTACTCGCTCTGAATCTCATATTAATGTCCACCCTGTAGCTTATTATCCTGCGACAAACGGATTTCTTCGATTAAGAAGGATAGAGGTGTGTTTTTTTTCTTTAAACGGTAAAAGCGATCGTCTATCATGAGATTGCACGGCAGCTGCTTTGAGGATTGAGCAAGAGAGATCAAAATGGAGGTCACATTGAGTTAGGAAGCTTCTTAACACGTTAAACGCGACTGGTGGTTATTGGTGACCTACGTTACTAAATATCTTAGAACCATTTAAAATGAGATCAATTTTGTGGACTAAAAAATTTTCAATGGTTTAGATGATATAGATAACATCATGAAAAAATCATCATGGTATTATTTTAATATAATACGTAATATTTTACGAGAATGAAACATTATGGTGTAGTATTATGTGTATATTTCGATATATCGTGGCGCAATACAGATATAAATGACAGCGAGAAAGATCGCAAGGGAAATGGTTAAGGTTTAGTTTCGTAACTTTTAAATTTCCATACCTTTTCATCGTGTCAGCGTCATTGTAATGAAGGTAGCTCTCGCTACCGGAGAAACTAGGCACGGATCTCTCGTATCGCGTCCCACTATTCGGTTTCACCAGAGAGCTGTCCAGAATCGTGTTGTCGTCCGGTGCAGGACACGGATGCGGCATGCCAGGTCGACAACGACACGTGAATCGGTCCCGGAGCGGACGACACTCTGCATCTCCGCAGGGCCTCGCCTCGCACGCGTGTCCACAATTCCCGACGTTCACTCCGCCCAGTGCCTCGGCGAGAATTCCAATCTGTGCAACGTAATCGCTTTGTTAATAACGATTAACACATCCGCGGCACCTTGTTGCGATAAATGATCGTCTGAACGCGAATAAACCGTTGTCAGGCCACATTGTTTGCGGAATTATTGACTTATACCATTCGAAGGAAAGACGAGACTGTCTTAGATCGGTCTGACAAGTTCCGTAATATAATGTTGCATGTTTACAGATTTATTTGTGGCTGATTGAAATTTAATGTTAACTTATCGTTCGTTTTCTACATGGAGAGAGGAAGACGAATGAAAATTGTAAATTCACATTGACTGTAATTCTAGAAGTATTTTGTCTTATTTGAAGTATAATCGGTATATCTTTAGAAAATTAGGGAGATTTAAAAGTTTGCTATAAAATTGCTTAAAGGTGTATTGATATATTTAAACCAAATATTTAACTTCTTATATTATACACCAGTGTATTTTGTCTCATTTTATTCTATCCGTTTGAATAAAAAATATTTCGATTTAAAGATTACCATTGACAAATAACCGACAGGTATTAGCTAAAATATTTTTTACAAACGAGTTAAATCAGTCTAGATCGGGTAATGAAATTACAACGATCTATTTAGAACTGCTCTTAGTTTTTCAGGTTAAGTTAATTTTACCTTAGAATATTTTTATTATTCAATGCAAAAATCACTTTGAAAGGTACAAATATTTTATAGCGTCCTGCTTATTAACTTTTTAGTTTCAAGGAATTAACAAATTCTAACTATAAATAAGAATCGCGTTGGTTGTATAGACAGACCTATACTCCATTTATTCTACTTTCCCGACAATTTCTGGCTTGCACTATGAGAATTTCTAGCTTTTGCTACTTATCTAATCAGTTAGACCATGCTACTTCGTCGCTGAATCAGCATTGTCCTGGATCTCTGGCAAGTCTGGCCAAATCCCAGTTTCTCTACTTGTCCGATACAACTGACCGTACTACTTGTTCAACAATAAGCAGCTTTGACAGTATTCAATTATATTTCTTAGTTATGCCGATTGTATAACCACTTAAGGATACTTCAACCGAATAATAATATACTCTAGTGGTTCTATTTAACAGACCGCTAATTATCGGTAATTATCCGTACAAAAACGATGCTCGTGATTTCGTTTCAATTAGACATAAAGTTTTGAAGGAAGTAGTTGCAGTTTCGTGTTTGATTCAACGTTGTGGCAGCTATATCCGTGAATTTATAAGTAGACGATAATCCTTTCGTGATAAAGGCAAACGCGAGTAGACGAATGTAATAAAAGAGCAAGCTGCACCAGGTTGGATTTAATTCTCCTAAAGTCGCCCAGGGAAAGAACGAAAACATACAATGCGTGCATTCATACAGTTTAACGCCGTACTAATATCTATACCTGGTCGTTAATAATAATTCTCTATGAATGAAATCGTTAGGGACTTTAATAAATATCTGCATCCTCGTTAACTGTATTTTCTTTCATATTCTCGTTTCTCTTTGCTTTCTTTTCTATTTCTTGTACATTTTTTTTTTTATCTAAAATTGTCATTTTTAGAATTAATGTTCTATTATATTCCGCGTACCATAAAATTCTTTCCTTCTTTCTTTTCCCCTTCCTTTTTATTTCTACCATATTTTATATTTTGGAGTATTTTACATGAGGTGTTTTACGAGCTGTTGTAAAAACGAGAATGTCATTAAAAAGGTGTGTCATTAAAAATAGAGACATGAAATGTGAAGGGAAGCGATAGTGAATTTATTACCAGATAGGAAACAGGAACGAATGAACGACGTTTGCGTATCATATTGATTTCCTGAATTAGATATAATGTATTAAGTATATCAATTAAAAAATTGGTTTATTGATCAGGTTCAACAGTACATCAATGTTATTCTATACCTATGTAGTATCGTGGACAAAAAACCTAAAAGATATCGGGTAAACCATAAACAATGTCGCGAGAGCCGAGGCGTCGTCGGGTCCATCAATCGGTCCTTCAATTGAATAGTTTCGTAGAAAAGGCCTACGTGACCCTGGCCATGAGTGTTTGCGGAACACGTGCGTGGTGGGCCTAAGAAATGACAAAGGGATGCTAGAACAGTCAGTGTCAGTGGAGAAGCCAGGGAGTGTGAATCGAGAAGTCAGAGAGTGCGAGTTGCGTTGTCGAGATAGTGTTGCCAGCGTTGTCGTGAGAGTGTGGTCCGCGTGAGAGAGAGAGAAAGAGAGAGAGAGAGAGAGCGTTGAATCCGTTGTAACAAGAGTTGCGAATTAACTATTGAGTTGTCTAGATTATAGCACGTTATTGTGATTAGTTCACGTTGAACAACCATCGTTCTTCTATTTAATCAACATCTGTACAATCCATTTATTGTAAATAAATCATCATCATCAATAATAATCGAGAATAATTATATATATATTCCCGATATTACACCTATATACTATTTTATTACTAACTTTTATTCACTTTTATGAATATAATATATATTTTGCATACTCTCGACTGAATTCAATAAATTGAATATTTATTCGCTGAGTTTAGTTTTTGTAGTAAAATATCTTTCAAAAGTCTGCAAAAACCCATAAAACCTATGTGTAAACGCGCCATACACCTGTATATTAACGTTTCATCATGTACAAACACGCTATATACTTGTATATTAACGTTCCATCGTGTACGTACAAGCAATACGCTTATATATTATAACGATATCATGAAATATCATGAAATTGATATTCTATATTTTCTAATATTCTACGTTTAATAACAATCACTGTTCAATGAATTTTAACTCGTTTCCCCGATTTTGCAGCCTTTGATAGGTGACTCTTGTAGACTTTCGAGAGCTAAACAAAAATCCGCAAACCGTTTGTTTTTCTAGAATTCATAGTCTTTGGAAAAATCAATTTTGAAAAAATCGAAAGCGGCAATTCTACTCAATGCCAAGGCAATCGCCAAATTGACTATCACTGCCGCTGCCTCGTGTTTTGTTAAAATATTTCGCTTTTATATCAGAAACAGAACACGATTCTCTAGTTTCTCTTGATACTTCCCTTAGCAGGAATTTCTGCCCTACCTGTGTATTATGTCATTTTCTCTTAAAAATGATGAATATCATTTTACTCGGGAGAGTCAGTAGAATTTTTTCGTTCCAACAGCAATTCGATAGATGTTACTATAAAGGCGCAAAACATCTCCAAGATATTCTCAACGCGAGAATTGATTGTAATTTTAATAAATATTAAAATAAAAAAAAAATCTCCAAGATTGAAAAGTTACAGCTTTTTCCAAAGTTGATTCCTTCGAAATTTATTTTTCACAGCGCTACCGTAGAAGCATAAAGCATAGCCAAAGTTGAAAACTTGCAATTTCTTTTCCAAATTTGATTTTTCGAAAATGTGGCTTTTAGGGGGAGAAACGGTTTGCAGATTCGTGTCTAACTCACGAAAGTCTGCAAAAATTGCCTATCGAAGGTTCGAAAATTGGACACGAGTCGAACAGTGAATATGTCGCTGATCACATTTATAGAGTTCGAGTTAAATCTTTAAACAGTTCGATAAATTTTCCGTGAAAATGAAATTTTTCAAATCACAGTTAATCTCCTCTTTTTGCATACGAGCAAAGTTTCTTACCTCGCGACGATTCAAGATGACCGTTTGAATGCATCCCACGAAGCTGGCGGTCGTTTTCATCTTCGGTGAGTACATGTCAGTGGATGGCGCGCCGCCCAAGTAAAGATTTAGTGGCAACGACAGTTGCGTGAAAGCTCCTGGCGCCAGGATTTCCTGCGGAGGGTCGTCCTCGACTTCGAGCGAAGCCAAACGTCCGGTTCTTGACACTCGCACCTCCACCCATTCACCCAGACGAACTGGATTCTCGCTCCTGCAATTGCGAGTCGTTAAATCTCCATTTTCTACGATTTATGATCTTACGAGTAAGATTATTACTCAGATTAGAATTGTTGTTTATCGCTTACTGATGCTTAAGAACGTGACATGATAATTGAGGTTCTTGTCAAATAATTGGCAATATGAATAAGAATTGGAGTATCATCGGTATCTTCGAAAAATTGTATTAACTTTAGGTAATTTTCTCAACGTCTTCGAAAATTCCCGTTAAATTTTTTCTAACAACACATTCTCTCTGCTCATGATTAAGAGAACATGATTAAGAGAAGATTAAACTCTCAATAGAGCAAGAGGGAGGATTTTCGGTTTTGTTACTGGGGATCGAAAGAAAAATCCGACGTTTCCCACGTCACTGTAATAAAACGTCGACGCAGACTATAGGAGAATCTCTGACGAGGGAAAAACTAGTCAGAATGGAGAGTTCCGCCGCCGTAATTCCGGTCAAACGTCGTGAATGCGAATGAAGTTTGCTCACGGATAATATTTCGCTGCTCGAAGTGAGTATACTGAGAATTAGTCAGAGTGGAAAAATCTCACGTATTGAACGGCCCCACTGAGCCAAATGATGGGTAACTTTCCTCTCGAGGAGAAAGAGTCAAATGTTGCGTGGCCACTTAACAGCCAAAAGAATCGTGTACTCGTAGATATCGAGAATTCCAAAGGGCGTGGTCGATGAATAATGTGAAAGATCAACATTAGAGTGGAATTAGATTCTTGGGTAAAACTATACTTGGTATTTATATTATTTTATATTATTATTATTATATTATTATTAAATATCTATAACATTTGTAATATTTGTAATATTTTTGTAATTATAATATGAAATATATTTCTTATTTAATTTGAGTGCGACTGGGGTGTAATATAAAACGTTTGTACTGTATAGGATTTTTGAGTAAAATCATTCAGATTTATCCATTATCGATGCATCATATAATAATTTAGTCATATAAGTTTGCCAATGAATGCTATATTTTTTAATTAATTCGCATGTACTTTGTAAATAGTACAAAAAACTTCTAAAGCAAAGAAACAATTTTATTACTATTTTTTGAATAAATTGTAGTAGGACGATTTCCATTGTTATTGTATTATCGTTATTTCAAAAGACATCTTTAATACTGTAATATGTATTGAATATTCGTATTTGTTACTTAATTCAGACATAGCCGGCTAATAATGCGAAAAGCTCGTCATTATGTACAAATTTCCAATAAAGGTAAACTTGAGAATGGTGCTACAACGATATGGTTTATTATTGTATTATTGGCATTTTGAATGATTCTTTTAATTCGTGATATTCTTATTAAATATATGTATTCGTTAATTAGTTCGGGCATAACCGACGAATAATACGAAAAGACATTCATTAGACGTGATTTCGGATAGATCCGAGTTTGACAATAATATTACAATGATCTCCATTATCACTGCGTTTCACTGGTGCATATTACACGATATTCTGATTGTACTGGCTTCTATGAATTAACTTGTTAAATCAATTCAGGCGTGGCCGACGAATAAAGCGAAGGTCTACAATAATGTACAAAGTTCTTGGATCAAGCTAATTTCGAGAATAATATTACAATGCTTTGCATATTATTGCATTACTGCCGCTTTATACGATGCATTTAATAATATTTATATTTGCTATCGAATATTTACGCTTGCTAATTAATTCGATCTACATAAACAAGTTTGTGTATATCATTAAAAGAGAAAAATATATTGATAAACATCGTCCATCGCCTGCATCTCGTATAAATATTAATAAACGATATGTCTGAACTACTTTGTACAGCAGCCTTTGAGGGTGCCCGAACACTTGTAAAAACCTTTCATGAATATATCACGTGTGTCATGTAATATTTTGGAATTTCATTAGCTATAACGAGACCTGACGGTTACGATTATATTGATAAAGTGGAAACATCTGAAAACGTATATGAAGGCTGTAAGATATTTAGCATGAGATCTATCCCTCAGAGATCACAAAAGTTTCTTAATAGTCCAATACATTGTATTCAGCATATAATCCATTACTCATTACATTAAGCATATAATAATGTAATGGTCCCATCGGAAATATTAACGTTTATTAATACAATCGATATTAGAAATACTATAAGTATACTAATTATAAAACGCGATATACTAAATAATTTTTTACTTTCTTTTCTTCCTTTTATTTTTCTTAACTTTTGTCAATCACTGTACATCCACGAAGGAGAAATTCACGCGTCTGTGGGAATTTTCCCTCAACTCTTACGCTATTACCAGATCTTTCGTCGTCATATGCGGGTTACCGTCATATCGGTTAATATCGAGAGCGTGGATGGATTTCGATTACAGCACACGCAAGGGTGGAAATAATGGCGGCTCGGTGGTTGGTTGACTATCTAACACGACGAATACGAATGAAGTTTACCTACGGATATTATTTCGTCCAGACGAACTGCCGCCAGAAGATCGACACGAAATAAAAAGGCTATTTATCGAAGAGTTTCATAAAGCGGGCAAACACGGTTTCGTTTGCTTCCGTATGTAAAATAGAGCCATGTTTGATTTTCGCGAAATCAATGTAAAAACACGCTCGAGCCATGACGAGTTTAAATGGATCGGGATTAATTAACGGGAAATATTTTTGCGTCGTGCAGAATCGTGTTTCCCGTAGATTTGCCACCGCCATTGCGACAAGGAACTTAATCAATGTCCTGTCGTTATAAATTGTAACTTAATTGTCGAAATGTTTGTGCCAATACGGTCTACCGTGTTTGTTAACGTATTATATTATCGATTCGAGTACTCGTTCGATTGGCTATTATGCGGGAAGTGATTTTTATTAGAGTAATTCTGTTGCTGAGGAGTAATTTTTAGCTTTCCCCCGTTCGTCGTTTATTGTATACGAAAATTAAAATTTTTATTTCTTTCATTTATTGTGTCAGTCCAATAATCACCAATATCGGAGTTTCTTTTCGTATGAAGTATGGTGTCATTTATATCAACTGTGATTTAAGGAAATTTACTTGATACACGTGTAGAAATCTTAGGAAAATATTTTAGAAAAACAACTGCAAGCTATGACAACGCCTATATCATGAAAAAAGATAGTATCATAAAAATACAAAGTTTTTCTACATTTAAATTCTCTAGAACCCGTTTCGATATTTTTAAAAAAATACACATATATCTTTTGAAAAAAATGAAAGAATTTCTAAGCCGTTTCTGTATCGAAGAAATTGTTGAAAAATGAAAAGGGATATAAAAATGGTTACCCAGGTTGGATTAAAAATTACATCTACCTACCCATAGAAATTCGTACCATCGTCTCGTATGGATTGCAGATTTCGAATTCCCTTAAATTTCTTACCATTTGTTATCGAACAAATTCCGTACGCTCAAAGACGCTTCATACGTATATGTACATTATCTATTGACGCGACGAAGAAACAACAGCAAGTCGAATCAGAGAGCGGAATATTCTAAACAATTTCCCATTCAATCCCCTGATCTCGCACGGGGATTTTCCATGAGGTAAGGGTTAATCCTCGTAACGAAAGCAGCAAAAATGGTAAGCTAACTCGGACCTGATTAGAATATCTGATCCGCGAGAGGATGCGCTCGCGCGCACTGATTTTCCATCATGAATATTCAGAGGTTTAATTCGCGATGAGGCCGATCGACATCGATACATTGTTAGCCGGCGATAGGACGGATTAAACGATCGGTTCGGTTCTTTCGACACTGACGTCGAGCTTGGTTAATCGATCGCATGGCACATAAACTCGTTATACAGCGTTACAAGCGACGTAATCGAAGCGTCTCGTTTCTATTCGAAACAATGCGCGAATATGGAGAAAACTATCGCGAAAAAGACGCGAGATTCCTATTCTCTTTTACGCTTTGCAGATAAAATTGTTCTTTTGCTTTTAACCCCGCTATATTCTTTCAGCGATTCTCGACCAAATTATAACTGTTCAACGTTGGAAAATATCTTCGCATATTAGTTCGAACAAAATATGAAAAAGGTCTCATTGTTACGCATGAGTTTTCTTTTTAACTGTATGTAAAATATTTTCCGAGGACATTACGAATCCTTTTTATGCTCTAAGATGAGAGCAAGATGGAAATATATAAAAATTCGAGGATCGTGCCAGGGTTAATAGTGACTCTTCGATCCACTTTGATTAGTTGATCTCACGGAAGATTTGAAGAAGGATAAGCGGAACCTGGGAATCGAACGTCGGAGATTTTAATTGCGTTACGGTATTTGGATTGAAATGCTTGGAGAACTAGATAGAAGATTTGTTTCAGTAAGAAATAGTGAGAACGATAATGAGATCTGTGAAAAATGGTTTCAAGAGAATTTATCTGTATTTTATGTTACTGGAGATAGGATAAATAGAGAAAGGAATGTCGAATAGCGTAATATCTGCTTTTTTAAATAATGGAACTGTCTTTTTTCTCTTTTGTCATATTTCTCTTGAATAATATTACAGTATCCTTGTTCGATTTCTGTAATTAATCAATCTCTCGATACTCGTTAACTATACCTTTAAATCACAACGAAAGAAGAGAAGTGCCATTGAATGTATGTTAACAATAGAAACGAAGATAACATAAGAATTCGAATATGTAAACATATATTTTTATTAAACAATATCGCAATATTTTGTTCGATTTCTTTAATCATTTTATTTGATATCTACTAAGAAACTTTTATTTCTGCAAATAAAGAAAAATATTATCGAACGTACGTTATCAATTGAAAAGGTAGATCGTGCCTACAAAAACCAGAGTGTCTTTCATAGAAAAGTACATATATTCTTCTTAAATAATACTACGTGTACCTCGTTAAATTTTCTTAAATTAATTAATCTTCTCGATATCTTTCAACTAATTTTAACATTTGCAGGAAAAGAAAAATATCGAACATATGTAAATGGCAGGAAAAAAGAAAATAAGACAAAGGCCTGAATTCACCAGCTCGAAAGCCTATCAAGCTGCCACTACGTCAACCACAAATCAAGTCACTGCCTTCAACAAATTAAAACACGTTTCCCCATCCAATCAAGCAGGAACGAGGCATCCATAACTGGCCGACCCACTTCCCTTTTTTTTACCCCGTACGCTAGTTCCCGATAAAATTACAATATCCGTTCATCCGTTGATCGTTCGTTCGATGGGGAGTCAGCATGCAAACGACTCAATTAGACATGGTTCGAATTGAAAGGAGTTACGGAGGAAATTGAAAGGAACAGGATGGTCCGAGGTAGTTTTACGCGCGTACATTTATGCTCGTCCACGTGCGCAAGTCCTTGCTAATAGATTTTCTCGTAGTAACAACAAGCTTGGCAATAATCTGTTAATCCATTAATCCGTTTAAATAACGATTTCCTTACCTGGAGATTCTGTTCTGTTTTTACATCTAGTTTCATTTTTGTTACAAACAAATCGACCCAAGTAAATCCGATTTGTCTTTACTATTAGTTCTTTTTCGTAATTGTAAAATCGTAAAATTGTAAAATCATAGTTCGTTATCTATAATCCGTAACTTGACAATTTATTAATATCATCGGTGGGTAATGTCAATTTGATGATAATAATTCAATAATAAATTTGTCAATTCAATAATATTATCGATTAATAATATATTGTCAATAATATTGTCAATTATAATAACTAACATTATTATTGACTAATGTAAATTTGTTAATTAGTTAAACTAATATTGTTAGTTAGTAAATTATTATGCAAGTTGGTCCAAATAATAGAATCACGAATCAGACAGTGTATTAGGATTAGGAAATCTTAAATCAGCGCGAACAAGAAATTTTGGTAAAAACCTACGAGGACCGTATCGAATAATAGGAGTTCGCGTTCACGTAAATAGATTTAATCGACACAGGAGTTCAATTAATTTACTAAAATTTCATACTGACTAAATTTTCGTACATTTCCATCTTATACTGCTGCATCTAAAATGCCATTCGATTAAAGGAACTCCACGTAAACGAAGTTCCATTATAACGTACACTTGTGTCGGATGACGATTTCGTCGTTCGTGAATGGAAGAATCGACTCACCTCAAACTGGCTGGTCCTGTTCCCAGGTCAAAGGTAAACTGAACATGCCCCGACGACAAGTACAGCGCGATGAAGTCGCCAGTGGCGTCGCTGTGGTGGCCATTGTAAAGTATAACTCCGTCTGCGGCAGTCGGTTTCAACGTGACAGCCAATTCCAGCCAGGATAGAGACGTGTCGGCCAATCCCGGGTAACGCAGATAAGAGGAGCCGTTGAATGACGGTACCTGCGCCCAGACAATTCATTCGAAACGGTTATTCCACGGACTCTCGGCCCTCTTTTTACTCGGACATCCTTCCCCAGGAATCTGATCCTTTCTTGTAACAGACAGAATCGTTGATCTTGTGGTAAATGAACGAGAAAGGGGGGTGAATGGTCAGGAACATGACCTCGTGACGCTTTCGTTCCACGTTTATTAGATTTAAACCGCGTTTCAGTGTTCTAATTTGTTAATGTGCGACGTAGGCATGAAGATAATGGATAGCGAGAACGTTGAGAAAACAGGCGAGATAAGAAACATGGCAGATGTAGCGGTTCGTGAAAGTATTTCAGCAGTTGTAGAAACCTTTTACGGATATATTATGTGTGTTATATGAAATATTTCAAAATTTTATTATAACCGCAATCAGAAGTTATTATAATTATGTCGATAATGTTTGAGACAAGTGTGAAAATGTATACAGAAGTTGCAATATATTTGATACAAATATGTATATATTTCAGAGATCATCAAAGTATTTAAAGGCTTAGTCGATTGTCTGTTACATTTAATAAGTCTCGATATTCGGTGGAACCATCTTTTGACGCTTATTATATATTTGTGATAGCTATTCACGCCATATATATTAATTTTTACTAAATACATGTTTGCCATAAATATTCCGTGAACTCTCTAAACTTCCTCGAGTCATTACGATCTCCGCAAGAAGCCCCAAAAGACCTATCAAACACCTTCCTGAAAAAGTCACTTCCGTGTTGAAGTGACTTTCAGGAACATCGCTCAGCCACGCGAGATATTAAGCGCTATCGCTTTCTCACGCAGGACCGACAGGCAAGAGAAAAGCAACGTGTAAATCGCGGCGATGTTTCATCGGCGAACGCGAAAAATCGAGGGTGCTAGGTCGCCGGTTTTCTAACGTCTTCTACCGTGTTTCGAAGTCTTCTGACAACGACGTTATTTCCCGGCGGTCCGGGCCCCGTTACTTCTCCCGTTATCTTCACCCGCGTCAATTTTCGAAATGACGTAGTTACCGAACAGGAAGATGCTCTGACCGTGTACAGCCAGTAAATTAAACGCAGTTGCCCGCCCGTTATATCTCCGCGTAAATCCCATCGGCGCTGCTGCTCGCGTTTTGTTACACGAGCTCGAAGAAATGTACAGTGTACAGTGGCCTCGGTGAACGCTGCTATAACGAGACCAGGGAACACGAGAGCGGCGATGTAACGTGCTTCATGAAATTTACGTTCCTCGGGGAAGGAGGAGCTGGCGAAAAGAAAAATTCGCCCTGTATATAAAGTGGCTGGAAAAAAATTTGCTCATACACTTATTTTTCAATGAGGCGTCTTATCGGTTTTTTACAGTTTTTCATTATCATTTACAATTCATTTTCATTAGTATCATCAGTTTCGCTTGATATGAAAGCACTACTATTACGAAATGGAAGATAATACGAGATTCGATGTACTTGGACCTAGTTAGTATGTAATTTACATATTAACTATAAATTATATATATGATATAGCTATAATAAAATACATTAATGTGCAAGTAGGTATTTTTTGTAGCTACTGTATGATTGGCATCGAGAGCGGTACCGAGATGATGAACTCTTTCTCGAGCTTAATTTTGCTTGTTTTGTTGATCGATAAACGAGCTTTTCGGAAAGCTGATTAAATCTACTTTTTGTCAATAGCTTAATTTCATTACGCAAGTAATACGATCACACTGTTCAATTGTCAAGAAATGAATAATTGAATGACAAAATGAGAAAATGAATAACCTTCATAAGTTTATTCGTTGCAAGAAGATATTGTAGAGAATAGTGAATTCTAAGATAAATTTAAAAAATAATATTTGCAACATCATTACTTTTTTCTGCTTTTTAACTTATGGTGTTGATCAATATGGTTTCTGAACAGTTCGAATGACTCTTTATTTCCGGTTTTCTCCTGCCGAAATTTTTAACTGCTTTGAAAAGTGACATATCTACATCATCTGGTCTTTTCTGCGTTTCTACGATCCAAGTAACAACATTGTCAGAGCCGGAAGCTTCCTTATCTTTCTTAACTGAAAAAGCTACGCTTGTTAAAAATGAGCATAACGGTGACGATAAGCGTAAGCGGAATTTTTATGATTTATGATGGTTACTACGAGTGAAACAGTGGAAAACTGCGGAATAAAATAAGCGGAATAAAAAATCGAGGCTTTTAAGAAAATACTTCCGAAATAAGATGCCAGATAAAGCGAAGCAGAATGAAAAGCGTATTCTCTTATATTCTCGAGAAAAGTTAGAATTGAACAATGAAGAAGAGAAGAGATGAAAAAACAAACAACGAACGATTTTACAGATCTAAATCAGCACCAACTTAATCTTTTAAAAATGGTATAACCGAATGAGTCAAATAAACCAAGCGTCTGTTCTCATAATCAGTTCATTTCCATCGCTTTTCTTCCTGTTCCCACATTTCTTCTACAACTTTCAATATTACAGATCACTTTTGCTTCCATTATAAATTAACCGTTTGCTATCCACTTAACTATCTTGAATTTCGAATGAACCAGAGTTGAAGTAAAATTAGTCGTGCATCACTAGACTGTGGATGTTTGTGCAGTGAGCGTGGCTAAAAATTATAAATCGTGCAGTTGATCATCGATTGAATTGATTCAAGCGCTTGAATTAAATAATATCGCAAATTTCTTGTTCAGTTTAAACGAGTTCTGTTTAAACATCGAGATAGACAAGATAAATTCTATATTTCCCACTACGCACTTATACTATCTTACATACATTGGAACAATCATAAAAATAAACTGCCGTCATGAAAAATAAAAAACAAGCAGCTGAAAATATTTCTCCGAGATAATTGAAGAGCGTTCAATCCCTATGGAATACGTTTTCCAGCACAAGCAATGAGAAACTCGTCCAGCCAGTGGAATCATGTAAAATACGAGGAACGATTATGTAAAACGAAAGAACGTTTAAAGAGACCGTGGAAATTGCGTTGATATCGCCGACGATGTTAAATCGCGTGCAAAGCAACACGCTTAATTACATCCTGCGCGGAATGCTGTGCATCGAAGCATTTTTCGAGCGGATTAAAACGCGACTGAACTCGGGATATTTTGTATCGAATTAACCAGTGACGTGTTTTTTGAGGACCTTTTTCGTGTTTCGTGAGATCGAAATTTTCCATAGCAAATTTTTCTTCTCCTTCCTGTTGTCTCTTTTTCATTTTCTTCCTATTCTACACGGTCATCGATTTGATGGTGTAAAGTTGAAACGAGCGTCGAGTACAATTAGCGATGGGACCTGAAACATTTCAATCCTCTTCGAATTTGTGTCGTGGTACGTGGCGATAAATTCGTGGCGATTAGTTAAGATTCTTGAAAGTCTTGGAAAACCTTGAGTCTCGTATTTATGATAATTTAAACTTTCCATATTTTGTTTAATATTTTATGCGCAGACTACGGATTTTTATGCGTTTTTGCGAAATTGAAAGATACAAAGTTGACGCATCAAAATGTCGAAAACAGAGTATTTATTACAATATTTGGCAGATGAAACAAATTTCTATTTAAATTCCATTTTATAACAATATAAAAATGCATAAAAGCCCACAATCAATTTATGTCAATCGTATCGTTTGGACAAAGTAGATCAAAATGCTTGGAAAATATCGAATACTCGTCATCGTAGACGCTAGATATTTACGCAAATTCATGTTTCTACGAATAAGATTACGAAATAGGAATTTCAATAAAAATAATGTTTCCCTATTGAATATTAAAAAAGAGTACCGTTCTTTGGATATTTTTAATATATTATTGTATATCACGTGCATTCTGTGCATTTTCACATCTTCAAATTTTCCTTAAACACAGAAAAATCCCCAGTCTACTCGTCCAGTTTTTAAAACCTATCTAAATTCTCAAGACTTTCAAAACTGTCTTGATAGATATTTGGCAGTTTTTACTTTTAAATCATGCGTTCAAAGCGATTCGAATTTTTTGTCAGATACATATACACAGATTCGAAGAGTTCCAGATCTCATCACCAAGTATTATATTATATATTTGTTCTTTCGTCCGCAGATGCCACTTCGTCTGCACGCACAAAACATACAAAGGATTATACGCGAGCCTATTATATATATATACACACCATGTATCGATTATAACAGTGGCGGAAGCATTAAAGCGAGCCTCGTGAACGCGTGGAGCTGCATCTGATAAAATTACTATCGGCTTGTCAGTCGATATTACTTCCGGGCTACTCGAGCAGTTTCACTGACACTAGGTATGCACGGGGAAAATTGATTCTCCTTCTCCGATGTTTTGTCGCGTCTGCTTTATTGAATATCTTTTTGTCTTCTCTTTTTGATCTTCTTTTCTATTGTTCGTATGCGATCTGGTTGATACAATCTGTATATAATAACGTTGCACCAATTACCGAATGATCTCGCGAGAGTAATGAATTGAGACGAGGAGGTGAGTATCGAGTGATTAATTCGCTTTTTGTTCGAGATATTGCGTTTTCGAAGCGCGTGATGCGTGGGTTATGGACATTTATGTAAATTTATATTTCTATGAATACGGATTAAAAAGATGGCATTAAGGCAAACTATAACGGAGGCAGTCTATATTTGTACAAGAAGAAATTCAATTCTTGAACTTTAATTTCGATTCTAATTTGTAAAAGGCTAGATTGTCGAGTATAAGTCATGTATAATATACAGTTTCAATGCTGTTTCAGTGCAAGTAGAGTAATAAGGTAATAAACAATGTCCAGCCACGTTTATGAAAAATATCATGAGAAAAGCAAAGTGTTAATATCAAATACAAACTATCAAACCGAATGATTAAAAATACAGAGTATTTCTGCCAGAGAACGAGTTTCTTTAATAAATATTTTTAATACGAAACCGAAAAAAGAACATGATTTCTGCTCTCGCAATTTTATCTCATCTCCCCTCTATAAATCTACCGCCACAACTACCAATACCATTCAGATTCCCCGCTAAACAACCAGGATGAATCAGAATCAGCAAACACTCGAAATTCAAACTCACCCTCTCGATCGTTTCCTCTTTAACTCCGCGCAGGTTCAATAGAATTTTTTCGCGAAAATGTTATCGGCGGCGACTTCAAAAGCACGCGCAATCTGCGACCACAGGTTCGCACCACGATAAAGGATTAAACGTAAAGTTTACGGGGAAATTGGAGCTTGGTCAAGATTTAATTAATCGTTCGAGCGTTTCGGGCGTATTTCAAATCATGGCAGTCATAATAGTTAATCGTTCGTGGCTTCGACATTCGAGATCGATTCGCGAAAACAAGTTTCCATTGAAATTTACGACATTGTAATTTCAGCCAATGGTACTATTACACCTTCCGCGTTTGATAACTCCCGACACTGTATTAGACGCTCTTGAAGGTTGGAAGTTAATACGATCAAATAATTTCTGAATTCCGCTTTGGATCTGAATTCATTGATTTTGGAAATTTTGAAATTAAACGAAGCTAAATTTATTATTACGGTCTCGGAAGAAAATTGTGTGAAATAAAAATAAGTAAGATTTTTAGAACCAGAGAGAGAATTGGGGATAAAGATAAACTCTGGTAGAAACGTTTCCTGTAGATTCTCCGAAATTGAAATTTCAACCTCGAAAACTATCTTCAGAACTGTCTTGGAAATTACCTTTGAGAATTATCATCTTCCTTCTCAGTAAGTATTTTATATATTGTTTTTATTATTCTCTTGTTTTTATCTCTTGTTTTTATTACTTTTTTTTCAAGGAAAAATTCACTTGCTATTTTTTTACTAAGCTCTTTATTTATGAAGCGAAATTTATGTCATGATACACTTGTATATTTCCGCGGATTTTCACTTAAAATTTACTGGTATGCTCTAAAATAATAGCTAAAAATAACACTGAGGTATCATGTAACAAAAAGACCATAAATATTTTATTAAAAAAATATAACAAAAATATGAAACGTGAAGAATAAACAGTTTACGATATATATATATATATACAGGGTGATTGGTAACTGGTGGTACAAGCGGAAAGGGGGTGATTCTACGCGAAAAAAGAAGTCGAAAATATAGAATAAAAATTTTTTTTTAATTTTTTTTTTAATTTTTTCATCGAGACAACGATCTACAGTGAGATCCGTTATAACGTACCGCACGCGTACCGAGCGAAAATTCAAAGTCGATTTTCTCGAAAACAAAGTCTCAAACGAAAAATTTTTATTCTATATTTTCGACTTCTTTTTTCTCTTTCCGCTTATACCACCAGTTACCAACCACCCTGTATATGTACATGCACAGATATGTACTTGAAGCGAGCAATGAAAATGATTCTATTCATTTTGAATAATAATCTGTAGGATAAGGTACAAAATAAACTTTCCTATATTCTACGTAAAAATCTTATATAACAACATTCTTTTCCTCAAATCCGTGTTACGTTAAGTCGGATTTAATCATCTTTCTGTGTCCTGATGTATCTCTAAGAATACACTTTAACGTTTTTCTAGGAATATACTTTCGACAAATTTGAGTTTTGTTATCGGTTTCCGAGACGTTCTGACATTAAAAATGATAGTCCACAATAATCGAATGTGTACGAACGTTTTAGATTGAGAATTTTCGTGTCATTGTACGTGACTATTGATCTATGTCCTTTCTATAAGTAGAATTTTAATGTGTTTATTTGTTGTAAACCAATTTTGAGTTTTATCTCAATACTGATTACTTCGTATGAAGTTTGCTAAAGTCGCATATCTTTATGCAGCAATCTCAACAATACTTAATATAACATAAAATCAATGGATATATTTCAAATACTTGACATTTTTTCATAACTTACATTTCTACGAATGATCATTTCTATATATATTATATACCAATTCGCTTGATTAGTATAACAGAGCGATTTATAATAGTAGCCGTCTTCTAATTATTTTTTAATTAGATAGCTAGAGAACTCTTCCATCGAATACATTTTTACCTATGTAATTCAAAATCAGCAAATCAATATACATATACGAAGACCGCAGTTGAAAAACGTGACAAGTACATTATTATCGGTTTTCTGATTTCAATATCGTTTTACTATTAAACGAATAAAGAAGAATATTAATATAATATAACTGATAATGGAAACAGCCTGTTAAATTAAAAAATGCCAAGCTTTTAAAAATACTTGAGAAATGAATTATGTTTCCTAGAAGTTACAGTTATAATTACTAAGACAAACGATATTTTAATATCTTAGAATAGGATGAAAGAGACACATGTGTAATTTCAAAATTAAATAAAAAGACAATTGTGATAACGTGATATCGATCGACGACATACCGAGTTTCGAAATTGATTGCCTGTAGAAAATAAGAAATATGACATATCATGTTCTTTTCCTATAGTTCTCGTACAGTATGTACTCCGAGGAAATTTACCTGAAGATCCACCCTGGTCTCGCAAAGATCGCCGGTGTATCCGAGGGGGCAGAGACATACAGCTGTGTCGCCTCCAGTAGTCAGGCACTTACCGCCATGGGAACAGGGCACCTTGCTGCATCTGTCCGCCGTGCACTCCTCTGCAACGACAATAAATCAAACGGATCAATGGATCGAGTACGTCAACGACGATGAATACGACTGCGGAATCGCGTATGCAGCGCAAGAAATCTTCGATAAAATCGACGTGAATAGCGAGGCTCTGTCTGTATATTACGTGGTCGGAAAATATCGGCCAGTTCAATCTTTTGGCTTTTCGCGTGTACGCGTCGATAGTATCGCCGGTGTAAATATTTGACGAAAATACTCCTTTGCTACTATCCTTTTCTGCCGATCGTTCGATCTCGTTCTATCTCGTTTTCTATCTATTCTGACGACGGTAGGAAACGGAAACTGGTGAGATGTCTGCGAAATTATCTTCCGCCGCGCTCGTTCGTCGACT
The DNA here is from genome assembly GCF_051014615.1 of Bombus vancouverensis nearcticus. Classification (NCBI taxonomy): domain Eukaryota; kingdom Metazoa; phylum Arthropoda; class Insecta; order Hymenoptera; family Apidae; genus Bombus; species Bombus vancouverensis. Next base: position 899,088 of record NC_134924.1, read on the forward strand.
CTATCGGAAATTTCAGACGAATGAAAGAGGGGCTTTCTTTCCCGTCTTTTTTCCCTTCTTTTTTTTTTTTTTTTTTGTTTTATCTGGGAGCCGGGTTGCGGCCGGGACTAAACTCGAGGACTCTTGAAAAATCGATGCTACGCTTGTCGATTTTTCGATCGACGAAACGAGGAAATATTGATGATGTTCTGCGCGTTCGTGGCAGGATTTCAATCGCGTTGGGTTTGTTGCATTTCGGTTTCCTAAATTCGCATGACGTAATTTAGCAATGAATAAGTAGACAGCGAATAAGTTGTGGGAAGTTCTAAGAGTATTTCACACTGAGGTAAAAATAATTTGGCGAATCTTATAAATGATGATCGTATAAAATTCTCTAAAATTCTTTCAAGATTAAAAAATACAATCTGTAGCAGACTTCTCTTTAATCGATCCATATGGAACCTAACTTCTAACTGTACCATAATTATAACATACCAAATATCATTTATTGTTTGTAAAAGCTGTATACATATATACAATGTATATTGATTACGTACAAAATTGCAAATATATATTACGAATATTACAATACAATTACGATACAATTAACGCATAATACAATTATATACATACAAAATAATAATAGCAATATAGTTTATTTCGTTTTGCCTTCGTGGCCAAGAAATTCGACTTCGTTGCAATTTTTCTAATCACGTACTTTCTCATCCGATCTTCTCACTCGTCCTTCCATGTTTTATTTTTATGCTATCCTTAACCTAGATACCACATATTAAGAGTCTACGCTGGACGTTCTTCCTATCCTGAAACTATTACTTTCGCCAGTCGTACTAACTGTCTGCTTATTGCACATTTTAATCTTTGGTATTTCTTCCGCCATTTCGTCCCTTATCTTTTTCCTCTCTTATTCTTTTTATCATTTCTTAACCATTCCACCACCTGCTCTAATCTTTTATCCCTTGGAATCTTTTCCAGACTTGTGTTTATTCCTTCTGCTTCTATGCAATCTTCTACCAAACGTTCTAACGTCTTAATATTTCTTTCACAGATTTAACGTATTCTTTCCTGTTCCGTCCACCTGTTCCTCTTTTCCACGGTTCCACACCTCGCTCTAGTTACAATGGTTTGACTCCTCGCTGCTCTTTTCTCCTCTAAATAGCGCGACATCCTGATATCTTATACGTATTTTATATAATCCGTATATTTTGAATCTCTGATCCTATTCTACATATCATATTTATATATTAAATTTTCCTGAAATTATTCTTCAAACGTTTACATCCAATACAGCAGAATAAAGTTCCGTCTAAAAACAGATTTGACTACGTGGAGATCAAAGAAATAAATACACAAGATAACAAAAGAGTGGAACCGTGGAAGGTATAAGCGTTCCAAAGGGCCAGCGTAATCGATATCGAAATTACGATATCCAACAGAAACGATCGTTTTCAAAGCTAAAAATTTCGAAGTCGCCGTGTAATCTGCAAGTTAAAAGGTCGAAGCTTTCTGAGAAAAGTCGGTACATATTCGATTCGTTTCCGGGTATTCGAGAAGTTGAAGCGGACGCAACGACGTGGAAACGATTACTTTCGAAATAACTTGATTTCCTAGAAATTAAAGTTAAGTTTCTGGTCTTAAAGTAACGTTCCCTGTGTTGAATAGCTATTTCTTCGATTCGTTCCTCCTTAAGACGGCGATCAATATGAACGAATGCAAGGCTTGCCGTGTTGGAGACGCCATTGGAAAGACACTTTCGGTTCGGTTGTTCACCTGATTCAGTTACACACGTAGCAGCATCCACGTGAACGTGGTTAAATTGGGATCGATCGAAAATTCTCCAACAGCTTCTCCGGATTACTTTTTCCTCGTCCCTTGAAAACTCCTTTTGTCTCCGCGATTCCGCTTAATAACGGGAACTAGCAACTTCCGCGACGAGTTTCCTCTCTCAAGTTCGCTGGTTCGAAGTTGCTGGTTTCAAGTTCGAATGCACGGTTATTCGTGACTATCGATAACGGTAGTGGATTTCATTCTAGTGCTATGTTCTTTTTTCTTCCGATATATGTACATTTACTGACAAAACAAAAGTCAAGAAACATAATCGCTTGAAAATTACTGTATATTTTCTATCTTCTCAGATACATTGTTTGGAATTAAAAATACCACAAAGAGGTAATAGTCCATACATGAACATGCAATCAATTTTAATGTTAGATATCTAAAACGAACAGTGAAATTTGACGGTGATAACGTAATAGCGTGGGATTGTTTCTCACGTAATGATTCTGATACGCTAATACAAATGATAGAAACTATGGATGGATTCGATTAGTATTCTACTATCTCGCATGTTGCCAGAGAAACGAGAAAATGCCACAGTGGTCATTTTGACGCGATAGTGACCCGGAACGTCCCACTGAATTAATTAAGACGTTTCTTCTGGAACAAAATGTTAATATGATTAAGCGACCAAGTCAATCTTCTGACTTGAACCGAATTGAACATTTATGAGATCACGTTAAACGTCCATTGGGAGCTCAATCATTTACAAATAAAGGAGAGTTAATGCATAAAATTACAAAAATATAGAATAAAAATTTTTCGTTTAAGGCTTTGTTTTCGAGAAAATCGACTTTGAATTTATAACGTTATAACGGATCTCACTGTAGATCGTTGTCTCGATGGAAAAATTAAAAAAAAAAATTAAAAAAAAATGTTTATTCTATATTTTCGACTTCTTTTTTCGCGTAGAATCACCCCCTTTCCGCTTGTACCACTAGTTACCAACCACCCTGTATATAGTAATTTCCAAGCGATCGTAATGTCTCTTAACTTCTGTCAGTAAGTATATATGTAGGTATATTATAATCTATGGTATTGATGTTTGGAGAGTTCGCGTATAATTTTGTATCAAATTAATGTTAGATATAACATAACTACACTTCTAGTACTCTCGAGTTTTTTTAGAAGGGTAAAATATTCTAGGATTTAATGGTCTTTCTTTGTTTACTATAATATCTTTCAGAGTACTGTAAATTCTATATTGTATTTTCAGACACACTTCCTTTTTCGTGGTCTTATATGTTGTACATCGCTTCCGATATCTCTGTACCTGAAACCGTTCTCACGTCTTTTGTAGAGAATTCTTTCCTTGTTTTGGTAATCTTCTGTTTTTGGTGATCTTTATTTACTTCATTAGTGTACCTCTTTTTTAGCTATCCTATATTTGTTCCTTCCTATGATTCTATTTTTTCGAATCTTCATACTGTGTTTTCTGTTTGTTTCTCGCAATCTCTTTTCGAAGATCTATTTTGTTGTATCAAACTCTTATAACTGTCCTTTTTTTAGTATTGCAATTTTTCCTTCTTCTATGTATACTCTTTTATTGTTGTAATCTTTATTCCTTTAAGTATTTTTCTTCCTTAGAAATGTTTCGGAGATTCGTACAGCTAACATTTCCTATCATTGTCTTCTGTGAAGGATATTATCGCCCACAGGAATAGTTGAAACGAATACGTTTCCAGAAAAAAAGCTCACGGTAGTCAAGTAATAGTCGTCAGAATCAATTTTGGGACAAGTAACCACTTTCGACAGATCATTTTAGGTAACGTAGGGTGAAGGACGTCGTCCACGGCAGACACTATGTTGAGAGGCAGTTGATAACGTTACTTTGAAGTCGTTGAACCATCTTCGACTCTTTGATGTTCGGTAAAAATCGAAGACGTAGAAATGGATTCGAACCCTCGTGAAAAGTGCCAGTGTGACTACTCACTGCTTCCGTGAAGCTCTGGCAAGTGATTTTTAACATGGAATAACGACCGGTTATCCTCAAGTGCTCCGTGGTATCTTCACACTCAAGTCAATTCACTACTCTTTGATAAGGTACATAAGCTCCATGTACCATGTATCTGACTATATCGCACCAATTCCTTATGCGGTAGTATATCTTTGATTATTTATTTTTAATATGCGATTGTTAATAAACTGTGTGTATGAGTACATTCTTATGCAATTTATTTTTATAATTTTTGTTATAAAAATTTCTTATTGTACACTTATAGTTTAAATATATTAAACAATTGATTGGAGATAAAATTTTGTTGTTTTAAATTATCTACTTCATTTTATTGTATTTTATTAACGAATAAACTGACTTAGAAGCATTAACATTTAAATTGTAAATGTATTCTCAGTATATAAATAGCGACACGAAAAGAGTAAAGATTCATATCTAGGAAAAAAAGAGATCGAGACAGGTTGCAAGAAAGTTTCTGAGTTTTATTATGAAATACCTATTTTCTTCCTACATTCCAGTCATTTATCCCTTTTCTTATTATCTCTCATGCAAAGTAGATACCATATAGACACGGCAGTTCTTCCCATTCAGTCATCTAATCAGATATCTAGGAAGATTTGAGTTATTCTTCTTTCCCCGGCGAATCTTTTATCTTTCTGGTATAACTTTACTTAATAACGTCTCGGAACTTTCACAGTCGTGGAATTTCCCGAAGCATGCCAGAAGAAAAAGGGAAAAGAGAAATTGTTCGAAGAATCTTCTCAAACTTGGTGTTTCGAGATCAATGACGCGATATGGATGGAAATAATAAAAGGTATACATTCGAAAAATTGTAGGTGGAAGGAAAGTTCCTTTGTCGAGGGAACGGAGCCGAGTTGCTAGATGAATATCCAACGGTACGACGATTGGGGCGAAATTCTCCGAATAAGTATCTCGCCTATGTTAATTTATCTTTTGCACAAATTTTTCAGATTCCATTTTATCAAAGTATCAACGATGAAAAATCTTTTGTTAAAGAATCACCTTCTTTGAATTTTATTTTCTCATTTATACTTATTAGATGCAGAAAATTCTTTCTGTATTAAAATCGGAAAAAATTACAACGAATTGCGATCTTCAAAGATGATTAGGTTTTCGTTAATCTAATTATAAATTAATGAATATTTATTAAATATTTATACGTTTATACTAAATTTAAATATACGCAAGATTAGATATGAATGAGTATAAACACAAAAATGTATCAAATATAAAAGATAAAATACACGTCACAGTATCTAAGAAATAAAACATACTTTTATTCAAGTTTCACTTTTTTACCAGTATCTATAAAAATTAGAATTGTTATACATTTACCCAGTTTACTAATTGTAAATTCCTAGATTTTTGTTACTAAAAATATCTACTGATGTTACTAAAAAATATCTGAAGTTCCTTCAAAAGATAAATTTTATCTAGTACGTTTCACTAATTTTTATTTTTTTAATTGTAATTTTTATTTTCGCACGCACTCCACATCAACATATTACGTCGACTTAATTTTTTCCAAATTACGACCAATTAGCACTTCTCGAATTACAAACGACGCAAAACAACATAGTGTACACAACAGACAAAGCGTGTTTTCTCGCGCTGATCCGTTTCTCAAGTGTTTTATTCGAGCGAATAAATCGAAGCCGGTTGCAGAGCAGGGGAGCAAAACTTCTGCCGCTTCCATCTGTTTAAAATTTCACGCGTGTTTCAGCCACTCCCATCGATAACGTATCGCGTCTACGCTCCGAACTCCTCAAGTCCACTTCATTCGTCTATACTTACTAATGCAAAGGAAATTTCGTTTCCTCGAGGATAAACGCGAGAAAAAGGAACACGTCGAGAAAGAAAAAAAAATAGTATGGCGAATAGCGTCTGGTAAATTGAGAAACTTCGATTTGCGCGATTTCTATTGCCCTGGTTCGAACAATCACGATTCTTCGCCTTCGAACAGGTTCCTGCTAAAAATCGTCTAACTCATCCATTATAGCATAATTCGCACCAGTCACGTTTCCTCTGCTTTTCTTTTACTACCGCCATTTCTCTGTTCGAATTATATTTCGCTCATACATATATCGGACGAAAAGGGTAATTCGACTAACTGCTCTCGAAACGAGTTTATTCCACGAAAACTTTTGCTTTATCGAACGCTCCTTTCACGAGTCTGTATTACGCTTCTTGTATTTTACAATTTTATCATTCCTTTGGCGACGAGTCTCTTTGAAATTTTTATAAACTTCCCTCCGAGAACTCGATTTTTCTAGTTTAATTGAAATGTCGTTTGTGAAGATCGTTTTACCTTCGTTTTTGTGAAATTTCTTGTTTGAGGAATTCTGTATCGTATTCATACTATGATCTTGGATTTAAATTTGCATAGAAAACAATGAATATTTTTAAATTCGTATCTGAATTTTGATATGTAATAGCTTTATTATGTTATAATGATTTTATTAATACTACATTGTAATTCTTATTCAAGGTTTAATGTTGTATTGAGAGGTTGAGAAAGCGTAGCACGATGCAAGGGATTTTGAATCTCTGTGCGAATTTGAAGCAACGATAAACGCTATGAAAAATTGATTACGATTCAAATTGTCTTTTCATACAGTATATTTTAAGACATACTCAATAGGATATAACCCAACTATCTATAATCGTATTGAACTGTTGAAAGATTAAGCAACCCCGTTTCTCTAGAAATAGAGTCGAAATAAAGTTAACAGCTAAAAGAAGAAACTCCTGTCTTGATTAATCTTCTTTCATTATCCAATTTGATTCATTTTAAAATATACATTCCGTAAATGTTATAAGTGTATATATATTTGGTCTATTTGTAGTAACGTTATTTTCGTCACGTTCTTATTACATACTGATTAACAGACGATTCGTAGCAATTTTTCGACCAATGATAAATTTGACCCTTCCGTAAAAATCTGTAACTTAGGGATGATGATAATAAAGGATAGAATCGTTTCAAATGACTCGTTTATCAATAACGTTATAATTAAATTCTACAAAATATTATATACCACATCGATAGATATTATACCAAATTTATTTATTTACTAATTCGCTAGAAAATTACTTTTGCTGCAAAATTTGTTTACTGAATATACTAAATATTCTAACTAAATTATATCAACTACGTACAAAGTGAAATAAACAAATTTTACAATGTAACGAAAATCAAGGAATCGCTATCTCTGACGAGCGTAATATAATTATCACCTAATTACTCTCCCGCGATGATGGACCCTCGTAGCGTAGGTTAATTTCACATGTAATAAAAACGGTGGCGTGATGACAAGCCATTCGTTGTCGAAGATATCTCGATACCACGCGAAACGATCACAGGGATAATTGATCAACACTTGATAATTAACGCTAGCCCTCGATTCACAACATGACGTCATCGTACGCTCTCTTGTCTTGGCTTTGATCATTAACTAATTAGCCGACACCGTAAATGCACACGGGAGATACCGTGCAGAATTTCGTTTAACGAATTCTCAGCCGACGTAACGGTCGCTGGTGTTGCGTTATCTAATGGCTATAAAAGGACGAAAGAATTTGGTCGTTCGTACGTTCGGTGATTCTAGCGTTTCCGGGCAACCTTGTATTTTTTAGCCTCCTCGAAATCGAAAGTACGATGTTCGTTTTACGTTAATCCATAATCCGTGAGAAGAGAAAAATGTGTAAAGTACGATAATGGAGGATTATAGTGATTTTGGATATTCGTATGGAAAATAACAAAATCATTTCGGCAACGTATAGTTATGTACAATATATGTATATAGGATTAGAGATATCGAATATTGATACAGTTAATTCCAGAATGGAAGAACTCGATACCAAGTATTGGATTTTTATCTACAAATTCAATATACAATTCAATATAGAATTCAATACTATAATTCAATATCTTAGGGGATTTAGTTAATTTCGAGACTGTGAAATTTGATTACTTCAGAATTCGTCATTTGTCACATTCATCCGTTAACGTTAAGTCAGTTAGGCTCGAGATTACACTGAGTTTCGCTATTCCAGATTACTCGTATCGGATTAGAATTAATTAAGCGTGGTTAATCAATAGATTGCTGGAACTCGAATATCGTCATATTTCCTTTTCGAGAATAAATTATGATTTATCAAAATATATTTCGTAGTTTTTGAAATTCAATTAGTACCGATATTTCATTAAGTACAGAGGAAAAACTGGAACAACGGGAAGAAGATATTTCCTGGCAAATCGGGAGATCGTATACAGGGAACGTTGGAGGATTTTCTAACTAAATTCATGTGACACCTGTTGTATGTTCGCCGACATAGGAGCTAATTCGAGCAGCCGATATCGTGCGGCTTCCTACAGCCAAACAAAATGTAGCTTCAGTACGCCTAATTATGGGCCGCATTGTTTTATCGTCGCGATTATTGTTCGCTTGGAATTACGAATCACCACAAGTTAATCCGTTAAAGTAGTTTCACATTGTAGCACTTATATCGTTATTTCGCTTGGATTTATCGATACCAGATCGTATATTTTATTCTATGTATTAAATTGATCGAACAATTTTCCTGATTTATTTCTCAAAAAGAAAGCAATCAATAGATAATATTAACCATGTAAGATTTTATAAAAAACATCGAACTATAGATATGAATTTTCTTCTGAGAAACGGAAAATATATATGGAATATTGTTTGGAAATGTAAAAAGAAATTTTTGTTCTTTTATATCAACAGAATTGATCCTAAAATTTATGTTGAGCATTTTGATGAATCGTTTCAATTAAACTAGTTATCCTTTGATTTTTAAAGTATAAATTAATCTAAAAGAAACCATAACAATTCTTCAACGATTTCGGTAATTCTTCCTTCAGCTGATACAAATTTTACAAAATTTAATTTCAAGTTTTACTTTTGAAAAAAAGCTACATTTCATACGTACCAACCAAAACGTAAATTCTTCCAAAAGTAAAGCAAGGAGAAAGGTCGTTATGATAGAAATTTCCAGTATAAAACCACCTACGAGGCAGCAATTCCCAACTGATGCTCTCAAAATGTACGAAAACAAAAGGTCAAAATGGCTCCCTTTCCCGAAGGTACAAGGAAATATTTTACCAGCAAGTACTCGCGAAACGTCCAAACGATTTGCTTTGATATCATCCAAGGAAACCTCTCTTTGATCCGTTTTCCGGTGAAGCCGCATGTTTTAGAATTCACGAAGGACCTCAACTACTAGTGGACAGTCGAGCACCAAAAAATGTACCGATTCTCAGGGAATTTGATCCTTTGATGCTTTCTGTATTCTGTCCGAGAATAGAGACGTGCACGACGAAGCGATAGTACGTATATCGTTCGTACAGAAATCCAGAATCGCTGTTAAAAGCTATCCTTCGAGAGATACGCTTCAAGAGATTACACGTATTTCCTTCGAACAGGTCCAATGGAGATTTGACAGCCGATAGAATGGTCTCGACCTCCGTGGTTTCAGATAAGAAAACGCAGCAACTTTAATCGACACTTCGTTCTGATCGACTGCTTTGCGTGTTAGAAGTCGTATACGCGCGCGTGGAAGGATTGGACTGTGAAAAATTGATCCTTCAGGGAGCAGATACTCGGAGAAGTTTAGTATTACGTTTTAGTAACGATTTTATGTTCTTTTTCACAGTGAAAGAGACTTTAGAGATAAACAGACTTTAAACAAATGTAAGAACTTACTACAATTAGTTTATTTAAAATGGATTAAACAGGTGTTGGTTAAACAGGAAACGATGGTTGTTTAACGCGAACTAAATACAATAACGCACTATAATTAAGACAACTAAATAGTTAATTTGCAACTCTCGTTACCACGGTTCCAACGCTCTCTCTCACGCGGATTGCGGACAACGCAATTCCCACTCTCTGACTTCTTGATTCACACTGACTGTTAATTCGTCTTTCTCCCTTAGCATCCCTTTGCTTTTTCTCTTAGCCCCACCACGCACGTGTTCCGCAACCGCTCGTGGCCAGGATCACGCAGGCATTTTCCGCGTAACTAACTGATTGAAAGGGCGACGATACACCGACGATGCGCCTGTCGGCACTTAGGTTTTCTCGCGAAATTGTTTGTAGTTTGCCCGATATCTCTTAGACCTTTCGTCCACGATACTACACAAATTTGGTCCAAAGCTAATTTGTTAATTTTCTTATACTTTCAAAAAAGCTGAAGAAATTCTGGGATACTAATAGATGTTTCTATTGTATCATATTAATAATATTTAAATAAAATCACCAAAATTAAAGTTAACTAACTAATATTAGCTAATATTAAGTTAAATATTGGAAACTTGTACAGTGAATGGAATAAATTAGATTAAATTGTAAATCTGCTGTAGACAAATTTGGCTAAAATCCATATTTTTTAATCGTTTCAGCTTTTTAAAAGCCCTGAGAAAATTCTAGAGCATCTCTGCTACATTATACAATCGTTCATTAGCTAAAACAATTGAAACTTTTGCAGTTAATATTCGCTTCAACGAAAACCTTGATTTTAAAATTTGTCTTTCACATTTAATTACTACAGGCATCGAGCGATATTCAATTTAAAAATTCAAACTTACTACAATATCAAACATATTATACGATAGCGACATAATAAAATAAATTTTGTTTCTCTTCTTAAAATCGAGCGCGAAACATTTCTAGCTGGCTGCTCGAAAACATCCGAAAAATATTCGCCGCGAAGCTAATCTCGGACACGAATATTTGCAGATTCGAAGAGCAGGTGCGTATGAAAGAACAGGTTGTTACTCGAAGAAAGTATAATAGAAGGTCCGTTTAATTAGTAAGTTGTACTCACCAACGTCGAAACCATTCGCCGCATCTCCCTGCGGCGCGAGGGGGAAACGATAGCGGTGTTCATTGGCTTCCAGATGCCGGACGCAACCCTTAAATCCGGTCCTCACCGGAAGTCGCTCGAGGCCGGTTGTATTTCCGGGGCCGCCGACGAACAACGGCTCGCGGAACGTAATCCTCGCAAACAAGCCCTGCAATCAAATACAGAACAGCCTGGTTCACGCAGCTATAGAAAGCCGTTGTATAATTCGCGTTCTTCCACCAGACGATTTATCCGCGACTGCCTGGTTTGTGTGTTCGTACGAGTTTCGAGTGCCGGCCCTCCCCCTTTCTCTTTTACCCCTCGTGCAATTCTACTGTCGCTTTTGGCCGATTTTCGCCGACGAAACCTTTTTTCCTGTTTGAGATTGGATAGGCGAAAGACTAAAGATTGACGAAGACTATTTTATCGGAAATTTTATTTATTGAAAAGGATTCTGGTTTAATGGTTCGAGGAGTTGTAAATGGGGGAATGCAGATATTTTTGTTAGACTACGCTGGGAGAAAGGTATCGTGTTTGGCCTTAATGTACGTATGTATGTATGTTTGTTTGTGCCCCTAACTTAATCGATTTTGACTTAATAGCTCTGAATCGATTCGCGTCCGTCAGAGTAGTCTTGTACGCTATATAGAATACTGAAAAAAAAACGAAATGGCGGCAGATACAAATTGTAAAAAAAGTTCATGTATCTAGATCGCTAAATTCAAGAAGGGGATGTGCCCAATTTTTTTATTTTTTAGAAATGTTTACCCTATTTTAGAAATGTTACCCCATTACGTAAAACTGAAAAAATAGAAAAGCAGGATGTATGTGTTTCACTAAAAAATATGAGATGCACGTACAGATATTTTTAAGTAATAGTTGCCGAATTTACAGATAAATAGGTTTAAAAATCTCATAATCGGACAACCGCACTGATTAAATGTTGGTAATAACTAACACTCCTGCTTGAAGTTTCGATATTGTTGCACTCGACATAATATTAATTGGTATACTTTAAAGCATCGCCAAAATGTACGAAACACCTATTGTAAATTGTATATGGTTACAATGACGATTAAACTCTGTAAATATTGTGGCTCCCGACTTTTTTAAACGTTACTTATCTGCAAATTCGGTAATTACACCGGTTATTTAAAAATATTTAAATGTGTACCTCACATTCTTCAGCAACGTACATCTAGCTTTTTCTTTTTTTTTAGTTTTCCCACTCTATTGTTCCTTTTGGGTTTACATGATCCGAAGTAGATGTTACGTTCCAATATATAATATTAAAACATAAGTTGTTTCTAAATATTTGGTTTTAGTATTTAATATAATCTTATTACCTGTTGTGTATTGTGTAAAATAAGTACGATCGGATTTAATATTACCAAGAAATAACAATGTTATTTAACATTTGGTATCAACAGAATTTTGTTTAATTTTTCGTACACATATTTGACGATTTTGTCAACGAAAATGTATATTACATTCCCAGAGGTTTTAGTTTCTAGGGATCGTATACTTGTTCTGTGGCAAGGAAATTATTTCCAGGACATGTAATTACGAAGGAATTTGGTTCGTGCTCCGTGAGACACGTGTTAATATCGATGGGGAGAAGCATTCGACTTTGTGATAATTCGGCGAGTTTCGCAGTTACACTTCACACGATTAAATTCATCTTCGGTGCAGACTACATATTTCTGGTAAATCGAGCGTGTCTGATGTGGCGAACGAAATTGATTTGACACGGTTCTCGCGCACCCCAGCGTATGAAACTATTGCTCCTCATACTCGATTCTTTTAAACCTTCTGCATTTTTCTAAATGAAATATAGTTTCGCGAAGATTAAGAAATTATGTATGGAATATAAGATTTATATTTTCGCCTTTTGATAGTATATAAAATTCACTCAGTTCGTGAATATAAACAAATTAGAATCGATTTTAATTTTAAAAAACAATCGAAATTTTTCAAAAAAATTTACCTAGAACTATTAGCGCTATTTTTTGAAAAATAATTTCTTTTCCATAAAACATTCACCCTTTCGTTTCTCTTATTATAAATTTTGCTTCCTTTAATAAACAGATCTGAAAATATCATAAAAGATTAAAGATATCATAAAAATAGTATAAAAGATTTGACAAAATATACGGATTGGACGAACAAGTCTCTTAAAACATTCTGCATAGAAAAACACTAATTTCTGAAAATATTTTCTCCAAATAGAGAATATCTTTTTTTCAAACTCCTGGAATTTTCTAGCTTTAACATCTCCTCAACGTCTTCAAACCTCAAACTCTGAATACACAAACTCCCCTTATTCGGGCGTCTTAACTTACCCTTGGCACTTGAAAGTCACACAATCGACCAATTCGTATTCACAAATTTCCACATTGCGAGCTCGATTTTCGTTCAAAATGACACTCTATCACGGCGTCGCAGAAATAAGCACGTGGTTGTAACGTAGCCGTCGGAAATGACGAAAAGCTTCGGCACGGCGGTAAAACGCGATGTGAGATGCTAGGTAGCAATTTACGTTGGATTATACATCCAAGATGGCCCATATTTGCCTACTCGGTGCCTGAGTATAGCTGCTGGGAATTTATTGTATTCCTAGTTCGCCTAGAACCTCTTTGTGCATCCTTATACGGGTATACTCGTGTCTCTGTGCATTAATACTCAAAAATATATGGGCACATATGTTTATATTTATACTCATTTATACTATATATACTTATTTTTAACAGGATATAAATAATTACAAAAATTACAAATAGAAGAACTTAATATCGTAGAATTAGTTGTTACTTTACAATGCAAAAATTTAAAATTCTAGAATTTTATCCTTTATCAAAATTATCATATTAAGTTGTCCGAAAAGTGTCTTTCTTTTACAGACCCGTCTTTTACAACGATGCATCTTTACATAAAATCTAATCTGTCGAATGTTGTGATCTTTATTTTGATAGAACAAAATTAATCATACGTAATTCGACAAAATAATATAAAATGAAAAATGTTGTGGATTCATTATTTCCTTATAAAACGAAAGAAACTTTTCGGACGATCTAATAGAATATCAGGATGCGATAAAATTTGATTTTAATTGAAAGTTAATATGCAATAAAAAGATTGGCATCTATAAGTGTCAAGTATTGTGGAGCGGTTTTTTAAAATTTAGATTTATAGAGTTTGTTACATTCAGTTCATCTGCTTGTCAAGCTATAAATAAGACAGAAAATGGTTCTCTCAAGTTGATTCAGACTATCATGATTAATCTTGACGACAATATTTATAACTGTTTCGTACGTTGACAGATGATGTATTTAATTTTAATATACGATCTATAGCACAAGAAGACATTAAATATTGCTTTTAAATCATTAGTCTGCCGTTTATTTATACATTCTTAGTAATTATTAGACGCTGTTAATAAAAATCGACCAAAATGTCCACATATTTATGAGCGACAGTGTACTGTACATACGTATCAAACACGGTGTATGAAAAGGGCTGAGGGTTGACTTGTACGTACGCGTGAATCCTGGCTCGCAGCCTTCGAGTTAATGCACTTACAAAAGTCTCGAAAGTTTCAGCGTGAGTTGTACGGACCAGTTTGCCCGGGAATCATCTAGTTCCAGCTCCGTCTAAAAGGTTTCTCTGTTAGTTTGAAACTCGCGACGAAGAAACTATCGACCTGCGTCGATTGGAACGAAAAATAATTTTGATCGGATTTCTTTTCGGATGAGGAAAGTTTTCTAGTTATCCTGAGGAAATCTACAAATTAGGGCGCTTGGATTTTTGCTTAATTATACTGAGGAATTAGTCTAGATGCATTCTCATTTAAATATAATGTTCAATTAATTTAAAGTGTTTTAGTGTTTTCTTTTCTTTATTTTGTTTTTTAAATATTCCTTCATCCCTATGTTTGGCTACGTTGCAGAGCTTGCAGGAAAACTATTATTTATTTTTATTTATTTATTTATACTTAGTCCATACCTTTCGGCTTTGGACGACTTTCGGTTTACATCTCTTATATAATTCCATTACATCACTTATATATCTCTTACACCAGCTCTTCTATAACTATATACAACTGCTTATACTTAACTATTGCACTTTACTTGATCTATCTCTATGTACTAACTTATAACTAACACTTATAACTAAGTGCTCTTTCAGTCTTTGGCTTTTATTTCCTTGCTGTGCTCCCTTCCTGTTACTCTTCTGCTACTCTTCTCTTCTCTATTATCGCTTTCAATTCTGCCAGTCCTTCTCCAGTCTCATTTAGTGTTTCTACCCTGTTCCTTGCTCCTCCTGCTATCTCACATTCCTCTAATATGTGTTTCAAGTCCTCCTCTCCTTTTTTGCATAATCTGCATCCTCTTTCTCCCTCCTCTTTCCAGTGTTCCCTTGCTCTGGTTTCGTTACATCTAAATCTTGATACCATACTTCTGTCCTTCCATTTTATCTTTTGCAGGAAAACTATTAACTGTTCTATTATTAATTCGTAAATTAGAAATTACCAACATGTATACAGATTTTACTAGAAACCCGCCGCTTATGTATTAAAACGATACCAACAATGAATTGACCAAACTTCTGTTTTAAACAAGTTTCCATTAGTTACTGCAATTAATTCACAGGCCAAACTATTTTACTTGTGAGCTTAAAAAGCTCGTTAATGCAAAATCAATAAGGATCAAACGATTAATTAAAAACTTTTATCTAATTAATCCATCTCCGTAATTTGCTAAAATTCACGTGGCCTGAATTTCTGTTTTCCTCCGTTTTCAGCAACGTGTCGAATTCAATTAATTATCAAATTATAAAACAAGCAGGGATAAATTTCTTAGCGTGTTAAATCTGCGCTGATTATAGTGTCATATCTCGCTGTAAAGGGTATCGTTTAGGTTAATCCTTCTTTTTGCTCGGATTTTGTATCGTGTTCTGTTAGCTTCTCGTTAAACAAAAGAGACAGATCGCATTCAACGTTACGCGAGGAATATTTCGTGTAGATGAGAAGGAAAAAGAGAATCGTTTCGTAAATAATTCCGTTTCCAATTAAAATACGC
The DNA here is from genome assembly GCF_051014615.1 of Bombus vancouverensis nearcticus. Taxonomy (NCBI): domain Eukaryota; kingdom Metazoa; phylum Arthropoda; class Insecta; order Hymenoptera; family Apidae; genus Bombus; species Bombus vancouverensis. Next base: position 914,847 of record NC_134924.1, read on the forward strand.
GCTCAGATCGTGCTCGACGAGTGGTGGGATTGTTTCGACGTCAAACTAAACGAATCCTTGGACTTTTCTTGGAGATTGCTCGCCGTGCAATGATAACTTGTAATTGACTTTCGAGTTTTAATTTCGTCCAATTCCTGTTCTACCATGAAAACTTTTTGTTAATCAATTCCGGAACTGAACGCAACGGATCGTTTTTTCCCCATCAAAAACCAGGACTATTGTCGTTAAAAGGATAAAAGCTTCCACGACTGAATTATATTTATTTAGATATCTTGGAAATTAGTACGTCGACCTCTTAATTAACTGAAATCTTGTATTTCGACATAGGAAAAGTGGATCGAATAAATTGCGAGATGCGTGATGATGCGAGATGAGACTGAAGAGAAAGACTTTTGCGCGGAAAATATAAAATGATTCACGAAGCTCGTTATTCGTTGAATTAAATTAAATATACAAGATTAATAACAACATAAAAGACACAGATACTTTAAAAAATGTCAAAGTATGGTAAAAGGATCTAATGAAAGCGTTAAATAATACAAAAAGGATATAAAGTACATGCAATTTTCGTAGGAAGTAAAATATAAAAACCCAAAGATCAAAGTCAAAATTTCTTCCAGTTTGCCCTCCAGTTTGGATCAATCCTTTACTCCAATTTCTATAACAAGCTTTCTCCATTAAATGCGACAAAACGTAAACTAAGATTGTGACTTTCGAATTTTCTGTATTTTCAAATTTCCCGTAAAAAGATGAAAGGGCAGAGTTTATGAAACAGTTTCTACTTTTTAACAATTTCCATTCGAACGCATTTTCTATATAACATATTCTAGCATCTGCACAGTTTCTCTCGCATGTTCTTGTAAAACCAAAGTGTAAATCGTATCGGAAGTTTTAGTCCTAATTTTTTTTTTTTAACTATTACCTGCACTTGCATTAGAAACTACGATGACTCTTAAATGACTTCATTCGTTTCATGTTTGTAAAATGAACAAAAATTTCGTAAAATAATCCAACTATTTCACTGAAAACTACACGCTTACACAATATATATGTGTAATATATTTACTCTAAACGTAGAGGCCTTTTTTTCAGAAAGCTATTTAATCACATCGACTGACCAAAACTAATTGTCGATAAATGCCAAAAAAGGAAATAAATTTTTCCTGGGGTATTTAGGTACTCGCGAAGAAAGAGAAAAGAATCTTTTGATATGGTATATTTATGATATATTTTTCGATTGCTCGCGGAGGTTGCACTCCGCCATTATGAAAATACTAGGTTTCGTATCGACGTGCAACGAAAGTGAAGCGGGCCACGATTAACATCGAGTCGTGAGAAATGATATATGTATCAGCCTAAATGAGATTTTACGACAAAGATGAAAGGATATGCTCTTTTAGAAATGCAGGTTAGCCCAATTTCCCTTTGATGTTGCCTCACCGAAAGTCCGGTCAGTCGCGCGCGGCAAGATTCATTTTCGAAACGCGTGATTCCTCTTTGCGCAGCGGTGGCCTGTTAAAAAAGGCGCACCATGCGGTAAATTCGAAATACGCTTCCCTCGTCGCTTTTATTAACTCTGACTGTTCATTGTCGGATCAAGGATTCCGTTTTTGAAATCCGACGAATATTCTGTAGGTTCTTTTCTCTTTTATACGATATGAAGCGTTTGAAATTTGAAATTTTTCAATAAGCGATTTATCTAGCCAAATATAGATCCATATTACAGTTCTATACAGTCTATACAGTGTCCACGATGCTAGTTTTAATTAGATAATATTAGAAATAACCTAGTATTTGTCCAGCGTAATAATCTGATATTTTGGAAACATTCAAAGCATACTACTTGTTACGATATTTAGTACGTAAAACAAATTTCTGTCTAGGTTTTGTTATTTAAATTTGTTGAGGTTATTCGGTGTGTAAACAGAGAAAACACGTGGATAAATTGTAAGGTAGAAAATATATTTAAATAGAAGTGTAATAAGTAAAAATACAATTTGAGCTGGTCCAGATCCGCACGCTAGCTGTGTTACCTAATAACTGAAAAACCCCGAAGCCAACGTCGCCTGTCTACTGTTTATGGCCTGACTTCGTCGCAGTCTTTTGTCTACACGCTGTCGATGGCTTCAGTGCTTGAGAAAACTAAAAAAGACCAGATGTAGAGTTTTCTTAGAAGTGGTAACCACTTCAACAAAATTATTTTGCGTACTGTAATTATAACCAACGTATAATTTCGTTTACTCTCAACTCCCTCACTACCTTTGATTTCTATTTTTATCACGTGCCGTACAAAATCCTTTTCATCTTGTCTACCGGCGAATCACCATCTTAGACCTATCTCCTCCTCATCCTCATCGCGCGGAATTCTTTCATTCGAGATTTCAAGCAAGGTTTCCCAGGAGGGACAGCGTACAATTTATTTCTCTTTGCTTGATCCTTGTCGCTCGACCCATTTTTCACGCGAAAACTGCGAGTGTGTTCGCGAGTTGGAACCTCGCGGGGGACAGTCACGGGATCGTTTGAAGATGGAGAATGTGGATAATCCGTCGTTTTCAAGCAAATTCGCGAGACGACGCGATACAATCCGGTTTCTCGTCGTTCGTTTCAGTTTCTTTCTGGCGAAACCGACAGGGAACAGTCGGCTATAGTTACGATGAGTCGTCAGATGTGTTTAATCTGACGCTACTTCCCAACGAAAGACTGATTTTCTACGACTCAGAAGATCTTATTGAAGGGATGTGAAAGATGAGGACAAGAAACATACTTTTTAACTAATCCCATTAATTCCACGGTGAAATACCAGATATACCAAGCCCTGTGCATTTTCCTTGTTTTTTTCATGCTTTCTTTCTTTAGAGTTGCTTTCCTCGTCATTGAGGATCAAAGACGTCTCTTCTAGTTGGAATGAAGCGAAGGAATGACGTGTGTTCCGTACCGCGACTCAGTCGTTACACATTCGTCCATTTCTTCATCCACAACAACCTTTCGAGAATAGCAGTTTCTAACTTTCTAAAGATGCCATATACCTTCTCCCAGTTCTTTTCTCTGCCTACACTTTTCTTAACATATTCTCCGAGCCAGTAATAATCCCCAAGTAACCGTTACTGCCGCGTCGAAAATTAATTTTTATTATCACTGATTCCATCTGCCCGCCATAAGGTTTAATGTTTGCCGTCGAGTTCTTTGTTTTTACGATGCATTGTTTAAGTCGAGGCACTCCTTAATTTTATTAACGGCAACAGTTAAACTTTGAGACACGCGAGATTTCAGTTTGAGGGTGATCAGTTCTCATTTTTCCTATCAGTTTTTCCAACTAATTAGCAGCAATGACCGTTGCCCTTACTTCCTCACCGAAAATTGTAATTGGTGAATCAGCTTGTTCCATGTTCTAGGTACGTCCATCTCAAGTTTTCATCTTTTCCACATGTATCACCGATACTTCACTTGCACTCAGCTTTCCGCACAAGACACGCAGTAAAACCATACTATTCCGCGTACACTTAACGTTCATCCGCACATTCAGTCTTTGAAGGTGTTCTTTGTGAAATATACAGTTATATTTAAACTTTAAAACCCTGTGTCAGATTCTGTCTAAATATCTCTATCATCGTAATTGAGATAGGGAATTGGCTGATTCGTGGAATCTACTAATCGAAACGAGAATTTATGACTGTTGACGAGTCACATCGCAGACGCGTCTCTCCGCGAGCATAGTAGAACAGCGTGGAACGTAACAGAGAAATGGCGTTGTTTTTTTGAATTCGTCTTGCAGAAAATGTTTTTGATATCTTCAATTTGATGTCTGTATTTCGAGGGAATTCTCTTTGATACTGTTTGAGGACGATATCTTTCTTTGAGATTAGATATCGATCTCTGAAAATTAGATAGTGCCGACAATGAGTATTTGGCTGTTTTAAAAATCATGTGAATCGTAGTTAATTTAGTGACCTTTGAAATATTTTCGAGAAATGCCAAATTACGAGAACGAATAACGTGAAACATGAAAATAAAGTGCACTTCATTGAATTTCAACTGTGCTACTTTTATTCGTTGCTATATGTTTCAGGTATAAAACGGATTTATCACCGAATAAATCGAAATGGATAAAATAGACATAGCGCAACGAACGAGACCAACGAAAGAGGTAGCAATTGAATAAACGTTTATGAATTGATAAAAAAATAACAAAGATCAACGTCACAATTGAACGAAAGGAAATATATTTTTCCGACACGTGACAAATGAAATATTAAATTACTGTTGTGATATCAAATATTTAATCGCGATCACGTGGAAACCACTCATCTAACGGACTTTTTTACAAGCTTGTCCCGTTTTGCTTCCTTTCGTGCCACGTCGTCATTGTCTAGTCAGGAAAAAGAAAGAAAAAAGGAAGAGGGAGGACAAATTAAAGTAGCTGCGACGAGTACTAGTTATTCCGCGACCTGTTACAAAGTAGAGAAAATTAGATACCCAAGAAACGTGTTTTGTGTTTCAAGCAGATTACGCTTATATTATTCAGTCAACGGCGAAAAATGAAGGTATCATTCGAGTCTCGAGCTTCGCCAGTGGAATGCTGGACAATATAATTATCGGGAGAGCTACTTCCATCGTTTTGTCAATTACTTTATTATAAAATAGCTTAATACGTATTAAAATGAACAACGGATCAATGTTGAATTTCAGTGAATTTTAAGCATAGATGATAATTTAATCTTCGATTTAATCGTTTTAATTAATAAAAATCGTTAAATCGTTAAAACTGAGGTGAATAGGTCGTGATAGGTACTGAAGGTACACTCGAATATGTTCAACAACCAATAACGTTTATTAGACTCTATCAATTAACAACAATTAACGATTAACAACGGTTGACGCTTAACGACGATTAATAACAGTAACGATTAACCGAACTCTCAAGAGTAGACGACTCGTTTCTCTTCACCATTCACATTTCGCGGCTCAGGCCAGAATGAATCTTTTTGGTTCAAATCCGAACAGATTCTTTCCTTTGTTGCCCCTCGATATGCCCACTATGCGCGTGTTTATTAGAAGATCGCGACGGTTGCCGCGTATGCATTCTACCGAATATTCGACGAAAGAACCGTAGGGATATCAATGGTACATTAGGCCTGTCGGCCTTACGCTTTAAAGGTATAGTGCTTTGTGCCGTGAAGCCGTTGGAAATTTCCGTGGTCGAGTGCCGCCACAAAACATTAGTAGAATTTTCGAAAAAGTTACAGCGGCTATAAGTAATTGCAATACGTAATTCTCAAAAGAGTTACATTAATTAACTATAAGCAATTACAATATACGATTCTGAAAAAAATTATAGTATTTGTAAAAGAACAGATAACTTGTCGTTGGTATGAAAAATAATAATTAAAAAGTTTGAGCGTTATAAAAGTAGACCAGAAAATTACCAGCAATAATCAGCAAACGACTTTAATTCCAACAATTCCAACATTCTTTTGCGATGATCAAAATGTATTAAATCCGTAAAGCCGTATTTTAATTAATCCTGGAAGAGGCAAACTGGGTGGTTGATTCATGAATTTCACAAAGACCCAACTATTTATCAAAAATTCTCTTGCGATGTGAATTCCCGGCATTTTCATGAATGAACCGCAAACCAGTGCCAAAGGATACGTGCTAAACTACTCGAAACAAAAGGCGAAAAGGTAAAAGGAGAGACTCGTCAATCTCGTGTGGCAATGTCTGTGTTGTTGCTCCTTTGTTTTGAGACACGCGACGATTTTGTTGCGACTCGTCGAAAAAGAATAGGACGAAACAGTAAGTCAAGAAGGGCCATGCGGAAGGTGAGAAAAAAAGCAAATGTAGAGACGAAAAAAGAACATGCGGAATGGTCAGAGGTCGGCTCCTCTAATTACGATGCTGTCGTTAGGATACCGGTGCTTAATGGCACTTCGGAATAAAGTGAGCTCGGTTCGCGGACCCATTTGCCAGCGATGTCCGCTGATTTTAAAGGTAATTAAATTCACCTCCAGGGAAAATAGACGGTCCGTCTTCGTATCGCGGGGCCAATCCTTGAGACCGCGCATCGATTACCGTTTTTCTTGACCCCAGATAAAATTTTTGCGAAAACATTGGGTTGGAACGTTCGTAAATTTCATACCTTTGTTTCCTTATTTTTATTTTGGATTAAAGGTTGATAATGATTAATCGCCTTTTTAAGTTAAGAATAGTTTTTAAGGTTGATGGAATAGAAACGTAAAAGAATTCTGATTCTTTATCGTTTTAGTCTCGTGGAAAATAATTAACGTTCGTAAAATTTAAAGTTTTAAAATTATTTGCCTTGACATACCCTTTTTGTTAATTTTTTTTTGTCGTGAAAACATTTTAATATCGCGCATGTGTAAATACAGAGTTGCTTAAAATAATTCATTTTTACTACTGTGCATCGCTACTGTGATACGAATTTTTGTTGTTCTGTCTGACTATTCAGTGGCCTATTCTACTTCATCGATAATAGTTCAACACTTCATTTTTCTTTCGTTTATACCACATATGTACACGACGAATATACTTAATTTGTTTATTATAAACACATATTAACGAATTTGTTTAGGAGGTTAGTTTTACATACATATTATCCCATCTAATGAATCGATAATATACATAATCTTTCCTACCCGGTTGATTACACACGTAACTTGTTCTACTATTCTAATCTTGCGTGGGATATGTTCAAGCAATCTAATCATATGCTCAACCTGTCCTTCACGTCTGTTATATAAAGCTCTGTTCTACTCGCTTGATCGTATCCGCACCTATTTTACTAGTTCGATCGCGTGCGAATTCTTATTCTACTTATTCGACCATGTATCTACTACGCTTGACTTATCAAGAGTTTTAACAGTTTACATAACAATCGCGAATTAATGCAAATTTCATATAAGGAATCAGATAATTTATAAAACGATAAACGTAGAAAATATAATATTGGTAATTTTTTGAAGTAATATTACTTTGTACTTTGGATTTCTATGACAATATAGAAAGATTCCGAATAAAAGCAGCATCGATACAAAAATAAAAATCACACGATCTCCAACTGCACAGCGTACATAACGTTATGTAGATAAAATATATAAATAGTATAATTAGAAATTATTGCGTCATTCGCTTTATTCCTTATTCACATTTTCATTTCTTTCGATCACTATAAGATACTATAAAAGGTAAGAAATTTAATACAATGAAGGACTTCAAAGCAGTAAGAGAATACTTTGCGTCAAGATCTTAACAATATTTCAAGAGAGAAGTTAAAAAATTGCCGAAAAGTTGAAATATAGAAGAAAAGATAGTTAATATACCATTCATTTATAAATAAAATATTCGTATTTCAAAATCATTTAACATTATAAAGTTACATACGTATATGTATAGTGACTACCATACCTGTCACAACAACCTTTGTAAGTGGATAATTTTTTAAAAATTGGGTCAAACGAATTGCGTTTCTTTTAGAACTTAAAAGGATTAGTTTACTAGATGACGTATAAAAAAGTGGCAAAGAACAAAGTAAAGATATTTTTCAACCCTTTTACCTGGCCTTGCAATGGAGATTTAAATGATACATTTTGAACATTTATATGAGTTTTGTACACGCTAAAAATTTCATCGAAATCAGTTAACGTTGCTACGAGCTGTAAACGGTTAAAAACGGCGAAAATCACGGCTTTCGCGACTTTCGGTATAAAATCTACACCTTTCGATGGCTGTCGCTTGTTTCCGCATCGACTGATTTCGATAAAATTTTCAGCATATATATAACTGACATAAATGTTTACAACGCGTCGTTTACATTTTCATTACAAGCTCAGATAAGGAAGTTGAAAAATAGCTTTACGACATTTGCTCTTCTCCTTCCGAATTTTTTTACTACGTCATCTAGTAAACTAATCCTCCAAACTTCTAAAAAAAAAACACCCATCATTTGGTCCGATTTTAAACTACTTATTCAGTACCAAAGGCCATTGCAATAGATTTGGAAAGCACTGTATGAACACAATACTATTGGAATTAATAATAATAGCGCGTCGAGAAAGGTAAAAAAATAGACAATGATATTTTTTGACTTGCAATGAACTTCTTTAAAAAACGACAGTGTTCTTCGCGGGGATAAAGCACAATTATCAGTTGATAAGAGGCCCTCCATCGTCGCGCGGGGAGAGCCGTGATTTCTTGCTCGTTGATTTAAGATTTCTTTTCGCCCCGGTGAGCCGCGATGGTCGACAATATTCTTCGATTGTTTCGCGGAACTTGGCCGTAGACGAACTTGGCTGTGTTTTTAAAGGAGCACTCGAAACCACTCTTCCCCTGGCCGAGAAAAGTAGCGGGTCTTTCTCTTCCCGCGAACGCGGCGTACTAACTTATTACGAAACAATTTGCAAGTCTTATGAGAATGGTTGAGAGGGAAAGCTAGAACGAGGGGGAAAAAGAAGAACGACCGAGACCAGAGAGGAAAGAAAAAGAGACACCGAGGGACGGAGGCTTAGAAAGTAGGTAGCTTTTAAAGACTTTTAATTCGAGAGCGAAATGCCGGCTAGCTCCATCGTGTAATTTAAAGAAAATGCTGCTGCGAGATGTAGTAAAACGCTGTTTTCTAGTTATTTAAATGTTTTGAAAGAAAAAGAAGTATATAATAATAATAATTATAGAGAAAATATAAATAATAATAATAAATTTGATAGATAGTCTAACGATTAGAAATAATAAGCATTAAAATACATCTCGCAGGATGTTTGAAAAAGTTGAAGTCAAACTTCAAAAATATATAACAATTGAAAGAAAAAAAAATGTCTTAATAAATGTCAAATATCATTAGACGTTTCCAACCATGAGCTTAAAACGAAGTGAATTTACATATATTGTTAAGAATTATTTTCTTGCCTTGATGGATACTTTATGCTCCAGGCTCTGATTTTTTTTAAACACTCTTAAAGAAGAGGAAATCCATATTTTTAAGAAATTATTAGCTTTTCACATCGTTTAAACGAAAATTCTAGACATCAGAGGATGATCAAAGTTTCATTTTCACTAACTATTGTTAACCCTGTATTCCAATCCCCAATTAAATATTACTGGATCATAAATGAGCACAATAGTCGAGTTTGGTCTACGTTAGCGCGCTAAATTAACAACGTTCTTTAATATGTAAATTATAGAGTATTAAATAAAGTTAATTGTAATTTATTAAATTTATTAAATAAAATTCACGAGTCTAGTCCAAAATGACCAACTATTATACACGTACATAATAAAATTTAATTCATCTGTAGCGAGAAACTATGGTATTTATAACGCCGAAATACCGAAATACCGAAATCTTAGATTTTATTGACGAAAACGCAGCTTCCGTTGCTGCTATACCACAAAAGGATTATAACAATTTTCATAAAAACCATGCACACACGAGAAACATCGTACACCATCCCAGTTTCATTATACCGGCGTACGCGAATTAGGGTAAAATTAGCCTTCTCTTAGAGCAGGGTGAACGAGGAAATCGATAAACGCCGATGATACGCGACATCGCGGTTGAATTTCCTTAATCGAGCAAACTATGGGCAAGTTTCACAGGTAACGCTGCATTTTACTGATTACACAGTGTGGCGTAGTCCGTTTCATAGGCGTGGTTCGATTATTCATCGTTCACAAGACCGGCCATTTGTCTTTATATGTCCGATCGTGGGCCATAAACACGAAGGGGAGTTGAAAATACATCAAACCTTTTCACGTGAACGTATTATGTTGCACGATACGCGATCTGCAGAGATTTCGTGCCGTGTAAGATGATAATTTCGCGTTATAGTACATGGATGAAAAATAGAGAAAAATAACAGACATTAGTCTGGTTTCGTTACTAACCAACGGAATTATTTTTCAGGAGTTGAATGTTATAACGTTACCTTAATTTGCGTAAGTCTTTTCTTCTCCGTTATTTTTCTAGATTGTATATCCGTTTCCACGTGCTGTATAATTATCACGAATTTGCAATTTTAATTCGCATATACCGTGTTCCCTTGACATCAACCATCATCAGATTCTCTAATTACATCGTATCCATGTTGTTTCTACGACTTAATTGCACACGTGCGTATATACACGTTATCTACTATGCCAGACTGCAATCAAATTCAGATAGAATATTTCTGCTCTAAGACGGGTGGATATCGCTCTGAGAAGAGAAACTTGAAGAGAAACATTCTAACGTTTTGACAGAGAGACTCGTTATTAACCTATGAGAGTGATATATTTCAACCTGATGTGTTGTAATGTCCACGTGATACGTATAATTCATCAAACAATAAAATTGCTTAAGTACCTTATACTTGTTAATATTTATGTACGCTTGCTATAATATTAAAATTATCAAAACTTTGACAGATGTGACTTTGTATAATTTATATGCATGATAATAATTCTTATATCCTAATTTATCTCAAGAGAAATGCCAAGTTTCACAGAACTTATAAAACGGTCCATTAATTAAAAACCATCGACTAATTACTCTGTCTATACTGTATAGTTTTACCCTTTGCTCTGACGCATCGTGTGATATTAAAACAGCTCGAAAATCCGGGGACAGAGGGACTGGTTTCTTCATAATTCCTGGAATTGTCGAAGCGTTAAACGCGGTCATTAATTGGCAGCCGATCAAACAGCTCGGGACACTCGCGAAAGAGATGAATTCTCATACGAGTATCAGGCGAAAGTCTGTGGGCTCGACTCGTTTTCACGCTCCATTTGGCCGCGTAATTTGCGGGCTGTCGTTTTCAAACGAGTCGAAAGTAATATTCCAACCCTGTGTCGACCCTGTTCCGACGCAAACACCGGAAAATCTTTGACGTGCCGTCCCTGTGAATGTCTTTCGCACGCCGTAGCACAGTCTTTTCTCTTTTTTTCCGCCTCTCTAACAAACGCATACACGGCACCGTCCATTATTCGGCTACAGTGCCCCGTTTTAATCATGCTCCGGCACTTACTCGTCTCGGTTTTATTCTACGAGTTCTCCTGACTGCACCGGGGTCAACGTATACTTTTGTCCCTCTCTACCCTCTTTTCATTCGGTTTTTTCTTTCGCTTTTCTTTTACTTTGTCCTGTTTCTTCGTCTGTCTGCTTCTATCCGTCCTTTTCGTTTCTTCTTTCAAGGTTCTTTTTGTTTCTTCTCTTCTTGTATTCTACAAATGAGACACAACGACGATGCTGGTCTTTTATCCACGGAGAAAAGTCTAACGTAAGTCAATTTCACTGCCGACGCGATCAACTATTTTTGTTTACTCCATTCCGTTGACTCTTTGATCTCATCTCGATGACTTTTGCATCGCTGCAAAGAATACTTTGTTTCGGTGATCGCACGTGTCGAGATATATGCAGTTTTCTTGTCAGTATTAGGGGGTTGTAATTAGCTTACTTTTTCTGGATCGATCTGCAGTTATTTGAGCCCTTTTGGAGGATTACCGAGAACTGTTGTGTCTCCTTTGTAGATCACTGCTGACCTAGTTCTTTTCTTCGTCAGTCGCCTTTGAGATACCTTCTCCACCAATCGAACGTTTGTAGTCTTATTTGAATATCGTATATTTTATTTCCAATATGTATTTGTCCCCCTGGCCATTCTGTATGTGAATATCGTTGAATAATTTGAAATTGTTTTCGTACTTTTTTTTTTAAATCAGAATTATATATAGAGATATCATGAAGAAACATTACGAAATATTAATTTCACGGAAACTGAGGCTTCGAAATCGAGAAGCAATTTATCAATTCGTCGAACAAATTGTCGTAGCAATTACTAGTCGATCAGCTATCGAAACGAGACAAGGATATACAAAGTCATCGAAAAAAATCTCCCTTCGCTCGGCAATTTTTATATTCTCCTTATAATTCTAAACTAATCAATATCTGTTCGCTCAAAATACGGCGCAGGCTTTCCAATTGAATAAAAAATGCACGAACGAAAATAAGTCTAAAATAAGATGCTAATTAAGATCATAAAATTTTCCTCCAATTCATCCGCATACTATTCTCAGTTTTTCTATTATTTTTATACTTTCCAAGCAAACAAAGCAGTCCCCTCGAAACATGGAGCATATATCTGCCCATTAAGTTAAAGAAAAGAAGAAATAAAAATAAACATACCGCAATAAACCATAAAACAAGAAAGTAACGTATTATGTAAAGCGGAAAGAAAAATTAACACGGTTATAACATTCTTCGAATTTGTTTCCATGATTTTATCAAATTCGATATTATTCTCATATTTTCGCCAATCGATAATAACCTTCAAAACACAGACCATCGTAATACAGAATTAAATTAGGAAACGAAGAGACGAGTATAAGGCAAACGATCAAGAAAATACAGAATTGAAGTATTTTAAGAGTTAAGGTACTGAGGTGTAAGTGTTGTCCGTAATGATTGTGTAGATCATTGGTGGTTATTTGGCTGTGTATATGGCTGTAGATGTCGCTGATGGGGTACAGCTATTTTTCTTCTAATTTAGATGCGTGGAAGAAAAATCGGACTCCGGTCGCTGGGATTCGAGAACCCGGGTCCCGAACGATCGTAGCCTAAGGCGCTAACCACTGCGCTGCCGTCGTCCAACACTAGTTAGTGTCGAGTGGTGGGATATCTGCTGTTGAGTGCCGCCACAGTACAATAATATAAAATTCTCGTTGAGTCAAACTGGAGGAATAATCGAAAATTGCATGGTGGTCGTTAGACGGACAATTTCCTTGGAAAATAACATTTTCGTCGGGAAACCTGTACCGTGGATGGAATTGCATGCAGGTGAATAACGATGACGTCGGCGTGCACTGAGGCAAGAATACATGGTGAGTCGTGAAAAGATTTGCTCGCCCCTCTACCAAAGACGTCAGCCAGTCCGGGATTTTAAAGGGAAACGTCTAAGCGAGTGCCGCCTTTTAACTGGCGGAAAATTACGCCGAGGAAAACGGATTTATACACGAGATGTCGTTGTGCAACAATCCGGCACAACTCGGTTATATCTGTCAATGGAAATTTGTCGCGAGATCCTTGCTCTACGATCGATCGTGAATTTTTATTGAAACGGGAAATGCCGATCTACATTACGCTTCCTTTTAGTCTGTAATTGTAATCTCATTAGGGATAGCTTGTTAAAGTTTACTTATCTTATAACTTTTATCTTCTGAGATTTCGAAGTTTAGTTTTCGAGATTTAATCAATAAACTATAATAGATTTTGTCAGTAAATAAATCTTTAATTAGTGATCTTTGAAATTTGAAATGTTACATAAAGTTGCTTCATGTGATAATATACTATAATTTAAAATATATCGTTTGCAGAATTTTACTTATAGATTTCCTGAGATTTTGAAGTGTAATTAAAATATAAAGATATATAAAGATATACAATAGATTCATGAAATCTGTTCAATGAATAAATTTGTAACGAGTAATCTTTAGAACTTGAGGTTTATGTTATATTCGTAAAATAAGTATAGTCCAAATGTTACTTATGAAGCTGCTTTCTGCGATGTTACAATTTATCAAATTTAGCATTATATCATTTTCAAAATAACATTTGATAATTTTTCGGATAATTAAAAAAATTGTCTTAAAAAATTATTTTTCGGAAAGTAATTTTCACTCTATATAATCACATGAAACGATTCATACTGTTTTCATCAATTCTTTTTCGTTTCAGCGCTACTTCAGCTAATCCTCTAACAATTATCCTTCTTCTGAAATCATCCTCGAAACGTCGAGTTTCCAAGGGTCATTGGCGCATTTGCATACTCGTGAGGCTATTCATCGTGTCTTTTGGAAGTGATCATCAATTTCAATTCTGGTTTCTATAAATGCTGACAATCCTAATTCCAATACGAGATCGCGATTAAGTATTTGCGTGTCACGTCGACAAATTTCTCCCAGTATAATCGACAATCGATCGTTCCATTTTTAACCAACACGTAACGCCTCGTTGAAGACCATTGAACTTATTCTTACCTTCGATCTTCCCTCGACACGTTTCTCTTGATTCAACTGAATCCAGGCGTCCCATCGATGTCTGTAGACGGTCAGGGTGTTCCATTCGTTCAGCCTCACTGTTTGCGTGCTTCTAACTGTGCCGACTCCGCTCCCACAATCGAACCTTCGAATAAATATCAATATCTCGTTACTTTTGCTTATTGCAATGAAATAATAAATTTCCGTGAAATTTATGCGTAAACCTTATTTGAGTAAGAATATTTGATTCAATAAATGTCTCGTAAAATATCAGCTTATTTTTCTGATATTTATGTAATAGATTTTTCCCTGATTCATGCATAATATGTACTTTGTTTTAATGTTAAAAGTCTCGTAGAATTGCAGCTTATTTTTTTGGTATCTGTGTCGTAAATTTTTCTGCAATATTTGCATAATAATTTGATTTCAGCATATTTTCCCGGCATTTGTATCATAATTTCTTGTATGATTTATATATAATTATATAATGTAGATTGGGAGAAAAGTTAAAACTCGAGATCGTGAGATTATGTATGACATTTTAGCACATTTTATACATTTTACACATTTATGTAATCTTTAGTACAGAATATTAAATTTTGTGACAGAATATTAAGCTTTCCGATCGTAAGTGTTTTATAGGTTTGGAATTAAAGACGAACAAAGCATTTATTCCCTTTCGAACATGGATAGGACGATATATTTTTAATATACAGTCATGAAATAGTAAGAATTTTATTCGATTGTCAAAAAGATTGCAATTCTTATCCAATTATTGCCTTCGATTTTTCTTCTGTTTCAACGTTTCACTTCAATTTTTCCAATTACGTATCCCTCATTGTTCGAGTAACGCCATTTATCTACCAGCAGGAAGTGTGGTTTCCCGCGAAACAGAGAAACGTATGAAGTCGGTCCAGTATCTCAAACACGGATCTGTAAGGTTTCATTGGTGCAAAAATCGTTCGTAGACTGTTAGAAAAACTTATTTCCGGTATAATGAATCGCGTGGTACGTGAATCTGAAACATGTTTCTCTATCGTGAAAAATAGTCTTTCGAGCGTTTTGAACTTTTTCAGTCGAAGCATCGGATAATTAAAGATGAAATTAAAGTGAGTTTCATATAATTTATGAAAATATACAGTTTCGAACACTTTGATGGATTCTTAATGCACATCTGGAGATCTTTTAAACGTGCAAGGTATTGATTTCTATAATGCAAGTTTGTATCCTCACCCATAAGACGATTAAATACCACGAATGAATACAAAAAATAAAATATTTGTGGCTATGAATAGGAAGCTGAATTTTACAAAAGTTTATATTATACAAAATATTTCTGTACTTCCAACAGATTCGAACGTTAAAATACATTTCTATACATACTCATAATAAATCGAGACATTTAGAAATCCATTTATGCACTTGGAATCGCACCATCACGCAATTACTATTTTTATCGTTTGAAAAACTTTTCCCAATTCAAAACGGAACACGGAACAATATTTAAAAATTATTGAGCGATTTCCGATTGCCATGATCGATCGATCATTTTCAATTTGAACGTTTCAATGTATAAACTAGCTAATCCCACGTTTCAATCTCGCGATATTCTTAAACAATGATCTGCTGAGTCGATAATACAGAATTTACGCGCGCGTCGACGCGAGAATGAAAAAGCATTATATCTATTAACTATTCCATAACAGGGACGTCAATCAGAGGTTGGAAGCACGAGATTAATAGTCATGACGAGCAAGCCTTCGCGCGAGGCGAGTTCTCACCAATATCCTCGAAATTTTTGCCGACGAGAAGAGAGGAAGAATTTGTTGAAACGAAACGATGCGACCCGACGCTGCAATTACTCGTTTGCGGCGTACGGTGCAACGCATCGATTGTATATGGTAGATAGAATGCCGTATGTCCGTCATTGTCTTCACCGATTCTTTCGCTCCTTCCGGTACGACGATAATGTCCGATGTCATGGAAACGGTCCAAGAATATTAGCGCCGCGACCAGAAATTGAATGTTAAACCGATTACGATGCTAACTATACCCGAAACGATTTCTTGAATTGTTAGGATTTTATTATACTTCTCTGGTTGAATGTGTATAGTGGGGTGGAACGAAATATTTGATATTATTTCTTTAATTAGAGATAGTTCTAACAGCCTTCTATTGTACTATACGAAAGAAATAAAAAGAAAGATACGTGAAAAATTTATGATGTAATGAAAACAAGACGTATACCGGATAAAAAATTATTTAAATTCTAAAAAGAATGCACCGTAATAAATCTATAAAATTTCTATGCAGAAATTACGAATTGGTCATTTTCATCAGTATAGTAATTTTGCTATTAATCCTGAAATGCTACAGTAAAATGTTATTCATTTTTCAATTATTTTATTTTAATTGTTTTAAAAAAGCAATCTGTGAGAGATTTCGTTATATTTTTGGTAACTTTCCAGTAGAAAGCAGGAATAGGTGTGTATTAGTTTGAAGTGGTTGTTCACAAAGTATGTTCACAAAGTCGTGTTACGTTCAACCATCTAAACTGTATTTTCACAGTTGCGACATTCACATATTCGCGTGATTTAAATTTTCCCCGGTATAACGTTAATGGAGTTCTGTAAAGCGTAGAATTAGAGGGGTCACCATTGTACTTGTTAGGGTATACTTCCAGGGTTTAGTTTTGCCTTCGAGGCAAAATGTTTACGAACTATTCGAATAATTGGTAATTTGGTTGTAAATGTCTCCTCGTGGTATGAATTTTAATTAAACGTTTTTCATAGGAATGATATTGTAAAGAGAATGTATGCATATTCTAATAGATAAAAAACTTTGGATAGCATTTTAAGCACACGATCATGTTCGTTATTAATCTATTAGTTTTTTTATTTAACTTTAATTGTAATTCCTGACTATTATTACGATAACTTGGATTATTTCAAACATTATAAAAATCTTTAATAATCATGAATTAGGTTGAGCTTCATAATTATAACTCCGACAATTAACTTAAGTTTATAATGTCAGTAATTATCTTAAGTTCAGATCTAAATTTTGTAATAGAGTACTTTGTAATATACATTATTACTATATATATATTATTATTATTATTATTATAGTAGACGTATCTCCATATCATAGCAATTAAGATTAAAAGTGTCTCATACTTCTAACTTTTAACCTCATTTACATTCGAACGATCCGAGAATAATTAATAATCACGTCTGAAATAATTATGCATAACAAATTATCTGTCTCTATTAATCTATCGTTGCAATAATAATTATTTAATACTTCAGTTTATTTTTCGAAACGATTCTGCACGAGAACAACGAAGGACAGAAAGGAGCGTGCTTAGTCACGGTGGCAAGGGGTTGAGTTCTAAGTTGTGGTAATTATCACTGTCGGAGGGTAAACGACATGGTAATGAGAAATTTTAACGAGTTACGCTGACTGCAGCGTTAATCCCACACAGTCGAAGCACGTAATTAATAACACGCTGCTTACCGCACGCGTCCGCTACTTGTAAGTTTTAAGGCTGACCACAAGTACCTCGTCAATTTTGATTCTAATCTAACGAGAATAAGGCCTATATCGTTTTATGGATATAACAATTCCCTATATTTCTGATAGTTATACCGAACAACTTCATAAATTGAAAAATAAACAGCATAATAGTGACACAGTCTTTAAAATGTATCTTGGAATTTATAATTAATTATATCATCTTTTCGAGATGAATATTAACTATTAATATCGTACATTCTCATTTGGTAGTCAATAAATTTTATCTTATTTATTGAATAGCATTTTTTAAATTTGCATTTCCACTTGTGAGAAACAGATAATAAGAATGGGAAAAGGAAAAAGACGAAGAGTCATTAGTAAAAAAAATATTAAACTCTCTATTATACTTAATTTCGTATTACGATAAAAATTAAGCAAATAATGAAAATAATTTGTGATGCCTAACATTGTAAACATTTTGCACACACAATTTTTAAAATACGAATAGAAGCATCGCGTATAGAGAACGATATAAAATCACATAACTGTAAGTGCAGTTTATTTTTATTTACGAATTCTTACTCGTAACGACCTATACCGGAAGCTTAGCACAACAGAATTTCTTCCCTTGCAATATACATATATCTCAAAGTTTTTTATTTTTTACGCACTATACAAAGTGGCATTTAAAAAATATATTCGTGACAACGGGTCGTTTTTGTTACTATTACGAATACGTGGTCCGAAATGGTTTACATTAAATAGCGACGCAAGCTACACTATGCATTCTGCATTCGTAGCGATCGTGAGAAAAGCCGATTAGCGAGCCAGAGGATACTCGAAGCCGAAACGAAAAGGCGGAAATTCAATTCCGGCCATTGTTGCGAGATAATATCCGGGAGAATCTAGTGTCCCTTAAAGTACGAAGATAAAAGCAGAAACAGCGGAGGAAATGGCGATTTTTATCGTTCGAAAAGTCGTGTACGTTGGCCTTGTTGGCAGTTTTCAAAAATGTGTGCGAAATAATTAAAAATTCCTCCGGTGGCGAAGATCGCAAGGGGTCGTGACCCTGACCTTGTTCGAGTGAATGCTTCCTCGCGATATGGTGACCCCGGTATGCAAGATGCACTTGACATTTTCGCGACGCTCGCGTCATTGCACAGAAGTCACGTACTTGTGGCTACATGCCTCGCATGAGCGGTGAATCACGATTGCTGACGTAGTAATTAATTTATGATCGATTAAGTATTTTTGGAATTTCGTAGATATTATTGTAATTTTGGTTAGGAGTTCGATAACTTTGACAAAGAGTAAGGAGTTAAGATAATTTTCTTACATTTCTCATTTTTCTATTTTTCATACTAGTGGTGATACTAGATAGATAAATGTGTTCTTTATTTCTGCATAACAGCCAAGAAATTTGGTACACGTATGGTATTATTTTATTTTTTTTATATTGTTATATTTATAGCTTTTTCTTATTTTTTTCTGTTTTATGGTATCATGCTGATTTGATAATAATTTGCGCTATCTATATACATATGATAAAATAGAAGTTTATCTGCACATTAAATAATAAAAAGAAACAGCAATGCACGAGTAGCTCAGAAGCTATGGAATCAAAAAAATTAATTTTTGGAATTTTCCTCTGCTGTTTGTTTGTCTGTTTGTACTCGCATCACGTAAGAACTACTGAACATATTTTGATGAGGTTTTATCTATCTATAGCCTAGTGTCTAGGAAAGAAAATAGGATATGTTTCATCTTGATCCGTTTTGTAGAAGCTGAGAAATAACCTGGCATCTGAGTTGTATGCGCTCCCAGGTCAAGAACCTTTTTACAATTTAATACTTTTTACTGCGGAAGATAACTGTTAGTATGAACGATACGTAGGTGTTTCATTCATAAAAATTTGCCTGCTTAAAAATTGTTTCGTACATTAGTAGACCACGCGAACGACGTCGTGGGCAAGAACTGCGATAGACGGAATTATTTTCACTATTGAATTTCTTTTCGACGTTCTTTCCATTGTTTGTTCTTCATAGCTGGGATTATTTATCGATGGATCGATCGGATATTTTTTATCGGTGAATTTTTTTTCTGACGTTATTCAGCTGACCTTTGTCACCTTTGAATTTCCTTTTTAATGCCCTCTAACTGCTGTTTCTCCTGTGTTTTCTACTTCCTCTCCTGTGTCTTTCTAATTCATTTTTAGTTGCATTATTGCTCTATTCTTTTTATTAAAAAAATTATCTTTTCCGTGCATTATTTTACGTTGCATTGTTTCCTTTCATTTAAACGATGATTTTCCCGTAGCGTCTGCTTTTTTGTATTTGAAATTTTCTTTTATGTGCCCTTATCTATTACTGGAAATTTTCTTTCGATAGGGCAGATTTTTTATAGCTATGGAAGCATTATTTTCATTAGGTATTATATTTCGTTCCCACAGTACGAAATTTCTGCAACCATACGAAGGTGCTACTGAATGATACAAAATTATATATCCAGTATGTAGATGCAATAATAAACGCTCTGATATACAAATAATACCTTTTGTAGCCACTGTATACCTTAGCAGGTCAAGTGTTAAATAGTTTCATCCGCTCCCAACACATATTTCACGCGACTGGGCGAGAAGAAAAGAGAACAGCAGCGAATCCACACGGTTTCTTTAACAGAATCTTTTGGACACTATCCAGGACCCAATTTCTATTTTCGTCCGATCCTCGGCTCACGCGATATTACTTCCGTTTCGAGCACGTTCGTCGTTCGACCGTGCATGTAACCGTAATGCGGACATCCGTGTACGTGAAAGTGATTCTTTGAGCTTTCGACGAGAGAGAATCCTCGTCTGACTAACCCCATCCTCCCTTCATCCTGGTCGAAAGACACAGCCTCGCAGCGACGGGATACGTGCACGCGGCTTAACCGAAGAAAAGACCACTCAGATTGGATAGGTAAGCCGGAAAACTCGGGCGGCGAGATTTTGTTCCAACGTTGAAAGCGAACGGTAACTACATGGCCGCATATAGGATCACGCGGATGCTTCTTTCAGGCTCGGCTGGCTTGCGAGAAGATTTCATTTCATCTGAAAGCGACGCCCGCTCAAATCATCGCCGTTTCTACTCAGGACGGTACTTTATATCGCTGATATATTGTGACCGAACTGAACTGTGTGCGCAAGTGTGATTAATAACAGGTTGACTGAACATTTTTGTGGATGGAAATCTTTAGTAGTTGTGATTAATCGGTGAAGAATTTTTCGAATAGAAGATTTTTCGATATTTCGGAAAATGAAATTCATGTAATTGGAATTTTTTAAACACATTTGCTTGGACGTGTGTCGCTAAAGGAGGAATATCGAATCTTGAAGATATCATAGAAATTGGCATATTTTGCTGTAAGTGACAGGTCGGCTTGTATATTGAGATTTTTTAATGGTTCCAACTTATTGATTAAGAATTTTTGATGCAGGAAATGTAATTAATCGGTGAAGAATTTTTGGAATGGAAAATAACAGATATTCTATTGAACGAGATTTAAGAAATTGGAATTTTTAGAAATGCTTGATTTCTTATCAACGAGTTTCCAGTGATGAAATATTGAATCTTACAGATATCGCAGGGATTGGTATATTTCGCTGCCAATGATAAAACTGATCGTGATATGAAACTTTGATGGTTCTGATTAATTGATGATGAATTTTTTCGATAGAAGGTAATGGATGTTTTAGAAAATTATAAAATTGGAATTTTTAGAAACACTTGGTTCGTTGTTACCGCACAATAACGTTAGAAGTACTTCTAATAACGAAATCTTAAATTTTGCGATTTTGAAGGAATTGATAATGGTCGATTATTAAACGTAAAGCTGGCGTTTTAGCGATCGAGATAGAGTAAGCTTTAGCTGATTTAGCTTTTCATCTGCCATTCAGATGAGTTTTGTCAATTCTTCGATTGATTAATGCATTCGACGTTCTGCATTGATATATGTTCAGCAGAACGATAAATTCCACGATCAATCGTTTGATACACGGTTAATGAATTATGGAAACGAAATCGACGAACAATGAACGATTATCGCGGCAACGTTGAATAAATTACGCTCTTTATTCAAACGAAATATCTATAGAGAATGTGTTTCGATTCTTTCGACGCGGTTATTTCGATAATTAACTAGAAACTTTTTTTAACTCTTGAGTTGGTGGATGCGCGCTTCAAGATATGAAATTTATTTAATATTTAACGAAACAATGTGTGTACGTCACACTAAAATATTTTTGCCAATTATACAGACATTTTTATATGTGTATGTTCAAAGGGAAATTCTGGTAAGGAAGTTTCTCAAAACCCACAATTTCTAAATTCTGCAATCGTTTCAAATCTATATGAATTGTTCTAAACTTCGGACAAAAATATACGTTAAATCGGGATAGAATATTTATAATTTGTATATTTATAATTTGTATATAAGATTTTAAATTAAAACGGTTTAACGAATTTTTAGTAAACTTTCAAATCTCTAAAGCAACAAATTTTTGAAGAAATAAAATGTCGTACAGCGCAAAGAAAAACTTTTGTAGTAGACTTTCCAACGTTCGAAGTCCCTAAAGCCTAAAATTGCAGGTTTCCGAATGATCGTGCTACTCTTTCAAAGAATATTTTTCCTAATTAATAATTTTAAATTAAAGGGACACGCGCTATTCTCGAGAGAGAAATTCTTACAACAGAATTTACAAAGCATGAAAGAACGTTACGTTACACTGGGAAGAAAATATTTTTCCTAACTCCGCGGGTATTTTCAAAGACGTAGAGTTTAAATTAAAATGTAACACCTTGTATTCCAGTGAAAAACTCTCGCAACGGAGTTTGCAAAGCGCTTCGTAAGCCGTAGCTAATGAAAACTTCGACTGGAACGGTAAACGACAACGCTAGCGTTAGGAAATACGATCAGCACGTCGACGTGGCGAACTTCCGGGCGAGACTCGAATCTCCGAATTCATAAATCGGCGCCCGGCCACGGCTACTACTCACGAGTTATTAGCTGTGCACGAAAAATTAGCTTATGAGCGGAATTCTTAATTAACGACCGCGTCAAACGACGCATTCAAACGACGACACCGATGTTATAGTGGCTGGTGAACAGCGTATGCCGTGAAGAACAGCTCCGGAAAAGTTCTTCACTTTCTCACGTTTCCTTCCTCCACCGTTAGGGAAATATACTGCTGGCGAACGCGATGCTTTAACGAGGTCTTAAGGCTAGTTTTCACGTGACGAGAAGTGAAATTCATTCAGATAATGGCTATCGTGAGAAGGTAAGACTATTTTAATTTCTGTCAGCGGGATGCGAGAGCATGGATCGTTTTTCATGAGAATTTTCGTTCGGGAAATTGTTTTACCGATGGATGAGCTTATATGAAAGATTTTTCAAGTTATTTAGCGCGACTGATCTATAATTGAAATTTGGAAGTTCAATCATTAATAACTGTCAGTTAATGTACGTGTTTGAGTTTTTTAATTATTTCATGTGTTTGTTTCTAGCTGGCACATTTAAATTGTTTCTGTTTGCGATATGAATTATTAAAGCGAGTTGAAATCAAACGATATATTGCAGTCGTTGCTCGTTTCTCGTAGGAATCTCCCTCGTTCGATTGAAATACAAGGATTTAATTATTAATAAGTTGCATTTATTTCATCTATTATTTAAGTCGTTTAATTTATCAATTTATTTTAGTATTTGTTCAATTTATATTATCATTTAATTCATTAAATGTAAATTGTTCCGCTGTCTGGGACATAAATTGTTCGAGTTGGAAATTGTAAAAATATAGTATCTTGCATATTACGAAATTTGTAATTTGTAATTTATATTCATGCGCTTTTTGTAGATTTTCATGCACGCATATGCTCATTGTTGGCATATTTTCTGTATATATTTATATGTATAATATACTGATTTCTTTTTTTTATATTTTGTATATGTTCTCTGGCTTGTTATCTTATTATATATTATATAATACACTACTAAATTAACATCATTTGAGAAAATCCAATCATTTTTTCCGATTGCACCTGTTCCAATCTCACTTTCTCTATCCTCAGCTCTCTTGTTCCGTACTTCAAAGCTCCGATCTTCACGAACCTCTTTGACTTCCTTGTGATCATTACGAATAATAAGTCTATTCTCGCCACTTCACTATTTCCAGTGCTTGTTGCAGGGCCACGAAACAAACGAGAACGAAAATTTCCCAAACGAAATCCACACGCGAACAACCCACGAATAATTAAAAATCCTTTTAAAAGCAGACTGCAAACGCAGCAAAGTACACGCTACGATAAATAGGAACTAAAGTTTCGCAGCAGACTCGGATATAAACTGAATTAAAAAGGAATAACTTCCAAAATTATTACTCCTAACATTTTTTATTGAAATGAAGAAAATTAATTATGAAGAGAGATTTTAGACAAATTATTCTTTGATCGTGCACCTTTGATCGTTGACCTAAAGCGCCACTCGAATTAAAATTTTGTATGTTCATTTCTGATCTCATGTATTTTATATTTTATATATTTTCGAAATTTTAACTTAATTTCGTACTAATTAATTTCATAATATTTTACAACATTTATTCAATAATTTTATAATAGTCGATCGATATATTATCTATCTTAAACATTCCTAAAATTTCAAATTCATTTCGTAATATTCAATTTTACAATAATTACAAAGTCGATACAGCTATTGAATACGTTCCTAATAATCTATTTTGCAACATTTCCAAGTGTCCGATTAATAATTGATAATATCTAATCAATACATTAATTTTACATATTCTTAAAATTTCAAATCAGTATAATAAGACAAATGTAAAGAAAGGAAGTCCTTTGAGTCGCCTAAACGTAGATCAAGTAGCCGTATGCACGCGACAGTAACACGCGAGTATCCTGCCGACGTTCCAACGATGGAAAATTAATTCTTCGAGAGTAGACGAGCGCGTCTTCGCGACAAGTTTCATCGAACTTTATCGATCACACCCTGGCCCCGATAGAGCAAATGTGTCTCGCAGTAAATTGAAGCAAATCGTGGTTTCGCGCCATTCCTTTGATGTCCTACCGTTAATGGGGCAGTGAGGTTTCCAGGGAAACTTCCGTTATATTGGAGGAAGTTGCGGAAAGTTGGCATAATACAGTGATACATAGCATCAACGAGATTGTGCAGTTTGCGGCAAACAAGCAACTCGTTATGCTGTTCCGATCGATCGAGTTCCATCGATGCGCTTGTTCATCGGCCACGGACTTCGATTTCCGTTTCCTCTTTTTCATTGGTTTTCGCGATCTTCGTCGAATCAATTATTTAGCGGACTGCAGAAGTTAGCGCGGTTTATTGACGTTATCGATGGTATTAACGCCGACCGAATAATTTTAGGTATCTGGATTGTTGCGTATTTAGATGTTTGTCAGTTTGCGTGGAATACATTACTTTCGAATTTAAATTGAAATTTTGTAAGAACTGTGTGGAGAACTGATAACGATTAGATTGTGGATACGCGTGGAAATTTATGCTTCTATAATTTAATTTATACGATATAACTTAATCGAAAGATATATAAGTTAACGTAAATTTAGATATGTCAGTTTCAGTAGAATTTAAGAGCAAGAATATATTCTCGAATTGAATTTGTAGTTTTACGATAATAGTATGCATGAAAACTTAAAGTCCTAAATTTCTGAACTAATAATTTTACCTGTAAAAACTACGAAGAAACTTTAAAATTTCCAAACTTTTAAACTGAAATTCTACCAAAGGACTCAGTCTATGAACTCGCAACGATATAAAAAAAGACAGGAAGTTCGTAAATTTCCAATTATCATTCGACTTAAACAACTTGTTTCAGCCCCCTTTTCGTCTCAACCCCGATTACATTGGGAACCACACTGAAACTCTGATCGATCTCGGACTCTACGCTCCGCCTAAACTATTTACATTTACCGCAGCACTTTGCAACGCCGCTTCGACGATGGTGAACCCGCGATTAACGAAGTAATATCGTTACCTGAACTCGATGAAGCCGTGATGCAGAATCAAGGCCATGAAGTCACCCTGAAGATCGTCCCTCTCGCCGGCTAGCAGCAGTATACCGTCCCAAGCCTCGGGCCGGAATTCCAGTTCTAATTGGACGTGCTTGTAAGCAGCCTTTAAAGCGGGGAACGCCAGCCAACCAGAGCCGGTAAATCGTGGTGATCTCACTTCGGCCTCTGCAAAGCAAAAATTGCCATCGTTAGCCAACTCTCGTTATTATTATTATTACGCATCAGTCGCGACACGCGTTGACGCGCTTAATGCGCTTGACAAATTGTATCATTCGTCCTGGATTATTCACGACTGTCCTGTTCTTCGTACAACGATCTTATCAACTTGTCCACGCTTCTATCGTCATTTGCAACGACTATTCGCATGATACTTCTAAGTCGTTGGCGTTAGCATAACGATTAGCGCTGCTATATGTTTTAGTTGCAACGAAGTTACAGTGGCTGATGAAAGTATTTGGATGCTTGTCACTAGATTGCAGATTTTGATACAAATTCATACTTTTCAGAAGATGATTAAAAAGTGTAGAATCTCGCTAGAAAATTGTTCTATTTATCAGGTATTATAGAAAGTATTATACTTTGGATATTTGTGTGTTTTTTCATAATTTTATACTTTCAAATTTTCTATATATGCATAGAAATCCGCAATCAACTTATCATGAAAAACTTCACGTACTTATACAATCGGTGTAAGAAGTATTCGTACAGTACGTAACTTTAATAAAATTATTGTAGAGCATCATTTGGTAGGAAAATTTTAAGATATAAAACGTATATACATATTCTTACAAGTACCTAGAATAATTTTCAAACGAAGAAAAAAGCGATACTTACTTCCTTTATGAAGATATCAATAAATATGTAGAAAATGGTAATAATATATGCGTAACGAGCGTTACCTCTTCATAGAATAAAATGTATAAAAACATTTTAAGAAATAATCTAAGTGCAGAAGAAATGGGGTTGAAAGATAATTTCGTCCTGATGCAAGATAACGAACCGAAGCAAAATGCTACTAATACGAAAGCGTGGATTCTTACAATGTTCAAAAACACCTAAAAACACCTTCACAATCCCTAGATATAAACATTGTTGAAAACATATTGGATCACCTGAAACGAAAAATACTGAGTCACCATATTTCAATAAGAAATGATTTAAAGAGAATTCTGTTAGGAGAATAGAAAAATATTTCAAGTAAAGTATCCATCAATTTAATAAATTCAAGATCACGACGGCTTCAAGTCGTAATAAGATAAAAAAGAAAGCCTCCTAAGTACTAAAATAATTAAACTTACATGATAATATGATTTCTTCTCCTAAATATTAGGTAAGCCTTATTAATTTTTCTCATTAAACTATAACTGTACGAATACTTATCACGCACATATTTTTGTCACTTTTCTGATATTTGTTAATATTTTCGCAAAGTATGTAGATATCTCATATTATTTTTATGAACTTTTCTGCAGACTTGTAGAAACATATACATATTTTTATTTGTTAGAATTTCGTTAATTAAAGGTTGTTCTATAATATTTTTGCTAAAATTAATTACTGTACGAATACTTTTTATACTGACTGTATGTATATTACTAACACTGTAATGACTGCTCATCTATGTTCTGTGTTGCATTCTGAATGTATATATTTTTTTATGACAGTAAAAATCTGTAATTTGGTGCGAAAAGTGCAAATATTTTTGCAAAAATGAGTTAAACCCGGTATTGAGTTTGTAAGTAATTGAATATTCTATACAGAAAAACGGGGATTTCAAATTCTATCTAGAAATGACTATAATAGCATTTTTATATGGTAATATCAAAATCTTGTATTAAATAAAGCTTTTAGTGTTTTTAATAAAAAATACCAAAGTCAACTTAAAAAATACAAATACCTTTCGTGTCAGAAATTATTTAGACGTGATTTCTTTTACATAACTTCAGATGCTAATATCGTAACTTTATAAATACTGGTAGTGATATACTCTCTGCACAAGTTAGAAAAATATTATATGCAATACATCTAATATACAAACATTAATACAAAATAGAAGCTACAAGAGAAGATCATTACCTTTCTAACCTGCTGCATTTCGAATGTTATATATTTTTCTTACAAACAACAATTTTCAGAATTTTCCAAATATTACAAGTTATAGATCAGTAAAAAAAATTATCAATTCAGCACGTCGCAGACCCGTAAAACCTACCCGGCATGGACAGAATATCGTAAAAAGATCGATCTGTCGAAAACATACGAAACAAGAGCGATATTTCATAATAAAACCAGGGATCCTATCCCGGATCAGGGTTTATATCAAACGAGGATACAACGTTTGAATAAAATAGACCTCGATACGTTGCAAACACAGTTGAAGGGTTGTTTCGCGCCGTAGCCCCATATTTCGTTATCCACTTATCTCGTTCAAATTAATTGCACCATATATCGATAAACCTTGGATTGCCAGACCAATGCTTCTCCGTCTTCGTTCCTTTTCCCTTCTAGTTATTCGGGGGAACGAAGAAATATGGTTGGAGTCGAGGCTGGCAGGAACGGGATAGACAGAAAGCTGGGAATCGGGAATTCCAGGGACGTGCGAGGCTTAAGGAACGTCCTTCACCCTGGCCAATCTGGATCCGACTATCAGGTTGCACAGTACTGTACATGGAAGAAGCTGGGCCCGTGCCCATACTTATTGTATACAAGAAAGTATAGGGTGGCTATAAATCAAGCAGACACCAGGAATGGAAAAACTTGCGCCCGTAAGACCGGAAAATGGAATAACACCTCTTGATCTTCCAGTTGGCTGGCATAACAAACCGTTATTCGACAAACTGTAT
This sequence comes from Bombus vancouverensis nearcticus, assembly GCF_051014615.1. Lineage (NCBI taxonomy): Eukaryota > Metazoa > Arthropoda > Insecta > Hymenoptera > Apidae > Bombus > Bombus vancouverensis. The sequence continues at coordinate 943,312 of NC_134924.1, forward strand.
CGCAAGTCGCGAATAGGGGCGGAGTTTTCAAGTTGCTGACTGGAATTCTCCGTCTTTCTATCGGATCTTCATTCGACTACTTTTATTTTGTTTCGTTCAGCTCCCATTTGTGCTTCGAGAGGTTTTTATTGCTACACTTCGTGCTTTCGGATGAACAGGGTTTAGAACAAGTGCAAAATTTGGAGGATGTTTAATAGTATTCTTTATAGATTTTTTAATGATAGCCTTATCTATTTTATGCTTATTAAACTGCGGATGTTTATGCATTTTTGGAGCAATTCGAAGATGCACAAATGTACAGAATGTATATAATGTATAATGTATAAAAATATAATATAATGTAATATTCAAAGTAGAGTATCTATTATCCAATTTCTTTAGTTATATTGATACAAGTATGAATTGGTACATAAGCGTTCCTAGTCTAATGATTATTAATAGTATAGATTGTTTGTTAAGATTATTAGTATATATTCATATTTTATTAGTGTATTGGTATATTTTAGGGAAAAATTGGCGCCAGTGATAAACTTGTTCGTTTGTTTTATTATCAAAGTTGGTTATATGCTTTATTATCAAACTTGTTAACATTCTGCAAGACCATTTATGATGCTGATAACTTACATTTGTCGCTTGTAAAATTTCGCTAATAATATTAGTTGAATTATGAAAGACGGCCCTGGAACTTCGTATAACGCGTTAAATTTCAATGAATGGAGCCAGAGAGAACATATTACGTCGTCTGCAGAGCAGCAACGATGTAAATGTACACGTAGTTTGATACACGAGTCCTCGAGAACGAGAGCGAGTTAAGTCAATTTAATCTTGCGGTTTTATCTCAGGTAAGTCAATATCCGCACAGAGAAATAAGAATACGAGGTTAACTCGATTTCCCGGTTTAATTGGCTGCTGCCGCAACCATCCTGGATTTAACAGTTGTTCATTCTAATTAGTTCGTTGCGACTGGGATATAAATTAAAGATCGAATCAAGCCGACTTACAATACAACTTACTATTGCAGTGATTTCATTAATCGCGCGCCTCTTTTCAATCGTTCTATCAATAAAAATCTCAAGTGCTTTCCTTTTTTCAGTGGGATCGAAACGATAGATTCGAAAGAGAAATACATAGAGAGCGGGAATATTAAATTAATTTGATCACGGAAATAAAACTTCACCTGCATTTTGATTTCCAAAAATTGTATTTCTCTTCTACGTTATTAAAATGTAGGATAATTCGGCTAATTATTTTTTTTCTCTTTTCCTCTGCGTATTTCTATTGAAATAAATTAAAGTATTATTATACGGTTCCATACGAAGAGGCTGGAAGTTAAGTTACATTTTCCACTTTTTACTGGAGAGCAGTTTTAGAATTCTTTACGTCGTTATTATATCACTATTTATATGTCTAATATCATTTTACTAAAATTAGCTTTCCGTTTAGTTTTGAAAAATCGAAGAATTAGCTTAAAAATGAAATTACTGTAATTCTTTATACGTTTCAGTAGCCCTCTCTTCGAGTTTAAATCCGTCCTTGAAATAACATGGTACGTCTGATTTGGGATTATGACTGTATACGATTACAACAAATGCATTCGTTGTTAATACGATTTCCTCGTTTTATTTGAATTATATCATTATTCACCGCGCATAAGCCGCTTAGTTCGATCGTTTATAACCACCGATTAAATCGTTCACCTATTTGTTGCTATTTATCGCAGCTAGCCCGTTTGTTACTGGTATCGTTGAATGATTTTATCGGCTTCGTTCTGAGAAAACATCATGTTACTCTTTTAACATTGGGAAATTGAACGAAAATTCGATATTTTCTATGCTTCGTAAACTCGATATCAATATTTTAATAATAAATTATAATACAATATTTTTTCTGATCTTAATTCTCAATTTTTAATTTCAATATAAAATATTTATAAAAGAAAAACACGATGAAACAGACAGAAATATTTTTAATCATCACATAGGACAGTGTATTTTATGATATATTACACGAAAATATACAGGGTGGTTGGTAACTGACGGTACAAGCGGAAAGGGAGTGATTCTACGCGAAAAAAGAAGTCGAAAATATAGAATACAAATTTTTTTTTAATTTTTCCATCGAAACAACGATCTACAGTGAGATCCGTTATAACGTACCGCACGTGTACCGAGCGAAAATTCAAAGTCGATTTTCTCGAAAACAAAGCCTCAAACGAAAAATTTTTATTCAATATTTTCGACTTCTTTTTTTGCGTAGAATCACCCCCTTTCCGCTTGTACCTCCAGTTACCAACCACCCCGTATATTATATCTTATAAAGCACATAGTATCTACTCATCTTCGTTTTCACTTCTTTGTTATAATGAAATGTAATTATTTTCATTAGCAAACAGAAAAAAACTTTGTGCGTTAAGGAGGTAACATTATACTATTTTATACAGTAATTTAACTTCCTTGATGAAATTTGACAAATCATAAGTTTATTTTTGTTCGTACAAAGTATAGATTGTGAAAATTAATAGTGAACACGATAAACTGCAACACCGGGGGTAGTAAATGTAAACAAGGGTAAAGCCACGCTTCTAGTTGCTTGTATATCTGGTGATTTGTATTTCTGGACGGGAAAGTTCCGATGAATCTATTCTTGTTCGTTCCGGAAAGCTGCGCTGATGAAATTTTCATGTCTTGATTGTCCGCTGCGTTGTTTGTCATGGACTAAGTGGCTTCAATATTCGTGTAAGCCTCAGAGGAACCACTTAGCGCGGTAAAAAGCTTTTACACGAAAGTTCTAGCTTTTTCAAATTATCAAGAATTTAACAACTCGTCGTAAAATTGTCCTGCGCGCATACTAAATTGTTTATACGCTCAAAAGGGCAATGGAATATTAAGATGATTAAATTGGGAGAAATTAAGTCGTACAATACTTATATGATGGTTGAAGGCAATTAGTATGGGCTAGGTTTGGGATTTGTAATTCGTCTCTTATTCACGAACGGTCTGAAACCAAAATGAACTAGACGAAATTTTAAGAAATTATAATTTAGCTCTATATTTGCAGAAGGTAATTGGAATGATATAGATTTACAATTTTATTAAAATTAATCTAATTTTTACTTGCGAATAATTGAATTTGGGTTACGGAGAAAGTTATAAATATGGAATCGTTGCAATATTAGATTTTACAAAATTGTCGATTCGAAGAAATTTATTCGGGTGTGTAATAGTGTCGTGATTGTGAAACAAATTTGTGTAATTATAGCAGAGTTGGACGCTATTCCGGTGAATTCTGCAGGTTGTTTGCGTTTACTTTAAAGCTTTCCAAGTTATATGTAACTAGAATATTGTTGTTGGAATGAGCAATCTGCAGGAAGGCAGCTATGAATAAAATATCAGAGGTTTGTTAAGCATCTTAGAAAATTAAAATTTAATTTAATTTGGAGCAAGAAATTATTCAAACATAAAGATATCTCATGTTTCAAATAATAAATAAAATTACACGTATTATTAAATTACAGTAAAAGCTCTTAATTCAACTTAAACAATGCACTTTAAATACTTGTGTAATCTCTGTGAAACATAGGTATACTCGTACTTGTACCAAATACCATTTAATTTATGCAATAGTACATCTTCAAATTTGTTTTTAATTTATTAATAATTAGACTTTGGATTTTTATGCTATTTCATATTTTTATCAACGTAATTAACTTACACAAAAATTTATTCCCGCCATTAAATCTTATAACAACTATTTCGCCTTGAATATCTTTTGTATTTTTGCATCTTTGAGTTTTTTATTAATGCATAAAAATCCGTAGTCCACTTACAACGGTGCTAATGAAATTTCAAAATTTTTCATACATAATTATTTATATACATAACTATCAGTATGTATTTCGCACGTAATATATTCGTAACAGGTGTCCAGAGGTGCTCAAATACTTTCGTGAGCTGTGTATTTTCACGAATTTTTATCGGCAATTCATCAAGCATCGTATAATAACGCGCGGACGTGGCGTAGATCGCGTAATTCTTCGGAAAGCAATTTCCACATGAATCGTAACTAAAATTAAACGTCGCTAAAACGAAAACGGTCAGTCGATCGCTGATGGCAACAATTTCACCGGCAGAAATTATTCACAGCTTTCCGAAAATTCGATTTTAACGACACGACGCTGTTGTAGTAATTCATCGAATTTTCCACGAATAGATTTTTGTAAATAATTTCCTGAACTCGACCACGTTTCCAAATGGATTTAAGTGACGTTCAGGCTCATTTAAATGATTCGTACATATTATTTAGTAGTTTGTTCGGAATATTGTACTTAAAAATTGGAATAATCGCTATGTATATATAGATCTTGGCGAAACGTTCGTGTAACAAATAAAAAGAAAGGAAAAGAGTGGAAGATGGTATGATCGGTGAAATTATCGAGTCGTCGGGATCAGTAACCTTCGCTTTTCTGTTCCACGTGTACGATCAGTCACTTTGGCCCGTTGCCAAAACCAGTTCCTCACCGGAGCCTCAATTAACCACTTCACTTGCTCCAGACCATGGGGCGCGATTTATCGCACGCGGAGATTTGCAAGCTATGCCAAACAGTAGAGCGTCGCGATCGAGCTTCCACGCGATTCTCTAATATTGTGGTCCGTCGAATCTGTTTCGAGAGTTCTATGGAACTCCTACGATCTCTACGATCCCTACGACCATTTCTTAGAGTTAATTTAGAATTTATTTCTCGAGCCCATCGTTTCTAAATCAGTTAAATTCCTCAAAATTTACAGGCGTGCAAAATTTCGTAAAATTCCGTAAGATGTGAAGGTATTCTTTTTATACACTCTTAGACGCATGTTCTGAAATTACTTTGCGCAATTTGTATTTAGTGAAGTCCTTAATTGAAGGCTTCTTGTAGGCAACACTGTAAATGGCAAACAGATTCTTTGGGAGCAAGAAAGAACTTCGGACAAAATTTCATTTGTTTTGATCGTTATAATATCTTAAGCGTACAATAATTCAGATGCATCCTAATATTTTCTATTTTTTGCACTAATACAGTCGAAATTCGACAGAAAAGCAATTGTATTTGTACAAAAGCCTGTACGCTTTTACCTCTTAGTTGTAGAGAAAACCGAATGTGCTGTTCAATTAAATTTACAAGTATTGTAAGTATCAATTCTGTTTATTCCTAGATAACTTGCATAATAAATAAAGAATATATATGTTTTCTAGATGTTCTTGTTATATTTATTACAAAAATATACTTTTTGTTTCGAGTAAGAATCGTTACTGTTAAAAAAAGTGTTATTGTTTATTTGTTCCAGTATGTCTATTGCCTAATGGCAATTAAATTGCCCTATACAGAGACAATATGGACGTACGCTGTTAGTAATTATTTACAAACGGAAATTGCTCTTAAATTCTATACTACAGGTACCATTGGCATATAGGAAATTATACGGTGAAAAGTAATTTTTTAATTTTTGTACCTACAATATTGCCAAGGAAAAAGGATTTTGAACTATTTGATTTAGGTTATATAACATAGATAAGTGATGAAAAATGACACGGTTATAACTAAATCAGTACCACAATACATGATCTTTGTTTCAAGATCTAAGACATTACCTATATAGTTCGTAGCTTATACATAAACTTGATTTAGAATTCAAAAAGAAAAAACGATTAAAAAAATTGTAGATTACTCCAGAAAGATCAAATCTAACTATATTGCCGTATATTTTATTTATACAAAATATTCGATAAACTAAATGCATTGTTAAAACACGTCAAAATCCACTCCAAGTCCTAATTTATTAAAAACTACCCTCGAGTACCATTCCTTTCCTCGCCATATTCCTGACAGCTTTTTAACAATTTCCTACAATCTCGTTAGAATATTCAACTCATAATACACTAATATCTAACTTCACTTTGAATTCTCAACCTTCGCGCGAAGAAGGAACAGAAGGAAAAGGAGAGGGATGAAAATAGGAATAAAAGGTCGAGAGAAAAAGAGAATTCTATTCAAAGTTAGCAAGTGTGCATGTGCAATATGTGCGTACGCGTATACAGCGAAATACACCGCGAGGCATATTTGCATGCAAACAGCTGGCTATTACGCGGCAAAGCGCGCAAAAGCGGAAGCTCTAGCCGGCTAATATGATTCTCGACGCGAAAGTGCGGTCAATTTAAGATTCACCGAGGCGTGCAAGAGCTTCGCGCCGGTGTAGATTGCGGTCGATCAGAACGAACTAAGGAGATTCACGAGCTTCTAGACGGTGATCCCCATTCCTCTGCTATCGTCGTCGACGTCTAAGGTCGACGTCGAAAGGATGACAATGGTTGTTCCTCTCGTGCCGACTTGATTGATCGTTTCGCCGGCTCTGGGACGTGCCTTTATGCAAATTACCGGGATCAAGAGGCCTCCGCGAAGCAGACTAGACAGTCGCTACGTTACGCTCATGACATCGTACGATAAGAATATTAATAAGGTCGCGTGTTTTACTTTCTTTCTTTACTTTTCCATTTTCGTTGCCAGTGGACGCAGCTACTCTGTTAATTTTTTTTTCTTAATTGCACAATTCCTTCCGGTTTCATCGCCGTTTCTTCGTTTTTTGTTTTTCAAGTTCTTTCTCTGCAAGCGTTTCGTTTTTGCCCCTTACGCTTCTCCATGACATTCCTTTCTTCTGGTTTGCGATATTTCCACTCATTTTTTTCCATCCTATCGATCGTTGCTTCGTCTTAGTCGTTTTTGGACGATTTTATACTAGTTTAAGGTCTTTGCACTTCTTTCATTCTGTGTATAAGATAGTGTTTAGTGCTACTGCTCCGTTTCCCTGTTTGAATTTATTTTTGTAATTTTGTTTTGGGTTACTAATTAGTAATTATTCGTGAGTGAAAAGCTACAATATGATTCTGTAGGAACGTTAAATTAGATCTAGACAGAGGTATTTTTAATTCGACAAATATAAAAACAAATTTTCCCTTTCAACATTCTACTAACTTCTATCGCTGATTCTCCGTAAGCTTTCAATTTTCTTTCTTAACTGAGACACGTATGAATTTTTCGCAATTATCTAGCACCAAAAATTCCCGGTAGTCTTGATATCTCGTCGTATTTATCAAACAGAAAGGGAGTTGAACGATCCTTTTGCACGACAGCGTTCCACGCGAGAATTTTCAAAGTTTCCTGAACAATTGCTCGACAAGCTCGTTCCGAGAAAAATATCTACACGACGCTTAAGTAGCCCTGCGTCGCTTTCGGGACGCTTTCGAGTCGAGAACGTATAGCGTGTAATTTAGCCACCCTCTTATTTCGCCATAAGACATTGGTCAAACGCAACCGACCTGCCACCTGTCTCTGTTTTCCCAGGAAAACAACGACCATCGCAATAATCGTGGCCCATCTCACCGGAAGCATATCTTCGTCCATTCGTGCGTTGTATAAATCGAGAATAATTTTAGTCGAGATAAAGAGGATCGACGAAATAAACGTGAAATTCGATGTTACTGAAAGTTTTCGGAAGTTTTCGTCCTGGTAAGCTGACTGATCCCGATAAATTCGTCTATCTCACGCCAATCGATCTTTGTAAAATCGTCCGATGTACGAAGTCTCTGGTCGTTTTATCGAGAAAGATAATACTTCTATAAGTGGATATTTTCTTCGGGATGTTACGATATTTGTTTTAAGACCTCTGATTCTATTTCTCCTCCTTTTCTTTCTTTACCTTTCCACTATTTCCCTTTTCTACAATCCGAGAAACGTTCTTAGGTGATTATGTTGTCTTTGATAAGTTCAAAATCAAGGTAACAGTAGCTTTGAAGATTATATGTATACGTAATATAGGTAATAAAATATGGTTTTCTTGATTATACTGTCTTTTATAAGTGAAAATTAACCCAGATATAAGGTCGTTTTTGTAGGATATTTTTAAAGATATTACTTTCTTTCAGTTTGGTATTTGAAACGGATGTAATTAAATTCGTGTATCACTGTTTATTGTTCATTTATAAAACAGAAAAATAATATTAAATATCTAAACAAATTGCAAAAATTAAAAAAGATACAAAAATTATCTTGCAGTTATTGTTCCGAAAGAAGACTGAAATATTAGTGTTGAATAACAACGGTGAATGTGTGCGTCGGAAAAGAAATACCAAAACACATTTCTTGATTATTTTTCTTTAGACGAAAGTTAAGTAATTACGGTGTCTTTGATGCGTATAAATGAGATCAAAAGTAGCTGCAGGAGTTTTATATATATATGTACGTTGAAAAGAAAACAGCAATTTAACGTGCCGTGTAATTATGCAAAAGTCTAGGCAAAGGGACAGAGTTTTCTCGTTTCGATCGGATCTACGCGCGTCAAATTGGCCGGTTTATCGAAAATTGCAGCGTGTACGCTGCGATTACCAGATGCTTACGTGGGCGTGCGTTAATGTGCCTTTGCTTCGAAACGAACCAGGAAGGAACGCTGAATTTAATACGACCAACGGTAGCAACATTTTAATAAAAAAAAAAAAGAAGAGAAATACTTCGTTGGATTATGAATATATAAGCAAATCTAAATTTTTTTGTACATTTTATTAACAATGGACTTTTTCATTCATAAAATGTTACAATCAGTTTTCGTACGAAGCTCTATTTCTGAATAAATTGTTGTTGAAAATTCGTGTAGCATGCATACACCTACGCGCGAGATCTCTTCGGTCTACATTTTTCACTGTTGTTCAAATTTATTACATTAGGTAGTACAGGGATGAACGATGAAATAAAAGCATCCTTTGCTTAAAAATTTTTAACATAAATGTAAAAGTTGTTAGAAATATACTCTCATTTCTGTATACGTGCGTAATCGTGTCCTTTATATTACTCTTGTATGAACGTTTTTCAAAATATTTTTTCGTCTCAAGAGCGTGGAGAAACGTTTACAATGTACCGTAAAATACCCACGTACTTGACGAAGTTTCAACATCGATCTATTCAGAAATGAAGTTTCATACAGAAAGAAAGTCATTCTAAATTGTTAATCTACTCTTTCACGTAAATTCATCCTCTTTCACATAATAGGTTTTTGATTTAAAAACACCGATTATTACATTATTTTCGCACATTATATACACCATTGAATTTGCTATAAACGTGTAAACATCCGCAATCTATAGATCGGTGTTACGAATAACGATTATTTCCAAACGAAGAAGAAATTTGTTCGCCATTTAAACAAGTTTAATTGACAAAATGAGATACGAAATTTAAATTGAATTTAAGCTGCAATCGCAAGCTCGATTATTTTCGAAACAAAATCGCGTATAGCGGTATTTGCCGAGTCATTCTCGGTATGATATATATTAATATATATGACAAATACAAGCATTCGCAGTTTACCTATGAAAATTAATTTCCATGATTAAAATCAAACAGAGGTCGACTGTTTCCGATTGTGTCGTATGACGATATTAAAATGTTCGTGATTATTCGTATTATTCGACGTATTGTTCATCATTTTTCGTATACAAGCCTTGGAGAGAGAAAGATTCTTGAAACGCGATTAATGGAAAGTGTATTAACCGTGTCGTTTGTAAGAAGGGAAAGTAAAAGGGATGTACAAGCGGAAAATCCGGTGAAATTAATTATAAGAAGAGGATAGAGGGGTCGGGACGTGAAATGGTGAAATAAGAAGAGGACTCGGTAGAGAGAAAAACTGTGTGGAACAAATGGCACTGGTTCCCAAAAGTATAGTTGTAAATAAAGTCAATTTCTTTCTCTTATTCGAGGATTCCGTATTCCCGACAGCCACGTTTTGCTCGATTTAATTTAAACAATGTGTCTGTCGTTTTTACGCGCACCACCCTACCTAATCCGGATTATGTCGTCTTCCTTTTAACCCTATCGTTTCCTTCTCAGGCAATACCGCTGTACACGCTAAAACTCTTCGAAGCGCGCAATTGCTGAATAATTGGCGTACCGTGGAAATTTAACGAGCTTCGAAAAAGTTTCGCACAAACCTCTTTCGGTAAGCTAAGTTTTTCAAGTATATTTTAGAATCGTAAATTAGAGAGAAATACTTATCCAGGAGGGAATATGTCATAAACTGCAGATGTTTATGCACATTTGGAGAATTTAAAATTCCAAAAATCTACAGAGTTGATATAATACGCAGAAATATCTACAATATTCAAAGCAGAGCGATTACTATGATATTTAGTAGATGAAACAAATTTCTATTTAAATTCCATTTGCTTAATTACGTTCATAAAAATATAGAATTGCGCAAACAGCCAATTGCATAGTCATAACGTTAAATAGTTAAGCTAGTTAATGTAACTTTATAATTATTAGCAGATTGCCAATGTTTATGCATTTATACGTAAATGTGGAAAGATAGATCAGAACGAATAAATAAGAATAATCATACTCATTCAAAGTAAATTTAATTAAAATTAAATTACCTTTGAGATAAATTAAATAAAATGCATATCAAACATATTCTAAAATTCTACAGTTTTATGCCATAAGATTCCCTCAGAAACATTTTACATTCTATTAAAAAAATAACATAACATATAGACACCTATAGTTACATCTAAATACCTAAGACAAATCCTACAAAAAGATAATTTCATCAAAATTAAGTTACTTCTCAGGCAAATGAAACAAAATTGGATCAAGAATATCCTAAAATTCCCAATTTCGCCCCTTAAATTAAATTCCCTTCAGTCACTCTTAGAAACATTCTTTTTTCTACTAAAAAAAAATACAGAGTCCTGCATATAACAGGTAAGTAACAACGGGACAAAGGAAGGGCGTTTATCGGTCATCGGCGATGCATGGACGCTTGTCTCCAATCATGGTGACGTTGAGACAACGCCACGGAACGGTCGGTAACAAGAGGAAAAGCATGAAATTCGATGATAGAACACACACGGTAGACTCAGCAATTGATTCGACACGCCAAAAGGGGCGAGAAACAAAGAGGGAGAAACGCGAGTTTCCTGTTTGAAGCGCCCGAGGTCCGCAAGAGGGTAAGTGGCCGCGCGCTGCATGTGCATACGTGTGTCGCGAGAGTGTAGTGAAAAATGCAGGTGCGGAAAAGGAGCGTCGGATATATTTTCAAGCGGCGAAGGGCCGCCGCGAGCCTCCATTAATGCCACCCCTAGCGTTATCTGGCTGGGGGATAATGGTTTTGAACACGTTCGCGCTCCGTTCGACCACCCCCGCGCGAAAGTGCACTACTGCGCCACGAATGGGACGCCCTTTGCCGATTTAACCCCCTGTGGACCTTTGTTTCTGGGATCGATGCTGGGTCACGAAAAGAGAAACGGGGCGAGAATTGGCATTGTATCGAGTTGAATTTCGTTTTCAGTGAAGAGAAGATGTCGCGACGTAAAGGGAACGAGCGGCAGTGCTATGTGGATGTCGAACGATGTATACGCAATAAAGCACAGACAATTGCAGACAGAGAATTCTGAATCTCACGAATGGGAATCGTTCGAGATAAGGATACGAGTGCAGGCGTTTAGAGCCATCCAAGAATTTTAGGAGGACGCGACAGTAAATCTCGTCGGAAAGTAGGCGCAAGGTTGGAATGATAATGAGTTAGGAAGGATAGAGACAGAGCGCGTTAGGTAGTAGATGATAAGTCGGAGAAAATGTAGTGTTGGCTGGAATATAGAATGAGTTTCGAGAGCCGAGGTCAGAGTTCGTGAGTGCTATGGCGAATTGCGAGTTAACTAGTTTATTATGGAGCGGATACCGCGTTCCTCGAAAAAAACGTTTTTCCTTTTTTATTCGAATAATTTTAATTTAGTCATACACACATCTATTAATACAATATTTCCAATATTATAGCTTATACTAACCTTGTAGTTGTATCTACTGGTGAAAACTTTTACATAAACATTTTTCTATAATAAGAATTGTTAGCTTGGGAATTGTCGTAAAAATTCTAATCGATATTCCTAAAAATGGCAAATCAGCAGTAATATATCGTATAAGGATAATTCTATTTATTTTTCGATTTTTCAATTTCTAAGGATGATTGAGGTTATGCAAAGGCTTTATAACAATATTCTGCGGAATTATCTGTGGATCGTACGGTATGCACCAGGAATGAGGCGAAGCGTAAATAAGGAATGGTGTCCGATCGATGGATCGAAGACGGTTGCCTCATCCATGAAAATTGGAATTTCTATGGAAGATTCCTTGCGTTATTTTGGTGAACGAAAGAATCTCGATTAAAAATTTGCAACGATTTTTTACATTTGACAAATCTCATATCAGCATTGTACATCTGCTGATATTATTTTTATTCTTTAAATATGCCATTCGTGTGTCTCACTGATTTCATTAAATTACGTGCGGAATTATAGAAATTGAGAAGTTCTCTAAAAAGTAGAACCGATAGCTCTATGACAAATGTACACATAGAAGTCGAGTGTTTTCTAGTCAAAAAGTTGCATTATTTTATGAAAAAATCTTTCTGTTTTGTAAACATAAAAATCCTTATGAATTCAAATATAGGTAATATTAAAAAGCGACCTTTTTCTCGAACAGGTCTATAATTTTTCTGCTCCAAACGTCTGAAGCAATTTTAAATTGACCAAAAACAAATGGAGTTTCTTCTGGCTGCTCGCCAAACGTCTTCCGCGTCGAATTATTGATCGTCTTCGATTTATAAATCGTTCTTCCATTCACCGATTCGTTCGAGAAAACGCGCTATACCACCATTCTGCCCTATTCATCAGACGGTTTTAATCATTTTTAATGCTGACATTGCGGAGTAGACAGGTGGACTCTAATACGTGTCAAGTTTTACGACGTGAATTAGGTTTATAGTAAGGGGCAGGACTCCGTCGCGCCATTTTCGAAAATTAAACTCGGTCCCCTACATAGTTTCGACTTTATCCGTAACCCTTCGGGGACATCTTGGTTACGATCTTAAGAGACACAAGTTTTCTTTACTATGGATCCTTTTTAGACTCTGGCTCGAAACTTTCTATAAGGTGAACTTTCGAGGGATTCAAATTTTATAACATAGTGAGACAGGGTTTTAGAATTTTACCGGAGTAATATTGGCTGACTTTTATATAAAGTTCGATGAATTTATTTTCCGTTACATTAAAAACCTGATATAAAATTGGTCTAAGAATCGTACGATAATTATCAATGGACAACATTTTAGTTGCTATATACTTGCCATAAAATTAAGGAACAAATATTCATTGCATCATACATATAAATTATTATCGATAGGTACTGAATTCTCGCAAAAATTAAATCGTGTCTTTATCTCTGAAAAATTTCTAAACGTTGGAATCCCTCTGCAATATTTTCGGTACAGAAATAAAGTTCTAGCAACTCATTATTACGCTCGTAATACATTTCTAATACATACTGATATATCGTTATAAAAATTCAATCCTGTATTTCAATTACTTTGCATTTTTCAATTACATATCTTTGAAATATATCTATCTGCCTTATAACAAATATCGATCCCTAGGTCAATATGTACCATCCCTTCCGATGCAAAATAAATTCCCACCGATAGAATATATATTCCTAATAATAAAAAATAAAATTTCCAATTTTGTGCCGAAGGAAAACGAACGACCAATCTAGATTTTAATCCGAAGTTTTCACACACGGGACAAGCGTTACGAGCATTATGCACGCATACACGCGACCGTGAATGCTTCATAATTAGTTCCACCCGCGTCTGACTATTAACAGGTTGGTCGGAGGCGGTTCGTGACACGGACACCGCCAATAATCATACGGCAAATCGATGGTCCATTAGAAACACATGCCATCCCTTTTCTAGGGAAAATTAATGCTGGGAATTAGCGGACTTCCATTATATTGATTAATATTACCATCTCGCGTACGAATATTATTCCAACCTTGAGCATGGAAAAACGACATCGTTAATTGATTTCAATTTGAGATGATCACCATCGTTGTTGCGATCGAGTTTCTTATCTTGAATATTGGATACGAGGGTAGGATTGGCTTAAATTGGATCGTGCGGCGTTTGTAGGTTTGCTAGCATTACAATGCTTTGCTGCATTCGAGGAAAATTGGAGAGGATAGGACATCGTGAGAATCGTGCCAAATGCACAGATTGCGATCGGTTTGATTTGATTTTCAAGTCGATTATTGATGCCCGCATTAGGGCTCGATTTGACTTTTATGACGTAGCGGCAGATTTTGTTGCGTGGAGTGCACTGATATTATTCGATTTGCAAGTTCAATTGGCGTGTCAAAGCAGAAGGGTAGAAATGGGAACAGTTACAACCAAAATGTGTCAATTGAATTAAACGCATCACGTTTATCCGGGTCATCTGTTTCATTTATTTCGTGTATTCTCTTTAGCTACGCAGAACGTTAGTTTAATCTCATTCGGTTAATTAATCTTGTTTAATAGCGTATTAACTTATCTTTTGACGAATGGTTTGTCAATAAATAAAGAATTAAATTCTGCACATGAAATTATAACAGTTCTGCATGAAATTAATTAGATGCTCAGTGTTTCAACAATTTAGGAGGCAAATTTACTCAGTTCATTTTTGAGAAGTATCTAACACTGGTTATGAAAAATGATATTATCACTATCGGGGAAGAAATATCAGAAGATTTTTATGTGAGAAATTTTATCAGCTAAATGTTTACCGTAGAAATTTATAGGCCACCTCGGTAACACTTATAGATCGATTTTCTGTAAGGAAAGCGCAAACGAATGAAAGGACAATTCAGAAAGCAAATTTAGCGCGGCGAAAGTAACGTGATTAAAAAGTTAAACAAAGTATCTAAATCAAACGCACATCAATCTTGCAACTTCCTAAACCGAATATCTCTCTTCGTTCCCCTCACCTCGAGTCTAATTAGCTTGCACACGTACCTATCTATTCCTTAATTACACCCACACCACACCTGGAGCACAATAAATCACCCTCATTAGCAACGAAGCCTCTCAAATTGAAAAAGAAGACAAACACAACCGGGTGCACTCAACGAAATATAAATTCGTTGTATAAAATGTGACGGGCGAAAAAAAAAAGAAGAAAAGAAAATACACCATAAAAGTACGAGATAGGAAAACATCGATGAAATTTTCTTCTCGAGCACAGCAAGGGGAAGAAATTTAATTAACAAAGAAAGAATTTAAGGGATGTCTGATAAATTACCATTAAAGTAGAATCAACGGCATATGGCTGATGCCTTGGAATCGTTCCGACGTGAATCATTGGAGAGGAAAACGACGAAACACTTTGGATCGTCGCGTGTTCGCGTGTTATCGATTTTACAATCAAGGGAAGAGGAAGCTGTGAGTTTTCTGCTAGCCGCGTTTTACCATCTCGTCCAGAACACGTTTTCGACTTTCCGTGGTGTACGTGTCATGGCATCCACGTGACTCGTTTCGTTTAATTCATCGGTTTAAAAGGAATCTTCAAATTGAACATATGGTTGCTTTGTAGGTAATACCTACAATTTTACATAGTATGTAAATGCTAGTTAGTTAAAGTCATAAATTATAGGGACGCGTTCATCATCTACTAATTTACGTAATTTTCTACAGGAGTATTTGATTACTTAATTGTAAATATATTATATGTAATATGTAACTTTTTCGCTATGAGGTGGAAATTTGATATCGTGATGTAGTATAACGAGAAAAGTGGCGTAATATCATATAACTATATTACATAGTACAATTAATATAATATGACGTAATATAATGCGAACGAGAAGATATTGATTAACGTTCGATTAAAGTTATAATATAAAATTTACTTATTCCTATGAAGCGAGATATATTTGTAAAGTATTTTGTTACGAGTTTGATAAATATTTAAATGAATTCTTCTATTCTACATACCAATGTTACAATTATAATTTGACTTATATGGAGGTCAAATGAGAAAGTAACTACTCCATTATTAGACAGAATATTCAAATCTAAGTGGCAAATAATGCACATATAATTGGCAATATTTTTAATCGACTTATAAAACATTAGTATCGCTTTAAATTAGCAATGTTTATAAAAATCATCAGTAATCAACAAATCAAAATTAAATTTCCTTTTTCGTTTCTTATTGTTGATATAGCTTCTAGGGTGAAATTTTAGAGACAATTTGCTAAGAATTCGTAATAAAATTTTTAAATTCCGGGAATAGCAAGAAAATCTTTATGCAATATGTTTAAAGAATTAAATTTAAGAAGGAAAGCAGAAAATACTTCTCTTCTTTTTTGGAAACTTCTCTTTTTTTAACTTCTAACACTGAATTCCAATAATTTCAAGAAATTCTCCGCTGCAAATATTGGAAAATATAGTTTATGCATACGAGTGCATCTTATAATTGTGTACGTATTCTCATATATACCAGATTTTTCAAGAGATTCTCCAATTCTAATTATGCCACCTCTCCTACTTGCACGACGTGCCTTTTCTTTTTCTCGCATCTTGTATTTCTCGTACTTCTCGTGTTTTACACGTTCTGTGACAACACATCGAGACACGATGCGAAACAGTGTTAATTAAAAAATGGAATTCCTTTCCGATATCTGTCGAGTGCACCGAGTTAGTAATTTGATGGATTACTCGTTCTTAGGAAGTGGCGAAGAGTCGTCCCAAGTGTTTTTCCTATAGACTGTTAAGGATGTAGCAACATTCTAGAAGTCAAGTCGTCTGTTTTAAGTTTCCACAAACTTCCGGAAATTGTAATCTTAAAATTCCATTAATAACTATCACATTTGATAACACGAGTTACAATACGTTATATAGTAATATGATGATATAATATAAAAGTGGTAGCAGTTAATATATGGAAAAGACAAACAAAGCTATGATATTCTACGAACTTGTAAATTATCATAACATAACAGCACGAAAAAGGGTTAATCTAAATAAACAGTATTATGTAAGATTAACTTAAACAACTTAAAAGAAAGTGATTCGATGTGACACCAAAAATTCGATTGAAGGGAAGATAGTACAGAACCAACAAATATTTCAATATTCTAGAAATACATAAACATTTGCGGTTCGGCTATAACAATCTCCATATCCAAAATTCTTTGCGATACTCATCATTGCCCTCTCAACGACGACAGTAAAATAACCAAAAAGAATATGAAAAATCCCAAGAGCCACGTGGCAGCGTGCCGAAGATCACCCAGGAGAATTAGCCTGCATTTCGTCACATCGTACGTATTCGAAAGATCCTAGAATGGAATGTTGCAACTGGCGCCAACTTTGTCCCATTCCAGATAGGGAATCAGAAATCTGGCGAACAACAATCGGGAGAAATTTGCGAATACCCGCCGATAAAACTTTCGTGACCAAAGCGAAAACGCTAATTTCACCCCTCGTGGTCGTGCGTACACTCTTTACATACTAGAATCGCTCGTTCCTAGTTTTTGTTCCGGCCAAGAAATTGCACCAGTTGCTTTTGAACGATGCACCACGCGGAAAGTTAGCGTGGCGGGCGAAAAATGCCGGTAGTTCGAAGTTTTCCTCGTATTTTCACCCCTTCTGGGGATTCGTTCCGCTTAACGAGAAAAAACAACGCGATCAACTCGCTGCCTCTCGGTTCAAGAGCGAAAATTGAGAGGGCGAGACCGGTTCGTCTGGGCGAACGAATTTTTTGCGCTCTGGACACGTTGTATTTTTTTTTTTTTTTGTTTACACGAGGAACGTGATAGGTTTGTTGTGTATGGCGCCGGGAATTTTATGAAGTTTCGGCCGGATCGAGATTTTGGCTTGCTTGGTAAAGAAGCCTCTATGAAACTGAGGCTTCCAAGCACGTAGCGAGACAAGAGGTTCCTAAAATTTTTAGAATTTTTCATCGAGGTTTTCATACAGTTTCGTTCCTGAATTTTGTTTAATTGCAATTTGCAAGTGAGTTTACGACCACAGTATATTTTATATCGTTATTTGATTTCGTTTATACCTGTATACGTATTGTTGTATTATACAATGTGACCCATACTTGTATGAAGCCATAAACCAGTTCGAATAAAAAATTTTTTAGTATCTGGCAAACGAAACTCTTTGGTTCATGTTTCCATCAGGGTTCTTTGTCTTTTTCTGATTTTTTCTCATGCTCTTTAATTTCTTGCCAATTTCACGTTTCGTATTCACAAATTTCGTTAAATTAAATTTTGTTACTATCACCTACGCTGATTTTTGATTTCCTTTCTTCTGCTTCCCACAGCTGAAACACGAGTTTCAATAACATTAGTTTATAACATGGAATTACATAGGTACATGTATCAATATGCCGCGTTATATTTGAAAATATCTAACGATATATGATATATATAATAAATATACCATTTATGTTAAAATGTAGTAGCCTGGAACTGGAATTATGTTAGGTCAAGTGTAATCACTCCATTTTAATCAATAAACAGCTCACCCGTTATTCATTTTTCGCAAGAGCTTTCAATAATTGACAAGATCGTTCAATATAGGAGAGGAAATGTCATGACCAATCATCGAGTACGCTATTTATTTCTGTCTTATTTTATAGAAATTTTATTTTGTATTGTAAATATATAAATTATATGTAATTACTGAAAATATTCAGCTACTAAGAACAGTCTTGTTAAAATAGGATTTTCTTCAAATTATGTGTCAAATTATGTGACATATAAATAATAACGAAATATATAAACTGTAAAAGAAAATAGTTGTATACATAACATTAGATTGATCGATGTACATCTGTTTCGTAAAGGACCTATCGTGAACGCCTCCGCGACATCATCAATAACCTCTATCCACCACCTATCATCCAACCATCAACCCGCCTGCCCTGTCCCCTATCCGTTCGACCAATCAATTAAAAGAAATCGATCCTACGCGACAGCTTACACCTCGTATTTACCCCAATTGAAAGCCTACTCTATCCCAAAGTTGGGTGTCGCATGAAAAAAGGGGAGACGTCGTTGCAAATTGAAAACTTTCCTCGTTTGCCACACATTCACTGACCAAAGAACATTCTCGATCTGTGGAAAAGAAAATTCCCAATTGCTTATATGCTTTTTTTATCTATACCGACTGTACTAACTAGTCGGACTGTAGTTAAGACAATGTGCGTTGCGTAGTTACAAAAATATATAATTATAATAAAAGTAGATACCAGAATTATTTTACAATTATCCTTCTAAAAGCACAATAACCGCATCTGGTTTAATCTCATAAACTTCCAATGTTCTACTTTACAATTTCTTGAGTATTAGTAGCTGCGAATGCGTTAAAGTGATACAATTGTTACAACTCGATTAATTATAGCTAAAAAAAAGTACGGTTATAAAAAATTGTACACTTGTAAATATATAATTACGATAAAAATATATGCAAGAATTGAAATGGAATATAACAAAGATTTAATAATAAAGACAATAAAATGCAATAATTAAAGTAAAATAAAATAAATACAAGAATTGCTTCTCAATAGCCGCGTTTGTCCTAATCTCTCTGCCACTCCAGATTGTTCCGAAAATTAGCATCTGGGAACGCTTTAAAATGATACAATTATTACAATTTGATCTATTGGCTGAGCTGTAGTTAAGATGATATGATTATTACACCGATCGTATGGAATGTGATAACGTTTAATTGAGAACGAGAGATCAAGTCGTTAGGCATTGAAGTTACGGGGCATCGTAGACGATGTCGGGACGGGCGTAATCCTGGGTCGGATGTGCTGCACATGCACCTGTGGCGCACCCTGCATCATGTATCTAATCGATTGACTATCCGCTGTGACGCGACAAATTGTGTTTGCACGAGCCTGCTGCATTATACTCGGCCACAATAGCCTAGGACACGTTTGTGTCACGTGTGTCTCTGTTATCCTTTGCACTCCTCCGCTTCCCCATCTAGGACGAACCCCTTTTTCTTTTTATTCTTTCGAAGCTTTTCGTCGAGAAAGAGCATGAATTCACGCGAGCCAACGAACCGGCTCGGCTCTTTTGCTTGGAGGGTTCAGGGAAACACAACGTTGGTAATGTAAAAAAAGGGGCTGTGTGTCGTTTGTGATACGACGCGTGGAAGATTTTTTTTTTTTTACTCGCCAGCATGTGTGGATTTTGTCAGCGATGTTGGCTTGGTTGAGACGAATTACCCGGATGGATGTATGTAAATATCGCGTGAATGTTGCAAGCGGTGATCAGAGACGAGGGAATCGTGTGAAATAGTGGAGAGATATATTTTATATTTTCTACTTCGTTGTCACAATAATTGTATATCATATAGTATACTGATCGTAGATGATGTGATGCATTGCGTTCATTTGTTTTTATTGTTTGCAGTATGAACAAATAATGTAAATACAGAATTTCAGAATTTTTCCAGGAACGATATTTGGATAAATATTTGTAGAGAATTATGTTGTAAATTTATAAGTTTCTGTGAGCATCTATAGCAATGAATTTTTAAACTTAGTGTCACGTTGTCCAAATTTAAAAATGTCTGTTTATGTAATACAGTGAACATTTAAGGGATAAAAATTATTTTTAAATACGGCAGATTCGTAGTTTGTTCGATTCGTAAAAATTCCAGGACTTGCCGTTATTAGTAACAAAATACATATTGTGATGTTTCCATCTCGAGTGTCAGTTATTTATACTACTCCTTAATTTATTTAAGGACACATGGTTACTCATGAAGAAACAATAAATCATACGATTTGTATAATTCACAGTAGAAACGTGTTTCTATCTGCAACTCAATATTCTTACAGTTCTTCGCACGAAAAAAATTCCATTCATCCTGGTAGTAGATATACTTGCAAATATGTTAATAAGCACACTAAATCCTCAGACAAATAGATTTCCACTCTGAAAGGTAGAATTCATTAAAAAATTCCACTCCACTCCCGATCCAATGTCAAAAGAATTTACAAAGACGTTTTAATAAAAAACAACTGCTATAATTAAAAAAAAAGATTTTTTGTCACAAAAAATTGTTCGTTTTCATTTCCCTTTTAACATGTTGACTTCCACGTCACCCATATTCGGGTGACAGTAAAGTTTCTGGTCGGGCCGCGTCATTCATATTCGGGTGACGCTTATTTGACTACTTGTAAAGGATCGTCGTAGATATTTGAAAAGATATTCCATAGGAAGTAATAAAACTATTGAATTGTTATAAAAGTAAAATGGTTTATTAAGAAAATTATTTAGAATATAAAACTTTGAAGCATTCTATACAAAGCTGAGTTTGGTCGGGACAATTTGGACAATAAGTTGTCTTCTTTAAATTCGCCCGTGTCTTTGATCGGTCCGTTCGACGTCTTTTAGGCAAAGATTTTTTGTATTTTCAGACAACCATAATAATTTGCAGTTAATAATTCTCTAAATCTTCTAATATTTACATGTTTTCTTGCTGTAATTTTTTGAGTAAAGTAAGTAACAGGTAAGTTTATTATTTCGTCATCAACGAACACTGTTTGACTCACTAAGAAATAAGTTCTCCATTTTTCTTTTCGACATTGTAACGAATTAGGGCAGAGATTTTAAGTTATCTAAAATATTGGTGGGAGTACCTAGCAGAGTACGCTTGGTACAGCGGCACTCGTAGCCTGAAAGAGAGATTTCGTTGAAAA
This sequence comes from Bombus vancouverensis nearcticus, assembly GCF_051014615.1. Taxonomy (NCBI): domain Eukaryota; kingdom Metazoa; phylum Arthropoda; class Insecta; order Hymenoptera; family Apidae; genus Bombus; species Bombus vancouverensis. Next base: position 964,933 of record NC_134924.1, read on the forward strand.
TACGCGCGGTAGGCGACGTGTTAATCAGAAGCTAATTTCGACAAACTCAAACAAACCCTTTAAAATCTGTTCGTTTCTTCCAATCGGCGAGGCGAACCGCGCAGCAAACTCTAGTCTCGATTCTCGATAGGCCCGCATGGAAGAAGACAGACGTGCAATTACGCACAGGCATAAATATTCAACGAGTCTCCGCGATTATTTCCCGCCTCATCGCGAACTTTCGTGCCGAGCTCGAATTAAGGACTCGAGCCTTGTGCCCGTAATTTATCGGCGAAACGGCTGTCCGAATAATTCGGGGCGTTCCACGTGGAACCAGCGGAACCAACCACGGAGCTCTGCATATCGGCGAAATTAAGTGCGTCGTCGTGATGCTTCGCCCGACGCTGGCCCATTCTGATATTTACAACTTCCATCGAGTGACCTGCTTCTAAGTCTATAGAGGCATACTGTAGCAGCGCTCTGTTCAAGAATGGTACAAGGAAGTTTGGTTGTCGAATTGGGCAAGTTTACTGGACGATTTGATGAAATGTGGAATCTTAACTCTTATTATTATTCTCTTAGTATTATTGTGTAGGGTAGAAATTTGATTTATAAAGGTTCGTTTCGGTAGAATTTATTTAGTATTTATTTATTTATCTGGTAAGAGTTTGTTTATCCAATAAAAGAGGATCAAGAGAAAAGATCGAGTGGAAAATATGCATAGTATGTGAGCAATAATAAAGTCCTACTCATGATTAATAGGGTTAAGTTGGGGAAAGATGAATGATTATTTTAGGTACAGAATTCACGATTGATCATTTTCATGTATCTGGTATGTTAATTTTATGATAACTCAGTAAAATAATTTTTTAGTAAAAGTAATATCATCATTTATGTAAAGTCATTCTGAGAATTTTCCAAATACGGTATACATATCGATCCTTTTGAAACGTGTGCACACACTAAACTACACACGCGTGTGCGCGTATGTTATGCGTGATAATCGTTTCGTCGATACCCTTTCCGAAGCGGTCGAGTCACGCGACTTCCGAGAACCCTCCATTTGCCTCGGCAATTTGCTGTGTTTTTCCCTCTTTTCTTTTCTCGTTAATGATAGACCCGGTAACATAGTATACTTCGCTTAATTTGTTTTTTAAGGTACATAAATAATGACTAAATATGTATTTCTGCAAGGAGTAAAAAATTGTACAGGGGTGAAAGATCTTTTAATTACAGGGTGAATATCATATTCGATATTACTTCTGTTATTAAAGCGATTGTTTCGACTAAAAATCGTTGGCAAGATCTAATGCGAAGTTGTGAGAAAATTTACGATAAGTATTTTTTTTTACTTTGTACAGATGTTGAATAAACAGCAAGCGATGGTTATTTAACGTGAACTAATCACGATAACGTACTATAATTAGGACAAATCAATAATTAATTTGCAACTCTCGTCACCACGGATCCAACGCTCTCTCTCTCTCACGCGGACAACACTCTCTCGACAACACAACTCGCACTCCCTGACTTCTCGATTCATACTCTCTGGCTTCTCCACTGACATTGCCTGTTAATTCGTCTTTCTTCCTTAGCATCCCTTTTGTCCCTTTGTCTTAGTCCCACCACGCACATTTTCCGCAACCGCTGGTGGCCAGGGTCACGTAGGCTTTTTCTACGAAACTATTCAATTGAAGGACCAACGACACATTGATGGGCCCTCTCGTCCCCGATACTACAATATTTTTAATAAAAATGTATGATATATAAACTCTCACAAATAGCACCAACTTGCCTAAACAAGAAAACAGAAAGTGCAGACTTGGTATTTTATCGAATTATCCAGTGCACTTTCCAAACATATCTAGTTCGGTTCAACAATCAGCCTGCCTCGCAAAATAAAAGAAATTATTACAACACGAATTTTTTACACAAAAAATCTCTGCAAACGAAATATCTGGGAAACAAAGTTTCATGACAGATTTCTATAAACTGACTTTCTAGGTACAAAGCATTTTCATAAAAAAGATTTCAACAATTTTCTGTGAAATAAGCTGCTATAAAACAAATTTTTATGAAAAGAACTTCCCTTAAAAATTAAATATCCCCGAATCGAATCTCCGGATAACAAATTTTTATTAAATGATTAAAAGCTGCAACCCTTCTGGGTTTTAGATGTGTAAATGCCTTTGACGCAAATCCCTGCGAAACAAATCTGTACTGGTTCCGAATGATTTTCCACATTTCGGAGAAACAAGAGGAGGATGGCTCGCAGGAACGCGCGGTGTTCACGTCAAGAGCAATTTCATCGTCAGCCTAGCGAGGGTCGAATGGCAACGAAAACGCCGCAGGGTGCGCTTTTCAACTGCATTAGGCCGAAAGTGGCGCGCGTCCCCCAATCTTCCTGCCATTATTCCCTTCCACGAGGCTCGTCCATGGTGGAAGGTTGGTACGACTAACGGCACTGGTGTTCGCGTTTCTTTAAATTGAGTTAACGCTGGTAACCGGGCCTGAAGCGCCACTTAATATCGTTTTTCTTAGCTTTAGTCACGTTTCCGGTAAATTGAGTTTCCCTGGGGCTCTCGTTCACTCACCATGGTGTGTATAAATAATAGAACTGACGCCTGTTTCTTGTCGAATTAACGGGTCGATGGCGTTCTCTTTTTTCTCTTTGTTTTATTTAGAAGTACAATTTTATCCCTTATCTAGCGTGGGCGCGCTAGAGCACTTATTTTTAAAGAGGTTTATTTTCAGAATTTTATACGTGACACGATAAAAATCTTCAACGATACTTTTTAAGTTTACAATATCAAATGAAATGTATGTAAAGGTTAAATCCGCAGACAAACAATTGCGTACAGTAGCTTACAAAAGTAGGGGTGCCAGTCTATATGTACGTGATAAATTTTATTTAATACCACAGAGATTGCTTGCGATAATGTTGAAATGTTTCTTTAAATCTTAGTACTATTACAAATTTAATACCACGGAATACTTGTTCGTGTCATAATGTATGATATAAAAGATTTGATTTAACACATTTCATTAATTATCTTTTTCGCCTGGAACAAACTGTAATTTTCTCGTGCCCCAGTAACAAGTGCAACGAGTTGCTACCGGCTTCTAAAAATACTTTCCAAATTTTTAACCGAACTTTGCGTCGCATAAGAAAGTACAACTGTATCTTTTAAAAATGTATACGCTTTATTTGATATAGCGTACGTAACTGTCTGTTATACCGGCAGTCAGTTAAAGAATAACCGAAATTTTTAGTGCACAACACGATTCTCACGGTTTGAGTTGGGTTTGAGTTAGATTTGGGTTTAATGTTACTTATAAATTTATACGGTCTATCAGATATAGCCTAAACCACTGAATATCTTATTAGAAGTAAGAGGTCAAGAGTGGTAAAATTTTCACCGCACGGCGCGATTCCACGATTCGAGTTACATTTGGATTAGATTTGGATTTGATATACTTCCGAGATCTATACACTGTATTCGATATAGTGTAAATGACTGAATATCCTATCAGAACTATTAAGAGTAAGAGTTTAATAATAACGCCGGAATTTTCAGCGTGCGACGTGATTTTCGCGGTAGTCTGCCGCGCTAATGACTGACCAATTCTACTTTGCGCGCTCCAACGTTTCCCCTGTCGTGTTAAAAATTTCCTGCGAACAATATTACTACATCGTGCCCTCTAGAGTCGTGGAAAAAAATTTCGCTGTTAGCCTTTGTGGTAGGAATACCGCGGAAAAAAAGAAAAAAAAAAAAGAAGAAGAGAAGCCCGAGAACGAATAGAACGAAGAGAAAAATTTTAAATTATTCCCACGTTATTACGGTCACGTTGGGAAAGTTCGTTTCGTACCGGTTCTTTCAGCATCATTCCGGGTGTCGAACCTGAAATAGTTAAGTGTCAGTGGTTGGACGTTGTACAACGTATACAACGGATAGGATTAACGAACGGCGGCCAGCTTGCACCGCGAAACGTCGATTTTAACTTTAACGAACCGAGTATTTCGTCTATGTCAAATTTCTCGCCACGGTCAGCTAACTTCTTTTCATCGAAAGATCGATGTGTCAATTCTCTCTCTCTCTCTCTCTCTCTCTTCAAAGTAATAGTCTAGATTGAAAATCATATTAAAGGAGAATTTATAAGAATAGGTGATGTGAAGCTACGTGTCGAGTAGTTTCGATAGATGAGTTGTAAGCGATAGAAATTGAACAGCGAATATAAAATTGTAATTTCGTGACTATAATTCAACAATTATTTTTTTTCTTTTTTTTTGTTTTTATGTTTCTTTCATCTTAATGTCGAAGTGACCGCACGATTTATTTTAACGGGAAATTAGGTTTGGAGACTTTTACGTGACATTTTGGAGATTTTCGACGATTCTTAAATGTCCACTGATGAACAGACGACGATTCAACGATAATTTACAAGGAATGAGAATCTAAAAATTACTCCATCTATACACTAATATGCTTCATTTAACGAGAAATATAGTTTTGGTAAGAAACGAGGGACATTTAGAAGTCACATGAATAATGAACGAGATTTGTGAAATAACAGCGACACGGAAAGAAACAATATACACATTTCACGTGATGCCGGATCAAATTAATTCTGAACGAGATTACGGCATTGGCGGGTTTATCGGTAGCGCAGAAATATATGGGCTAAATTTCGTGGCTTCGTCGGTCGAAAGAGTTCTTATCTTACCGCACGTGTACTCATATATCACTTTCCGCTCACGGTAGTACTCGTAATTCGCGTTTTGCATTGCGAAACAAGCTTAACAAAATCCATACACGCTGTTCCAATATATCAACAAAACTGTTCGCGTGCGTTTTCTTTATTTCCCCCTACGAAAGAGTGGAATCTGTGCACGTTGAAAGATTTTAATAATGAATTACTGTTACATCTTTATGTTACGTTAACATCTTTGTAGCTTAGTACTTTATTGATTTTATTTCTAATTCTCATACGCGTAACTGTCTACGATTTAATTAAAAATATTTTTATGTGTCATCGGACGATATTCTTTATTTTCACTCTTCATGCAATGAATGCTTCTATTAGTAAATTATTTAACAACTTCAAATATTTGCCTGTAATTTGTATTTTCGTTATACGGTAAAAATAAGCGATTCCTGTATAAACACTTTGACGTTCACGAACGTTTAAGTATCGACCATTTGACAAGAAACGGTTCACGAAGAAAAATCAAGGATGATGATGAAATGACACTTGCATTAAAAAGAAATATTTCCTTTTTTATTGTATTTACTCAATTGAATTGAGTTGTAAACCATTATTACTTTTTCCAATCGTTAATCTTCCAACCTTTAATCATTTACAAGCAAACTGAATTCGAGATGAATCAAGCGATATTTCACTCTTGAGTTCCTTTAAGAAGAGCGTTTATCTTTACCGAAGAAAGTTTTGGACATCTGATTTAACGAACAATAGTATAATGTAACAGACATTAATAAGCATTCGCGAATCTTTTCACACTTTTTAAGAGGATAGAAGAATAAAAAGATTAAGCTCGAATATAAAAGACTCAATTTATCTGTGAAGTGTGAAAAAATATATTTGCCAAGCACCGAACTACCACTAATTATAAAATGACTCAGTATACATTCAATCGACACGTTTTAGTTCGAGTGACATTTTTCGAGAACTTAGCCAGGTTATTATTCGCTTTTTTCTTCTCTTTTTATTATTCCCCCATTAACCAGCTTACGTTCTCTGGTCTTTTTATGTCCCGAGGCCACATTCATTTCAGCGTGCCGTTCGTTTCATCGGTGACCAACTTTCATCGTGGAGTTGCGGGGAGAGTTATAATAACGCTTGGGCAATAAACCATGTTTATTACTGCCCTTATTATGACGCACGCAGAGAGGAAAGTGCGGCGGACAATAGGTTGCACAACACGGAAATACGGTTTCCAGTGGCCAACACCGTGGTTCGCCTTCCAGAAGAAATGCTTCTGCTGGCTGGAACTTAGCATAAGAAGATATTGCACCCTTGTGCAGAATGCTTGGAAATGAAACAAAGAAATAAGCAAGATTTTAATAAAGAGTTACCACTTTGTGGTATGACACTTTTGCAAATAATAATAGAGAAGCTGTATAATTAAATTCACAGAATCGCCAAGGAAGTCGTTTGGAAAAGATAGAAGAAATATTAAATGGAGAATTTTTTGAAATTTTATAGATTTTAAATATGTCAAAGCGAAGAGACAATTTTTTCGATTATGACTCATTCTCTATTTATGAAATTTAAAAATGGATTGTTATTGTAGTTATACCGTAGTTATACTTAAACCTCTGGAATGCTCATTTAAAAAAGATACGTATAAAAATTGTTAGACGGAGAATTTATGGAAATTTTATAGACAGATCTTCGATACGTCAAAGTGGAGAGACACGGAAATTTTCTTCATTAAAAAAATCATTGTCTTATTCAATTTAAACTTAAACCGTCAGTTATGGTCGACTTTGCGAGATTATTATTTTGAAAAGATTTTAAGAGTTCTTCGACATATCCTAAACTGTCAGAGTAGAAGACAAATTTTCTCAGCTTACTTCTTATAAAATCTTAGCCTTTGTATCCTCAACTTCCACTTCACTCGCAATAATATAGTTTTTGCACTTTACACTACTACTTTACACTATTTCATGAAAACCATAAGGAACCTGGCAAACAAATGCTAAACACTCTTTTCCGCCAGAGAATAATTTAGCAAACCTATCTTCTTAAAGGAGGAAGAATTTTCTTAAATTTTTTACCCAAATACTTCACCTTCGAATAACTATGAAATATTCAACGACGGAGAATTCTTGGCGCAATTTTCTCCAAGGCGGAGCGCGCCGAGACAATCCCGGCTCCGAACCAACGAAATTTTAAGCTCTGTCAAAGCGAGCATCTTTAAACGTCGCTTTTATTTCCTAACCTCTCGAACGTATCCACGCTTGATCGTTGGTTGTGTGTCAACCGTTTCCACCACAAAAAGAAACATCCTTGAAGTTGTCCAATCGAACGAAAACTAGATCGCGTCTATTCTGGAAAACAGGTATACCATGACCTTTTTCGACATGCTCGCAAACTTCACCGACTTCTAAAGGACTATCTGGACCAAGACTGACCGGCGTTGCTTGGCGATTGGCCAAAATACCGACCTTACATGCCAGATTAAGCGGATTAACCGCATTCTCTCTTTTGATATGGTGGTACAAAGCTATATATCATGGTACAATGGAACTCCATTTATCTGAACTTGTCGGAGGACAAACAGTTCATATAATTGAGTTCATACAAGTTCATATAATAGGAACTCACCAATTATCCTCACTACCTACTGCTTTCATATAATAAGTACTCAGTTGCAAATAAATAAATTCCACCAGTAAATGTTTAATTAATCGGGCATTAACTAAAGTTTTATTCAGATAAATGGTGTTTTTATAAATGTAGTTTTACTGTATTTTAATTCGTTCAGAATAAGCAAATTTGATCGACATTTTATTGACAGGATATTTTCGTCACGAATAGCGACTGTTGAAATTGTATCTTTTAGATCAATTTATTGGAATACTGATCTTTTCATATTATACGTTCTAGTGTATACTACCTTGTGTCAAGTAAAATTGCTATTTATTGGCATTAGTAGTCGGTAAATTTGTTTTTCGATATAATAAAAACATATTCAGTTCAGGATGCGTTAAATTTTGGAACCCTGAATAATTAATTAAGAATCGAATTAATAAGAATGATGAAGTAATTCATCTTTTCTGGATTATTGCGGTATTGTGAGAATCACTTTAAAAATTCAATAGAAACTTCGAACAAATGTAGATTTTAATTAATTTTAATAAGAGACAATAATCTTATAGGCGATCGATTAAAACTTTACATATATAATAGAAACATACAGGACATATTGGTTTCGTGTTGGTGGTACGTTTCCTGTTTCTGACATGATTCCAGTGTCAGAGGGAGAACACGTGCGAGTGAAGGCAATATGTTGGCGACAACCTCGCCTGTTCGCCGATCGTGTGGAAAGTGAAACATTGTTCAGAATATGTTTCCTTTAAGGTTCGAACAGATCATTCTGTCTCCTGATTGATTATTGAATGGTATTCTTATTAGCATACACATAAGAAAAGATACAGAAACTTTTAAAGTTTAACCTATATGATTTCAAACGATCGACATTTTCTTATTTATAGATCATTGATGATCTTGAAATTTTAAATATCCTGATTTCGACAAAAAAATTTTCCTTTCTCTTGGTAACAAACTTTGTTTATATTTTTGTATCATTAGGTCACGCGAAGAAACTTTTATACATTTAATAATTCATATCCATTCTTTTCATTCCCATTTATCCAAGAAGCACATATACACAATGAGTAGGCTGCGGTGGTTCACATAAATTTATGTTCTTCTGAATACAAACTAAGAGGATGGAATCACAATGAAATCTGAATACGTTTATTTTTGTACATCTTCCACATATGCGTACGACATGCGCAATCTAACGATCACTTTCCCTTTCCCAACCAGTCTATTTCAAAGCCACCCCTCAAAGAATCTATTTCAAACCTCTTTCTCAACCAGTCTGTTTTACATCCCTTTCTAAACCCCTTTCAAACCACATCTATACAAATGTATTTCTTCAGTCGCAATCAATTTCTAAAGCTCGAACATCCTCAACCATCGACCCACAATTGTGTAAGTACGTCTATTCGGCGGATTATAATGGACTTTTCATTGGCGATCCAATATCACAAGACAACCTACAATCCGACAATATCCCAGCAATTATCCCCGACATCGTGCCAGACATCGAAGCCCGGAAACTGTTCTCTCCTCTTGTCCGAGGAAACCACAAATTGGTCGGCACGGCGAAATCTGATAAACGGCAGCGGCGCGATTAAAATCGAACAAGCTTCACCGTGTAGCCCGCCTTTTAACGAGAAACTCGCGTTGCGCCACGCTTCTCTGCTTCTCTCGTCAACTTTAAATGTTAGTAATTGCTGCTCGTTTGTCGATAAATCCAATCCTGTCGGCGACTTAATTGGTCATCGCGAGTCTGCCGCGCGTCGTTCGCCGTTCACGACGTCTAGTAATGACCGAGTGGACGACAAACGACGTTTTTCCATTATTCCCTCGTTCTCCGCAACGCCCCTTTCGACGAGTCCCACCCTCCTCGTTCTTCGACTTTGTCCATCCGTTTCCTCGCTTGATCCTCCTTTCTCTTTACTTTTCTTCTTCCCTGACGTTCTCGTACGTTGACGTACTTTGAAAACGCTCAGCCAACGGTTCCGCCCTGCGCGCCACGCCGAGCAGAAAACTACGAACGAACTACAACAGGCTACTTGTGATCTATAAACGCAATATCAAAGTCATTCATTTTCGCGTGTCAAACGCACTCGCGAAACTGTCGTTTCCGAGCCAAGAGCTCGAGGCGAGCTTTCAGCGAGTAACGAAGAAAAAGCGCGGTATTTTTGTATTTTAAACTAGCTTCATAATAAGGATATGCGAGTTTATGATGAATAGAATGCGTGACGTGAACTTGGGATGCGTTTGTGTATGATAAATTCATATTTTTATGAACACGTTCTCATAGGAGAATGGTATCTATTGATATCGATTAGGAAGTTATATTGAACATGTTGTGGCGGCACTCGATAGCAAATACCACCACTCGGCACTAACTAGTGTCGGACGATGGCAGCGCAGTAGTTAGCGCCTTAGGTTACGAACGTTCGGGACCCGAGTTCGAATTCCGGCGACCGGAGTCCGATTTTTTTTCTACGCATCAAAAATGGAAGGAAAACAGCAGTACCCCATCAGTGATGCTACATTAATTAATTGTAGCTAGAGCCAGCAGCTACAATTAACAGGGACAACAAGTGTACAATATACATTTAAAAATGTGTCGTAAGAATTTTGAAAGTTCTTCCGTTCTACAGTACTGAAAGAGACATTCGATTACACGAGACAGATATAACGGAAAAAGTATCAAATCGTAATAAAATTTATCTATCAGATAAAAGTCAATTGTAAAAATATCACGTTCAAACCGTGGAGTATTATGCAGGATTGAGAGCTTTTGCGAAGTTCTTTGCGCCGGCAATTGTTCTATCTTCCATTGCCACGCTGCGTTCATAAATGCTTATCTTACGTCGTACATGTAACGCTAGCTTCGCAACAATAGCTTTTTACGATATTTCCTGGAAAAATTACTAGGTTAGGTGAAAGAGGAAAGTTATCGCGAAATGTAAAATCATACTTCTTCTTCACGATGAAAAAAAAAGAGCGCTAGTATATTAACGTCTGGCGCGAAGAAATTTGATTTCGCAAAGAAATAACGCGATTGTTCCTCCTATAGTTATTTTATCGTCAAACGGACAGATTTTTTCACAATTATCACGTTACCGTAGTTATCAGTTACTCGAACACGATCCTTCCGAGTGGCCCTCCATATTGAATTGTTTTAAAGTATTTAATCCGTGGCAAAAATTGAGTTGGAACAAAAAATGCAACAAAATACGCTGTCAAAGTGTCCCTGGTGAAGGACTTTACGACAGAGTCACGCTTTATTATAACAAACTTTGGAAAGTTTCTTATTTCTCTCCTGGCGTTGCGAACCTACTATACGAGAAAGTAAAAGAACAGGGAAAGAAAAGTAATTAGTTACATCAGTTTAGAATGTTTTAATAGTTAGAAAGTAAGAAGTTCGGGTTAAGTATAAGCCGTTTACGATTAAATGTTTGGATTGAGTTATGGCAAAACAGATTTATAGTCGGGTAAGGGAAGATACAAAAATTGCAAAAGGCATTATTCCCGTACTGCTCCTAATAGCATTCCTTCGTTTTTCTTTCCTTCTACCCTTCTTTCTTCCTGTTGGTTTATATTTTCTTACCTTACTTTTTCCCTCTTCTTTTCTTCTCGATTTTTCCCTTCTGTTTTACCTTTATTCACATTCTTATTTTCTTCTTTGCATTCTTTTGTTTCATTTGATCCAACTTCGTTCTGTTTCTATCTACTTGCTTGCCTTCTTCCTTCTTCCTTGCCTTTTCCTTTTTGTTTTATTCTCCTTTTTCTTCTTCTTGCCTTTAATTTTCTCTTCTTTCTTTTAATTCACCATGATCTCGAATAGCAATTAAATGTTTAAAAAAAGAGTTAAACTGTGTTGAAATTTTTTGCCTAAAAGTACTTACACGGATATAATAGCCTATAGTTTTGCACTGTCGCAAGTCAGACGCTGATGGAGAACGGAATGTAATGGCTGGAACGTGCAAGAAACTTTAACACGATGTCCTAGGCATTGCATGTATTCGTGTGCGTATGTATACGCGTATATGGCTTGCATATTGAACATTGTTTCGCTCCTTAAGTGCATGCTCTAAGGGAAGATGTATATAGGCATTACTTGACTGTTGTATTATCGGCTCATAGAGTTATCATCATCAACTCGTATCATTTTAATACCTTTGAAATACACATTGATAGTTCCGCATAATAATTTCACGATATGCTTTATCGTTCTATCACCTAGGTATAGTCACACGTCTGATGGATATTTCAGTTTATCGCTCTATTGAACTTACATTTCAATCAAAAAGTCAGTAGAAATTAATTTCGATAGAGAAACTGTGTATATCTATGAGAAGTTTCCAGTAACAGTTCTCTGTGCAATTGAGTATATTCCAATATGCAAGATATATAAAACAATAAATTTTACACACAAAATTAAGTTCTGAAGATTAGATGTTACATCGCATCCTTATTTCGCATCAAGGAATTAATAATAATAACGCGATCATTCTCATAATTTTCTAAGCCGAATCCTATTCAAAATTTTCAGATGAATTAAACGAGAAATTCCAAAGAAATTGAGAGAATTTAGAGAAGTCGTTCACCGCTTGCATCGAGTCTAGTAATAACAAGATAATCGTATGAACGTAAAAATTAATCAATAAGGTGATAGAAAGATACCGAAGAAAATTAATTCCATTACTTCATTATATTACTGGTATTATATTAAATACATTCCTCGTAACAAAATTTTATACGAGATAAAAGTTTCAATAATTTTTAAAACTTGTAATAATTTCCTAATAATTGTTCAGACCACTTAAACCTTCCTACGTGTCGAAATACTCATAAAGAGCGGTGTACTTTTCTCCACTAAAACTCATATAAAATCATTATTAGCCCACTCACATTTTCAATGCCAATTTACGAAGAGGGTTTGCTTTAAAGCGTCCCCTCGATCCGACTAAATTCGCAGGACGTTCGGAAGGAACCGTGTAGCCTAATCATCATAACTTCCCCTAATGGTCGCGTGTTCGTGTCGCGCGAACCGTGACCTGCCCTTCTTGCGCAGAGGAATTCGAGGGTGTCGTCATTGCTCCCGTGCTGTTGAACGGCTGCTGATATTCCGACGATGCGAGAAACGTGGTTCGTTAGGTCAGTGGATAATTAGTGCCGGCATTTTGCTTGCGGCGATGCGGTTTTCTTGCGCCACGACACGATCGCGACACGGTGCCAGCCGCATACAAAGAACCGCGTTGTTCCTGCAGCTTGGATTTGACAACTTTTTGCTCGCTACACCCGAAAGAAACGTCTCCTATCTTCTACGGAAACCTCTCTAATTTTCGGTTCGAGTTGGGCGGAAATGGCGCGTGGCGTAGCAAACGCGCAGCGAATTTCTTTTACACAAAGGCGAAAGGAACTCTCTGAATGTAATTTTAAATTAGACGACGAAACTTCGCAATTGCACAGCGTTATCTACAGTCTGTGATACGCTGCTTTTTTTTTTTTTTAATTGGAAGCGGCAGATTGCAAGAATTACTTGTTGTGCCGTATGAAAATATTTGGTTTCTTCTTCTTCTTAGTATTCTAATATTGTGTTTCTTTAACCTTATGAAAAATGTAATCTTATGAATACTGCGGAGAACAATTATTTCATATAGAGATCCATCTCATTGACTGGAAAATGCTACATCTTCTTTGGCTGTTATTAACATTTCAAAATGCGAATTGCATTTGAAATTTCGTGCCATCAATTCCAGACTAATAAATTGCCCTCAAAATCTGTACTGTAGTTTCCAATAACATATTTACATTTCAATACTTTCATTAAATGAAGTTATGGCACAAAAGAGTATTCATACGAGAAAGCCAAGAAAGAATCAAATAAATTTTAATATTTACTTCATCTGCATGTGGAGGTAGCTAATAGAATCTGCTGGTCATCCAGCAAAATATTCCTCCAAATACAGAACAAAATATTTCCACACAATGGACAAAAAGGTTTCCACTTTTGAATTCTCACTGCTAAAAATACTATGTCATGCATACTAAATTACATAAAAAATACTTAGCTGCTCTGAAACAATTCTACGCATTTCGTCATACATTCCTTGACACAATGGATCGCGAACAATCACGAAACGAATAACGTTCGCGGCTTAACCAGCCTTCTACGTGCTCATTTGTCAGATAACACCCGGAACGAGATTCTGGAAAATGTGGCATACAGTACAATGCCACGAACTCCATTGTATCCAGCTCGAAATAATCCATGCAATCCGGAGGCTTGACCATAATATCGGGTCGTAGTGGTACCCAGCTCGTTCGATCTGTCGTATTGATGTTCGTAATTGTCCGGTTGGTGTTGCTGGGATTCCGTGAGAGACGAGTTCTCGCAACCGGAAGTGACGAGAGGTCGTTGATCTCGCTGCCCTCTCGGCCGTTCTTCCCTTGGAGAATCTTTTCTCTTCCCAGCGACGAAAGAATCGCCCCTGGCCCACCTCCGCTTCACTCTCGTCCCTAGAGCCGTCTAGACGCATCGAGAGTCGTGATGGAGCTCACCAAGAGGCTGGGAAATAGCTTGTGATGTGGATGAAACGTGTATGTATCGTTGTAATAATCATTGCATTATTTTCTAGCTTTTGAACTTCCACGACGATTAGATGGTATATTTATGATTCTTTATACAAACACGAAATAACCCGGGACAGGTCACTCTACGTTACACATTCGCATCTTATCAAAAAAGCAGAGTTCCGAACGTTGAGAATATTCCAATACCAACATCATCGAACGTCTGCTTTGCTATAGCATCAAATTCTAAAATACACAGGCCGTAATGAAAAAATGCCGAACAATAAGCGATCGTTTTTAACTAATAAAACACAATGCAAAGGAAGCTCCAAGTTTTTTAAAAGAATTAGATCTTTCGTACCGCCCATAGAAGTGAAGTGGATAGGTCGTGATAGGTACTGAAGGTACACTCGAATATGTTCAACAACCAATAACGTTTATTAGACTCTATCAATTAACAACAATTAACGATTAACAACGGTTGACGCTTAACGACGATTAATAACAGTAACGATTAACCGAACTCTCAAGAGTAGACGACTCGTTTCTCTTCACCCATTCGCACTTCGCGGCTCGGGGCAGAATGAATCTTTTTGGTTCAAAGCCGAACAGATTCTTTCCTTTGTTGCCCCTCGATATCCCCACTACGCGCGTGTTTATTAGAAGATCGCGACAGTTGCCGCGTATGCATTCTACCGAATATTCGGCAAAAGAACCGTAGGGATATCGATGGTACATTAGGCCTGTCGGCTTTACGCTTTGAAGTTATAGCGCTTTGTGCCGCGAAACCGTTGGAAATTTCCGTGGTCGAGTGCCGCCACAGAAGTATACAAAATTGTACTAATTCACCAAGTAACTAATAATCAATTAATTATTAATTACTTAATTGAAAACACTAACAAACGTAACTGTATCACTAATATTTTACCAAAGAATGTGACGAAAAACAATGAATAAAGAAGAAATGGTGTTATTAGTACGTTGCGCGTTGTTCCAGTTCATGTTTCGTGAATGTTTCAGTTCAATTACAATTGACGCATAAAGATGTACGTCATTACACTATTGCGACTTAAGTGACATAAGTGAGGATTGTTAGAAGAAATTTTTTATATAGATTCGTGAGATGTAAAATTTAGAAAGCAACAAAGACGATAAGACGAATAAAGTAGATTCTAGACTATCCACGTTTCATCTATTGACCTCATATTTCCATCTCACGGTACGCTAATAATTTTGGAAAGAAGTTATCGGGGAAATTGTCAGGCTTCGAGCATTTTACATTCTCTTCACGACCAGCAATATGTTTGAGAAGTTTGAGAAGAATGGTCGGCAATTTTCAAAGATTTCACAGGGAGACGAGGACGTCGTCTGCACGATGACGAGGAAATATCGCGATAATTTCACCGGGTGGGACGAAAGCGCGAGGGAAATAAACAGTTTTCCGACGCAATCCGCTCTTCCTCGCCGTTTGCCAGCGAAAAATGAAATAGTCCTTTTACGGAGTGTCTTTTAAGTTCCTTCGCTCTCCCTTTTGAATTACTATCTACGCTCGAGGAGACGCACTAAAGCACTGGTTTGTTATCCAGACTGCTTGAACTTCGAGTTTTCGCGTAAAGCGATACGAACAAGAACACGAGAGGAGGCTAAGACTGAAAATTCCACGGAGCAGACGGCGGACGTGACGCGGAACTGCGCGTTGTTTACGCGGATCTACATATTCAATCCGAGAACAGCTCGGAGAACGAATGAAAGTGGTGGCATAAATAGAGACATATTCCAGCGGAAGTTGCACCCCGATGAAAGCAATCGAAGTTCCTCGCCGTGAGGAATTGAAATCTCGCAAAATGAAATTTCACCGCTTCGCGGCGAATATCGTTGAAAATTACTAGCCGTGATCCTTATGGTTCTACCGATTTCCCGGATCGAGAATCGTGTTACGAATGAAATACCTGCTTGTTTCAGAAGTATCTCTTCCTATGTTTGCTTGAAAGTGTTCTTGTTCCGTGGAAATGAAATTCCGTACGAAGCTAATCCGTCTCCTTTAACGAAGCTAATATTTGCATTCATTGATTTGCTTCAAATGAGATTAGTTTGTTCTAATTTGCCTACAAAACTTAAACAGGTAAGGGATCTTAATACACATATTTAGCCATTTCGTATTTTTGGCCAAAAAATTGACCAGAAAAATACCAGAAAGCTAGTAATTGTCACTAATTTTAATCTATACAGTACAATCACCTTCGATATTGACTGTTTCGCTGCAGCTATATCTTTTATTAGAACGTGTTCTTCTCCACCAAATAATATAAAACTTTCTCGTGTGGTTTTCAAATAATACAACGTACAAGGTACATCGCTTTTCGTATTTGTCTCAACGTGTCCGATCGATACAAGCAATGGACTTAGATAATATCGTGCTAACAGGTGAATAAATTCGAAAATCCTACGTTCCAAAACTACGATCCACGGACGATCCACGGACGATCCAAGGAATATCTTCCATTGCAGCTTCTATCCGTTTAACGAAGCAACGCGTTGCGAAATTATCTTTATGTCGTGACGGCAGGAAATCTAATAAATTTAGACGAAGGTTCGTCCGTGATGCTCTGCGAAGGGAAAGACGAAGCCGTTCACCTCTCGGTAACAACGTCGCCGTTCTTATTCCTTACGTCGAAACAACGTGCTCTTTTTGCGACCAGCGAGAGTGAGAAGCGGCGTACCAGCAATTTCCTTCGGTTTCGTACGCCCCGTACAAGCAGAACGAGCTTTCCGCGAACCTCGATATATTCTTGGAGCTTACACGCGTGAACGTGTGCGGCGAAACGTTCTTCTTGTCTGCAGTTCTACGTGGCCGTATTGTTTTCCTCGGCTAAAGGGCCAAACGTTGGGCCGACGTCGCGCGGCCATTGTTGCCCCTTGATCTCCCAGTCAGGACGTTTTCGTCGCCATTGTTGCGGGCAAGTAAATTTTCGTGTTCCCCATGGAATAATTTCTGCGGCTATTTTCGTTATATAGCTCGTGTAACGTGATGGTTGCATCGAGAAACTTCGAATCTTTGAATTCGAATTGAACTTGAAACTTCGAATTTTTGAGCATTTATCGATAGGAGAATAAAATTTCTCTTGCTTCTAATGTAGATATTCGTTCTCTTCCATGATAATGATTTGTTTGGCTTCTAGGAGCTCGCTGTTGTGACAATTTAACCATTTCAGCACCGTTTTGTGTTTTATGCACGACTATAGTTGCTCTATTTATTTTCTAAGATAGTTTGCAAATATGTTGCAGAGTAAACGAAATTTTACGTAGAATATTGCTTAAAATAGAACTGATTAGGTAATTTAACATAATGTATACGTAAGTAGTACATGTAGTATGTATATGTAAGTAGTACAATCAGTGGAATTACAAGTTACCACGATTATAAATGATTACATATAATGCACACGATTAAGGAACCACGCAAACATCCGTTCAAGAAAACGATAGATTTCCTCTTCTTAGTTTTTCAGTTCCTCAACCGTTACTTCATAACACGTTCCTACCCTTGTAAATCTGAATTTACCTGGCCTTTAGAGGCACCGTGTGCGACATCGAGTCCCGAGCGAGTCTCCGTTAGTCCCTGAAACACGGCAGGAAGAAGGGTGAAGGTTCAGAGTCATCAGAGCCATCGACTCTTCACAGCGGTTGATTCTTCGCCCCGTAACAATGCGAGGGTATTGTCTTTTCGCTGAAAAAACCAGACACGATAACCAGAGCGTTCGAGGGATGGCATTGTGACTACCTCCAGTATCTTTTTCGCGTCGCCTTATACCACTTACCTGTTATTCTCCGCGGAGCCCTCGATTATTTTCTATTCAAAGCCGCCGGTTCGTCGAGCGTCGCGTATCGTTCCACGGCGTTCGACTTCCTTTCTTTTCAAACGTCTTCCCGTCTCTTCATCTTTCTTCTTTTTCACTTTGCTATGCCTGTTTCTTTTGCACACGCGGATCCAATGATCTTACACGTTGCATCAGTCTCGTTTGAATATCTCTCGAACGTGTAACACGAATTTCCCTCCGCCTTTTCCCTGCTTTCTTTTATTTCCACCCTCCTTTTTTCTCCGTTCGCTTGTACCGCTGACCCACATAACACGGAATCCTGAATTGAAACCGAAAATTCTTGCCGAGGGTTTTCGCTTCCATTGTACCGTGAATTTCCTCGGGTATCGTTGCTATTCGCGTGTCTGTCGAAAGTGATACGGCCGATCTATCTTGCTGTTCAACGCTCTTGTTTTCCTTTTGCGGTAAAAGCTGTGGTTTGTACGTTGAGTGATTTTTTTCAGACTACGTATTTATGATTTATGAGATTGTTAGTTGTAGACTTTAACTGCGTCAGCCGTTGACGTTACGTTTTATAAATAAGTCATTTTCGAACAAAATAGTCTAATTTTAGGATATAATCGATATTTCTAAAGATAAGAAGTTTGGTCAATTATTAACGTTCCACTCCACGCAATGATCTATTTATCGTTCTTTTAATAATTAACACAATGAGTGAGAGAGCACTACCGTCGTCCGTTGGGCAACGTACAATTCTTATGTTTTTAACTAAGTTAAAAAGGCAGAAACACGAGGGCACAAAACCCATTGAAATTTTACAGATATTGCGGCTACAGTTTAGGAATGAAACATCATCAAGAACCCAAACGTTTGCGTGGCGTAAATTGTTTTTCAGTGAACGTGAAAACATTGAAAACACATCGCAACCGCAACGCCTCAAGACAAGCGTAAAGCCAGCAAACATTGTAAAGCTGTTGGGAAACTAATCGACGCGAAACAATAAACGAAATTTGTTCGAAAGTTAATATTAGCAATGGAAATGTGGTCCTCATCATTCGAAAGAGCGTAAAGTTCCTCAAAATCACGACTACTTAAATAGTCGTTAGGAGGACAACGCTTCAACAGCAACGAAAAAGTAGAGCAATTCGTGTGCAATTGGCTTCTGACCTAACGCCCTCTGGGTCTCTTAGCTTCACATAACTGAAATGAAAAAATTACCAATCCGGTGGCAAAAGTGTATAGAGACAAACGGAACATACATAAACAAGTAATTCGATTGTTCTTTTCGAAACAGTTTATTGAAATGCATAGTTACAAAGTAGTTTGAAAAATTCTTGTTTCGTTCGTACGTTCGCTGACTTTTTCGAGCATGAATTTTTATTAAGGCAACAAAATAATTATTTCTTTCTTTTTCTCAGATTGTACACTCGTGGAACGAATTTGTAATAATATCCATTCTGTTTTTGTCTTCCTGTTTGAATTGAAAAAGAACTACATCTTCGTGAATGTAGCACTAACATCTCTCGAGACATAATTCTGAATATTCTCCAACAAGTACATCCAAAACTCGAATGAAACAAACAGCTCCAAGAAATAACATACATCACACTAAAAACTCAAATTCCGTCTATGTATGCTGCTCCATAAATCACTCTCTAGAATAAAACAACGAACGCCTCTGAAACAACACTTTTCTTCAAAACTAACCTATACCACTATAAATCAATTTTCGATATTTCGTTATAAATCAATTTTAATCCAAATTATCTCTAAAGTGACGAAAAATCCGCAGAATTATAGACGAATGAAAAAGATATATATATATATATATATATATATATATATATATATATATATATATAAGATGAACAAAGGTTAAGAATAATTAAAAAAACAAAGAATTTCTACATAATCCTCATAAGATTAACTCAATCCACTTCGTTGCCTCTTTTATTATATAAAAATTTTCGAATGAAAAGTAAATAAAAAAAGACATTTCCATGGTCACCTAACGATAAACCTACGACCGCCAAAGTCCAGAGGAACAAGGCTTAAACTCTCCTCTTTAATCCCATACTCTCAACAAAAATTCAGCGACACTTAATTCCGCGACATTATACCACACGAAAGGATCAACAACTTCTGGCCGGTGTGTCCGCGTAGTTAACCACAGTTATTCCTGCGGCAGGATTATAAACTACCCAAAGGCTTGGCCAAAAACTTGTAAGCAAGCTGTTACCCGGAGGACATTACATAACTTGGTAAAGAAGGGATGACGCCCGACGGGCCTCGTTCTCACTAGGTCGAAAACGAGACCTGCTCCGAGGGTTGGAAAAACGGTGTCGCGCAATTACAACGGTCCCCGTGCACGGCTGCCAACTTATTCGGTAAATTACCCTCGCATCGGCGGTCGTCCACGAGTTTGTCGAGCGAAACGAGCGCGAGGACTGCTCCTCTACCTTCGAACTTGCCTGCTCGTTAGGCACGCGCGCGTTTCGCCACGAAGTTACATCGTTACAACGACATGGGATAAAAAGCACCGATACGCGGAGTCTGTCGAAAAGGGTTTCGAGAAACAAATTCTTTCGGTTTGATGAACTTTCGGAGCGTGTGGAATTTCTGAATTTTGAGAATTTTCCTGAAAAGGGCTCGTGCGCGATTGGTAATATTGATAATAATATCGTCTATCCGTTTCAATGTTTTTGAGGCCGTACACGGTCAATAATATTGTCAATAACGTCAAGTATCGATAGTAATTATATTATTATTACTGTTATTATTTACTTTATTTAAAGCCGGATCGACTATTACTGTTATTAGCGATTATTTTTATATTCGTGTAGGATCTTATACTACAATTAATTTATTTACAATGAATGGATTAAACAGATGTTGATTAAACAGAAAACGATGGTTATTTAACGTGAACTAAATACAATAACGTACTGTAATTTGGACAACTAAATTAGTTAATTTGCAACTCTCATCACCACGGATCCAACGCTCTCTCTCACGCGGACCACTCTCTCTCGACAGCACTAGCAACACTATCTCCCTGACTTCTCAATCCACACTCTCTGCTTCTCAATTAACACTGACTGTTAATTCGTCTTTTTTCCTTAGCATCCCTTCGCCTTTTGTCTTAGCCCCGCCACGCACGTGTTCCGCAACCGCTCATGGCCAGGGTCACGTAGGCCTTTTTCACGAAACTATTCCATTGAAGGACCAACGTCACATTGGTGGGCACGCCAGCACTTTGGCTTTCTCGCGACATTGTGTATGGTTCGCCCGATATCTCTTAGGCCTTTCATCCACGATACTACATTCGTCTTGTTAAATCTTACTAAATTTTGTTTCATATCTTAGTAATATTGTATTAATCGCGATCGATACTGAAATACTGAATATTGAAGAAAATTTTGGTATTTTGCGATCCAAATTATTAATACTGATAAATGATGGACATTAACGATAGTAAATCTCATGGATATTAATAGTACAAACGACATTAACATTAGAATATTAACAAACCAACAGAAACAATTGGTGACGGAAAGAGGTGCGTTAGTAAACAAAAAAGAACGATAGGTTCTATAGGTAATATTAATAAATAGGTAATATTACAATAAATACTACATACATTGCATAAATTTTATATACGTGGAACTTTTAAAATAATAATCTGCACGCTGTAAAACAAAGATTTTTACACTCTACTCGTCAGAAATTATCACGTTTTATTTAAAACAAGGTATAAATTTGGTATGTGCCGAAAAGAAGTTCTGGTTTTTCGTTTGAAAAACGTTCGCTGGCTGGAACGTAGGGGATTTAGTCGAGTGTGATTCTCGACGGAACGATCAGGTCTTGGAGGAACATTGATTCGATGGAATTGTATGTAAATTCGGGAGGGTGGATGTATCGGTTGCCGAGCCTTGGGAGAGTTTAGGATTGAGGTTATGCGTTGTTTGGTGGTTAGATTTCCAGTCTGAGTTTTCTTTAGGGGTTGTGATAAGAGAGAGTTGAATCGAGTAGGTATTCGTGGTTTTGCAGTAAATAGAAATAAGTGAACTTCTAGAGATAACTTTCATTTTACTGTGTCTATACTAAAATTATGTATATATACTTTTGTATATATTTTTTTGGTACAAATTTTATATACGGATAATTTGGGGGATAGTTATAACCGTTTGAGCTCCAAACAGCACGATCGCGTTGTTTAGATTTTGTGTCGAAAAATCCCAGTACATTTGAACAATAATTTTTATTGCACAAAACTTGAAATATTTATGAACTAATAGTACGCATATATAATAATATAGATTTATTTCATAAAATAACAAATATGACGAGCGCTATTGCGTCGCTTGTTTCTCTTCGCAATCGATTAAGACAAGCGCTATTGCGCTGTTCGGGATTTTTCAACCCTGTTTTCTCAAAGACCCCTGGGACTCAAATGGTTAATATCGAGATTGGCGTTACTTGGTAATTGGTTTTCAAGTTTGATTCTTCTCGTAAAATTAATTGATATTGATTGGTTATTTGCTGTGTATGCGTAATGCCCATTATGTCCACTATCTTGTGTAAAACTTGGAATCGGGACTGTAAGCCTCATCGCTGTAGGAGCATTTCATACATTGCGGAAATCTCCAGAAGTTGAATTAGAAAATGTCAGGAATGATTCACCGCCAGCTCGGAGAGCACGTACAGACACCACCACTGCAGTCTTCGAAAATACGGTTTCCAATGCTGAATTTTAACCGATCCTTCATACACGGTAACCACTTCGACCATCATGCTCATTTTTAACAGCCCAGATTCAGCCAACTGCTAATAATACGTTTCCTTTCGTTTGAAACTTACACATATCAGTTTTCTCAGAATATTACTTTTTCAGAATTTATTTTATACTCTCATAATATAATAAATGATAAAATCATTGTATTTCTATATTATAATTTTTTAATACTACAAATGGTAGCACATACCTTTTCCTAATCTCTTCAGGGACATATTTGTTGAAACAAGGAAAAGACAAATACTTTCTACTGTTCTGTGAGAAATAATAAATTATCTTCCCACTAAAGAGAACGATACAGAAACTACCATAATGTTACGAAACGAAATAGTATTTCATAGTCTTGTGATACTTATTGATACATATGTGCATACGTGAGAATTACTAACTTCTCTACTGAATGTCTTATCACATTGATTAGTATCTATCAAAACCCATTTATTATATTAATATCCATTAATAGACATTTAATTAAATCTATATCTATCGACATCTATTCAGTAAGACTAATGAACAGATACGATCGGTAATATTAATTAAAGTGATAGTTTCGTATGATAGGTTGAATAGATAAGTTACAAATTCTCGGGTATCTACACAAGTATTAATTTTCTATTTTTCTGCCACGATATACATTCTCGAAAATTTAATTTTACATTTCATAAAAATCTCGATTCGCGGCCTACGAAAAAGCATGCCGATAGCGGCGTTGAAATTAATCGCGCGGCTTGAAAGAGTGTCAAAAAGTGCAGGCGAGCGAAGAGAGAGCGGGGCTGGTCCTTTCAATTTTCCGCTCAGAAGGTCTAGATGTATCTGATGCCCCTGGCAAGTCGAGCTATTTTCATCGCGCGAAACGTCGTGGAAAAAGCATGGTCCCACGGCGTGTTTTACAGCGCCGCATGCCAGAACGTACAGCCACGTTGTTTCCTCTCTCTCCGCTCCCTCTTCGTCAGAAGACGTACAAAGTCTGGGCTAAGTATCGGATCCACGGAAGAAGGGTCGCCATCCCTCTTATTCCTCCCATGCTACCCTCGTCGTCTCGCGTGTAACTCACGCGTCCCTGTATTTTTTCACAGGGAGACGTTTACGAGCGGCTCGTGATAACGAACAACTTTCGTCGTTCCTTCTGCTGTTCATCGATCTCTCTTTCGGTCATTTTTATAAGTTACAAAGTTCCCCCCGTGAAATGGAGCCATAAAACATCGTTTTTCTGCGTTTGCCTTTTTTCTTTTCCCCTTTCCCCTTTTTCATCTTTTTTTTTTTTTCTTCAGGAGAGAAGATTCTTTTTTGGTAAAATCGGTAGCGAAGCCGCGGCAGACGTTCGAAAGAACGTTCAAGTGGAATGAGAAGGTACATGGTCGGATCACGAGGCGGCTCCAGCGCGTTTACATTACCGCTTTCGCGCTATAAATCGTTCCCGTTTTCATAATATCCGCCAGATGCAGGATAATTCAAGATACATCGATTACAATATAGTTCCTTATTTTACATCCCATTTTAATGTAAACAAAAAACGAAACGAATTGCAAGTAGCTAATATTGTTCTCATCGGGTTTGCGTTAACTACTTTTACTATGTCGAGTCACGATTCTGATACAAATTGCGGTTACGATTTAATATAGTCGCGTGTTTGTAGCAAATGTATTTTTCGATTTTAGCCTGGATTTTTCAGCGAGGATCGTTGAACACAAATTACGCATAGCAGGAAAACACCCTGTATCTGATAGAAAATAAGTATCTGATACAATTATGTAATTAATAGAAGTTTGTAAGGCGTTAATATCCATAGCAACTCTTTCACACTCGTTATCGGAATAATGCATATCGAAAATACAATTCTACGGCAACTCTACTATAAATACAATGTGTGGTTTGGGGTAGAAATTAAGTAATTCAGTAAGTATCGTACAATAGCAATAATAATAATAAAGAAATACTTCATTAGAAAATAAAGTTACGCAAATATTTTTTAGAGCTACTCTACTCATTCACATCAGCCCTTTCTTTAGAAATTTTCTTAATTACAACGGCGCTATTGTCACTATCAAATTCTCTATATTTAACCAAACTCCTAAAACAAAATTTACTACCCAATTTGTTTAACAGTATTACGAGGTCCACTCACTCTTCCATCCAGCCAGTCCTGCAGACCGATTTTAAACTTTTACGTTTATCGATTCCACATGGTGATTTTTCGCGTCCCTCAACCTTCTCTATACGCGAATACAAACACATGCACGCAAGAAAAAAATGAGGGAGACGCAAGCAAAAAATTGCCAATGGCTTTCCGGACTACGATGATCCCGCGAACGATGTACCTTAATGGTTCCGTGAACGTTTCACGAGGCTCTTTCGACTCGCGTCGTCTCTATAAAGGCGCCATTCCAAAGGTGGATGGAATTACGTGCATGGAATTACGCCGGTCGAAAAAGAACGGTGGGAAGGCAGTGAGGGTAGAGGGTGCGGATCGAAGGGTCGCGGATTCCGTGACTAAAGGGATTTCACGAGTTTGCGTGTCCGACGCGGCGCTCTATTGCCCTGACGCCGGCAATGCCTGACTCGGGTCAGCTTATTACCATTTTCATTGAAAACCGCGATACGGCACGCACCGAGATCCAAACTTCTCTCTAACTGCGCTTGGCTTATCAATAATTTCGCTGTTATCGCGAAAACTCCCGAGAGAGAAAGTGAAAGAGAGAGAGAGAGGGGGGGGGTTCCTTCCCAAATTGCAACTCTCTTTGATCTTTCTTCGTGTTTTATGCACGATCGGCACGCGTTTTAATTTTCATCGCGACTTCTTTTGTTTCGACCGAAGATCTTTCTTGGAAGATTTGTTCCTTTTTATGAAATACATTAATTAAGGAGAGTAGAAGAAGTAATAATAAAATTAAGAAGAATGCAGTACTAATAGAAACGCGGTACAATACGAAATGCTGAGAAATA
This sequence comes from Bombus vancouverensis nearcticus, assembly GCF_051014615.1. NCBI lineage: Eukaryota > Metazoa > Arthropoda > Insecta > Hymenoptera > Apidae > Bombus > Bombus vancouverensis. The sequence goes on from NC_134924.1 coordinate 990,379, forward strand.
TGAACGTGTAGTGGCAATAACAAAGAACTAGAAGAAATAGGAAAGGCAACAATAGATACTGATGATTCTATGAAATCTAATAAAATAAATTATTGCGATCCTGGCGGTCCTTAGGATTGGCGTCTTACTGCATTGGCTTCGTCAGCCGTTTTTGATTATTCATGTCAGCTAAACAGAAACCAAAAGCTTAAGTGCGGCCTCATCCATTAGCCAGACTCTGACTCTTCACCTTACACGATGACCAAGAGATGATGAAAGGCATTCCTCGCGTTGTACCATAATCTCTTTTGGCCTTTGACTCCTGTTCTACGAGCAATTTTGTTACCGAAGCACTTATAGTAAACACGAGTGGAGCGATATTTGTTGGAATCCTAGACTTACAGATAAATGCCGAATAAATTGATTTTTGAATACGTAAAATATAACAGAACGGTAAAAATGATAAAATGTTAAATACAATAAATTATAAAGAATCAGAAATTGTAAAAGTCCCGAAGATCTTATAAATTTAATTAATCAAGTAATCTAGATAATTTAGTAATTTTTGATCATTGGATTTTTCGACTAATTACATTCTGATACTTTAGTTCTTTATAATTTTTAAGAAATAAGTAGTTATTTCATTTGTAAATAAGGTTCGGTAGAATCGTGGTGCAATTAATCACATTTAAGAACGTTTAATACTAAGGTTATTTCCACATTTTACTTTGAGTTCTAGATATCTCCTGAAACGCATTTCCTGTGTTCTCCGCAACTGTTCCCCAAACTGGTTGGCTAAAGATTTACCGCGTTCCGCGGGAATAAATATATTACACTTGATTGAAAGTACACGTTGCAGCGAACACACGTTCATGCATTACACGTGAGATTGAATTTTACCTCTCCCTTCCTTCAGATTTTCCGAAATCAACCAATGATATCTGTAAGATTAAAGAATCGTAGGGGAATGTAGCTACTCGAGAATCCCATTATATGATATTTTCCCATCGTAAAATTGATCTCTGGTAGAACAAACACCAAACGAAAGAACGAACTGTGTAGATAAGTGTACATAACATGTAACTAACTGTGTACATAACCTGTTATGTACGTATAATATCTAATATTTTGTTATATTCACATCTAAATTTTGTCTGTACGATTATTTTATTAATTTACCAAACCAATAATTAATTTGACCTCCGAGCTAATAATTACATTGATTTGCCAACTGATATGTAATTAAATCACAAAATTCCTTTCTTTCATCTGTAAGATGCGAACGCCTAAAAGATAATTCTGAAGATAACTCTTTCCAGGCGTTTATCTGCACCTTCAAGGATCATTTCTAGTTTCCAGAATTTCCAAGCATGAAATTGAAATTTTTCTATGTTGCCTCAATGGATTAATTATAACGTGTTGTACATAAAATAGGAAGAAAGATGCGCTAGCATATAGCTGATAAAAATCTCTGTTTATCAATCATTTTATATGTTTAATATACAGCATTTTATTTTGAATTAATATACATACTTCTCCAGATCCTATTTTGAACGATTGGATTGCCACTCAGTCGCCATCCTTATGAATAAACAGTGACGATAAAATTAATTGAAACATTTGAATTAAATAAACAGTCATATATCTGTAAAATTTTCAATACCTTCAACGTTTGCAATACCGATATTCTGCGAATAAAAGTATAAAAACAAAATGATCTCTATCTTACGAGTAGCAGATTTTCTCTCGAAGCAGAACATTTGCATCGTGCTTGCACGCGTGTATGCCACTTGCGCGCGATCGGTTATGGTAATCACGGGCCTAAGTTCGTCTCGGTCTAATTCTGCTAATTTATCACTGTGGCCAGGTTTACGATCCCGCACATCGCGTGCATCTTCGCAGGCTACACGTTTTGTCGCGGAAAATACGATAATAACTCAACTTCACCCAGCTGTTCTCCAAGCAACGGTAATGAAACTGTAACTTCAGCCACGTCATTTCTTCCCGCCGTCACATTCTCAACGTGAACAATTATTTACTCGTTGCGTGGCGGCTAATGCGACTCACGCTCGAACGTCGTTCTTTTGGGAGATTACAAATCGAGTTCGAGTCAGAAACACGCTACACGCGATCTTCTTTCGACCAGTAACCATTTTTATGGACACCATGGGATGACGATGATCGCCTTCGTTAAGTCGCATGTGACCTAAATCATCTGGAGTTAGGGTTTCTTATGCTGCCAGATTTATGCGCGAGTGTCATTCGTTGGTGAAAAAACAGGTTAGTTAACCAAATAACAGACTATAGCTCATTTATTACGCACTTTTATATTTTTACGAGCATAATTAAAGAAATAGAATCGAAGTAAAATATATTCTATGTATGAATACTGAGAGTCGATTTGCCGAATGAAACACGTGCAGTGATACATCGGTCATACAATAAGCAACTCACTTAACTATCGTAGTTTCGAACTCGCGCAACAGGACATCGAAGTTTCCAAACGTTTCCCTTCCTCCCTCATTTCCATCTTTATTGAAAATTTCAACCGGCTCCCCGGGACATCGTCCATCTCCGGCCAATCTTCTACACAGCCGAAAGAATGCGAAAGAAGTCCCTTTTTAGGAGAAAACATAATTGCAAGGATCTACAATGACGTCCACTATGATTCAACGATCAAGAGTATCAAACTGAGACTGTTTTCTATTGATTAGTTAGTCTCTTTCTTTTAAGTTTCCGATGTTTAAATATTACAATATTCATAGCCTAAATCCCAAATTCGTAATCCATTATTAATTCTACAAACCTAAATTTTACTAAACAAATGGAATGGTCTATTATATTACTTGCATAGCCTAATCTGTTAATTCACCACCCAAAGATATTAATCTATCAATCTAAATATACATGTAAATCCATCAATCTAACTAAAGCGCCAAATCATCATTGTCGCATCAATCATACGGCTAACAAATACCTATATGAGGCTCCGCAACATAACCATAACCATAACCATAATAACCATAATGCTAAGTTAATTTAATGATTATGGATGCGCATGCAAACGTATATTCTCATAAAGACAATTAGCTAAAAGAGCCTAACTACGGATTTTTTTCATCATATAAGTGATACAACGAGTGTCTTTAAATATTTTATACATTGATGCGTGTTATGCAGATTCTATACAACTTCGAACATTTCGGAATTTCTCATAAATGAGAACATCTCTTCTGTCTATAATATCAAAATCATATAAACTATCAAATATCAGCGCTATCTAATATCAAAAGGGAAGGAATATCATTAATATTAATTACAGTAGCCTAAATCTTCGCCGCTACCACAGACATATATATTCTCGAGAAGTTCTATTTCTCAAATTACTATGTTATAAAAATATATAACCTTTTCGGTTAATCGCACATTCTAGTTGAAGTAAATTGAAAATATGTCAACGCTGGGGTCATTAAAATTCCCCATTAGTCCATGATACCAAAATAAAAATTCAAAATCCCCTCTAAACTGGACGATTCATAATCAATGGTTAATCCTTATCCGAGTTCCTGCTTCATCCTAGAGCCAGCATCATTCAAGGTGTCATAAAGTCACTTGAGCAAACGCGCCATACTCCTCGGAGACAAGATCGAATTTCCTCGATCCGATTTCCGTCACATTAGTCGGATTTCTTCGACTCGTAGCAGGAGACGTTGGTTTTCCGCGTGCAACCGTGTATGAGCAAGACTTGCTAGGACTTCATGCATCCATTACCCTTTCACGAGTCCATTTACCTCGAGGGAAAACGTTACGGAAGCTTCGGGGATGGTACACCGTCGATTTTGACGACCGATGCATCGTCAACGAGCGTACGGTCGCTCGTTTAACCTCTCCATCTGCTGCGCCTTTGCGGTAGTACAATTTTCAAACCGACTTTTCCATAAATTAGAAGCCTGTAACCTCGTGTGTGCGCTTCGTGCTTACTTTTGTATACAGAACAGGGTACGAGGTTTCGTGTTCTTGAAACGAACGCACGGCTCGTTTGAAATTCGACGGGAGGGATGCAATCGATAACTGTGGCAACGTTATCTTGCTGGTAGTAATGTTGAACCTCGATGTTTGCTAATTTAGTGGGAAACCTGCAATCGCCTGCAACGTTTGTAATTGCGTGAATGTCGATCGAGCGATGTGATGGTCGCTTGAAAATGGCCGACGTCTGTCTAGCCAAGGATTACTTGCTCCCCTTTCTTCCCTTCTCTTATTTTTTTTTTTCTTTGCTTTTTCTTTTACTTGAAAAACCTTATTTAGAAGTGGTTTTAGTTTTAAATTGGATTGATTAATAAGTTTGAAATTACCTTGTTCGAGGGAGAGTTTCCGAAGTTTCGTTGAACGAGAAAAGGTGTAGGTAGAAGATTGAAAAAATGTAGGTATTTAAATTATATATATATGTCGGAGATGAAAGGACACCGGGGCCTTCTTTTGGAATTTTTCGAAAACCCACAATACTTTAGCCTCTATAACTTAACTCGATTATAATTGTTCGCGAGTTGTGATAATGATCTTGGTTCGAAGCGACAGCCAGTCGCCGAACGTAGCCGCGGTCAACGGATGGACGTTTTGTCTAACAAAGGTATGGAGTAATAGTATAGCTCTCCTTAAAAAGAAATAGTTATAGCGGCACTCAACAGTAAACATTCCAACGGTTTCTGTCCCGTGGCTCGCCACACGCGGACCCTATTCTTCGGGTAAGATTTTTTTTTTATTTAGTTATTAATATTTACAATCAATTATCGCATTGAGAATTTTCAGTAATCTTCGGGTAAGATGATTACCAGATGTCGACGCATCTCCACAGTACATGTTCAGCTAACCTGAGGACCCGTTACAAATCTTACGATTTAATTAACTAAAGTCCTTCAAACAAATAAACAGTCTTTGTCCCAACTACGAGAAGATAGGGGAAATCTATTTTTCTCACGAACGACGCTTCCAACTAGCAACATTCCCCCAAGGGCGGCTAGCATCCTTCTCTAACTACCAACATGGAAATTGACCAATTAACAGCAACGTCAATTTCCCTCACTTTCCGAACGAAAGCTTTCCTCGACGAATCCGATGATCTCGTGTCCTTGGACACACCCCATCATAGTTTTCCTCTGCAGCATCATCGCGACGGAAAGTCATTCTCTCGTGAGGTCGTATTAGCGAGTTACTTAGCGTCTTTGCGCTCGGTGGATATTCCACGTTTTAACAGAGTTAGTTTCGTAATACTTGTACCGTAGACAAGTAAGTCGAGTACTACTTGGACTTTGGAAGAAAGCGCATTCTGTTATCCCGTTGACCGCGGATTCATTATTGAACCTAGGATCATTGTCATTAGCTTCTCGAGTATCTAATTGCCACGGTTACTTGTCAAATTCTGCAATAATCGTATTTGCACTAGTCAATGTCTTCTCTATTGCATAACAACAATGTGTAATCCAAATGAAGATTCGTGTCACGCCCCTAACCCTAATCATAATGTGAACCCGACATATATGTCGAGTTTGTCGGGTTGGCGTTAGTCTTAGGGACGCGTTGCGTATCTTCATTAGGACAAGCCATCGTAGTTGTTCAATGAGGTTTATATTTACAATTATATGTACAAGTGTCGATTTAACAGGGTTTAACAATTTAATGTGGTTACTAGACACTCTTAAAGTAAAGACGAATCCACGGTCAACGAGAAAACTCTTTGTACAATTGAATATGTTTTGAAACTCAAAGTGACGTTAGCTGTGACGTACGGTATCTTTCTGACTGACAGACCAGACGTTGTGTGTAAACTCTCCAAGATGATCACAAGAATAAGAGACTAATACGATCACATTTGTCAATTGCATATTGATCGGGGTTATCAACAAAATTCCAGGCGCCGTAACTAGGCAGACCGCGTAGAGCCGTCATTGCTCCTGTTTGGAGCTTGTTTTGCTTGTTTGTTAATACAGCGTGTGTCCCTCAATATTGATACTTCTACTGTTAAGTAAAAACGTTCATCTCGTGACCGTTTTTTTTTTTTTTTTATTTAATATTTCACATTGACAATTTATCCAATTTGGACATTTGGTAGAATTTTTTGGCTGTTTGATTATCATGTGGGTGGCTACCCCCAGCGGGATACCATCTCCGTGTTTGTTAGGTTATATCCTCCCCGTGACCGTGGCTACGCTCGGCGACCAGTTGTGTCACCTCGAGCCCAAGCCTACTGTCACAAATCTCGGGCAAACATAATCAGATCGTATCACAACGACTACTTCTAAATTCTATTATTTAAGTGCAGCTATAATAAATAGTTTAGACCAAAGTATTGGGGACCTTTCCAAAATTCCAAAAGAAAGGCCCGATGTCCCTACATCTCCGACATATATATAACTGAAATACCTTAGAATAAGGTGTTTAATATAATAATACCTTAAATACCTAGAATAAGGAACTATAAATAAATATCTATTTTGTTTAAATATCTATGTATATATCAGTGTACATATGTGAACATGTGACCCTACATTTTAAATCGAATGATTTTAAAGGTTGATATTGCTTATTTGTGGTTTTTATTCTTTCTCTATTGGAGAGTACGAAATACATATGACGAGGAACGATGATCGCAACAGACTGTGTAAAAATTTCAACCTATTTCGCAGCGTCACACTGGACGTGGCGTAAATCACAGCAGAACCAGCGCAACATCAGTTTTATAAAAGTGAACAACTCAACTCTTCCTAAGTTATGAGTACGCTGCATTGTGTAGAATTAGAGCTAGCCGTATGTTGTATCATCGTTGCGACATAACGCGTTTAACGGATATTAAAACACGTTTGCGTCAATTTGCTGTGTACGTGTTGCCACCATATTAACGACAGTCTCTATCAGACAACGACGCATTTTCATGCAGTTACGAGAGCGACAAGCAACTTATGAATCCATGCGAACCCTATACCTTTAGAAACATTCACTTTGTGATTGTATTTTTAAGAAGATTTATATTTTAAAGTATTTGCTAGAGTTTGAGAATTTTTTTGGAAATCATTAAAGAATGTTCAGTACAGTCATTTTCGGTTAATATTAATATAGCTTTCAGCTCTATTTCCTAATTCTTTGAAAGGAAAATTATACGATACGTTATATTCCAACTCTTTTCTACTGTAGCATAGCTGATCGCCATTCACAAGCGAGGACCGAAACGTTTAAAATAAATAATTCTTTTTGATTCATAAACTGCGATCTATAATCTTCAACGCAGCGTAGGATTTTAGGAAATTTTTAATGATTCTAAAAATGTAGTACTTCGAACAAGGAGAAAACCTTCCATCAAAAAATAAAAGTTTAAATTATAATTCAATCTTTTGTGTCCTTTACGAAGAATAGAATCAAATATCAGTGTTCCATAATTTATAAAATAATGTAAGAGTAAACAAATTTGCTTGGATAAAAAGTGAAGCTATATGCTGGTGCTAGAATATTGGTTACGTGTGAAGAGCTACTCGAAGAATGCAGGCAAAAATTTGGCATACACAGAGCTATGTGGAGATTTGACTACACGTGGCAAGAATATTTGTTGCACGCGTGAAATTTTAAAAAACGCATTCATGATTGAGGATCGTAATGGAAGCTTGCTCGTAAATTGTCACATAGCCGACCTGACTTAACTTTACAACAAGAAAAAAATTTTTGCTAAATTGCATCGTCGTTAAATTGCTTTCACGTCATTGTTACTTTAATAATTGAAACTTTTTATCGAAAAATGCTTGCGGCATTTTCCGATGTTAAAATTTCTCCCGAGACTAAAATAAAGAAAGTTTGCTCGATGTTATTTTAGAAGAGAAAGAAATTTGTCACTTGTACTATATTGTGTACAAAGAATAAAGTTTGCACAAGCTCATGAAGTGTATATCTTGACTATTTCGTTTCTAGTCGCTTCATCTTTCTCTTATCTAACTTATCGTGTAGCGACGCAGAAAAAGCGAGGGAGTAAATAACAAGAAACAAAGTGAAGAAGAAAGTCATAGGTCTAAAGTAGCATGATTCGAGATCAGATAACAAATAGTAACGAAACTTTTTGCTTCAACTACAGAAAAGAAATCTAACAAATCTCAGTTGTATAGGAAATGGGAATATCCTATAGATTTGTTTTCCTTGACACGGGACTCTATATCTCATGTGGATCATATGTCTTTCGCGTGACATAATGCACTTTAGTAATCACAGGCGAGATTCACAACCAGATGGAAGATCAAGAGAAATGACCCTTGCTCGTTTTACGAAAATTAAACTGCAGATACAAAATTTTATCGATGTTGCACAATTTCTCGAAGAAAAATTAAAAATGGTATGTACTATGGTAAATAGAATGTACCACAACACAATCTTTATAATTCCACATACATAATTCTATATAACGAGAAATATCTTCCATAGAAACTACCATACTTCCACCTAATCTCACAATATCCTATCAAAAGCTTTCCCACTGCATTCTCTTTATACTAACAAGGTTAGCACTACAAACCTGATTCATAAAAGTAATTTATTTCGTCTAACTACACTTCGTAACGTTAACAATACGAAGTCCACACACGAATACGTAAAAATAATTCGCTATTTTCGCATCTTCCTTAGATTTCAGAACAACTAAAAATCAACATCGAGGCGAGACAGTCACGGAGGTAGATGTGTTTTCGCGCTGCTTTATTCGCCGAGTTCCGCGATGGGATTATGCCCTGTAAAACTTGGTTCCTTCTCGGCGAAATGGGGAGTTAGGTCCGGGTGCCGTGGCCAACTTTCGTTCTTTCGACACCTCCGACTGTTTGCGCGACGCGCAGGGCTACTCTCATCGGGATCGCGTGAAGGAGACTCGGGAATTCAACGTGGATGAAACTCGTTACCAAAGTTTCACCACGATCCCACAGCATAGAGACTGTTACGACCGCGCTCTGTGTACGTGTGTCTCTATATTTTGGTCGAAGTTCTGGCTGCGGCACTTGAATGAGGGACCAAAATCAAAATTCCTAGCTCACGTTCGCACATTTACAGACCACGTTTTACAGTGCCACATCTGAACGAAAAGTCGCGACAGAGATAAAAAGATGCATCTTTTTCCTCAAACTTGATATCAGGGGATCCGACGCGAGTAAAACTTTGTTTGTCAACTCTCTGACTCGGTTGAAATATCTTGAATATTTATTTCTTTGTCTAACCGCATACGCTGACGTTTAAATAAATAGCACCGACGCGAAGAACAATCTTCCCGTCTTTTCGCAAGTGTCACGCAGAAATCATTTACCCTTCCTTGGATTTTGACATTTAGTGAAGAACGGAGTTTTTGTGCAACTTCTAAAATTTTTTTAGAAGAAGCGTAGTCAGAAATCCACTCTTCAATCAAGTCATGATTAAGAATGAATTTCACCAAAAAGGATAAAGAACATCCAGTGTAACAGTTTGTAGCGGAGAAATATTATACATAATTGTTGAAGTAATTACTTCTAGGAAAACTCTACATGTTTTTCTTTTGTATACCCGTGATCTAGACACTGCTGTTACGAAGAAAATAGAATTTAGTGAACCAAATAAATGAAAAAAGGGGAGAGGTCCATATTATTGTGTCCTTGAATATGAATATTGTTTTTGTGTTACAAGAAACAAAAGAGCTATAAGTAGATTTTTATTGCTGTTGCTTGCAACTTCCAACTAGAGTTACACACTAAGGTTAATTTTTTGGTAATGTCCTTTGCTATAAATGTATCAATGTGCTTCCTATCATGTTCCTATTGTAATGTAACACTGCGAGAGTGAGGATCTGGATCAGCATACACTATACCTGTACTTATATACTTACTTCAATATATATTTCTGTTACAAATTCATCCACGCGTTCCTCTATCAGATAACCTCAACAATAATATAATACGATATCTTTTTAACGCAGAACAATTAGGATTACAGGATGGTTTGAACAGTCTTCTTCTTCTTTAACGAAAGAAAGAAATTTTTAAATTGGAAATTAAAATTACACAGATCTTCGTTCAAATTCTTTATATTTAAGCTGTAACAAACATTATTCGATAAGATTTGACAAAGAAGAATGTGTAATGAACGAGTTTCAAGTGATTACATTTTGATAGAAAAATAATTTTTGCTAATTCTCTATCGATTTTTTGGAGAATTATCGTTTACATTTAAGCTACTTACAAACTGATGATATTATGGTATAATAAGATCGAAATCGAACCCCACTGTGACCAGTTGGAAAAAGAACAAACGCCGGAGACTTCCAATTTGAGAAACTTCTCTTTAATATTTGTCTTTGTTGAATTCTGTGTTTTTAGTTACTTTGGATTTTTGAGAAAGATTGTTATGAGCAGATTCTGTACATTTTTAGCAGTGTAGTAAGTTGTTACGATCATTCGATTTGGTCATATTTCACGTGAATATTTTATCTCTTATAATTATATACAATGTATTCATTTATATAATTATATACATATAAGCATTTATATTGCAGGTTTTGCACCTTTATGTATACACAATTTAATGTAAGATATTGTATATCCAGAAATTTGATCAACTTTATCGATTGTATCGAATGTAACAACACAGAAATAACATATTTAAAAACATTCTTAAATGATCAATTTTTTAAATAAATCTTTTCCACTGACGATAAAAACGGTAATAAGGAAAAGCAGATACTAAATGTTTACATTTGTTAAGAAAATCGTTGAAAAATGGTAGCTGTCGAACTACGATTAACAGATAGGAAACGGCCAACTCATTGATCCGTTCATATTTACTACTTTATTACGCAATGGATTCGCTTAGACGAGTAAAGAGATGCTCGGGTAAGAAGTTCCTGGGCGCATTATAGCCCGAAGAAACTTCCCGCCCCGATCTCGAAATCCTCTTAAGATCTTTTTCGGTTCTACACTTTGTTCTACTTTGCCGTTCCCAACCGGTCAGAGATCTTGGCACGACTGAAACTCGTACCTCGTCTAAAACCCTCTTCGACGTTACGATGATACGGAAAAAAAGAACGACAAATAAAAAGGATATTCATTCCCGTGGAAATAAAACGGGCTGTCTTTGCAAGTCATTGGATCTGATCAACAAAAATCACAGAACCTGTCGATTCGAACATTTCTTTCATTTGCATTTTTTTGCACTTTTTACATTTTTCATATATACGAGTATGTATATACGCATATCTGCATATAAAACATATTTGATATCAAAGAGTATGATATCTGAAGAGAAAATTTTTCATAAAGGATACGTAAATCTGAAGACACAGATTGTCATCGATTATATAATACGTACACGTAATAGCAGCCACGGTGACAATGAATACGTTGTGAATCTCTGTACATTACTGTAAATATAACTAAACACATGAAATCTAACTGACGATTTGTTCTAGTTTATAAACACTATACTTCATCGTGGGTATTATATATATTTTTGAAAATTAAGTGTAGTCTATACATTCCTATTTTTTTAACCTTCTCACAAATTAATTACAAGGAACAAATCCGTTGCACCTCGGTTTGGGTATGATTTAATAATTAAACTACATTTTGTCAAGGTCAAGTAAATATTTAGATAATTCTGAATAATGTGTAAATTATTCTGAACATATGAAGTGTATCTTCATAGAATACCCAAATCAAAATCTACCGCGTCTAGAAGTCTCTTCAACAGACTTCTACAACGACGCGGATAAGGACAATAAGCGAAAGAAAAAGGAAGAATCAAAGAAGAGCGATACCAGTTGCCGTGAAAGTAAGACAGAATACCCTTGCTAGTCGTCGTGCCAAAAAAAAAAAGAAAAAATACGACAAAAGCTGTCGATTCGATCGCGGACAGTTCGCCACTCTTTGTTCGTATTGTCCAAAACGTAACATCGAGAAATGAACGTTCTAATTGTTATCGATATCCGACGAGATCCTTCGAGTTTCCCAATCTTCTGCCCAGCCCCCGATAGAACGAGAATAGAACGAGACGTGGAAACGATTTGTGAAGCGGTTAAAAGATCGTGCAGCGTCGTCATCTATCGAACCGCTAATCGAAAGTCGGTCGTTACACGCTCGTGGAACTTTGAATCGAGTTCGTCAGATTGTTTCGACCCTTAGGGGCACAAACCGCTCTGCATAGCCGCTCTCGTTCGTTGAATTAGACTTATTAGAGAGAAAGAGGAAGGTCGAGAATTGGTCACGGATCATTTATGGTCGGGGACATGCTTCAGAAGTTGTTCGCCCGATGAAAGGACAATTAAAGGAAGTTCTGGTCCCGCCAGTGGCTGGTCCAAGACGTGCCGGATTCGGAGAGCGACGAAGTTTTCACGGATTTAAGTTCGAAACGCTCCAGGGACCTCTGAAACTCTCCACAAACCGACCGGTGTATCTCCGAAAGTGGAACATCTTCAAAAGTTTAGATCAAGGGTGACACGGAATTTCGAGTGGCATTATGCTTTTTTGGTATTTTTCACGGAATTCTTATGTCTCGAGGAATTTTAACGAACATGCGACTTCCAGGAATATCGAAAAATTTAATCGTTACGAATTTCTTTTGCAAGCTTGGACCTGAAATTTCAGAGTCGAAGAATTAGCAATTAAGAATTTCAAGAAATATACATAATTTGTAGATGTTGAAGATTTCGAAGTTTCCGGTAATTATTTATTTCTCCTTTTCTTAAGTTCTGCAAATTCTAACGATTGAAAAAGAACTAAAAATTACCAATGCCATTAAAAGGAAGTTTCTCGAGGTATTTAAAGTATTTGAAAATTTATGTTTTGTCAACTTTTTAGAATTTTGAAAATATTAGAAGCGATAAAAAGTACGGAGAATTTCAATTAGACAATTGTCTGAACCGTAAGGACTCGAAAATCTTGAAATATTTATCTCGATAATTTTTTGAAATTCTGAAAACTCTAAGCATCGTAGGAATTCGGAGTATCTCAAAAATTCCAACGATTCTAAGAATCATAATGCTCTTGATACGGAGATTCTCTAGAGATTCTCAAAAGTTTGCTCTAGAATTTTACATAGACCTCGTAGTAGAGTTACTGACAGTGAATTTTTGGGCTTTCGCGTCAGACAATGAAGGACGTCGCACGGACCATTTCACACGACGTAACAGACGGGATAAAAATATTTGAAACATAATAAATAATAATTCGTATATCAAAGAGAGTAGTGGAAACTCATAAAAAGGTTTTAGGCTTTAAAATTAAATGGAGTTGGCGAAGGTCTGACATACGACCACAAATCGAGCAACCACGAGTGGTATCAGTGGCTGCCCTTTCGGCAGTTTGAACACTAATGGAACCGATTTTTCAGGAGTAGGTACGACAGCTGCTGGCACTACTTCGCCCCACTCATAGTCAAGGATTCTACTGCTCACACACAGTATTATGACTCTGCCAATATTTTTGTCCATTCCAGCATTTCTTTTTCGCAGAAATCTAGATTTCATAAGGACATTCTAACCTCTTAACACGTTGACCGCCACGACACCCGCATTCGGGTGTCAGCAAAGTTTCTGGTCAGGCCACGTAACGCATATTCGGGTGTCGCTTATTTGACTACTTGCGAAGGATCGTGGTAGGTATTTGAAAAGATATTCCATAATAATAAATTGTTAATTAATAATTAATTGTAATAATAGTTGAATTGTTATAAAATAAAAATACGAAAATGGTTTATTAAAAAAATTATTTAGAATGTAAAACTTTAAAGCATTCTATACATAGCTGAGGTTGGTCGGGACAATTTGGACAATAAGTTGTTGTTTTCTTCAAATTCTTTTGTGCCTTTGTTCGGTCCATTCGACGTCTTTTATTTGCATAACATAGTTTGCATGCGCGTCTAATGCTTCTTCTGGAATCATTTTTCCGAACAGCGATATTATGCTGACTCCGTCGAAGATAAGGATCTTTTGTATTTTCAGACAACCCTAATAATTTTGCAACTAATAATTGTTCAAATATTCTAATATCTATATTTTTTCTTGTTGCAATTTTGTAAACCGTCAAAGCGTTTACAACAGAAATTCCCAGAAAGAATTGAATGCCAAGTGTACATTGAAAGATAGAAAAATTTGCAGTACTGTAACATCGAAAATATATATATTATTATTGATGATGATTTATTTACAATAAATGGATTGTACAGATGTTGATTAAACAGAAGAACGATGGTTGTTCAACGTGAACTAATCACAATAACGTGCTATAATCTAGACAACTCAATAGTTAATTCGCAACTCTCGTTACAACGGATTCAACGCTCTCTCTCTCTCTCTTTCTCTCTCTCTCACGCGGACCACACTCTCGCAACAACGCTGGCAACACTATCTCGACAACGCAACTCGCACTCTCTGACTTCTCGATTCACACTCTCTGGCTTCTCCACTGACACTGACTGTTCTAGCATCCCTTTGTCATTTCTTAGGCCCACCACGCACGTGTTCCGCAAACACTCATGGCCAGGGTCACGTAGGCCTTTTCTACGAAACTATTTAATTGAAGGACCGATGACACATTGATGGACCCGACGACGCCTCGGCTCTCGCGACATTGTTTATGGTTTACCCGATATCTCTTAGGCCTTTTTGTCCACGATACTATAGTATGAATATTAAAATATTATTAACTTCTATAAATAATTAGAACATCCGTGTGATTCTTTTGTACGAATATAAGGAAATATAATATAATGCATAAATATGAATTAATGAGGAAAAATGATATGAAAATTACTGAAAACGTAAATTAAATGTTTATATGATACCTATTTACATCTAATGTATAAATATAAAAACACGTTAGAAAAAACTGTGAATGATGCAGCCTTTAAATCAACCAACCTCTTATACGCAAGAGTCTTTGATATTATCCATTTTTCCGCATGTTTCAAGGAACGTAGGAATTATACATTTCACAGTAGAAAGAACGAGAAATATACGGCAGAAATTGCACGAAACCTTTCGTCAAAGTTAAGTCTTCAAACGAAGCCAATTAGCATAGTTGATTTAAGAAACCACTACGAAATGAATCTAAAAGAACCCCGTTCGCGACTTTCGTGAGATCATTGGTAGCCAGACGACTGCGAGAAAAGTTTCCAGAGGAGACAATTAAAGCGACGAATTTCACCGTGGTTGATCATAATCGGAACAATGCGGTTGTTTGATAATTTCCAAAGATATAGCGAGAACACTGAAGAACTTTCGTCCGCTTGTGATTTCTATATTTTCTATCTTTGGCCTATTTTTGCGGGTGAGCAATTCTTTTTACGTAGTAAAAGGGAAGGGAAGAATGGAAGATGGTTATTGTTAGTAAGGTTCGTTTGCTCTGTTTCTTCGGTCGATACTTTTCTTCTTCGCTGAAAAAGGAAAAGTTTAATTTCTTCGAAGAACCGAGAAACGTCTAGTTCGAGGAAAAATAGAAACTCTACAAGATGGCGGCAAATGGTGAAAAATTGTGTGTTACGTTAGTTCGTTCGATAGTTTCGCCTTTTGAGAATGAATTTTTTGAAGTGGGCATGAACTTTTAAGTGTAAATTTCTTCCTAAGCTACTCGTCGAAGGTACACATTACATGCTTTTTCGTTTCATGTTTTCATTTTCTGGACGGTCGGTTTTTGATAATATAGATTAATTCCTAAGAGCCAATTTTTTGCTGAAAATACATATTATGATATGATCTGATATGATGATATTATCATATGATACGACATGAGTGATACGATCTCTTGTTCGATAATTTCATCTTTTATAATATGGATTAGTTCTTATATATAAGGTCATGTTTATTGAAAATACATGTTATGTATCTATTTGTTCCATGTTGCAAAGAAACTCGGAATTGTAAGAAACGTACGAGCAATTGCTTGTTCGAGTCTTTCGAAAGATTTTATAAGATATAATTCATAAAAGGAAAAAAAAAGAAAAAACAGAAACGTTTCCGAACTTTCATTGCAATTATTAGTAACATTTCGCTGCACTTTCCTTCGTTCTATGTTATGTTTCAACGGTTGAAGAGAAGGTTTCCTTATTCCAATCAAACAATTCCCCGAACTTCGTTCAAACTAATATTACCTAGTTCATGAATCAACACATTCTTTTCCCGACAGCTAGTAATTTTACCTCTTCCTCTCAAAATTCGAGAATGAGTCGAAAATGAGTCGAGAATCTAAGGTGGAATCAGATTTGTGCGATTAAAACGAGGTCGAAAACATTTCCGAAGCTCGCGATGGCGTTCCAATATTTCGCCTTCGAATCTTCTACAAGCTTTGAAAACTTGCTTGCGACGTTGGGTAAAAAGTTGAACTGCGAGATTTCATTCAGTTTCCAAAAGCCATCGACTGCTCAGCTAAACTTTCTTCCTCTCTCGGTCATTCCGCTGGTTTCTGACCGTGTTTTTGTCACATCGGGACAAAACTCGACGGTATTGTCCTCGAAGCTGCATGACACGCGAGAAAGATTAATTACTGTCAGCCACGTCCTCGTGGAACCGTTCGTTTTTCAGGGACACGCGTGGAAAATCCAATTTTCCAGACACGTCCTGCGGTACCAATTAGAGGCTCCATGGGACGTTTGAAGTTGCGAATCATATAGTCGAGGAATTTTATTTGTCTATCGGTCGTTTTGATGAAAAGGTACGCAAATCTGCGAGACAATTTTTCATCGAAAATTAATGTAGATCAATTTTTTGAGATATAGTTATCGAACGTGTATCGACACAAAACTACAATTTGATAATACGTGATTTGATAATGATAAACGTCAATGAGACGTAAATTTGTTATTCTTAACCGTACCTGAATTATGTTCCAGAATTGTTTAACATACTGTAGTTTTCATTTTCATTCGACGATTATCTGACCACATATCGTTTTCTCTACTTGCTTTACCTTTAATAATTGAAACTCACTATTTGTCACAAGCATTTGTACCAAATTCTTTTTCACATAATAGACTGACAAAGACTTTGAATTTATGACATGAACGAAATATAAATGTTAAACTTTATAACGACGTGTTATAAATCCTCAATTAATTCGGCCAACATACATTCAACCAATAATTTCCTCGTTAAAAGAAAAACAGACTAAAAAAGAACCCCATCATCTCCATAAACGCTCATTACAGATTGTAAATCGATAAACGACAATCGGTCCGTGGTCAAACAATCGGTGAAAACTAAACAAACGGCTATCAGTAATCGAAAAGAATTATAAAAAGCAAGGGAATTTGTTTCCGCGCGTTTCTCCTAAGTGATCGAGTAGAAGTGACGGCCAACTACATAAGGGTTTGTCCGCCCAATTCGAGGAAGCGCAATTACGTGACCTCTCGAGGTAGTCAGCGAATTTCCACGAAGGGAAGTATCGATAAAACCTGAGAACAAGTACAAACCATCGAGAAGCCTGGCATTCGACGAAAAAAGCCGACGTGTATACCGAACAGCGATGAAAAGGGGTGGAAAGAGAGTGGTTTCCGGGACCGGGAAGGACGTCGAGATTGCGTAGCTCGACGATCGACTAACTTCTCGTTGAGAACGGAACAAAAGAGGAGGAAAGTTGCGCCGAGGTGATCTTTTTTAATCTCTGTCTCCAACTCCCCTCTGTTCGAAGGCCGAGCTAAGCTTCTCCCTTCCCTTCTCCCGAAATCACCTGCCACACGAACTGTGCGGCGTGTACATAGTGCAGATTAATTGCTACAGATAGTCCACGGTCCTCCCCTTAGCCGCTTCTCTGTTGTCTCCAAGATGAATACGTGCTTTGCTGGTATTTATGAAGAGACAAGAAAGTCGGATAGATTGCGGTTGATTTTTGAAACGAGAACCACTGCTAGATTCGGCTCAACACAGTTATGCTTGCTGGATTTCTAAGTTGATAAGGAGCGACGATAAGGAAGATTGAAAAGTTGGTCAGTTTTCTGATTAGAATCTTAGGAGACGATATTTTCGAGGATTGTATTGCAGTAAGCATTAAGGTGTGTTTGATAGGATTTTATATTCGTTACGACGTGTGCTTTCGTAAGATTAGGGAGAATGATGTGAAGAGTTTGGCATAGTTTAGGTGAGTTTGTTGGAGCTTGTAATTTATCTGTACTTTTTGAGGAATTTTGCGAAGATTTGAAGTGCGAAAGGTGAGGAATAATGGCAAGCATTTCGAACAGCGTTAATTACTTTTATGTACAAATAACAAATGAAGGTCTCCAATATGGAGAGAGTATCTTTACTACTTAATTTGTTATTTGTGTCGTTCGTCAATCGGGAATTTCTATAACCAGGAAATTAAGAGATAATAAAGACAAGAATTTTAATTAGATCGGTTTTAATTTTTCGAGATATAGATAAAATCTATTTTTAACAATAGCAAAATGACATATGGAGAAAATTATTATGTCCAAAAGATTAACAATTCAAGTAACGAGTCAGCTTATGTTCCTCGGTTAACGGATTAAAATTACATCCGATACGATACAAGAAGTAGCATAAAGCAAAAAGCATATCCCTTGGAAAGTCTACAAATTCGACCGAAAGAACTAGTTCCTATGAACAATAGCAAACAATCGTTCAACAAACAAATTTCCCATCGTCAAGCTGCTCCGTTCCAAACAACATTTATCTCTCCCATCAATAAAACATTGTTCTTCCCATCCGCGGTCCACCCCCTTTCACGTTCAACAATTCTAAAATTGAAAAACTTAACCCAGTAGCAGAGGCTATCGACAGTTGGCGACGTAAATTACAGTTTCAAGCTGTCAGTTACGAAGTTTCAGAAACCAGAATCGATCTGTTCGACGTGGTTTGATTAATATCTAGCCGTGGAATCGGATGGTCGAGGCCGCGAATTCGTGAAACCGGATAGCGATAAAGGCCAAATCATGGAAGCTGCCGCTTTCACGTAATCCCCGAAGGAACGACGACCTGTCGTCGCTCGACTATTCGCGATCCAAACGTCTCATGCATCAAGCTTACACCAGCTCGTGTACAGTGGAAAGCTGTTTCGTCAACCAAGACGCTGAGCCTCTGTTAATTTCGAGATATCGCGTTTTAAGGCGAACGATACAATTCGTTCTGGGATTATGCACGAGACGATATCTGCCTCGTGGTACAGCGTGATTCGACGATGTTTCGGTTATAATGCTGCGTGTCCCTTGATGTGTCTGTCAGGTGGTTATGACTTTGCTGTTGTTGGTAAGACGACGATATGCTGTGATTGATAGCGACTGCAGTATGTATGGAGAAATTAGATACATCGAAGAGGTTGGTTAAAAAGTTATTTGAAATAATGATTTCTAAATATATATTTCAAATAATGTCAGTTATTATATGATATATAATGTATTTCAGGTGATGTTATGTTCTTTATTTTATCCATCAGAGAAATTTAAAGCTAAGTGTGAGAATAATAAATGGAAAACAGATTACTGCAGGAAATAATAATGATTATTTGTTAAATGAAAATTAGTTTTTGAAATAGCATTTTAAAAAGGCATTGAACGTTAATTGAAAGAAACAAATGAACCAAAAAATAATAAATTTATTTGATAGAATGAAATAAATCGTTTAATTTCAAATGTCTGTAATTAATCGTAAATGAAAATCACGCAAGTGATAATAAAATGATAGATATCCTTTAATTTGGTACTTCGTATGATCAAGAAAGTAACTGATATATAAAATGCAACTATATTCATAAAGTTCTATTAAAACCGTACATACAGTTTAAAAATTATACCAAATATTGCGATTTAATAAAAATAAAAGATGTTCCATGATTTTTGTGCAACAATCTATACATATATCGTAAATTTTGATACTCCAATAACGATATCTTTTTCACTACAGCTCGACATTAAAATTGATCGTCTCAAAATTTAAATCGATTCGAATGAAATCAAACTGGAGTAAAGAAAAGCGAAACAATTCGAGCGCAGCAACTGGAGGCTTCTGTGACACTAGCTGTAGATAGATTTTCAGTAAATTCCATTTTATCCAGCTAGATTTTCGACAGCAATATCTATAACAAAGCTTTATAGATTTACGAGAAGATTTAAATTCCAATGAAAACTATATTTTTATTCCGATGTTGCATATGTTTCTGTCCTCGTATACTCATCGAACAGCGATAAAGTGGGAGAACCTATTAGAACAACTGGGTTTGATTCTCTAAACCAAAGTCAGGCTGTGGAAGTTCAACTAATGTTTGTCAAATATTTGCCTGACGGGTTGTATAGTCGTTGCAATAGTTTAGCGCAAATAAATTGTAGTTTCATTAAATCCTGTACTAACTCTATCAGCCTGGGGCTCCAACGAATTTCGCCACGAGCAATTCTAGGATCGCCAAGGGATCCGAATGGCCTTGTTCCGTGACTTCGAACCTCTAGGTAAACGTGAGCTAGCTCGATGCTCGAAATAAGCCAATAAAGGCCAATAAACTCAGTTCCACTCGTTAATATTAGCTGACGCTGATTGGAACCAAATGATTCATCGTATATGTACAAGTACTTCTTTGGGAAATTTATCAGTTACGTCAACTTTTCTTAATTAATAATAGGAAAATGTGATTTTATGTATTCAGTACTGTTATTAAAATATCGATTTTATATGTAGTAAGAGAATAAATTAGCTTGTTGAAAATAAATTAAGATTGTCGGCGCTCGGCCCGCCGCGAACACCGATGACTGAAACGGTCCCCCATAGAGGTTACACGTTTTATCGCCTACAATGGAATTATTGCAGTTTCGCGAAATTATTTTTTAAACACTCGATGGTAGTTATTTTATTTTTTGTTCGAGCAACTGGAGTGTAAGGAAAAATGTTAGCAACAATTTTTACTAATTGGCTTTTGTTAATTATTCAGTTTTATTAATCTACCCATCATCAGAAAATCAAAACATAAAAATTCGCAATAAATCTTCCATGTATTTCAGCACGATCAACGACAAACTTTTCCTAATCACCGTTACCAGACTATCTTCAAATTTGCAATGTTACGAAAAATCCTAGCAAAGTAGAATATGCGATTGTCTTACGTACAAAATCAACAAACAAAAATCATCAACAAATCAACAAACGATCGTAGATCGCAAAAATCAGCAAAAGCATTGAATCGATATGAACGACACGAGAACACACAAATCTTCGTGTCTCCACGATAGCGGTTAGTTCGTCAGCTTATCGATCGTCATTGCTGAGAAATTCTTCCCCTGACGTTTCTACAAAATAGTTAAATAAATCTCGTTCGACGTGATTCACCGTGACCACCAAGACTATTCGTTTACGCCATGCATCCGAATATTCTTTTTTCCTCCTCTCTGTCTCTCCGTTCTATTTCCTTAATCGTTCAAAAAATATCAGGAAAACTAAGTACACCGATAGATACTGGATCGTGGTGTTTATTTATTTATTCGAGTAATAGAGGAAAACAGGAATTGGAGGATTCGAGGGATCGTCTGCTTATGTTCGCGGTGGGTTTTAGGTCAGAGGGAATGGCAAGAATTCGCTCTACCTTCTCGTCGATTATCGTGCTTTCAAGCTTCATCCGGCTTTTCGTTCGACTTCGCCGATACGTTCCCCGGCGGTTATCTCGCAGTTTCGCGATAAACGCCGCGAAAAATAAATAAATGATAAGCAAACTAGAATTCACCGGTTCGTGGGAAATTCAACCACCGATTCGTTTCACTTCTGTGCCCGATAAATTGTTCACCAGCTATTATGCCAGGCATCTCCGAATTCTGACGAATTGAGACTAGATCTGTTGAATTAAAGTTTATGATTTTCTTTTTTTATTTGTATTTGTAGCTCGGTAGTTTAACGAGATTTGGTTTGAACAGAATTGATAGAGGAAATTGGTGTACATATAACATTCGTATTTATCCAGGGAATTGCTCTAAAAAGATATTTATAGAATTGATGGAGCTTATTAGTGTCCTGTGAAATATTTTTAATTGTTTATATATTTAACATTTTTATCGAAATCTTAATCTTTCATTTCTTTCCTCTTCTTTCTTCTTTATTTTTTCTTATTTCTAGCGGAGGTCATTTGCCCGAAGCATTTGTCCCGAATTTGATCAACTTGAATAACTACGCTATATCTAGTATCTTTTTTCTCCATGCGCCTAAAAATTTTCCATGGAAATGTATAATTTATATGTTACGATCTACAATTTCATTCCCGAATCTACGTTTCCCTTTATTTGTATCATTCTGCTGTAAAATAAAAGTGTATATTGTAATATAGAATAACGATATTCGATGAAATAAAACTGTTTATCACCGCATCGATACGATGGTAGAACGCAACCGAAGGTATACTCACAGACCTTTCACCGGAACCGCGCTAACAAAAATGTCGCATCGTGGGAAACAAAAATGCTTGCTGTGGTATCAGCATTTCCCGTGAAACAAAGATCATCGATCATCGATGGTGCAGAAATGTCTCAACAATAAAGTGAAAACGGTTTTAACAAATTCATCTTGTGCATTTTATAAATTGAACCAATTAAATAATACTACGTTCGACTATATTCGTAAATTTCACCGAATAATTATCATTAAAAAGCACTCTACTCAATTACACTATCTCATTATCCAGTATCATTACATTATCCAATTTCTACTAACCTCTAATAATTTTCACGAAACTCTCAACGATTTAATACACATCGTCACATTTTATTCTGTTATCTTCATCAAGGGGTTAAAGTTAAAATAAAAAATTCGATAAAAACACCCGCAAACCCTCATGATGTAACCTTCAATGAAACATCGCGCAATTCTAAAGCGAGTGAAATTTCAAATTTCCAGAGGATGTGGGACGCGCTCATTTGGAAAATCGTTTTTAACGATCATTTCACAGCACGGCAGGGCACGTTAGAACAAAGTTAAACGTCGAGCGCATATAATTGCGTTAGCATGGTGAAACTCTAATTGCACGATGGTCTCGCGTTGAATTGAATTGTGTCACCCGCTGCAGTTGAGCGATACTGTGGAGTAATGGTTCTAAGATCAAAGTGTTGTAACCCGGACGAACCCTAGTGGCCTGGTGAACGGAATTTGCAATTCGCAGACGCGTGTGTTGGTGCAAAATCACGTGGCACCATACCGCAAACTAGAGCGGCAACACGGTTCCCTGTTCTGATGAGTTGTCTTCTAAATCTGCCTGTGTGCCGATCAACGGCTTCTTAACGCTTCGCTTATTCGCGAAATTGAAGCAATTTTGGTGAGCAATGGACAATTATGACGTTAACATAATTTTATCGAAGATTATCTTTAATTTTATATCTTTATTATAACAGCCCCTAGATATTAAACGAGGACCATATGCAGAAATTTCAATTTCCTAATTGCAACATGTCAGAACACATACTTATTGAGATATGTATAATTTTGTGTGCTAGACTAGATTGGCCACGTAGTAGTGACACACGTATGTGAATATGAGTGTGTGGAAGTATGTGTGTGCGCGGCGTCTCGAAAAACAGACGAATGTAACTGTTCCGTTGGCAGTGTGGTATGAAAGATGGTGAGACAAAGAGAGTGCTGAGACGCGTGCGAATGTATATCGATGAGGATCCTGGGAATCGCTTATTAAATAAATCTAAAACTATTTTAATATAAATTCTAAGTGTAACCTTAGCGTTCTTTTACTTTTATTTCGGCAATTAAGATCCGCAATTCTCAACAATACTATATTAGACAAATGGCAAATTATCTTTTGTTATTACTGTATTATTATTTCTAGATATGTAGATATTTCTATAGATATAATTATGATTAGACACATAGACGACAGATTATGTAATAATTATACGTAGAAATTATTATTTAGTTAATTCATTACTTAATCATATAGAAGAATATCCTTTAAAATGCTATGAAAATCTTTTAGTCAAATATAAAGTACTGACCAAATGTGCCTTTCATATGGCAAATATAATCCTTTCTTATCTAAAAATCGTTATAGACTGCCACGATTTTGTTACAATAGATTGGTCTACTTGCAGAAGTAAGAATGATTGATTTTTTCCGTCGTTTAAATTCTGTATAGTAGAATAGCACCGCATGCTACAGTATCCGTTCCAGTATTCTGAACTTCGAACCCCTTTTCAACCCTACCGAAAGGTCCAGTTGGATAATTAAATGTGCTCCCCTGTGAAATCCCC
This sequence comes from Bombus vancouverensis nearcticus, assembly GCF_051014615.1. Classification (NCBI taxonomy): domain Eukaryota; kingdom Metazoa; phylum Arthropoda; class Insecta; order Hymenoptera; family Apidae; genus Bombus; species Bombus vancouverensis. Next base: position 1,014,562 of record NC_134924.1, read on the forward strand.
AGGCGATCGATTTCTCGAGTGTCACACGCTGATGAATTCTCGCTCAAGTCGAGCACTGGCTCTCGTCCAAGAGCCCTATGCACTCTCGATGTCAACGAACTTCTGCACGAGATACTTTCGACCCCGTATTCGATCATACGTATATAGTATCAAATAGTGAAAAGCACAAGGCAGAACGCGAACCATGCTTGTAAAAACAGTTGTATCTGTACAAACCTTTATCTTTCAGTGAAACATTTTTTAATTAGATTTTACATATTATTTCCATAATAACAAATTTTTGCAATTTTCGCAAAAATTGTAAAATTTTTGAAAGTACTACCAAATAATATGAAATTTATTACAGTTGGATTTAATTAACCAGTATGTACAGTAGCGGACAATGCAAAATTGAGATATAAATGGTAGGAAGAATAGCATAATTTTACAAAACAGAATAATATTTGACAAGAGCGGCGAATAAATGTAATATATATTTCGAAATAAATAAATCAGCAACATGATGAAAGATAGCTGATACAGCAGTTGCTAATACATGCATATACACAAACAAGTTCTTTCAAATAGCAACTGTGCAATTTTAAACTTTGCTAAACTTGAACTCCTTAAACTCGAGCAACTTTAGACTTTCTTTTTCCTATTGTACTATACGTACAATACTAAATGCAATAATATACGTAGATGTATATAATATACGTAGAGATACAAATATTTTTTGTAACCGCCATGTATTAGACGTACGCTTGTATTCAAATTGAAAAATATCACTCACCGAGTTGACATCGATCTCCACCTCTGCCAAGGGGGCATTGACACCGTTGCCTGAACGATCCTTGCTTCCGTCTCGGTGCCACGTCGTTTCCTTCGAGATCCATGGCCATCGAGGCATCGTCGTCTACGTCGTCTGCGTCATCGTCGTCGATTAGGTCGACGTCGTCCCCGTGGTTCTGCTCGATATAGCAGTTTCCGGCTGGGCCACAATCTAGTGAACATGCTGGTTCCGTGCTCACTATACTCTCCATCGTGGATGGTAGCTTCTGTTCCAAATTCGGACCCTGAATAGACAATGAATTGTTCCTCGATAAATTAACATGCATCTATATTTGATTTAGATTTGTAAGAAATTATTTTATTCATTTTCTTTTCTCGGGTGGAATAGCTTTGCGAGACATTGATGAAATATCGGTATTTTTATCGATTAACCTAAATGGAAGCGGAGAGAAAGATAATAGCTTTTGCTTTTAATGTAGATTTCCATTAGACTAAGTAAAAAAAAGAATTGTCTGGTATTATCCTATTTATATTTGAAAAAAAGTAAAGAAAGGAGTCGTTTTCTAAATGTTAACTTTACAGCAATGTACGAAAGAAGGTGATTTTTCTATGATTTCCAATGTAACTTTGGAAATACATATGTAGAGAAGTGGCTTGTTTTCCTCGTTTCAGTAATAGATTTGAAGGAAAATGGAGAATTATTAAAACGAGTGAATAAATAGATAAATTTTCGAAGTAAGTAATATGGTGATTTTATATAAATAAATAAGGGCAGAGATATAACGAAGAAAATTATCCTTCGCGTATTAATGTACACTATAGGATTGGAAAGAAGTAAAGGCAAACATAATCTTTTGGTGTTAACATAGCTTTGAATATAAGTAAAGGTTCTTCTTTGCTCGTTCTTTTGATGCTAACGTAGATTTGAAAGGAAGTGGAGGAAGAGAGTTGTTTCTTTAGTGTTAGCGTAGATTTGGAGGGAAACAGAAATGATTCGAGATGGCACAAACGAAACGGAGATGGTGCACGGAGAACCTGTTGCACGCGTCGCGACATTTTTAGCCGGAAGACCTGGTGAACGAGGCCGGAGGAAGTCCGGGTTGTGTGGAAACGAGCGGGGCTTTTTAAAACAGCCGTGTTTCCACTCTTCTTTCTCTGTTTTTCATAGGGAAATGAGATTAGGCGCGGATAAGAAGTGTAGTTTTCAGAGACTTTGAAATTTTATTGAGGATTAATTGAAATGAGGGAAGGAAAGCCTCATGAAACGCGTTTTAGCTCTCTCTACCTTTCGAAAAGTCGTGTTATATTTTAACTTCCTATTTCTCTTTGAATTTCCCTATCCATAATTAATGTATTATGATTAACATTGCTATCGACTGTTTGCGATGCACAGAAAAGTAAAGCTTATGGAATGTCTTACTCTGCTTTAACGATGTATTATCTAGCTTAAAATAAATAAAACTTCCAAATGGCAATCGCGGACGATAAATAATTAATAAGTTCATAACTTCATTCAAATACACCTTATAGTTTTTGACGTTTCAGGTGCCGAAATTGAAAATAATTCATCGGGCGTTCCAATTTCGCGAGCGAGGAAACCAAATCTGTCGATTCGACTAACCATACGTAACTGATATGTTTGGCGTAATGTCAATATTCCAGTAGAGAAGTTTTCCTGGTATATAACTTTATATCTGTTTGGAACCCGAGTATATTCGTCTTATTAAGCTTCTATTAACTATACAAAATAATGGAATGTAAGAACACTGTCCTCAAATTCATCAAACATCTGATGTGAACAAGTCTGCATATATACAATGGTTATAGAAAGCATTCATACACGTCCTTATTTTCCAACGAAGCATTTTTCTATCTCGTTCTACGTTTGATTTTGAGAGTATTAGACTTTTGTAGTCATACGAAAGTATAGTACTACATAATACCGTAGGATCTTTACTACAATTAGTTTGTTAACAATTAATGGATTAAACAGATGTTGGTTAAACAGAAAACGATAGTTATTTAACATGAACTAATCACAATAACGTATTATAATTAAAACAACTAGATAGTTAATTTGCTACTTTCGTCACCACGGATCCAACGCTCTCTCGACTACGCTAGCAATACTCCCGCGACAACGCAATTCGCACTCTCTGACTTCTCAACTCACACTGACTGGTTAATTCGTCTTTGTCCTTTATCAACCCCTTGTCTTTTGTCTTAGCCCCACCACGCACATGTTCTTAGATATTTCTTAGACCTTTCGTCCACGATACTACAATACGAAATTCAATATATCTGAATGTAATTAATTACCATGCAAATGCTACAATAAATAATATAAATACTGTAATTAATATATATAAATTATGTAAATATAATAATAAATGATGTATCAATGCTTGTTACGGCCAGTGTATATCGAATATTACAATCAAAATTTCCATGACGAGTAACAACCAGTGGATAGGGTTTTTAGTAACCCAAAGGTTCAAGTGGATCGCAGAAAAACCAACGAGAATGGATACATACGGATTCATTTCGCTATTATAGAGCTGAACTCCGGACTGCAGCTATATATGTACATCCAGCGAATAGCTGCACCAATTTTCCAATTACCCTGATTACTTTTGAACCGCGCGATATTCTACGTTTACGTTTTAGAGTTAATAATAAAATAATAAAGATAGAAAGAAAAAAATAAAAAATACGAAAAAAGAGGGAAACACGCGGAATGAATACGACGAACCGACGAGGAATGATAATAAACAACGAATCGCAAAATTGCGTTCGAACGCTTCCGGACAAATCCCGCTCGGATAACTGCGCATCGACGGTTGTTAGATCGATCATTCAGAGTTACAAGGAACGAGATCGCAGCAGAATAAAAAAAAAATAAAAACAAAAAAAGAGGATAAAACAGGATTTGTCATTTCGAGGCGGAAACAATTTTTTCTATCTCGAGACTTATGATTCGTAACGCAAAATTCAAAAAATAGAAATTTTATTCGCAAAACTCTATTTGTATAGGGATGTTTGAAAAGTTTGTAGTGAGGGGGAAATATTCGAAGATATTACATGTTTATAAAAAAGTCTTTCTTTCTTCCTGTAAAACGATACACTTTCTATTGATCAATGCCACAGATTTTTTCTTTAATCGCTACGTTTGATGTAAAACTTAAAGCAGCAATTCTTAGGAAGTTTTATGCAAAAATGCGTAATAAACGTACGGAATATAATAAAATACATCGACTGATCAAAAATACCACTTGGAATAACACATTTGGAATAACACAATATTTTTAAAAATATATAAAACATGGTTAAATACCATACTGAACTTTTGTGAATATTCTGTGATAGTTAACTGATGAAATCAGGTAGTAAAGCAGATTCTAATTCGATAATGTTAATCTGGCCACAGATAACGTTTTGAATCGGATAAGGGATGTTTTTATTAACTTAACAAATAATATAATATCAATATTATCACTTATTAATTAATCGATTTATATCAATCAGTTTGTTGCATAAGCTAATTTATGAATTTCCGAAACAATTTCAAGCTTCATTATGTTGTATCGTATTATACGCCTCTGAGAAAAGTTTATCGCTAACCTGAGACGTGGCTCGTAGCTCGACTCGATCGAGAGCAGCGCCAGTTTCCTCGCTGATTTTCGTGGAATTTGTAGTTGAATTTTCTGGCGGCGGGTCCAGGTGTATCGTGAATGATGCGCCACGCATGTAAAGGATATCCTCGACAGCATCTTCATCGTCGTCTGTGTCCTTGGTTAATTCGTCGTTCTCGACGTCTTCGACTAATTCACCCAGTTCGCCTGTCGACGGAGACGTCGAATTCAACTCTGGAACGAAATAAATTTCTAAAGAAGACTGTTCTGTTAAACGTAATTTTCTATAAGAAACAATTAATACAATACGTTATACACTGAATGATTTAAGACTGAAAAATTGAAAGATCTCTTAAAATTTCCACCTCACTATTGCTAACTTCAACTTACGAGGGCCAGATTGAAAAGTTTCCAGAATGACAATGACAATAACAAATATTCCTTTCAAATAGTTGAATTAAATGTCTATAACAATTTCTTTTATATACATCGTAAACAATTGTAAAATAATTCCTTACTCTGTCAATCTTTCTTTGGATCTGTGGCGCATTCAGCAGTCTATAAAGGTCAAGAATCTCAACGAACGAGAAACTAAATCGTTAGTAAGGCTGAAGAGAAAGAAGAAAAAACTCGCAAGATATTTTGAGACTTGGTCTTTCTCAGGCAAAGAAGCAAATATTTCATTACTTCAATGGTAAATTAACTGTTGTTGATATTAAAGGTTGATTTATACTCTTCTTGATTCGTAAACAACCCTCAACAAACCAATTCGTTCGTAACTTCGACGCTGCGTCGGTGCAAAATGCAAAGTGGCGAACTTCCGGCTTCGACAGCTCACAAGTTCGCGAGCCGACTTCGAATCGCTGTAAACGTTGAATCTTAGCATGTTTGGATGATCAAGTTTTCGTTAATTGCCACGAAACGAGTTAGGAAAACTCGCGTAAAACAGGATCTGATTCTCATCGAGATACTCATTATAGAAATATAAAAATTGTAACGAATTGGCGACGAAATAAAGTTTCTTCGACGTGGGATGATTAACGTTAATATTCTGCCTTTAATATATACAAACTATTTATTAGCACAGATTATTATAATATTATTATATTATATTATATTATATATTATATTGTATTGTATTGTATTGTATTGTATTATATTGTATTATATTGTATTATATTATATTATATTATATTGTATTATATTGTATTGTATTGTATTGTATTGTATTGTATTGTATTATATTATATTATATTGTATTATATTGTATTGTATTATATTGTATTGTATTATATTGTATTGTATTATATTGTATTGTATTATATTGTATTGTATTATATTGTATTGTATTATATTGCATTGTATTATATTGCATTGTATTATATTGCATTGTATTATATTGCATTGTATTATATTGCATTGTATTATATTGCATTGTATTATATTGCATTGTATTATATTGCATTGTATTATATTATATTGTATTATATTATATTGTATTATATTATATTGTATTATATTATATTGTATTATATTATATTGTATTATATTATATTGTATTATATTATATTGTATTATATTATATTATATTATATTATATTATATTATATTATATTATATTATATTATATTATATTATATTATATTATATTATATTATATTATATTATATTATATTATATTATATTGTATTGTATTGTATTGTATTGTATTGTATCATATTGTATTATTACCATTATCAGAATGATGTATTTTAAAATAAGAAAAATCATGGAATATTTGAAAAACATTAAATTTCTGCAAAAATAGCGGATCGATCATTTGTTGAATCTATTATCATCTCGGATGTACCTATTATTTTATCGAAGGAATGACTACTAGATAATTCGTGTATTCATCTTTCGAATTTTTACAACATTCATTCATTTGCACGCACAATTGGAACGATAAATGAATAACAAATGATACAAAATTAGTTGAAAGATTCAATTGAAATTCTAAATAGAGGGAAAATCATTTTCGGAAGCCAACGAAAGCTAATCTAATTAAAAATATCTGGAAAGTTCCTCGCCCTCGAAATTATCACGGGACATGTTAATTCGATATTCAATCAGCCCCTTGTCTCGAAGCAATGATTAAACCGTAGCTTAAATTCAGAATGTCCTCGGCCGGCCGTCCTCGAGAACAGGAATTAAAACGACGAGTCGCCATCTTCACCGCAAAATTATTTCACTGAAACCGAACGTTGCAACCGACGACACAGGGCTTATTAAATTTTCAGTGGTCGGATTAACGTCGTGTCTTCCCCTGTTCCGTTCCTTCGGACAAGATCGTATAGCCGTCTATATTGTGCATGATAAATCGAAGGAAAACCAGCTGCCTTGCCTTGTTTGAAGAGCAAGGAAATGGTTCAAGGACTATCCTGGCCACCGTTTTCAGTGGCCTCGAAGCAGCGGCAATTAAGCACTAATTGCTACAATCGTCCTGCTTCAACATCTCGAAAAGAAGCAATCTAAGGGCCACTCTCGACTGCGTCGAAATCGCGGACTATCGTCGATTGGCTCGCGATCGAACCGAGTCGAGTGGTTTGATATAGTATAGTAGAATAGGATAGGAAAGGAATCTAGAGAATTGAAGAAACAGTACATTAATTTCAACTGTGTCTTGAAACAATTGAAACTTGTACATACAAATTCACGATAGATTTTAAGAGGATCGTATTAGTGGCGCGAGTTATTAGAAAATAAGAAAATCTAATCTGATATTTGTCTTGACATTGCCTACAGTACTTGACAGAAAGAATCGTATCGAGCTATTTTAAAGAAGCAAAATGTAAAAGTGTGGTTTAAAACAAAAGAAAATGGTATGGACTATTTATTAAAAAGTAAGGAAAATTAATCCGATTTTGCTGATGAATTTCTCTCGACGTTATCTGCGATATCGTATAGGAAGAATTGTATGGTGCTATTTTAACAAAACAAGAATGACTCCGATTTTTTATTAAATAAGAATTTGTTGACAATTTTTCGTCAGAACAGATTTTTGTCGGGTTATTGAAAGTGTATGAACATCATGTAAATTGTTCTCAATTGCGGTGATATGTTAGTGTTTTTCTTTTTTGAACGGAGTTTAAATTTTCTTTCTTTCTGTTTCAAAAAGAAACTATTCAAGAATTTTCATTTTGCCGCATCAGTATTCAGTTAATAATTATAATTTCATTGAATATATATTCGTGAAAATATTAAAATACTCTCGACTATGATATTATGAATAATAAAAAGCAGATATCGATCCGAAACTAAATCTAGATTCGACCCACTTCTTTCAACACTTAAAAAAGATAGGTTGTGTATTGATTAACCTGAAACGATTTTTAGGTTTTGGATTTTTATATTAGATAGCAAGATACACCAGTATATTTGAAGTTCCAGATAGATAACCCAAATGAATAATGTAAAAGTAGTATTATAAAATAGAACCTATGAAAATACAAATGTCAATGTGTTTCTAAAAAACTTCTCGTCGTCTCCATGTCTAAAGTCAATCCTATATTTTGTGACACCGTGTTTAGATTCCTCATACTTCAAAGTTCCAAACGAAATAATAATTTCAGAGTTTTCAATAAGTTCTGAATAAGTTCTTTCGTTTATTTTGGTTTTCGTAGGTGTTCCAATATTTATGAGAGCGATTATACGAAAGAATCATAAAAGTAAAAATAAAAATTCCAAGTATATCTAGAAGCCAATTTCCTCTGCCTGAGATCTCTCAAAACCATAAATCCAGACTTGTAACATTCCATCCGTATGCCGCAGGAATTTTTAAAACGTGCAGTACTTAATCTTTCAATCAGAGGCACTGACCTCTTTTCCTTTTCCTTTTCCGTGAGCCGTAGAATTTTAGTGATTAATATATGTGTGCGACGAGTCGAGAACAGTTGAAAATCACTGATCCAGTCCTTGGAAATTGCAACTTGAATTACATTCCCGTCCATACGTTATCTGACACTTGCCTTTGGACAAAATAATTGCTCAAACGTATACGCGTATCTTTCGCAATATGTAATTTCAACATTTAAAGTAAATGCTAATTGATACTTTATTAATCCACGTAGATAATACTTTATAACATAATATAGGTTATTTTATAGCATAAAGTCTTGCGTATTGCAATTCCACTCGATATAATAAAACCCCACAAATCCAAAACTTATATGAGCTTTTTGGGCAACAAATAATTCGTATGTATTCGAGCTCGTATAATAGGAGTGCACTGATTCGTGATTGATTTAGTAGTTCACGTTTAAAAGATCGGTTTCAACACGGAAGAATTCATTTAATCGGATGCTTGAATAAATAGAATTTATATAAATGGAGTTTTACTTATAGACGAACGAAATCAATCTAGAAAGTCGTATTCACATTCTAAAAAACCATTTTGTTCAAAAAATAAATAAGTGTCGGTTGATTTATTAATCCCGGGCGGAAGCGTACCTACTAATGCAATTTCAAGATCCACGTCCACAAGTGCTTCACGATTAGTTTACCAATTCAAAACAGCCAAATACCAATGGCAAACCGTTCCCATCAAACGACTGAAACCATCTCGAATTCGATCTTGATTCGCTCCATAGCGTGGATGAAATGAATTCCAGGGTGCATTCGCAGCCAGCTAGAAAATGACGGACCGTGATTTCTCGATATTTAATGAAAGCCACGGTTTTAATTTCAATAAATAAAGCGAAAATCACGGGCGGAGCAGCGGCATAGTGCCCGTTGAATTAATGAGAACGCATCGACACGTTAATTAAAACAAATTGTCATTTTTCAATTTGCAACGGCCGCGTTTATTCCGATAGGAACGAATTTATTTGTTCTATTATTGTCTCTCGGTTTGCTCGATGACCATTTGACGAATAAAAAGGAGAAAGAAGGATAAAAGGACTAAAAAGAGAAAATCATCAAAAAAGAAAATCAAAGATACGTCGACGAATCGAGTGTGAAACTTTTATCGTCGCGTGCTTTTAATCTATTTGCTGGTGAACGAGAATCGATTTCACCAGTGCGTTCGATGACTGCACGTGTACTACCCTTTATTGCTGTAATGAAGGGTTCTTCGTAATAATTTCGCGCTCGCAACTTTGCATTGTATAATTGGCACCAGTGAATTATTTTTTTACGATCATTAGACTATGGATGTTTGCGCAAGTACATGCTTTAATGAGTACAATTAAAGAAACAGAAGAATCTAAGCAGAGGTTTGTTTCATCCTGTAAATATTATAACTTATACTATACTTTGGATATCTTATATAATTTTTAGTAGCGCGTGCATTCTGCGCATTTTTGTATCTCTAAATCTCTTATAAAAGCATAAACATTCAACGACAAAGATTCAAATTTTATATCTTAAATATCATCATATGGAAGAAAATTTAAACGCAACATAAAATTTGTGAATATTATATTCACTATTTGAACTTCAGAACGTTCGCGGGGAGACGTGATCTCGAAGAAGCGCGCCGCCAACAGAAGCCGTAAATTTTCGTTACGATTTGACTAATCGACGCCACGAATCGTTCGATTCCTTATTTCTTCGGGATAATAAGGGTGGTTGATTGAATATAACGCTGCTATTAACAGGTTATTATATATTTGAATGATCCAACAACTTCAATGTAATACAAGATTGCGTATGTGCAGTGACAACTACGAACGAGTACGACCTGAGACTCCTTTCGTGTTGACGATGGTGATGATGTATCTTCTGTCGAATGACTGTCTTCGACTTATAGATTCTGAGTTCTGACTCCTGCTGTTCCTTGCACTGTCCTCTGACTCGAGTTGATAGACTCACTGATGAGCTTTAACTGTTACTTGAATGTTACTGTGGAACAAGTCTTAGAGCGCAAGTAGAAGAAGTTGAATTGACCCTCCTGATGTCGTAGAAGAAGTGAAGTTCGTTCTTATGTGATTACAGAGGAAAGCTTTGAACGAAGAAGGTGGATTCGTTGCTCACACTTTTCATCAGGAAAGTGAGGGTAACTATCCGCGATGCCGATTGGTTATGACCAACGTTAGGAATGAAGATAGAAGAAGAAGGCTCCTACCAACGTGACTCATGGGCGACATTGTTTATGGGAAAAATCAGCTTTTCCGTTAGACAATTATTCGTTTTTCCCATTAGGTAACTACCTGTTTCTCCGTAATTTATAAGAACGTGCAATAGACCTAAGGACTGTTTTAAGTACCAGCTATAAACCGAAAATACTTGCAGGATTAAAGGTTCCTGCAAGCTAATAAGATTCGGTTTATGGTGGGGCCTTAGGTTTATTCAGGGTCTGTCTAATGGTGCTTGAGCCTTGACGGTCAGACAATGAAGGACGTCGCACGTAACACTATTCGCTTTTTCAACTTATTCAGTGCTGTAGATTATTGATATCATCAGGTCTGTATTCATAAATGTGCACGCGTAATAATACACTTATACAATCGTGCATACTTGCAATGAATGTCAGAACGATGAGTATCTCTTTAAATATTTCCCTTTTGGATCAATTTTACGTCGTGGAACCGGCTGGAAAAATTTTAACGAAGCGTGCGATGAAATTAATTGCTCGAAAGTTCGTCTCGTGTAAGGAGTAAGACTAACAAGCGTCTCATTTCAATCTGCTCGTCCTATTTACGCGAACGTTCGATTCTGAATTCGTTCGATTTTCTTGCAAAGAAACGAACGAAGATTTCAGTGAATGACGCGAATGATCTGGACGGAATTAACACGTTCACTACAGATCCGATTTTCATCTCCTACGATGCTATATGCTAATAAAAAAAAACAAAAAGTCATTGCACAATACCTGTCGTTATATCGTAAAACTTTAAATACGCGTTTAGTATGTACCAATTATTATGAAATACTATTTCCGAATTTCGGGATTCTTAATTTACGCGCCACATTTATGATACTGTATATGAACTATAACTCGTAGATATGTATGTCGGGTTCACATTATGATTACGGTCAGGGACGTGTAACGAATCTTCATTTGGTTTAGATATTGTTGTTATGCAATAGAGAAAATATTTACTAGTACAAATATGATTATTAGTACAAGTGTGGATACTGCAGAATTGACAAGTAACCGCGGTGATTAGACACTAATGACAATGGTCTTAGGGTCGAAAACGAATCCACGGTCAACGGGATAACAAATGTACTTTCCTCCAAAGTCTAAGTTGAACTCGATTTACTTGTCTGCGATGCAAGTATTACTAAACTAGGTCTTTGTTAAAACGTAAAATATTCACCGAGCGTAAAGACGCTATGTAACTCGCTAATGAGACCTCACGAGAGAATGACTTTCCGTCGCGATGATGCTGTAGAGGAAAACTATGATGGGGTGTGTCTAAGGACACGAGATCATCGGATTCGTAGAGAGATGCCTTCGTTCGGAAAGTGAGGGAAATTGACGTTGTTGTTAATTGGTCAACTTCCAAGTTGGTGGTTAGAGAAGGATGCTAGCCGCCCTTGAGGGAGAAAGTTGCTAGCTGGAAGCGTCGTTCGTGAGAAAAATAGATTTCCCCTATTTTTTCCCGTAGTTGGGACAAAGACTGTTTGTCTGTTTGAAGGACTTTAGTTAACTAAATCTTAAGATTTGTAACAGGTCCTCAGGTTAGCTGAACATGTACTGTGGAGATGCGTCGACATCTAGTAATCATCTTACCCGAAGAATAGGGTCTGCGTGTGGCGAGCCACGGGGCAGAAACCGTTGGAATGCTTACTGTCGAGTGTCGCTACAACTATTTCTTTTTAAGGAGAGGTATACAATTACTCTGTATCTCTATTAGGTAAAAACGTTCATCCCGTGATCGCGGCTACGTTCGGCGACTGGTTATCTTCGACATGTATATGCGTCGACTCGAATGCGCGCCGTACGCGGTGAACGTGTTAATCCGTTTAGATGGAAAATTCGTGTAGATATTGTCGGTGGACAACAATGTCGCGTGGAGACAAAGGATAGAAACAGGTTGAGTGTAGAAAGGTGGGCAACTTGCACGGAACAAAGTTCGACAGGAGTTCGAGAACTTCTCGCAAAACGGTGTTATCGACTGCGCGGAATTAAGGATAATTCTCTTTGTCGCGAATTGCCGCCAACGTCGACTATAGTTCGGTCCTCCGGATGTTCACCGGTATAAGAGCAAGTTCAAGGAGGGTGAAGAGCCACGAATGTCCCACGGTACTTCTCGAGATCGTGAAACTATAGGAAGAGCTCCGTTCGAGTTAAAACTAACGCGATACAATGTATACAAGTTGTATGGGAATCGGTTTTATTGGAAACGGACTCGGAACTTTTGCTAAACGAGCTCGACAAAAATTGGATCCATTTTTATAGCCCTAATGATCGGAACAATAAAGGAAATAACCAAGGTAAGTGAAACTTCACTTCGGAATAAGTTGCTATAAGTTAGAAGTTGAAATTCGATCGTCGAAATGCTAGGTGGAAATTTAATTTTTGAACTTTCCTCGAAGTTCTAAGTGCGAACTTGAAGTTCGAAGTGTGCATAGCACCTTGACCCCGCAACCAATGATTTTTGCGTGTGACACTTTAATGATCCCCTTGACCTTCTCTCGTCACACACACACACATCACTTCCATTCCAATTCAAGTGTTTTCTCAGACATTCATTTACGAACCAAACTAGAATACCAACCAATTGTGAGAGCATAAGACTTTTTCGGAACGTTTAGAGAAATGTTTCAGTTTTTATGAGCTAAGTGCAATTGAAGCGCGCTTATAGGAAACAATGTAAATGCCAAAATTGAAAAATTTCGATTTTCTATTGGAAAATGTCTACATATAAATAACAACATCGCGGTATAGAATTTAAGTGCAATTTCCCTTTCTGAATAGTTATTAATAATGCTAAAAGATGGCGACATAAGAAAAATGTAAGTGCTAATAAACATTAGTTAATCGTTTCTTGGTTTTTGCCTATGCCATCTATCTAAATCAGTGCAACATTGTCTTTACAGCCGAAAAGTGACACATACAGGGTTCTGTATAGATATACTTTTCTTTTTCATGGATTTGAACTACATTGGTACATAAGTTCTTTTTTCTTCCTGAAAAACTCATTTTCTGCTAATTACAGTGTTTGATACAAACACTCTTTAATTATCAATATCTTGACAAAATTCCGTGATAACAGTAAAAATTAGAGTGAAAACCGGTGGGTAAAGATTGAAAAATTTAAAGGATCGTATTTTTTAAATAATTTCGAATCCAACCTAACCCCCCCCCCCGAACTTTAAATAAACTACATCATATTTCACTTTGAAGAGGCTACATCATCGATTTAGCATTTAATGACCTCGTGTATCAAGCTTATGTTATGTTACCTGTTATCTTTTATCATTTGTCTTCATTGTCTTCGTTACAACAATTAAAAAATTCCAAACATCATAATCACTATTTGAAGCACAAATAATCTCATAGAACTAACAGAACACCTACTATCGCGAATCCAATACTCTCGCAAGTGATTATTAGTTATCGTTATCGATTTTCCGAGGAATATTGCAAGCAGAAATTTTCGTCCATGGTCAGACGTACGTAAGGAGAAAGTCTGGTCGCGTTACTCATAGGCAAATCCTAATGTAGGAAGTTTAAAAGTTTCTGATCCCAAAGTGGCGGAGCGAGAGAGTTTCGACAATAATCTTCGAGGTACTGAAGAACGCCCAGTTCAGCATATAAGCTGACGCTTATTCGAGCGTACTGCTAATCTGGCGGGTGCATTTAGCCGGCTCGTGAAATTTGCATGAATTTTAACAGCTTTCCAGGAGAGGCGAAAGATGGAATTCTGCGACAGAATGTCTTCCGCGTCCACTTTCATCTCGTTCGTTTTCATTTCTTCGACCTTTCATTTCTGCGCGTTTCAACGAGAATCTCGTCTTTTTCCCCTCTGGAATCCGTTTCACTGTTTTTCCTTCCTTTTTCTCTTCGCCTCTCGATCTTCATTGTTCCACGTCCACTTCGTAACTGTCTTTTCAACATTAATCGTAATCCATAGAAAGTAATCTTAAATTTCCTTTCGAGCACCGTCAGCCACTGCCATTCTCTCCCCATTATACTCTGCTTTATTGTATGATTTTCAAGTGAACCTCGCGCGCTGCATTATCTTCCCCCGTGAATGAAACACGGGCGCTTTTTCGTCGCTTAAATCGCAGATACAGTACCCGCGAAAAGCATCGTCGTAACGTATCCTTATTTTTCAACGAAGTATTTTTCTATTAAGCTTTCATAGTATAGTACTTTAACCACGAAGTACATTGATATAAAATAGTTGAAAAGTTCGAATGATCTGAGAATATATACCTATTGAAAAAACTTATGATGTTCTGTAAAAAAATTAATAACGTAGTCTGCATAATTAGTCATTAATATTCTTTTAATATTAAAAGGACGACAAAGACATGTATCTACTTTGAATTTTAAAATTGCTCGTATACGAGAGACTGAGAGGAGAGACTTACCATGGTTTTCACCTGTGCCTTCATATGAAAGTAATTAATACGAAATTTAATGGAGTTCTGCAGCCGTTGTATAAGAGTCTATTCAATAAATAAGACCAAATGATTATGTATATATGGTAAATATGCTTCGCGAATTATATTGCGCGAATATAAAGCAAATCTGGTAATTTGACAGAAGTAGTGGCGTTAGCGCGTCGTGAATCAAATTTATTATTATACTAAGCCAACGACGTAATTCCACGATATAGTACTTCGAACAAGAGGCAATGAGCGCGTTGCGTTCGTTGCAAGTATTCCACCCTCTCCTTCCATCTCTGACATCTTTCTTCAGCACGCCGGCAGGTTTAATCCTTCGAGGCTGATCCGAGAAATAACACGCTCGCAAACTTTCGCGAAAGTGCGTCAACGTGCAAGTTGAGTGACGTTTTTCATCACACTTTTAGATTATGGGCGGATCATGCAAGCAGTAAAACTAGCGATAGCAATTTGCGAATTGAATTTCAGAAGGAACAACTGGAAGTTTCTTACGTTATAACAGTTATTCTGTGCTAAATTCTGTGTAGTAGTTCGGAAATATAATATTACTTCGTCGTATTATAAACGTATTGTCTCAAGATAAATCCTATCGATAATTATAATTTGTTTTAATAACAAAATTTCTGATCAAAATAAGAAGCAGTTGAAGTTTCCATATAACAACGTTTTATTTTCAAAATTGAGCTTCAAAACCATAAACGAGCAACATCACGAAGAAAACACTTAGAAATTCGTCAAAGTATATTTATTTACCGTTAAAAGAATTGATTTAAAACTTCTGCACGATATATAATATGGACGATATCCTTACGACCGTGCACTTCACCTTGGTCTCGATTTCTCTATCTCTCCTGTTTAATCCAGGCAAACGTGGTAGACAATCTCAGGGAATATTGGGTCACGTTCACCCCTAACCTTAGGTGGCCATCCACTGCTTTTCGCCCCTAATCTCAAGCACTCAGTGCAAACACTCCTCTTTCGCGTCTCCAACGTTTGAAATTCTGTCACTCGTAATAAACATACACACGAAACTTCCATCGTTAGAATAATTAGCGAGATCCATACTGGATTAGTGAATTAAAATAAGCAAAACAGATTCGTAAAGGAATAGACAGAGATAAATACAATAGAACAGCTAATGACGCTCCAGCTGTATCATTTACTTTGTCCTTCGATATAAATAAAAAAAGATTCCAGCTTCTAGGGATTATTTTATATTAAGAATTTAGCCTTGAATGCGTCAAAGATTAACTCATTAAATCTTGTATGTTTAATTTATAAACTTGAATGTATATCTTTCGAACGTTTGTTCGCTTTAATGATTCTATAAATATAATGTAGATATTCTACATCGGAGTAGCAAAAAAAGAAGAAAAAAGGAGAAGGAAACAAAAGAAGAAACCAATTGTGCGATAACAGGCACGTTTCATTTGAAAATCCACAGTCACACACTCGCCGCGGACTTTCATCGTCGCATTAAATTATCGTGACCCGCATGCGCTGCCTCGATGCTTTACTTTTAATTGAAACGTTTATGAAACGGACGGTTGCGAAACGGGCGTTGAACTAAATTTTCCTCGAACAGTTGTATTTCAAAGGGGGTAAACGACGTGTCGCGGTAGATAGGCGCACTTATCTGCTAGATTTAGCGCGTCGCTCCAAAGGCAAATTTACAATTAAGCCCAGCGCACCGAGAAAATAGACGCACGCCATGCGTCAACCGTACACAAGATGTAATTTCGCGTTATCGCGCCTGCGGATGTTGTAAATCGTTGGTGTCTGAGCAGAAAAGAAGAGGATCTTCAACGAGCTCCTTAAATTACTGTCAGAAAGAAGTTGCTAAAATGAATTCAAATGACCGATGTAATCGTAATTATTGTAAATAATGTAGAATCCTAACTAACCATTATGCAACCAGACTCTTAATTGGATAAACGACTTGCTGCTTAGCTAGAAAATATTGGGTTGACCGAAAAGTTTCTTTCGTTTCATAAAGTGATAATAGATGAACAACAATTTTTGTTTTATATTATTGTATTGAATTAGGTATGTTCGTGCATAATTCAATAAACTAATATAAAACAAAAAACATCGTACGTCTATTATTTCCTTGTAAAACGAAAGAAACTTTTGGGACAACCTAATACATCCCCATTTGTAAGTATCAGAATACATCTAAAGAGTAAGATAAAATTATAAAAAGATCTCGTAATGTAAAGATCTCGTCAATAATAAATAATAAATAACGCAATTACATTTTTTTACATTAGCAATGAATTGTTTTTTTACACTTGTCTACTTACGAATAAGAATATGTATGTTAAAATAAAAAATACATTTAGTAGAATTTCATTTCTTTGAACTTTTTCGTGGAATTTACACAAACATCAAAAGTTCACCGGTTCTCTCTTCTGCCTATGATTTTTTGTTCATATAATACGAGCTTTTAGCTAAGAGGATCTGTTTAATCGGACCAATAAAAATTTCATCCCAATAAGTGGAGCTTATAAACAGAGTTCCTCTACATCTTTATACTTATCCACTTCACAATTAAATCTAAAGAAAGACTTTTTCATTATACCAAAGTTTTTCTACAATAAATACGAATAATAATAGATAAGCTATGTAACAGGGAATATATCAATTCTTTTGTCAAGAGTTGAAATAAAGATAATTATATATAATTTAGTTTAGTTAGAATCTAGCATTTATTAAAGTAAAAACTTAAAGCGCATTAAATGTATATACTGTGACCTTTAAGGGATTCGTATAAAATTGTAGACATTTGAAATAAAATTGTAAAAAATATGAATATTGAATTACACGATTTTGCAAATATGTTCCTTGCTATTTACAATGCCACGGATAATCGACTTTACGTTCTTCTCCTCGCTATTATTAACACCAAAGAATCGTATTTCTACAACTTATAAAACATCACCGTCGTCATCAAGTTTCAAAATCCGTCCGTTAATCACTCTCGACAAGACGTTCCACTTCTTTATCCCATTAATACCCATCCTTCCTTTCAACGCGGAATTATCGTATTTCCTCGCAACGAAATCCTGCACCACATCATCCTTCTTTCACTGCAAATTTTCTTACCGACCTCTTCCTTTTTTTTTCCTTTCCAATGTGAAACTACGTAGCTCTATTTTCGTCGAGAAGGTAATTTTCAAAGTAAATCCGGGCGTTAAATAAACCGCTCGCATGGAGGGACGATCAAAAACAGTCTGGAACAATCGCAGTTAATAGGAATACGAATGCGTTCGAATTCCTTCGGTGAATGGTTCACTTGACCCGTTTCGACTTGGAACAAAATCAGATCAGACGAGCGAGGAGATACGCTCGCTCTTTAGCTGGCATGCAAATGAATTACAAACGAAGCACGTCCACGATGGAATCCCCAATATATTTTGTGCACGAAAACGACTCGACGAACATTGTTTGAAATCCAGCTTGGTTTTAGTTAAGTAGAATAAATAAGTATACAAATAACATAAGTATTTTCGTTGACACCGGAATTGGAACGATCCAACGATTTTCATGCTTTTAGCAGGATAAAAACTACTAGGATGGTAGAAAAAGTAGTGCAACAATCTTTTTCAAACGATACTATACACTATCGGCTAATTGAACCACGTAATACATTCTCGGCGGAACTGCTGAATTGCAGCAGGAAGTTAGACGAAAGTTGGTAACCAAACGGTAACCCTCGTTCGCAGGAATTCCATCGGTAACGGTGTTTCAGATGAGGCCCGGCAAAGTGAAGGCGAAGTTTTATCGCGATCCAGTCGGCTCGTGATCCTACTCTACCCTTGATTTTCTGGGCAAACGGTGCGTGATTACCCACGGTTAGTTGTTCTGGCTTCAGTTTCTGGAAGTAGCGCATTCATTCGCCGTGAAGCAACTGTCGGAATGGTGGAGTGGACGAACGCAAGTATCGTTGCCTCACACCCGGCAAGTATCGATCACTAATAAATAATATCACGAGCTTTAACGAGGACTGCCACGATTTTCATGACTGCCGAGGTCGATCCCCATGAAATTACGAAAATATTCGAAACGTGCATCGTTCGGCTCGTTAAACCGAATCTGACCGTGTGATTAAAAAGCTGGACTGCCCTCTGTCCCTGAGAAAGGAATCAAGATCGGAAAAAGAGAAAAAAAACGAAAAACAAACCGCCATTGCATGACGTTTAAGCCGTGATGATTGATATTTTATGAACGACTTGCCGCTCTGTCGAAATTCGCTTCTGTTAAATTAATAACGAGCCGATTTAATTAAAATTCACGCGGTTACTTGTTCGCTTTATAAGTAGCGGATAAATATAGCCAGGTTGTAGTTCACCGGCCAATTTATGGAAAAGGCAATCACTGCGAAAATGCGTTTGGGAAGATAGGACGATTGAGTATGTTTTTCTTAGATTTCTTTTTGATATTGAAATAGAAAGAAATTGCGGATGGTAGGATTTGATAAAAGCGAATATAGGATGGCTGTGAATATACGTGTACATGAATGTGTGTGTGCGTGCGTGCGCGCGCGCATACGTGTATGTGTGAGATAAATGACTTGAACAATACAATCGAACATCACAGGTGAAAGAGGCGAAGAGAAATTGTTTGATTTGGTATATTGCCAATTAGTTTCACGTCAAAGCTACCTTTTCGTTTGATTTTTGGATCAGATCAGTACTTTTGTCATTCTCTTAAACATTAAAAAAATAGTAGCAGTAATTATGCGGACTAGTATTAATTAAATTAAATTGACATAGGAAATTAAGCAAGAGCTGCATTTCATCATAGTTGGGCCGTAGAATTGGTTAAATGTGGCAGATTACGCCTTTAAGTGTTTTAGCGAACGAGGAGAAATCTGAATGAATAAGAGCCTTAATTCACATGGAGTATAGTTATCCAAAGATGTAAAACGTAATCCCACCTGTTAATGCACTAATTAAGGTTGTTATTGAAGCAAGATATATGTCGTCTAGCAAGTATATCGGTTTATCCACGATATCTTCATAGCAAGGAGCATAGCTTCAGATTAAATGAGTAATCAATCATATATTACAATTTAATAATAAGTCTTTGCATTTTACAAATTCTACAAATCTTTGTGTTTTATCATAAATAATTTTAGTGTGGACAAAAAGAATTTCGAAGACAAATTTTCAACTCTAATATGTAACTACACCCTCTTGTTGGTCCTAAAAAGTTGATAAATAGCCATTACGATATTTCAGAATTCTCGCATAATACATATTACGATTGGGAGTAGGAAGTTTGAGCAGAAAATGGAAGAAGAATTAGGAAAAATTAAGAAAAATTTTAATACCCGTATATAAATATTAATTATTAAACGAAGCATAATAAATTCCCGTAAATCTTGGAGCTTCTATAGCGAATTCTTCTATCGATGGTTATATTCATAACTGTTAGAAGCTCCCTGACGTAAGCTCCTTACAAGGGTGTTCTGGCGTTTCATCAGCATTGCAAGTAATTTCATCAGGGGTTAAGTATCAGAGCGTTATCAGACACCTGATGAAGCTAACTACGGTGTTGGTGTAACATGGAAAGACAAAGAGTTAGATCTATAAACTATAAACGCTATTAGCACCATGTTACGAAAGAGTTATAAATAAAATTAAACTGTGTAAAAATTCTAAATATTCGCAAATTAAATAAACTGACTTCGCATTAAATATAATTGTATATAATCGAAATAAGATCTCATAGGAAGTACTTGGTTCACTACTGATTTCACATTCTCAGATAATATCTCAATATCAAATACTGTTTCACCTATATTATAATGAAAAAGTCATTGTTCTTAAAGTTATGAAAGTACGTCTCAATAGATAACAAACTTATAACCAAATTAACGTTGTGACACTAAAAGGAAGATATTTTTAGGAATCGAATAATACGATTAACTTAAATTCGTAAAATCTTGGCCATAATTCTTAACTTGTCATAGGACGTAATATAAATTAAGGAAAGGAAGAATTAATAATAAAATATAATCCAACCCTACAGAATTAAAATTCGAGATTCAGAGACTTTCAACACCCTCGGGTAATCAAATGGAAAGCAAACACCCTCAAGCGTCTAACTCACCCCTTGTCTGCCCAGACACAAAACTAACATTCGTAAATACAACCCTCGTCCAAAAATAAGAGGAAGATCAAAGAGAAACTCTAATAAGCGACCGTACACTGTAGCCTATTAACAGGATTCACCGAAATACCGAAATTCACCCTCTCGTTTAATAATTCCCCTCTTCGAAATTCATCTCGTTTAATAATTCCCTACCTTCGATACCCAACTCCTGATCGTCTCACCCCATACACGTAGACATTATCAAAACATGAACACACGGGCGAATGAGACGAAATATCCAATATTGTACCATCTTTCAGATTCGATGCAAACGAGATTCGATACACACGTGGAAGTACGCACAAGTGGTTACACATATCAATTCAGTTATATCTATTATTAGATCTCTGGTTAATTCTATTATCCAACCGAATTCGAAACGAATGCCACAGAAATTCGTATATTTCCGTAAACTCTTGATTAAAATGTATGCTGACCTAACACTTTACTAAATTGTTGAATTCCATAAAAATGGCTAGTTCTGTTACTCATTCGAAATTAATACCGTGAAACTTCTTATATTTCTATCGATTTTTAACTTCTAAAATGTATCCTAAGTTGACGGTTTTCTAAATTCTTAAATCCTATAAAACACACATTGGTTTTATTTATACCTGGACTAAATCTCTCTCAAATTCAATTATTTATTGACGATGGATGCCACGGAATTTCCTATACATCCAGACACTCGTGAATAAAAATGATTTCAAGCTAACATCCTAAATTCTTCGATTCACTAAACACATATTGAATTTAGCTATACCTGAAATAAATCTTCCCTTAAATCTATTATTTATTTATTAAATCTATTATTTATTTATTCATTTCCTGTATTTCAAAATATTCTTGACCAAAAGATATTTCCAGTCGACATCCTAAATTCTTCGATTCACTAAACACATACTGAATTTAGTTATATCTGTACTAAATCTCTCCTTAAATCTACTACTTGTTCAAGATGAATCTCAAAGTATTTCTATATCCAGACACTCTTGAACAAAAAGAAATTTTAAGGTGACATTCTAAATCCTTCGATTCTATAAAATATGTGGCGGCACGGGCCACGGAACTTTCCAACGGCTCTGGATACAAAGCGCTACGCCGTCAAAGCGCAACGTGCCCAATGTGCCATCGATATCTTCACGCTCTTTCCGCCGAATTCTCGGAAAAGCATACACGTGCCAGCCGCGGCGGCACATCTAATGAACGCACGCTAGTGGGGAATATCGATGGGCAACGAAGGGAAGAATCCGTTCGATCCGGAACAAAAGCAACGTCAAGAAAAACGCGTACGAACTGTTCGCGACCAACGGGACGCGCATCGCAACGTATGGTACCATTGCGATTTGCCTTAACCTGTCCCAAAGACGAGCCTTCAAATGAAACTTCGTGATTGCTGACGTTCAAACGCCTATCATAGGCGTAGATTTTTTGAGCCATTATAGGTTGCTCGTGGACCCGCGAAATAAACGACTTCTCGACACGACAACCCAATTATCATCAAGGGGATATGCTGCCACGACTGAAGAAATATCCATTTGAGGTGGAATGGTGTAATAGGTACTGAAATGCACTCGGTTATGTTTAACCAATAGCGTTTATTAAACTCGATAACAACCAATAACAATTAACAGTTAACAACAGTTGATACTTAACGACGATCAACAATAGCGACGTTCGGTCGATTCCTCGATAATAGCGGACTCGTTTACTTTCGTCTTTTGCGTTTCGCGGCTCGTGGTCGAATGTCCTTATTTTTCCGATCGAACTGATTCTTCCCTTCGTTCGCCATCGATATCCTCACTAACGTGCGTTTATTAGAAGTGCCGCCGCGGCTGGCGCGTGTATGCTCTTCCGAGAAATTCGGCGGAAGGAGCGTGAAGATATCGATGACGGATTGAGTGCGTCGTGTTGCGCTTTGGTGGCGTAGTGCTTTGTATCACGGAGCCGTTGGAAAGTTCCATAGTCTGTGTCGTCACACATTAAAACCGTAATCGGCGAATCGGTCTACCATCGACTTTTGACGGAGTTTCCGGATCTAACTCGTCCACCGGTCTTCGGACGAGAGAAAATCCGACACAGTGTGGTCACCACATTGAAACCACACCCGGGCCACCCGTCTACAGTAAACCCTGACGTCTCGCACCGGATCTACTCAAATAGGTCAAGGTGGATGTTACGCCGCGCGACTCTCTGCCTGGCCCAGGTCACACACCGCGGGCCAGACGGACACCAGATGTCCGCTCTTCCGTACGGCGTACCCTCAATAGCCTAAGTACCCGTTATAAACCCGAGTAATTTGCTCGTTAAGGTCCTTCAGACCCAACAAATGTCCTTTTCTAAATCAGTTTCTAAAGACTATTGTTTACTACGGCTTGGCAAGGGAAAGTTGGGTTTTTCCACGTACGATGCTTCCTAATAACAACTTTCTATCAAGGGCAGCTAAGACCCTTCCTAATCCACCAACCTTCATTTAACCAATTAACAACGAAGCCTATTTCCCTCACTCTCTTAGCCAAAATCGTCACCAACAAATCCGATGGTCCCGTGCGCTAGAGACTGATCCTTAGCCTTCCTCCGAGACAGCATCGTCTCCCAAGAAACACTGATTCTACATCCTTCGAACGGTCAACATCCTTCGAGCGGGTATACACACCCGCAGATCAGTCACTCACTCATCTCGTACATACGCACCAGTGTAACTATCCTCGTTATAAGTTGTGGAATAAACGGTGAAATATAACTTACTATACTGTGTCATATTCATTCAACCACCTCTGTTATCTTAACCGAAACAGGGGAACGACTACTTCGCGGCGTCGATTCACCGAATCGTAGCGAGAATTTACGCCTCTCGCTGACGCGTTTTCCTCGCGACCGCGTCTCTCCGCGATCGGTCGTAACATTGGTCCTTCGAGCCGGATCTCTACCAATCTCGTCTGTACGCACCAGTGTAACTATCCTCGTTATAAGTTGTGGAATAAACGGTGAAATATAACTTATTACTGTGTCAGATTCAATCAACCACCTCTGTTATCCTACCCGAAACAGGGGAACGACTACTTCGCGGCGTCGATTCACCGAATCGTAGCGAGAATTTACGCCTCTCGCTGACGCGTTTTCCTCGCGACCGCGTCTCTCCGCGAACGGTCGTAACAGTGGATTTTGCAGCAATGATTGAGCAAGGAGTAATGCGGCCATCGAAGAGTCCATGGGCATCACCCCTGCACGTCGTCCCAAAGAAGGACGGAAATCTACGACCATGCGGCGACTATTGTGCGTTGAACGCTCGCACCATACCCGACAGGTACTCCCCACCGCATATCGAAGATTTCGCGCAACATCTGTACGGTAAGCGAGTCTATTCAAAAATCGACCTTGTCCGCGCTTACCATCAAATTCCGATTGCGCCCGAAGACGTTAAGAAAACCGGGATCACGACACCTTTCGGATTTTTCGAAGCAGTCAACTAGATGTTTGGGCTTCGAAACGTCGCGCAAACGTGTCAAAGATTCGTCGACGAAATTACCCGTGGTCTAGACTTTGTGTTCGCATACATAGACGATTTCTTAATTGCCTCCGAAACCGAAGAACATCATCGCGAACACCTACGGATTTTGTTTGAACGTTTAAACGATTATGGCGTAGTCATCGACCCACTAAAGTGCGAATTCGGTGTGAACGAAATCACATTCTTGGGACACACCGTAAACGCCGACGAGATAAACCCGCTAGCCGAACGCGTTGACGCCATTGTAGAAGTTCGATCCGGAACAAAAGGACAGTCAGTCTGCCTTGCGCCGTGAAATAAATAAGTCCTCAGTGACATTGCATAGCAACGCGTCGATTGAACTCTTGGTGTCAATTGTTAGTTGTTGATCGTTACCAGTTATTTGTTGATCATATCTGTTAATTGTTATTTGTTGACTGTGTCTGTTAAATCGTTTCTTAATAAACTATCGTTCATTTAACATCTGAGTATTCCTTTCGCACCTATCACGATAAATCACCTCAAATGGATAACGATTCCAAACTTACGTGCATTGCCTTCTGTTCGATAACGTCACGCTCTTATTATGAAAGTCTGTGAGAAAAATTCGCTAATCCACGTCGAACCTTTCGCAGTAGCTTCGTTCGTCACGTTTTTGTGCAATGGCCTAATCGGTTCAATGGATTCGCGGTCGTGTTACGTGGTGCACGTCGTTCACCGCGAAACGAGTACGCGCGTATCCGCAAATGAGTTTGACGGCCTCGCGCCTAGCTGCAGTGCGCGCGGCACGTCGCGTTACACGAATACGCGGACACTGACCGGTTGTTATATCGGCGGTGAACTACCATGGATGCGGTCGTCGTTCGACCGCTTCCTCCTGTCTCTCTTTCCTGTTCATTCAGACCCTCTGTTGGTCGATTAAATCTTCGCCGAGGAAAATTAAACGACGTCACACCGTTCACCATGAATATTAAACGTATGAGGTTACAAAGACCATCGTGTTTTGGTAAAATTAG
This sequence comes from Bombus vancouverensis nearcticus, assembly GCF_051014615.1. Lineage (NCBI taxonomy): Eukaryota > Metazoa > Arthropoda > Insecta > Hymenoptera > Apidae > Bombus > Bombus vancouverensis. The sequence continues at coordinate 1,040,193 of NC_134924.1, forward strand.
TTTATTGTCGGTCAACGTCACGAACCCTGCTATTCTTGGATGGACACGTTGCATGATAGTCTTCGTAGCTATGGATAGAATTAGATATGAAATTTATCGGAAATTGTTTGGTGTTTGCGTGAAAATATGTTAGATAGATTTTCTGTTCGACGAAATAAGATATTGCGAGTGAAAAACTATAGACTAAGCCAAATTTTGTCTGAACAATAATTTATAGCATTGACTCGTTGCGATAAGCTATATCAGTTATACGTATAAAGAAGATACGATTATTTGGCAGGATTCATGAAAAAGATTATTGTTTTGCAGAAGAATAAATTACGAGGATCACAATTATATTCAAATACTTGCTAAGTAATAGCAATCAAAACGTTAAATATATTTATAAGAACGAAGTATTTCCGCCTGGTAGACGATCTAAGTGGTGGATTTCCAGACACGATACTGTATATGAATTACGTTAAATGTTTGAGAAATTCGTTGAAACACGAAAGTGAAAAAATCGAAGAATGATGAAAAAGAAGTTAATACTGATATTAAACACCTATGACGAATGTTATAACAATTTACAGTAGTAGACGTAATAATTATATTATCGATATCTTTGAAAGTTTCGCTTTAAATCCAATGAAAAGCCCTCTTTCCTATATAACTGTCTAAAATACTTCTAATTTATTGCAAGAATATTGAACATTTTGGGAGAAAGATTGCCTCGTGTCTATAGCATCCTACGTTCTACGGTAACAAGGATCCACGAGGTAAATATCACTTCAGGTTGTTCCAGCCAGCGTGGTTGACTTTAGAACAACGAACACCGTTAATGCAGGAAGTTTGATTGTTCTTGACACTTTAGAGATTGACCCGGCTTGAGTGAGATTTAGTATCCTTTAGATGCAGAAGGTCGATTGGGATTTACACGTTTGTTCTGATTAATGTAGTTTCCAAATTGGATCCAAATCGAACACTTGCTTACCGACAGCATTGTATATTAAGAGAAATCGATCGTTCGCTAATTTTCATCTGCTTCTCGTTCGTTACAACTTTTTGTGCGTTCGATGTTGATTCGAGCCACGTAAAATTCTAATACATCGCATAGATTCGCCTATTTCTCGTAATAAGTTTTCCCCTAAGCAAACAGTTTAGCCACCGTACACGGTTTAATCAAATTCGGAATAAAGGCAAATAAATTTGACGTTAACGTTGAATTAAAAAATACCCGCGTGAAAGATATTAAAATACGCTTTCAACGAAGAATGAAAAGAGTGACTTTGTCCGCCAGCGGGCGCATGTAAAAAAAAAGGAAGCCAGCGTCAAAAATGTTACGTAGCGAGCGGTGAAAAAAATACGGCGGATTAAAATTGTGGGAATTCGAACGTGTGTTGCGTGTAGCCTCTAGATGCATTGGCAACGCGTAACATGTCGGATTTGAATACGAAAGGGGGATATGACCGTCCGCGGATCAGTGAATTCATTTGACACGGCCTGAGGGTGCAAAGATTAGAAGCGGTTCGTAAAACGCTTCGCGCGAACGAGTTTCGATAATCAGGTTTCTGGTCAGACCCGTCAACCAAATTTCAGCACCCGTAATTCAATGAAATGTCTGGAAACGATTAGGCAGCGTCGTTCTCATCGACGATTTGTTCGAACTGCCATATGTCATAAATCATACGACATTATGCAACAGATGGAATCGCTTAATTTATAATCGCCGATTTGAGGTCAGCTGCAATCAACGATTTACGAGAAACTAGATACGGATATTCGATATTGGAATTTTTGTTTTTTCTTTTTTATTTTTTCGAGATCCGTAGTTTACGATGTCCAGTTAGCGAGACTTTTTTTCATGAAAAAATTGGAAGGGATAAAAAGAATTGATATTTTTTATGGAAAAAGATGGGAAAGACAAAGGATTTTAATTGATATTGTTCTATAATTATTAGAATTGAAATTTAAGCTGGATACTGAATTATTTAATTTTATTCGGTGTGATTGAAATTGGTTGGATTTCATCGTATAACCCTTTTGGATTATTTAATTTCATTAGGTTTGATTAGATTTTGATTGAAATTCGATTGGATTAGAAACCAGATATGAATATTGGATATTGGAATTTTTTCAATAATCATCGTTTGAAATATCGATTTCTGTTATTTTTCAGTGAAGAAATTCTTCAGAAATTCTTCGTTTTATGATTTCAAACAATTAAATAAATATGTAATTATTGAATATTAGTAATCCTTTATGTATCTTCAATAACGATTTGCTCGCGTTCCTCGGTGATTTACTATACGCGATATAATTTTCCAATTACTGAACCGTTTAAGTACATCAGATTCGATTAGAATTAGAATCGAATATTACTAAATATGATTGTCTGAATTAAGTAATTTTAAATAAATCAAAGCGTGCGATTCATAGCTTAATGCATAATACCACGTTTGCAGTGAGATATGTATACGCTCTATGCAACCGCTGCACGTGTTAGCAACATAAATAACATACGTCGTAGATAGCAAATGAGCATTATAGAACGATGCTTATGAATATCCGATAGATAGCAACCTGTATGAACGTACTGAAGGAACTACAAATTGAACGTACTGGTAACATGTTTGAAAATGGGAATTGACTAGTTCATTAACGTGATATCGTTATAACGGATGAAATTGTTTAACTGAAATAGATGGTAGCAATTCGATTCAGTTTAGCTTCGGAGATCGGTTTATTAGGGGAGTTTAGATTTCAATATTTAATTATACAGGCTAAACACATTAAATTTTCCACTTGTTGTTAAATTATATAATAATGTAGCAGCATTTCTAGTTTAAATTCAAATATGCCTCGTACAAGTTTTTATATGTTTGCAAATGGATGTTTCGTAAAATACCTACATTTACGTAACTTGGTGTGTTTACAATTAGTTAAATAATGAAGACTGTTTTAATGATTGGATTTACATTATATATGTACGTTATATAATCTTCTTTACAATGATATCGAATTAATTTACACACCGATATAATGAATACGTACGAAACTTTAATCAATTTACTTTATGGGCTTAAACTCGATAATTTTGTATTCGAAGCTGCACATAATGATAATCCTACTATATCCTTTGCATCGATTTGTACTCAACTCTGTCTTGTTCCTTTATCGTTAAAAAATCTTTTTAATGTGGAAAAAGTATGATGCAATATCGTCATTCTTCTTAAAATAAAGATCGAGGCACAAATATTTCTAGATTACAACAGCGTTAATTTTGTTTAGAGGTGACGGTAACTCATCGTTCATTTCTTACAATTTCTGCCAGCTACACCAGCTGAAAATGAAAAGCGAAGTAAGCTTGCCAGAAAAATGGAAAAATTAAGATTCCTGAAGTGTTGTTAGTTGAAACCCACGTCAGTCATATACTTGCTGGATGACCTGTTTCGATTTCACCAGCACGTACCAACTCTGATAAAAACTGATAAAAACATCAAACGAAGTCCGTTCGTTTTGTTTCATACGTTACGACGCAATATTAAATTTCCCACCATCGGACAGTAACATTTTATTTATAGTCGAAGAGCTTCGTGCTGTGGCAATAAAATACGCGACTTAATCAAAAAGGGTATTTTAGTTTTCAAAATATTAAAACACACACGCAGGATCTATTAGGCTGATGCATACGAAATGTAGTTTCTTGAAAGCTTAAATATAGCGAGTCAATTAGAGATTTATAAAAATTATCAGTTCCAGGATCCATAAATTCTTAGAACGGAAGCTGCTACAGTTTCTTCGTTTAGAGCTGGTTTTAAAATAACTGGTCCATTGAAAGATGAAATTTTTATTAATATTCAAGAATAAATTTTTCAAATATAAGAGGAACGGAGTAAGTTTCATAGACGTGATCGCGACGAGTTTCTATCTATCAGCGGAATAAAGGAACTAAAAAAGGAAAGGAGCTAAATGCTAAATTTATGTTTTGAACCATATCCATGGCAATCTATCCAAGTTTGAACTCGTCAAAATATCGCCCAAATATTTTGATTATTCACGAATCCTATAATTTCGTTAGCTTCTGATATTCTTCGTATATCTTGTTCTTTGATACGATCGATTGTTAACAAACTAGATGGAATATGCTTCAATCGGTAATGCTGACTCGCAAATTCGAACCTTGAAAAAACGACGTTTCGTACGCATCAATTTAAATCCTCTGCTTAGTTCGAATACGTAAAGTCTCAACTTGAATGTTACATGCATTTTTGAGGGTAGGAAACTAGCATGCAAATAGACGATTCAACGCTGGAAGACTCGATTCGTCATCCGCGGGACGAGTTTTCGCGGGATTCAATCCGTCGACACACGAAATTCTTTTACCGTTTCTTTATGCATACTAACACGTGCCTCCTCGTAACCTGTGTTAGCTCGACCGTACCACTCCGCGGAATCACTACAAGGGAAATTTCGCGTGCTTTTCAATGGGATAGAAGGAAACCTCCTTTGAATGGGCCAGGCAGAAAGCAAGGCGGGCGAGCCGCTTACTTTTCGATGCATTTCAAAAGATCCTCTTACGCGGCGAATTTACCGCGTGTAGCATCCTTCGAATCGTCGATTCCTATATTCTGTTGATTAATAGAAACACTCCGCGGAATCTCTCGTCGCGACCACGTTTATGAAATTTATTATGCAACATATATATTCTTTCCTCTTATGTTTCAGGAATGTATTTTTAAATATTAATAAAAACTCTTGCAAGTTATTTACGGTTCTCGTTGTAAAAAATGCGGACTGATAATGTTTCGATTGACTAAGGGATGCGATTCACCGTTTCCAAGATCCGAACTGTTATCTTCTGCAAGATATTGTCAGAGATTCTATCGAGATTTTCACTAAAAGATCTCTTCGTTACGACATTCTTTATTCAAAAAAAAAAGCACAGAACAGTTACGCCTCGGCTAACCAAGAGATCGACCAGCTTCGAGATTCAATTTGTCATTCGTTACGACAAATTTCCAGAATTCCAAGTTTTATTTCATTCGTTTCGTTCAATCTATTCCTTCGCGGAGAAATTATTATATCGAAAGAATGTTTCATTACGATACCTCTCGTTTAAAAAGAGACGCAGAATCGCAATGTCTCAGCTGACCGAGCAACGCGACTGACCGGTACCAAACTTCAATCTGGCATTTCCCGCGAGAAATCTCTATAAATTCGCTTCGCCTCTCCGTAGAGGTTGCGAAGCTTCTGCAATTTCGTCGCCACGTCGCGACGTCGACGAGAATCAGCATATGGAAGGCGTAATGGCAGAAACTCGTGCCTGGACCGTCGAACGCGTAGAAAAGAGACATATTTTTCAGAGCTCACGGTTCGAACGGACCAGGGTATCAAACGAGTTTTCAGTGTCTCTGCGTGCGAAAAACGAAGACGGAGAGAAATATACAGGCGGCTATATCGTTATTTTGAGAGGCAGACGACCTACGTGCGTGAAAACTTATCCCATAAATTCTATGTTGCGAAGCTACGAACGACGGATAGGGTGCAGAGCGAGCATCAGCAAGGAAGAAACAATTGAGATACGGGACAAGTTCCGCGAAAGTCGCTGCATAACATCGCGTCTCAAGCAGCTGCTACGTGTTCCGTGAAAGGACTTTTTCGAATAGTAAATATCGTGCGCGTGGTGTAGAATTTGGATATACAGCGTGTCTCAGTTTCCCGCGTCAAACGTTATCAATATATTCCGTAGGCCAAGGTAAGAGGAGAATGTCAGATAAATATGTGTCGTTCCAAGCATCATTAAGGAGTTCTAACAACAAAACAACGTACGATACGAGCGATAACAAAGGTGTCTTATTACGGCACAAAGCGTTAATAGAGCAGGCATATTTACATCCAGTAGTTGTCAAAAAGTATATGATAATTCTACGAATCCAGCTTGAACGAGATCTTCAACTTCAACTAACCGAGAACTTCAGAGTATAATAAATTCAACTGATAGGAATGATGAACAGTTTGAAGTGAGCTGTAGTTGGAGTTGTGGAAGTATTGTAAGTATCATATACATTCTGACTATTGCTGCATGTAAATATTTCTGGTCTATTTATAGTTTGTACCGTGATAATGTGGCATTCGTTACCGCTCCTTCTGTATATCGTTTTGTTGTCAAAAATCTTTAACGATGCTTCCAATGATATATATACAGGGTGGTTGGTAACTGGTGGTACAAGCGGAAAGGGGATGATTCTACGCGAAAAAAGAAGTCGAAAATATAGAATAAAAATTTTTTATTTTTTTTTTTTAATTTTTCCATCGAGACAACGATCTACAGTGAGATCCGTTATAATGAGATGTGATAAAGTGCACGCGTACCGAGCGAAAATTCAAAGTCGATTTTCTCGAAAACAAAGTCTCAAACGAAAAATTATATATATATATATATATATATATATATATATATAATTATGATAATATATATATATATATATATATATATATATATATTAGCTTGATCTAGAATGTACTGACAACGCTTGGCTGGAAAAAGCTGAGACATTCTTTATTTCTAATTCGTGAAAATATAAAAAACTGCTAAGTTTGTCTTATCTGATGAAGAACATCGCGACCATCGAATAGATCTCGAAATATGTACATCTGGCCGTTCCTGCATAATAATGAACTAATATACTAACATTGATCGATTCTCGGAAGTATAAAGGAGTAAAAACATCAAATTTTTAAAATTCTCAATAGAGGGGAGTTAACCCATATGACTTTCTTTATAAATGTTTTTTCTTATCGAGTCTGATTATTTTGTAAAACGAATCGTGTTAAATGAAAATCAAGACGGGTAAATTTCAAGTGTATGAAGAAAGTAAATAGCTAATGAAATGTTGAAAAGTTGAAAAACAAGAAATTCCAACATCTTACAGTAAATATGGATTATAATTTACGAGAGGGGGAAAAATAGAATAAGTCAAACAGGCTTGGTACCGTAAAATAAAACTGAAAAAGATTGAAGCAGGAAGGGAAACAGCAGAATAAAATAGAGATTTCAAAGTAATTACGGAGCACACACCGAAAGGAAATACAAGGGGAAGAAAAGATCTTGGTAAGATCGTTAAAAACCAAGTTAAATACAATAGGAGCCAAAATGCAAAAAGAATATATGAGAAAGAGAAAACTGCTGAAGAAAAAATTTTCTGCGCGACGAAAGCGACAGATTAAGAATATAGAAAACGAAATGTATAGAGAGTGATATGAAAAATAAAAAAGAACTTCCGTCGAGGAAATGAAATGGAGAAAGAAATATCACCCAAGATAATTAAAAACTCAACAATATTTTATTACGATTTTGAATAAAAAAAATGTATATTTCACCCGTTATTCAACTCGTTAATTAGTTGGAAAAGAAGATGCATAAATATATAGTGTACAAATACGCAGATCACTGAGCAGTTAACACGCGACGTACTTCAAATACGGCGATTGCGCGACGATTATATTCAAAAAATTTGTGAGACTTAGCGAGAACGATCCGAGTAATCGATTAGGCATGCAAGGTGCTCCGACAATTCCAATTGGAATGCAATTGCTCGGTCGATTTAGAAATGATGCCCATACTGCGCTGGATTCTCCGGCTGGTCGCAATTTCGTTATTAAAAAGGAACGCCGTCATTGGTATTTCTCATTTGGAGCTGTCTCATACATATCACACTAAATTTATTCCTTCGTAAAAAATCAAGTGAGATTTTAAAAGAATCGACGTTGTTATTGTTATTATTATTATTATCATCATCATCATCATCATCATCATCATCATCATCATCATCATCATCATTATTATTACTATTATTATTATTATTGTCCTTTACAGATCATATAACGGATTCTTGTTTACTAGTATTACGTGTTTCTTCACTCAGAGGATTTCTTCCTGGCTTTGATTAAATATTCATAGCTCATACTAATGTGATTATCGTAGACATTTTGCTATTATTGTAGTTTAGTATTACCTTTTTCAATCTATATGAATATCGATTACATCAAATATAAGACGTTAGTCAATAATTACTCTACATACTGACAGAGTCACTAATTCGATTGCTGCCTTGTATTAATTATCCCTTTATTCGTAAAAGAAAGAAGCAACGAAGGAATTGGTTAAGTAGAAAGGAAGAAGAACGAATTAACGACTTAAATAAAATAGGTTATTTGTAGTAATACGAATACTCAATTTGCGATTAGAATAGTGTTTAAGGGAACGAAGATAATTTAATTTCGATTCTCGGTCGCCATCATTTGCTTTCGCATAATTTATCCTGTCGTTTCATTAAGGGATGAAACTAACAGAGAGAGGAACAGAAACAGACCCTTACCGTTGCAAAGCTATGCAAATATTGCTTGGTGATTAATGCCAGCTACTGGCCGAAACACTGCCGCTTGTGCAATGGCAAATATTTATCCTTCTACCCTTCGATTTAATTGTTTAATCGATGATTGCGAACTAGGTTATACCTCCGCTCGATGGAACGCTCGATTTGAAACTCAGGAAGGACATGATCGAAAAATGAACGAAAACATTACGTCAATGAGACAATTTCTAAAATCATTCTTTAAATATTAGATTATTCAGAAAGTTTACAATATTTCTGACAATCGATATAAACTCGTTCTGTGTATTTTATATGTCCCATAAGTAACGCGGTTTTTCTAATATCGTTAGATCATAAGTAATTATAGTAATTCGAGCTCGATTACTCGATTCCAGTACTCAATTTGAATATTCATTGAAATAAAAATTTTGTTATTTTTGCGAAAATAGATTGCCTTTAATATTGTTCAAATTCCTCGACGAATTTCCCAAACAATGTAGTACTTCAAAGAAAGCAGTGAATCGGATTTATCAAAACTGAAAACTTTTTCGCTCCGATAGAAATTAGCTCGTACTGAAATGACATAAACAACGAAGTTTAATAAGAAGGATATCTCTGGCAAAATCTTAATTGACGTACTAATGTCCTTACCTATACTAACAGCACTCGAAGAAACTTTCCGAGAAAGTCATGGGTATATCTACTTGCAAGATAACGTCCTATTCAAAATCCCAAGAAACAGTAGGACCGTGAATCAGACGGTGAATGTAATACATTACTGTGCTTTAATCCGTACAATTCATTCTCAACGATTTTATAACTAGAAGTTTGGATTGAGTTATTTGGAGATGGATAGTGAGATTCTGGGATACAGAAATCTGAGACAGATATTAGATTATCTCTGCTTGAATTCTGGTACGAATCCCTCTTTTCTTTCTTTCTTTTCCTCTTTCTCCCCTATTTTCTCCCTATTCCTTTCTTTATTCCCATTTCATTTCTCCCTTGTTTCTACCTATTCTTTCCTTCCCGTCGTGCACTTCGAAACTCGAAATGCGTCAACGCACGCCAACAAATATCCCAAACAACTGCACATCGTAAGACATTTGCACCTCTATAGCGGAAGAAATAGCGAAAGAACATTTTAGCCGATTGTCTTTTATGGATATCGTCCGCCCTTTAGAAAAACCAACCGTAGTATTGCCGACGCGAACCGACGATACCAAAGAGAATAAAAAATTACGTAGCCGAAATTGGATGTCCATTCCATCCCTTTATTCCCGTCGCTTTTCTTCTATTACAATATCAACCAACTCCAACGACTTTCAACACCATTGAACCTTGTCGAGCGAAATTTTCGTCTTTGCAAAACAAACCGTGAAAACGGTTATATGCCAATAGCGCTTCTAACAGGGCGATTTTTCTCCGACTGGACTTTCAATTAAAATTTCATTGGCTCAGCGAATGCGGCAAAAAACGGAGAGGGTGAAAAATTAATTACGGTGCGTGGCGTGGTCTTCGCGGACAAAGGTGCAAACAGGGATGGCGAGTGGACGCAGAAGTCGCGATATGGAAGGATTAATGAACCGCTAATCGAGTCTCAGGGCCGAGGGTCAGGGTAAACGAACGGGCATCAGACAAAATAAGAGGAACGTCGGACGAAAACACGCTCGAGAGAACGAGGAACGAGAGTTCGAACATCAAAGTCGGTGGAGGATAATGGCATTCGTTTCGGACGCTGGTGTACGAGCCGGATGAAACTTATCGCCGTTGGCATCTAGACGTCGAATACTGATTAAAGTAACGGAAACGTGGAGCAACTTTCTGTTAATTAAATAGACGATGTCGGTTTGACCTCCACCGGTGGGATTGGTTGCTTATTGCTCTCGAAATTGTTTCGAGAACGAAAAATTTAGACAAGCGCCGAACGGTTAATAGATTATGGCTATCCACGCGGATTCATATTTTTATAAATACGACTCGGCAGATGAAATCTAATGATCTATAAAAAGATAAAAATATTTGTTAAAAAGAAGAGGGTTTGGAAAATCGTTACGACGAAATCGAACATCCCGTACATTACTATTAATACGATATTTTACTAACTAAGTAACTGGAACTAATATTAAAGGTAAAATTATACGATTTACGAGCTACAGATTATTATCATAAATTCCCTTGCGCAATAATAATAAGCTTGGTAATAAATCATACGAAATTGTAGAAGTAGAGTTCGCAAATGACGAGTCGTCCGATTATTACATGAAATTTGACTTAGAATTGCAAGATAGTAAAGTAGATCATAACTTGCCAGTTCGTAAATTTTATTAATTAATAAATTATTGTGCAAGAACATTCTAGTATTAAAATTCTCCGTTAACAGTCATGTTTCTCATCAATATGATGTGTAATTGTTCAGAGGATACGTGAAACGCGTAACTGATGTACCAACCTCCAGAGATGGTAATTCAACCGTTAAGCCGAGAGCCATGTTCAGTTCGAGGCAGAGTCCGATCCGACCTCTTTATCACTAGCAACCCATGGGCATAATTTTGCAACAGTATCTCGGAAGCGGAAGCTACGACGCTAGAATCCAGTAATTTCGTTGGCTGTGGCTTAATTTGTATCGATTCACGTGTTCGGAACATCGTGAACCTTCCGAGCTGTTTCTACAAATGCAAGTTTCACTTAATGATCGATCAATGCTCTTTGTCACGAATTATCGATAGAATTTATCTAACAGAATGTTGTTTGTTTCTCATAAATGATAGGTTTGTGAGAAAAATAAGATAGTTACCATCTTTTTTATATGATGAGCCGAGTTTTGTATTTCAGTAACCTTGATACTCTATCGTGTTTTAAATCGAATTCTATCTAAAAAAAGAAATTAACCTATTCCTATAATTTGTAATTGGTAATATATTGCCATAATCTAAGGAAATAATTACATTATGAACTATATCAAATTGTTAAAAATCCATTCAGGCCATCCTGCTGCGTATGAAAAATTGCGAGACATCGCCTTCTCCTGCTTTTTTTTCAAAAATGGGCTACTAACGAGAGATCAATACGGTAAGCAACCTGTATACTACTTAACGAGAACATAATGCTAATTAAAGATAATCAGGAACGTTGGATTTCGTATATTTAGTATAGAAATGCATCGTTCGTAGCTCCAGTTAAGAGGACTACCAGTAGGCAAAGGACAAAGTAAGTAGAAGGACCATTTGATGTCAGACGAGCTTCGAGGAAATCGAGAATACCATTTGTAGGTTAATTAGACTAATCGTCGACATACAGACGGTGCTTAACGAGTCTTGCCTTTCCGACGTTTCCATTAAGCCAGTCAATCAGGTCTGTTTCAACGGTGAAAGAGACTCCATTCTCGCGTTATTTTGAATTTCAATAGAGACCGATGTTATCGGAGCTCTGGAAAGAGGAAATTCTGCACCGGATTCGCCGAAATTGAATTTAGGCTGCTTCGAATTCGACGAAGGAAGATGCAACAAGAGTCTCCTCGACGATGCAACGTGAAATTCTATAACTTATGGAACTAACAGGGTGATAACGAATATAACTTCCAACGAGGATGAACGTTTCTTATGAAACTGGCTGTTGCGAGCTCGCGTAGCATTGAACGTAAATTAAAAGGAAATCGATACTTCGTGATTTCGGACTATCGTCTAAAGTTTCATAAATCTTAATGCAACTCCAAAATCATTATAGAGAAATTGAAGTTATTAAACTATTACGTGAATATTTTAGAAGTATATTTCTATGTATGTAGTATGAAGTATTTCTATGAAAGAAATAGTAATATTTACGTTTGCTTTTAATTAGTATATATAATTAATTAATATTATTTTTTTATATTATTATATTTAATATTATTTAATTAATATAAATGGATTATTGTCCTTGAACATCTTTTTCCATCTTCCAAACGAGTTTTTTCTTCTCGTTCTTTGAATTAGGACACACTTTCACTCCGATATCCAATGTATATTAACTTCGATTTTATCTCTTTATATCTCAGAAAATTGAATAACTAAAATTACCATAGATTAAAATAGTTCCATCTGAAAATCTCATCGATTTTCAACAACGCAATGGTCCATTACTCAAATTGCCTCGAGCTAGAATTCTTGATCATCCCAAGTGCACAGTGTTACGTAGCACAAAAAGGGAACCTTCAGCAAAGTTTGGGCCATCACAAATGCAGATAGCATCTGGGGAATAAGCTTTCTCGCCGTTTTCTACCCTGGCACTTTCTTTACTCGCGACTCAAGGCGTGGAAGGAAAAATGCCCGAAAACGAACGCTCGTCGAGCTTCCTTCAGGATTCGATCCGATATCCCTCACGGTAGCGGCTATATCCGGCGAGATTCTGTTGTTCGATTACAGTACAGATTTATTTATCACTGGAAGCTTCTTACGCAAACAACTTGCGATGCAAAAGAGACAGAAATAGCAGCTTGTTGAGAAAAGTAAGGACGAAGTAGTGGGTATCTTTGACGCGCCTTCATGTAGAAAATGTTATTTCAATAGAATAACGTTATTTATGCGACAACGAATAAGTAATGTAAGATTTATTTATTACGATCTTCTGCAATTAGAAGGAAGAAACATCATTCGTATTTGCAAAGGCTGATGTACAATATAGTAGAACAGATCATATCAGTTTCATCGATGTTCAATTAGAAGTCTCGAAAGTTTAGCTCAGAGTTAACTAAATCTCAAAATTGACGTTTGATGATTTACTTATTATTCTTAAAAAAGATTGGCTACGAAATTTGTGTTTCTTATGGCACATGAATTTGCAAAGATAGGTCATTCGGTTTTCTGAAATATTCGACATTATGTATGTGAATAATAAAATATGACACTTCATAAGAGAGAGGCTCGAAGCTGTGAAAATCGCAAAAATTAACTCTTCGCAATCTCGCTTCGAAAAAGACTCCATCTACTCCATCCACAAACCTAATTGAACTGCCCCTTTAAACAAACTCCCAGTTACTCGATAAATTTACCACGGCCATTCTTTCGCCCACTTAATTCAGTCCCATCTATGAGTTCTCTAACCTCATAGCTTCGTAGATCGAGCGTGTAATGTGTGCGTCGGTGTCGCTAAAAACACCATTGCGCCTCCCACGTATACATTAATAACACCGTAGAGGTCCAGCAGGGGCAGTAAAAAGACCAACAAAGTCACGTAGGAAGAGAAAAAGGGAGAAAAGAGGGAAATACGCGTGGACCAAACGATGCATCATGGTACATTGTACCTACGCGTTTCGACTGCTTCGCGTCGGCTATGGCGTCGAGTGGCTCGCACGGCGCTACAACACGTCGCTGTGTCGCGTCGGGACAACGTATTCTCATTAGCAGGTGTCGCGGTTTTATTTTTCCATTTTTCCCGCTTGCTTCTTCTGGGTCGAAGTTATAAAACGATCATTCTTCGCTTCCGAACTTTTGACATTTTTAAATGGTTCGATCTTACTAAATAAACAAGATTCTATAAGTAGTATTGTAACATCTCGCCTTTCTTTTATCTTTCTCAAGCATCGCGATGCACTATTTATTTATTTCACGCCTTCTATATTTATGATATCACAAACTAAACAAGAAAATTAAAGTATTTCTCAAGAGAAAAACGTTTAAAACTTTCATATTTCAACCTAATTTTTCCCAGCGCGCGTTTCACTCTCCTGTGATATTACTTAACGAATTTTTAATACCAATTTACTCCGAAATGAAACTTCACACGGGAAAAACTTTTACAAATTTAGCTCGCATTTTCATATGAAATGGTCCCTCGAGGATCGTATCGACGATTCATCAAACAGCCTGTAAATTCCCATCCAATCAGACAGACATGGCGGAATCACCATTGTCACTCATAAAACCGTATCTGGTTTCGCCCTCGCGTAGCTACGGAACAAACGGTTTTCCGATAATCTTTCTGTGCCGCGTAAGTTTCAATGGCATCCCATATCGGCGTGTAAGCAGGCTGATGCACGGTTATTTCAATAGGAGCCGGTACGTGGCGCGATGAACGTGCAAAATGCAGTCGACGAGGCAAAAGGACCGTTCGTTTGGTCGTGTGCACGCCTTGTCGTACATTTCCAACTGAAACGAATCCACCCCTGTCAAAGCTTGACGCGTTTTGCCCTGGCGAGCAAGACAGATTCGAATGCCTTTCCGCTGCCTTCTGCAAACGTGATCCATCTTTTCGTCTTTCCACCATCGGAGGAAATGTTCTTCGTCGCGGCACGTGCGACGAGTTTTTATATAACCGACATTCCGGATACTCGTATATTCAAACGAAGAGTCGAATGGATCGTACGAAGTAAAGTAAATTTCAGAAACATTCGTGCAAGCGGATGTAATATTCGTGAAAGTTGGAAACGTACCTAGTCGAGAGATACATATTTGAAATTTTCGTGGCGAGTAACATTGAGTACCGTGGTCTATTCCTCGATTGGTGTCGAACTTGCATCGGTGTTACGAAACAAGAAGAAATCGGCGATGATGAATAAAATATAACGTGTCTGTAAACGCATTAGAACTACAGAATATCAGATTAGAATATCGGTATTGAAGGGTATTAAACGATGACTAATTCAAAGAATTCATGTGGAAATTTGTCATGCATGATGTGATACGTGACAATTTGCCTGCCTGTGACAAGAATGTGCTAGGAAAGTGCTACGTGTATATGAACAATTGAAAAACGAAATAGTTTCTTATGAAATTCATAGAAGAATAAAAAATAAGTGTCAGGGTTGGAAGCTTATAGGAATCAAGTCAAATTGTATAACATTTGAGTACAGTTGAGAGGGACGTAAAATCTCTATCTGATATTTAAATATAGTCTTTACTATTTTATGTACTATCTTATTCTTGGATAAAACTTGAGGTCCAAATATAAAGAAAGCATCATACAAGATCTTTCACGTGAGTTACATCTGTTAAATTAAACGAAAATTTTTGCATTTTCTATGAAATATATCGAATTATTCTATCTGCATGAATAAAAATTTCCAATAACATTGCCATGTCCTAAAGATCGTCACAAACGATAGCAATGCCAAGAATTCAACGTCCGACACAAACCGCAGAAAAAGACGAAGACTTCTCGTCTAGTATTCAAAGTACCCTATAATTTCAAATATTTTACTTCCACGCGAATATTCAGGCGAAGCATAGTTAACAGCCTCGCCAAGATAAGGCCACATTTTTAACAATGGGCCGCACCGCAAGCTCGACACAGGTTGAAAACGAAACATTTTCCAATCGCTCTGTTGGCTCTGCATGGAAACTCGGTTACTTATTTCCAAACTGTTGAACTCGTCCCGGACTTAGACGAACTTCCCTATGCGGTAGACGTTCGTTTTCGATTCGAACGAGCACGAGACCTTTCTATCAAGGATCTCGCGACGACGTTCGCTCCCAGACCAGGATATAACTACTTCCGACGAATTGCGGACGGAGGTCGAAAGCGCATCGAAGCGAACCGTTCGCCATCGCGCTCACCAACCAACCCGCTGATCTCTCAACCACGCGCAGAACGACCCCAATGCACAATTTACGAGCGAACAACCTTCCATCCAAGTTTGCTTCCTCCTTTGATTCGCGTTTTCTCTGGCGATCACCGCGGATATACTGTTCCGGTTCATAGAATAAAGACACGATGCTCTGTCTGTTCGTTGTTTCGAAACGGTTAATGGTTCCTGTATTGAAAAAAGGATTATGGGGCAAAGCGGTTTGATAGGTTGAACAAAAAATTTTAGAATAGATAGATAGCCTTTGGACGAAGTATTAAGTTAATAAATAGGATTTTGCGAATTTCGATGCGTCTTTGCGTAATTAAAAGGTACAAAAATGCGCATACGATATGCGAAGATGTATAAAATATCCAAAATAGAGCATTTATTATAACATTTGGTGAATGAAACATATTTCTATCTAAATTATATTTCTCTGGGTATGTCCATAAAAATGTAAAAATGCATAAAAGTTCGTAGTCCAGTAATTTTCATTTATGCAACCAAACTGACTGTAAACTTCACTATTTTATCATAGATCTGATTCTTCTAGTTAACTGTTCGTATTATAAAATATTATCTATATAGCTACATCAGTTATCAATGCCTAACATCACTAAACTAACTAAAAGTTTGATAGACTATTAAAGTTCGTTCGCGATTTACTTTGACAAAACGAACTGTTCTTGTTTTCGTGGGCAACAGGATCGCGAAAAAGCCGCGTAACGAGCCGCAACGTTTTCAAAAACTACGCTAAGTTTTCGCCGGTTTATTATTAATAACAACCGAGTGACGTAACAGGCGTGATTTCAGCTAGTTTCGTACCGGATTTTCTTGTTGCACCGTGACCAAAAAGGACCGCGCGACGAAACGATGAATTATTAGAGCGTTTACGGAGTACGTGCTTTCGACTGGTTTTAGTAAGTAGATATTCCGTGCTTCGTCGCTACGTCGAGAGTTTTTCGTGCAACGACGGAACGTCCTGCTTTGTACAAGAGGAATTATGAGAGAAAGTTGTTTTCTTTTATCGGACCGACTGAACAATTTCACGCTTGTTTACGACGAATTTTTTCTCTCTTGCGCGAAGAAATTTTGAAATCGGCGATCCCTGTTAGTCGAATGTCGTGTTACTTATATTCGCGCTAAAATTTTAATCATTGTTATTAGAAATCTGCGATAAATAATTTCAGAGAATCTTGTCATTCTATACTGAGAGAAAATTTCTCTGAAGTTCTCTGATTTTAATTTATTTTAATCATATGAGAATGTAAATAGAGAAAGTCTTTGTATCAATTACAACTTAAATTAGTTCATAATTATTATTCGTGATAAAAATTTCGAAGTGATTTTATATTTATAGTACTTAAAAAAAGAAGTATTTTTATTTTTCAAAAAAAATGAAACTTCAAGGCGTTATTCCTTACTCGCTACATAATATATTAACAAATTACCATTAACAAATAATCTTTATGCAGATTTTCTTTCCAAAACATTGCACATGTACCTCAGAAAAAATTATATAGAAAGTCATATTTGTAGAACGTCGGTCGTATAAATGAAAGCTTCTACCTTTTCAAAAAGGAACAAAAATTAAAATTCATGATTTTCCTCGTTTAATCGATGCATGATCAATCAACACTTAAAGTTTCTAAATAATTTCCATTCGATCAAATTAATTCGCGACCTGTATGATAATTTACATTATCGAAAACGAGTTTATTTTTAAGCTGCAGAACATTACGATTAATGTAAGAAATTGTTTAAAGATCGAGTACACAAGTCGAAAAACATGGTGACTTTGACATGATCGTCGGGTGTACGAGAAAGAATTGAATTCCAGCCATCAAAGACTGGGATAAATGATAAAAAATGGAATACGAACAAAGTGTGTCGAGACGACTGCAGACTCACGTCGAAATTGAACGTCGAATCGTGCGTTTATTGCACTCTAATAGACCCAACCTTAACCTAGGATCCTTTTTATCTCTGATACGCTAGTTGTCCTATAGTTTAGAGTCAAGTGTATCTTGATACGAAAGAACTGTACGTAAAAAAGCCTGCCATCTTCGAATAAAATGTCACGACACGATTTTCGTAAGGCATTTCGCGCAATATGCTACGTCTGAAACGTGTCACATGAATACTGATTACGTGTCACTCGAAGAATTTTCCCCCTATGAATTTTCCTGATTAATGCTACTTGAAATGTTTGCATAAAAATTGATGTAGAAAGATGATGGTCTTAATATGAAATTTGAGACTGGGTTAAAATTTTACCTCTAAAATTTATTTACTGCGAATTTCATTTTACAATGGCACAAAATAATTTGTACTGTAAAACGTGTATATATACGTATAGTTAAAAAAAATTGAATTTTACTTATTGCACGTTAAAGGAACAAAGTTTAATCCTCTTAATTGTACATAACGTTATGATACAAAATGAAAGTGTCCGAAAAAGTCGATACAAAACTTCTGCTATGTGTTAATAAGGTCAAGTAAATAAAGAAAGTTTATATAAACTGATGTCCGAAATTGCTTTATCGAAGAGTTATAAGCTTTCGAAGATTCCCAGGAAAGTTGTTCTTAAGACTTGCTATACAAAATCGTAGGCAGACAAATGCATTTACTACTATTTCTACAGCGGCGGAAATATTGAAGAAAGTTTGACGAACATTTAGTTCGACGAGTATTCTTGCAGAAGGAAGGAATTTCGAACGTTCATTATAACTGCCAAAAATTTTTTAACGCTTACAACTCTTCGATAAAGCATTTTCGGGCGTTGATTTATATGAACTTCTTTTACCTACTTAACCTTCATGAACACGTAGTATAAGTTATATTGCGACTTTTTCGGACACCTGTATAATATCTTCAATAAGTCGAACTTACAATTCATACGTGTTGATCCAGATAGGAAATTTACTTTCCAAACGACGGTGGATATATTCATTTGAATACTTTTTACATAAAACAGAGAAAGAAATACGCGTGACGAAACGAACATTTTCTAAAATCAGTCTCCTATATTTCTTTCAAAATCGGAAAATCCAGGCAAGTTACGTGAAGCAATTTCCTAGAGAACTCACGAGGCAAAATTCACCGAAGTCAAGGAATCGAATAAACAGATTCGTCTACGGGGAAATCGGGGGAGACGCGTGAGGATCGCGAGGAAGGATATGCAGGGGGTAAGTTTCGGGATCAACTCACCGGCGCAGCTGTATCCATTTTTATGAAGAATGTAGCCGTCCTTGCAATCGCACTCGTACATCCCATCGTGAAGTTCGTAGCAGAGCTGCTCGCACGGAGACCCGTGACCGCATCTTCCTGAAATGCAAAAAGGATTGTCATGATGAGAGACTTATTTGTATCCAGAATGCGAAGAAGAAACAAACGAATGATGATAAAACGTGTTCGAAGGATATTCGACGTCGCGAGTTTAAGATAGGTTCCATTTTCGACGACTTTAGAAGGAAGAACATTTTACCATAAAAATGGAATTTTCTTCTGTGATTCCGTCGTGATAACATACTTTTGTTTTCACACGTGCAGTATCAATAGAGGTTAGGCTAACAACGAAGCTGTTGATCGTGTCGTTTCTTAACACTTCGCGGTCTCAATATATTTAATATTTTATCATGACTGGTTTAAGTGATCACGATTAGACGACGGATATTTATGCACGCGTAGTTTTACGAATGTTATCAAAGAAATGGACGTTAGATAGAGATCTGTTCCACTTGCCAAATATTATAAAATATATAATGAATGCTTTACTTTAGATATTTTATATATTTTGAATATATGTGCGCTCTTTATGTTTCTGCATAGTTGAATTTTCTATAAATGTGCAAATATCTAATTATAACGAAGTATAGTTACAACATATATTATAACGCAATGAATCGATTAATTTCTCAACGAGCTTCGGCAATAAATATTCCCTTCCATAATAGATCAACGATTTAACCATGCAACGATAGATACATAGATTCGATAACAATATCGAAATAACATACACGTACTTGCACGTTTAACGTTCGACAAAGCATAAATTACCAAACAATAAATATCACAATCCCTAACTAATAATGTACGAAGAGACACCATGGAAGGTCCACGAAAAGTCCTCGAACAATCAACGAAAACGCCCACGAAGAAAGGTCGTAATAATTACATCGAGCGAGCCATCTCGAATTTATTAAGTCGCAGGCTAAACGGAGGATATTTCGCCGAGGGAAGATAAATCTCGGCGATTGCCAGCGTCGTATTTTCTCTAGCGGTGCGCGGGCCGACGAGAAAGCGCTTCATTTACCTTTGAATTATTCTGTCCCCTCATCGAAACGCTGGCTCAGCGTCGTTGCTCTCGCTCTGCGCTTTAAGGATTTTCCAACAGCTACGCGACGACTCGACGGTCGATCGACAGCGACGACCGCCAGAATAATTCACGTCTAACCGCGAACTTCCTGCAGGATTACAATTTCCTGGCCTTCTCTACGGTCGTAGACAGAAACAAGTGAAAGGTAGGTACCAATGAAATTTACTCGAACTAGTAGCAGTGTTCTACACTTAAGCTTTATTTGCTGTTGGATTGCGGGTTTTTATGCAACTTCGTATTGTTAAGAGCAGAACTAAGAAAATGGAACATACGTAATGGAATTTGTTTAGCATACGACAAATTATAACGAGCCCTCCAGTTTGGACGTTTTTTATACTATCGTATATACATCCTAGTATTATATACATCCTAAACACTTTTTCGTCTTTAAATTTATTATAAATACATAGAAATCTTCAGTCTATTTATTATATATCCTTATAGTACATAGGTTATTTAGCAAACTTATCGAAGTTCATATTTACGTTTAGGCGTATGCAAACAAGTGTGGTAATAACTGAAATTCATATTTACCTTTAGATGTACCTAAACAAGTTATTTTTAACGAAACTTCATTGCTATGTATTTCTACTAGCTGCCCACTTATTCCTATCCTCGACTATATATATATCCTCTTACAGTACGACCTGTTCGAACCTTATTGCCCTCAGCCTTTTCCACTGGCGATACGATGACCACCTTTGGAAAGCCCTCGATTTTCCCTCGCGTGTACTTCGTGCACGTATGCTACGTACACCGACCGTGAATTGTAGACCCTCCCTAAATTCAATTCCAAGGAATCGTAGCTGAAGAATAGGATTAACGTGAACTGGATATAGCATGGATATACAAGGGACAGTTGAAGGAGTTAGGTTGTTTTCTAAGCCGGCGATTTTGCACACTTTAGTTTCTGAGAAGGTGATTTCTATTTTAAGAGATGGTGAAGAAATTGAGTAAACGGGTTGCGAGGATGGTTTCAATATTTTTAGAGTCTTCTTGTAGAGTTTAACCTATATTATTTAGGAGTTAAAAATATTTGTTCGTTGATTTTGTATAAGTTATTATACGACATATAAATAGTCCGTACAAATATTTTCATATATAAAATAGTTTTTCGATACATTGACAAAATTTGTTCATTTTACTGGAAAATCGAGCGAAACTTCGTGCGTTAAGGAATTAATTCTTTCGATGTAAAATCAACCTGACGCAAATTAAACCGAGAGAACTATAGACCAAAGAAAAGATAACGATATTTCTCAACTTGTTAATCCATGATCCCTCTACAATTCCCTTTGAACCTTGGCAAAACCGTACAGCGTCAAAATAAAATTACGCGCCTGAATTTCTGGTGATTTTCGTACGCATTCCGAACATCCGACACGATTCACAAAAATTCTGTTTACACGTCGAAAGCATTGTTTCCGCGGATCAGGAACGTTGCACGTAGTTTCTATAAGCAACGTAGCCAGGTGGATTTATTCGAAAAGTCTCAGCCACGTAAATACACCATAAATTCGCGAAGTGAAGAAAAATGGATGATTCGCTAACTCTGTGGCGAACAAACCCTCGCCAGCCCCCTTTCTCGCATCCCCTTTTGCGTTTTTATGGCTCGACGTTAGAATAACTTTTCGTGCCCCCTCCTGGGGAAAGCTGTGCCGCGCATCTTTCGCGTTGTTCGCATAATAAATAACGATAAACCCGAGCGAAACCTTCCATCGCGTCGTCTCAAACGAACGAACGCATCGTTCCATAGTGGTCGCATCGCCTACCATTATTTACGATATCCTGTGGCGTGATCGTGCAAATAA
The DNA here is from genome assembly GCF_051014615.1 of Bombus vancouverensis nearcticus. Lineage (NCBI taxonomy): Eukaryota > Metazoa > Arthropoda > Insecta > Hymenoptera > Apidae > Bombus > Bombus vancouverensis. The sequence goes on from NC_134924.1 coordinate 1,062,279, forward strand.
TTTAACATTTACCTACCTGCTGCGATTAAAATTAATATACACGTGCGTAGAAATTGCATTGATTGTTGATTAATGCTGAAGGCCATTTCCGAACTTACCTGATCTTAATTAAAATTCAAGCTAAACAGCGTGCTTAGGATAATTTATGAAAATTTACGAGCGATATTATAGAAGGCAGGCAAGATCATGATATCTCGACGTGGTGCTATTTTCTGGTTTGTTTTCCAACACAACTTTGGAGATGAAAATTCACGGGAAAAATTGTGAATAATACAGGTATAATTAGACTGCGGGTGTTTACGTATTTATGAGAAAGTGTGTAGAACTGTCTGAAATTCGCAAAGCAAATATTTAAAAGTAACCAAAATGTAATGTAACTATAATATTCAAAAGGTGAAACGAATTTTTATTTCGGCTGTTTTTCATTACTCGCGTTTATAACAAAATGAGGTTGCATACATATGGACAACCCATCTGTGATATTCCGACAAAATGATTAACCTTCTCACAGAGAAGAAGGTTTTGATGAAATGATTTCTACAAATCTAAAAGAGAAATTGTGAGTGCGATAGAGCCTCGATTATCCACCATGATGTCTGCGTCCTATCTCGAATAATCGAAAACTCGTATAATACGGAAAGGTCTATTAGTGTTCGTCAGTAAATCGCATAATAAAATCGTGGAAAACATTTTTATAACATAATATTGCACATGTATTTAGGTTTAATTCGGTCGAAATCGGTTGAAAGTTTGACTAACTGCTCTCACAATTCCTGACTATTTACACTTTCGTATTCTTTGTGTTAAAATTTCAAACAGGATGAAGTCGTGGTAAAGTTCAAAACCCCTTCGATTAAACAAGATTTGGATAAGCGAGACCCTACTGTTACAAGATTATACAATAATATGTCGACGTTCTTCTACCATTTAATTTATTTTACGTTACTTTCTACTATCTAATTACTATAAAACTATCGCAGTTTTCATACGAGACTCTCATTTGAAAAATTCACTACAATCTTTCACATGAGTAATATAAATATGTAATTCAGAAGGAAAGGAGTTTCGTAACCTCGGTATTGTTCCTTCGTGTACGAAAAAATCTCGTTAACCATAATAGAACCGTCTTAAAAGTATCAAAATGATATGCACGTTTCGCTGTTACTCATGCGTCGCTTCAAACATTTCGGCGCCGCTTTCTAATCCACCGTTCTATATTAAAATCCAGCTACGTGGATCGCATTTTCGTGTTAAGAAGCCGTTGGCAGATAGTATAAGAGACGAGTATATAAGCCGCATGATGGCAAAAACGATTTCGTAGCGGCGTCAGACGCTCAGGCGGTGCAGCCTCATTTTTCTAACAAAAAAAAACCAAGAAAATATGTGATTACTTTTACGCTTTTACGCTTTTACGCTTTCTGCCGGCTGCATTTTCAGAGATTACTCCCTTAAATTTCGGTCACCGTCGTGTCACGCTATTCTTCTCCACTGCATTGTCCCGCAAATTCAAACATTTTTACCCCCGGTATCGTCGTTTCGCATCGCGTTACTCATTCCCTCGTTCCTGATCCGAATCTCTCGTTTTTCCTCTCCGCGAATACAGAAACATCTAGAATTACCGAAGACAGAACTGGGCCATGCGCAGGAAACGAAACAATACAAAATGACCGGCTAGGACGAGACGACTTTAGAACGAACGCAACCAGAGAATCACCGTCTGGAAGAATCTAACAGAGAAGAAAACTAGACACTGATTCCGTTTCGCGAGCGACAATTTCGTGGCGCGCGATTGCGGGGCTTCTCATTCATTAGGATAATTAACGTCAGCGGCGGCGTCACTCGTGCCAAGTGCTTCTATTATTCCCACGTGCGAGAGATTCCGTGTACGCCGCGAAAGTTCCGCTCGCGTATGCATTCGTGACCCGCATTCCACTGCGGCCTCGATTACGCCAGCGAACACCACGCGTAGCAAATGTTTTTGTTCCGACGACGTAGGAAATGAGGAAACTAGGGAAATGCTTTAAGCAAAGACAAAAGTTGATGGTGGAATTGCAGGATGTTGTAGGATGTGACGTTAGAATGTGTACATGACAAGAAAAATAAACGAGGTAGTCGAAGAATTTGAATTTGGTAGATAGTGATAGGTTGCTAGGTTTAATGAAAACCTTGATAGAGGAAGGTTCGACCTTTTTGCTTGTAATAATGACTGTAACCGACATTTACAAAATTTATCTAAATAAAACGTTTGATTGTTGAAGTGATTCTCATTTCCAGGAAAACTCTACATCTTTTCTAGTGTTTAGTTTTCTTAGTCTTCGAAGACATTGAGTATTGTTTAGCTCTAAATCAATTTGAAGGGCCCCTCAGCCTCATATCTTTTTCTAGGAACATACCTTGCACAGATAGTGTAGCGGGGTATAGACGGGCCAGTTTTCGTAATTATATAAATACCCATATGCATATATAAAGACCCATGGCTTTGGAGCTCTATTGTAGAGTAATGCTGCTAGCGTGCGGATCTGGACTAACATACACTGTACTTATACTTATTTCAATATATTTCTATTATACATTCATCCATGCATTTCCTCTCTCTATTTCGAGATAGACTCAACAGTTTTGCGCGCTGAATTTCTGTTGCGAATAATAGGTATACCTAATGCATGGTGTGTTTCATGCATTTTTGAGACGTAGAAAAGCACTCGCGTATGTTTATACTATGACATTTAGTTATAACATTTTACTACAACATTTAAGTACAACATTACGTTAGAACATTTTACAGCAACATTTAACTATAACGTTTTACAGTTCGCAAGAAACTTAATTAAAAGCTGATCTCCAGGGGTAGTACACGATCTTAAATACGAAGAATTTAGACGTCCGAAAAAGGAATAGATGGAGACAACTCCCTGGTACACATGCATCAACTTGTTGGACACCGCATAGCGTCTCGAAGCACTCGGAAGGTTTCAGAAATTCTGAGGACGTCGGTGGGTTGCAGAGTATCCGGAAGCCTGAGCAAGTTTTAGGGTGCTGAAAGACATTAAGAGGTTCCTTATGAGAACATTTGAAAGTCTTAGAAGGTTCTGAGGAATCCAAGAGGCTTTAGGGGATTCTACAGGATTCAGGCTCCTTCAATAATCTTCCTAAGATCACGTCGAAGACTATCTGAATTGTTTCAGATTGACAAATACCCCTGATTTAATCTAAACTTGCGGATAACCTCAAAACATTCTAAGATATTTAGATAGTGTGGAACCTATCGGAGTTTACAGATGTCGTAGTATTCTCAGAGATCTTTGGAAACCATGGAGTCCTTGGATGTCATGGTATCTAACGAAACCTTTGAAAACCACGAAACTTGCAAAGACGGCTTTTGATGGTACGCCAGTACAATGTCTGGGCACCGGACTTGATCAGATCTGCTTCTCGACCGTTGTATCAGCTATTGTTTTTCAATATTTTCAATCTGTTAGCTTCTATCACCTTTACGCGTTTAGGTTACATATAACAGATTTTACTTTTTTCGTATACCACTGGAAAATTCAAATTGTACTGAGAAAATATCTGTGTAAACTATTTAGTCAATGAACTAAGAACAGAAATATAAAAATAATATATCAGTATTGTCTCATACAGTCAAATTCGTATTGTAATATCGGAAATAAAATATTATTATTGATGATGATTTATTTACAATAAATGAATTGTACAGATGTTGATTAAACAGAAGAACGATGGTTGCTTAACGTGAACTAATTACAATAATCTAGACAATTCAATAGTTAATTTGCAACTCTCGTCACAACAGATCCAACGCTCCTCACATGTAACCTTCACGCTCCGAAAACAAACCTGCCCACAGGTCACCATCAACAATACAACAATTCCTAGCAAAGACACAGTCAGATACCTGGGCATGACCCTGGACAGGAGACTAACCTGGAAAAACCACATCACAGACAAAACGAGGTAACTAAAGGACAAACTAAAAAAATTCTATTGGCTCACGGGCCGACGCTCCAAACTAAATACACAGAATAAAATTACCCTCTATAAGACCGTAATAAAACCTGTCTGGACCTACGGAATCCAACTATGGGGAACAGCAAGTAATTCCAACATTGAAATACTTCAACACTTCCAATCGAAAACGCTAAGATCCATTATAAATGCACCCTGGTATATCACCAACGAACTAATAGATCGCGACCTCAAGATACCAACAGTCAAAGAGGGAATAGCAAAATATAGCGACAGATATAGCAAAAGAGTCAACAAACATCGAAACCCCCTAATTACTGGACTACTTGACACGTCGGACCAGATCCGCAGGCTGAAGAGACACTACCCGCTAGACCTAAACGCTAGATTCAATTAGTTATCTAAATTAATTATATCTACTTATTTATAATACATACCTATAAAATATACTTATCTATAATAGGTATTAACTTATTATAAGTAATTGCCATGTCACTGCGCCAGGCCAGAAAAAATTACTGAAAATTCTCAGTGCGAGAATTGATTGTAAATTTTAATAAATAAAATAAAAAAAAAAGATCCAACGCTCTCTTTTTCTCTCACGCGGACCGCACTCTCACGACAAGTGTGACTAGTGTAATGTCAATTCACATCAAAGACCAGGCCACACACCGCGGGCGGGATGGCGCCCAGATGTCTGCACATGCTTGGCGCGTACCCTCAATAGTCCTATGATAAGTACCCACCGGGGGTCTTGGAATTTTCATAATTAAGGTTCCCCAGACCAAGCGAGTATCTTTTGTCTTAGGTTTTCTTTTACGTTTATTGTCTACTACAGGTTAACACGGAAAGTTAGTTTTCCTCACGTTTGGTATGTTCTGTTAGCGTCTCACGAGGGCGGCTAAAACCCTTCCTGGTCCACCAACTTTTTTATTATCCAATCGGAAACTGTGTCTACTGCCCTCACTTCCCTAACACTAGTTAGAGTGACACTAGAAACACTCGCACTCTCGACAACGCAACTCGCACTCTCTGACTTCTCGATTCACACTCTCTGGCTTCTCCACTGACACTGCCTGTTCTAGCATCCCTTTGTCTTTTCTTAGGCCCACGTGTTCCGCAAACATTCGTGGCCAGGGTCACATAGACCTTTTCTACGAAACTATTCAATTGAAGGACCGACGACACATTGATGGACCCGACGACACCTCGGCTCTCGCGACATTGTTTATGGTTTACCCGATATCTTTTAGGCCTTTTTGTCCACGATACTACAGTATCAATTCCAATTCTACGTAGCTGAAAATTATTTATAATATAAAGTTTCACTAAAAATTTATTTTCAATCAACTTCTACATATTCAAAATTCATCTACGTCAAATTGTTATAGACTTAGAATGGTTTCCATGGTGTTTCCAATGTTCACTCGCAGTCGGCAGGATTGAACAACATTATGGTCGTTTACGTCGAACCCCACGGGATTGGAATTGGTCATATCGGCTATCAACAATCCGAAATCGTATGTATCGAATCTCAATGTTTCGCTTCCCACGAGTGGTGGGTCAGCTATATCTGATGCCAACCATCTAGAGCCATCGCTAGTACCGGTCTAAATTGTCCATATCGCGCTTCACAAACCCATTCATTATTCGATCCAAGAGAGTTTGAAATCGTCAGCAATAATATACACGAGTTCCAACTCGTATATGGAACATGCAGGGATTTAACTGAATCAATTCCATTGAGATTATTCATATAATTTCTAAATAATTGACTCATCTATGTTTTCACAAACATGACTACACGTGACATTTAGCGCGCTTAATGCTAATAAGAATAGTTAGGGGTGCTCTTAGACAAACAATAATACTGTGAATATGTGAAGGTTCTCAACGAAAATGCAATTTGTCAATAAATATTGACAATATTGTGTTGGCGATATACAGGGTGGTTGGTAACTGGCGGTACAAGCGGAAAGGGTGTGATTCTACGCGAAAAAAGAAGTCGAAAATATAGAACGAAATTTTTTTAATTCTTTTTTTTCTTTTTAAATTTTTCGATCGAGACAACGATCTACAGTGAGATCCGTTATAACGAGACGTGATAAAGTGCACGCGTACCGAGCGAAAATTCAAAGTCGATTTTCTCGAAAACAAAGCCTCAAACGAAAAATTTTTATATATTTTCGACTTCTTTTTTCGCGTAGAATCACGCCCTTTTCGCTTGTACCACCAGTTACCAACCACCCTGTATATCTTTTTTTTTTTATTTATTTATTTAAATTTTACAATTTGTCCAGTAGGACATTTGGTAAAATATTACAGCGATATAATAATATAACATGTGGGTGGCTACCCCCAGTGGGGTACCATCATTGTGTTTGTTAGGTTATGTCCTTTGTGAGATCTGTTGGGTGTTTCCTTTTTAATCTTCTTTTTATGCTTGATGTGCCGACCGTTCCCCCTGCCAGCCGGTTCGGGTGCGTTGCTATTCTTTCTCTGTACCTCCTTGCACATCTGCTAATCTCCTCCTTGACTATGACTAATTCTAAGAATTTTAGCTTGCATTGCCTCTATTTTGGTTATATGGCTCATTGCTGCTGTTCCCCATAGTGTTATTCCGTACGTCCAGATTGGTTTTATGACCATTTTATATATTTTTAGTTTGTTTTCTATGCTTAGTTTGGATTTTCGTCTTGTTAGCCAGTATATTTGTCTCCTTGCCATCTGTATTTTGTCTATTGTTGCTTTAATATGCTGTTTCCATGTGAGTCGTGTATCTAAGTGGAGTCCTAGGTATTTGACTTGCCTTGTTTGTATTATGTGTGTGCCGTTTAGTACAATGTTTGGTGGTATCTGTTTTCGCAGTGTGAATGTAATGTGGTTGCATTTATCGGGGTTTGCTTTAATTTGTTTAACTTGAAGCCACTTTTCTATTTTTGTGATATGTTCTTGTAGTAATGTGACTGCTGTTGCAGGGTTAGTGTGCCTGACTAGTACAGCTGTGTCATCCGTAAATGTCAGTATCTTGCTATTGGTAATTGTTGGTATGTTGGCCGTGTATAGTGTGTATAGAATTGGTCCTAAGACGCTTCCTTGCGGAACCCCTGCCTTGATGTCTTTAACTTCAGAGTATGTGTCTTTAATTTTTACTACGAAGGTTCTGCTGCTTAAGTAAGATTTAATTAAATGGTATATCTGCTCCGGAAATTGTTTTCTGATTGATTGAAGTAGGCGTTCTTGGTTTATTTTGTCAAATGCTTTCTCGATGTCCATAAAGAGAGCTGTGCAGTATTGTTTGTTTTCTAATGCTAGAATTATTTCATTTGTAAGTCTGTGCATTTGCTCTATAGTGGAGTGTTTGTTTCTGAATCCGAATTGGTGATCCGGTATTAATTTTTCCTTCTCTATTATTGGTTTTATGCGGTCGTAAATTACTTTCTCTAGTATTTTAGAGAACACAGGAAGTAATGAAATTGGTCTGTATGATGTAGTTTGATGTGGGTCTTTGTCTGGTTTAGGTACCATTATGATCTGTGCCAGTTTCCAAATTTTAGGAAAGTATTGAATTCTTAGTATTGCGCTAAATATTATTGTGATTTGTCTTATCGCTTTTGGCGGAAGGTTTTTCAAGATTTTGCCATTGATTAGGTCGATTCCTGGTGCTTTATTATTTTTTGTTTTCTCGATTATGTTTCTAATTTCTTGTGCTGTTCTTTTGGGTATGGTGTAGTGTTTGTCAGTTGATGTACTAGTGGTTAGCGCATCCTCGTCCGTATGACTACTGAACCACCCTGTATATGTCGGAGATGAAAGAACACCGGAGCCTTTGGAATTTTGGATAATCCCGCAACATTGTAATCTAGAGTCTACCATAGCTGTAATTAAACAATGGTAGTTATTCAATTCGATTGTAATTGTTCGAGACTTGTGATAGTGAGCTTGGGCTCTAGGCGACAGCCAGTCGCCGGTCGAGGCTGCGGTCACGGGATGAACGCTTTGTCTGGCAGAGGTATGGAGTAATTCTATAGGTTTCCTTAAAAGAAATATTTGTGGCGGCACGCGACAGTAAACATTCCAACGGTCTCTATCCCGTGGCCCGCCACACGCAGAGCCTATTCTTCGAGTAAGATGATTGCCAGATGTCGATGCGTCTGCGCAGTACATGTTCAGCTAGCCCGAGGACCCGTCATAAATCTTAAGATTTAGCTAACTAAAGTCCTTCAAACAGACAAACAGTCTTTGTCCCAACTACGAGAAGATAGAGAAGACCTATTTCTCAACGAACGACGTCTCCCACCATCAACTTTCCCTTGAGGGTGGCTAGCATCTTTTTCTAACCACCGATATGGAGATTGACCAATTAGCAACAACGCCAATTTCCCTTACTTTCCGAACGAAGGCTATCCCTGACGAATCCGATGATCCCGTGCCCTTAGACACACCCCAATATAGTTTTCCTCTGTGGCATCATCGGGACGGGAAATTCATTCTCTCTCGCGATCTCATCGACTAAAGAGTAACGACTTTACGATCAGTGATTTTTACGTTTTGCCAACAAGGAGTCAGACTTAGATTTTGCGAGAACGTTCATCTATCATCCCGTTAACCGTGGATTCGTTACCGAACCTGAGACCATCGTCACTAGTGTCGCGAGTGCATAATTGCTGCGATCAATTGTCAAGGTTGTATCAACTCTATTATTGTAATAAACCACACCTGTGTGTACCGCATCAATGGCTCATCCCCGTGAAGATTCATTTGACGCCCACAACCCTGCTCCTACTCTAAACCCGACATTAGAAGTAGGATCAGGACAGCTTCAAAAGCTGCAAGGGCAGGTCGCCATCATGCGCGAGCTAATTCAGACGCTAATGCAAAGGTCGAGTACGGAATCTACGAAATTAGCATTACCACGTTTTAACCCAGACGTCGCAGGTGCCGATCCAGCTGCGTGGTGTTCGGCTGTTAGTCGGCTTGTGAATGAAAAACTTCTACGAGGCAGCGCGTTATACTCTGCCTTAAATGAAGCTTTAGAGGGTTCTGCAGCACATTGGCTTACGCAAACGATGGAAGACGAAGAGATTACCTGGCCAATCGTTAAGGAACGATTCCTTGCGCAGTTCGGCAGTAAAGAGACAACGGCCTCGGCGTTAATAGTGGTAGCCGGGGAACCACAGGGGAAGAACGAATCTCTAGGGACTTATTACTGTCGTCTCTATTCCCTCCTGAAGACGAGGTGGCGACATTCTACGAAGGACGAAATACTTATCGCCATCATTCTCTTCCTGGCAAGCATGCGCGACCAACGTTTAAAACGAATGGCTCTAACGAGCGACATCAAGACGGAGGACCAATTTTGGAACGAAATGAGACCCTTCTGCTACGAGGAGGGGTCGACATCTTCGCCAGGAAATTCACCGGCGGAACCCGAAGCCAAACGACGCAAGCTATCGGCCCACCAGGTGAGGTGCCTTTACTGTGGTACCCACGGTCATAAAATAATGGAGTGCCGCAAGAGGATGCGTAGTGAACAGCAGAAGGATACACGACGCCAGAAAAGAAGCCGACCAGCCACATCGTCCAAGGTGGTTTGCTTCAAGTGTCATGCGGAGGACCATATCGCACCTGACTGTCCGCTACTGCAGGATAGAAAACCCGACCTCAAGAACGAACATCCAGTTAACTCCTGCGTGGTGGAGTCTCCAGCTGGTAGTTTAAGTCATTTGGGTGAGTCGTTCCCATTTTACTTCAATTCTGGAGCCGAATGCTCATTAATTAAAGAATCTACAGCCTCGAAATTTTCTGGCAAACGAACGACTGATGTGGTAGTAATGCGAGGCATAGGGAATACTTGTGTTAAAAGTACATCTCAGATCTTGTCCACTGTATGTATTAATGGTTTTACGTTGGAGATAACTTTTCATGTCCTTGCTGATAACTACCTAAAATACGATATTATGATTGGTCGTGAAATTTTAAGCCAAGGTTTTGACGTGAATATTACACAAAACAGCGTCAATATTTGTGAGACAAAAATGCTTAACGCCTGTAGTAAAACCGCGGAAGATGCGGTCAACATTAACGAGACACTGATGTAGTTGGTAACGACAAAGATCGATTAATTTCTGTTCTCGAAAAATTCAAAGATTCGTTCATTACGGGTTTCCCGCGTACTCGCGTAAGTACGGGCCAGTTAGAAATACGTGACCCTAACGTCACCATACAAAGAAGCCCTTACAGACTTAGCGAGGAAGAGCGGAAAATAGTGCGCGAGAGGAAAAAGAAGTCGAAAATATAGAATAAAAATTTTTCGTTTGAGGCTTTGTTTTCGAGAAAATCGACTTTGAATTTTCGCTCGGTACGCGTGCACTTTATCACGTCTCGTTATAACGGATCTCACTGTAGATCGTTGTCTCGATGGAAAAATTAAAAAAAAAAAATAAAAAATTTTTATTCTATATTTTCGACTTCTTTTTTCGCGTAGAATCACCCCCTTTCCGCTTGTACCAGTTACCAACCACCCTGTATATATGTACATGTAACTGTATAAAATTTCTAAGTTTATGTTATCATACATGTATTATAGCAATTCTAAGATTAATATACTATACACAACATATAATTCTTCTAATTCTCATAAAATCGATAACATTTTAAAAGAAATAAATCGATCGTTTTAAATGAAAGATATCTATATAGCTATAGAGTCAGTCAATCAGTCAATTGAGAGGCGAGTTTAAATGACAGACGAGAGGCCGAACAGCCAATACCGAAGCATGGCAGGATGTGCAATGGATGTGCTGATTAACCCACATTAGCCTAGTGACACGCGTGTAAACGCGTACAAAGCTGCTCTAGCTATGTCGCCTAACTCGTAATGAGACGTCCTAGGCAGGAATCTGATTAATAGTCTTAGCAACAAAAACACGCATACATCTTTATTACTCAACATTTCATGCCACTGATAGCGATGGCGCATCGTCAAAGGCTTAATTACGTTCCATCAATTCTGTTTTGTCGACGTAAACTTGTAATTATATTTAAATGCAATTATGTTACATGTAACTTCTGAGGTTTAGTTGTTAGTTACTGTGTTGTTATGCAAATGCAAAATGTTAAATTACGATGCTATGTAAATGTTGAATATTAAGTTGTGTTCTTGTGTAAATGTAAAATAAATTTTTTCGTGCCTGAGATGTAAGAAATAACTACATGCAAAAAATCATTTTATTCCATTTGAAAAATTAATATCATAATTCGCCCCTTTCGCTGTTTTCTCACAGGTTACCTAACAAAGCGTAAATACTGTGAATCAAACGATCCAATTCAACCATAAAAAGATCGCTAGTCGGTGGTAACGAAAAAAAGGTTACAAACGAAGAAAGACGTTCCGATTGAAAATAATTGAAGTTGAACTTTAAGTAGCGAGATTGGTGATTCGAAAAGGTGGCAGCAGGAAAAAACCTTCAATCTTTTAAATGGGTTAACTTCGTGACGAATCAAACCCGTGTACAACTGTATCGACGTGAATCGAGTCGGCGACAAATTCTCTTGTCTATTTTCTGAAACGACCACAGAATTTATATTCCCCATAATTTTCCGCGTTCAAGTTAAATCATTGTCGCATCGTGCATCCTGGCCCATTTCGAATGTAAAAAATCAAAAACATTAAAATACGGACCAACGATAAATTTTACGGCTCTTTGGAATCATTAATCTCACAAGCGGAACACTTCAGTTCGCTTAAATCATGTGTGATTACGTTTGCCACATTGCAAACTAGACGTTATATTACTAATTAAGTTTAATATCCAATTATTGGATTGTTGAGAAACTTCATAGTATCCTTGACGATAATCAATTAAAATAGATGTAATCAGAAATATTACATTATATTCATGAAATTTCCACCAAATATTTAAATATTAAATTTAGAACAAATACCGTTCTTGGTACGAAAAAGAAATAGAAATCTATCGATTAATATGATTTCTTTTTTCAGCAAGATGACAGTAAACATTAATTGAAATGTTGATTTCTTCTCCTCGTTCTATTGAACATTTCGTTACGAGTGAAAGATCACTGTTATATTAATATAATATTTTGAGATATAGTTTGTTTCAATAATCACGATGTAGTAAAAGAGAAAACGATTCTACGTAAAAATATAAGCCGAAAATATGGAATAATATTTGCCCATATAAAGCTTTGCTTTCAAGAAAATTAATTCTGTATATTCGTAACGTTACTGCACGTTTTTTAATTTATTCTCCTTATAGTTTGTTTCAATAATCATGACATAGTAAAAGAGAAAACGATTGTGCTTTCAAGAAAATTAATTTATGTTCTCAAACAAATTAAAGATAGTAATATCCTTGTAGTCTTAAAAAATTCGCCTCTCTAATTAAAATTACTCCCGTTGCATATTTTTAATTTATTATCTGAGAAAAATTCATAATAACAATTACCTACTAATCACAATAAATCCGTCTCTAAGAATCTTCAAATAAATTCTATCTATCATTCGTAAATTAAAAATCCATGAAACAAAGGAAAATAAATAAAAAAGGAGACAGTAAAGAGAGGAAAAGGAACGAAAGCGACCAAAACGAGGAAACAAACACGGGTGCCGGAGGACAGTCGACGTATGTTTGCATGTATGTACGGTAAAGTCGATCCTCTTTACGAGGGAACAAATTCGCGTCGCGACCGGGCATCCGTAAATACGGGTTCCGATTTCCATCTCCGGGGGTTTATCGCGGTACACAAAGTTGCCTCAGGGTCAAACGCCACCCCAACAATAAGTCGACGATCCGAACGAGCACGTCCCGTACCCTGTCCCATCTGGATTGCCTGGCAATGGCTTCACAAGGAAATCGTCGAAGGAACTTCCTTCTCGTCACCGTCGAATCCGATTGTTCGACAGACATAACGCTCACTGTGTGTTATCCACCGGACAAATAAGTCGAACTTCGAGGGATGAAAAAGAGGGATTATCGTATCCCCATTACATCGTAACAGATTTTTCAGGAAGAAGATCGAGGGAACACGGGCCGATATTTTTGAATGGATTTTACGGGAATAGACGTTCGAACCGTCTCGTCTTCCTCTTTCTTTTTCTCATCCCGCGCGCTCATCGCGGAATTGCGTCGCTCGAAGAAAATCCATGATGACGAAGGGACATTGAATTCGGGGGAACGTCTTACTGTAGCTTCCATCAGATATTTGACTAGTTCGTCCTACTTCTTACGGCTGCTCGAACGTACATACGTGACTTACACACCGCGTTCCATATCTCTCGAGTATTAAAGTTACGGACGACGGTATGTTCTGAGGTGGTTCGATCGGAGTTTGAATCTCCACGGTGGGATTACGGATCGAAGAATACTGGATTAAAAAGACGTGGACCCTCGTTCTATATATTGGTACAATTATTCACGAATGTACATGAATATACATTTGAACAGTTATTGTTGAAGTGGTCACCACTTTTAAGAAAACTCTACATCTGGTCTTTTTAGTTTTCTCAAGCACTGAAGCCATCGACAGCGTGTAGACAAAAGACTGCGACGAAGACAGACCATAAACAGTAGACAGGCGACGTTGGCTTCGGGGTTTTTCAGTTATTGGGTAACACAGCTAGCGTGCGGATCTGGACCAGCTCAAATTGTATTCTTACTTATAATTACACTTCTATTTAAATATATTTTCTGCCTTACAATTTATCCACGAGTTTTCTCTGTTTACACATCGAATAACATCAACAGTTATTACATGTAGTAATCTTTTATACGTATATTATAAGTGTAAAATAAAACGTTTTGAAATTTCATTAGTAGGATAATGAGATATAAGTGTTAAAAATAGACAATTATAAACACTAACTATATACTTAAGACTCGCGTTGTATAGAATACCTTTATGAAATATACATTTTGTAAAAAAAGAAAATTATAGTGGTGTAGCATTTTTGTAATTTCATATAGAATTACACTTGGCAACCTTCGTGTAATCATTGTCGAAAAGATAATTCTGTGGTTGACTGTATCTGCTTCTTACGAATCAATTATCGCTGAAAGAAATATTATCAGAATGAAAATAATTTATGACACATTTACGATTGCAATAAAATTTGTAAAACATCCAAATACCAAAGCCCACGGTGTTAAATACTTCATCGGACATTAAAACCGTTATTTCGGATGCCGTGTCCCCGATACGAATCAACCTCTGGGAAACCAACGAGAGGAATAAAAACAAGCGCAGAAAATCTGATTTATCAAGATACACCGGAGGTACATTTTGAGGTTCAATGGCCTCCACGTTAAAGCGTTACATCCGTGTACCACCGTACGATTCTCCGTGTACATCCAGTACATCTCATCCCCCGCATACACTATCTTCGACGATATATTTCAACGCTGTCGTATGATTTCAACGAATCTTTTCACGAATCATATTGTTCGTTGACGAAAAAAAATCCCAAGTATTTCTTCCCTCTACAATCTCTCTGCTAGGGCGATACGATTTTATTTTCTTTTTCAACCTTTTTCCTTTCATTACTCCCCCTTTGTCATTTTCGACTATCGTCCAGCATTCTTCTGCTCCCTTTCATCGCCGCGTTTCCGCATTTTTACCGATCGTTTTGCGATGTCAGATTTCACCTGGCCATGGTTCACGGGTAGTCACCGTTTTGAGAACCCCTGCCGCCCACCGCCACCCACGCCACAACGAGGGAGTGGGTTTCTATAGCAACGCGCCACTCTCGGACACGTCGTCTACCACTCAAACGAGTAGTATCGTCCGATTTCGAAATCGGACGAAATCCGGGAACTCCGTATTCCTTCGTGAACGTCGTCGATTAGTCGCAATTATAGATTCGACGTTTTTCTCAAGACGCGGTATAGAATTAGCAGAGCTGGTGAATTCGGTCTTTTTTCTTTCTTAGCGAAACCGATCGACTGCCGTATTGCAAACGGAACATATCGATCAGTGGTTAAACAGCGAAGCCTCGCACGAAATTTCGGCTTCGTTTCCCCTCCCTTCCCCTTTCCTGTAATCAGCTTACGCGACGAAAGCACAAAATTTCCGAATTTAGGTCTGTACTTTCATGCGCTTTTTATAATCAGCTTTCCATCAGCTACGTTCGTTGCGAATCGTAACTAGAACAAGGTTAGATAAATAAGTAGGTAAGTAAGAAAGCACATTATGTGTTGTTTTTAATTGCTTTTTCAAGCTAGTGGCAAATTGTTTGTCAGATTCTCTTGTTACTTCGTTCTTCGATATAGCAATCTCAAGTACAATTTTCTACTTATCGATTATTTGTTAGATAACCAAGATTTAGAAGATGTTCTCTTTCGTCTTTTTACGGCAGGAAAAAAGACGAACAATGGACGACGAAAAAATTATTCACCGTCGTAATCGTAAAAATAATTCCTCTGTATGCGTTTGATGCAAATTTATAACCTTATTAACACTACTACGAAATGGTAAACGAAGGTTTCTTTCAAGAAAAATTAAATATTGTAACAGGTGCTCTACTCTGAAAAATGTGAATATTTTCTATATTACAATACACGCAAATTCGGTGTATATTGCCTTTCTATTATAGAAGAAACGACAAAACTTCCTCAATGACTATACAAAATGTCGTACTTCACTGAATTTTGTCAAAAATTCGTCCGAAGAATTTTACCGCGAATTAAGACGGGAAGCTTGTAAGCTCGAAAAATACTATTGCGCAACGTGTACGAGAATTCTCAAAAGCGAGAATCTCGATGAAAATTCGATTCGATCCAGCAGGAAGACAAGGAAGTACGATTTTAAAAATTCAAGAGGGCGAAGGAGAGCGCGGCAAGCAGAATTATTGCAAGCAGATTACATGGGTCTATAATAAATAAGCTGGAAAGGAGATTTGAATTCAACTTTGAGAACAGGAATTCCGGATGTCCAGCAGGGATGACCGAGAGAAAATCCTGACGGAGAGGCTGCAAGTCAGACGCGGTTCCAATCGTCACACACATACCAACTGCTGACACAGCCACCGGTCGGAATGTTTGTTTTAGAACCTCAGATCGTTAATCCCGGATCTCCGAAGGCGTGTGACGATTAACGGCTGGCCGGACCAAACGGATCTACTGCCAGGATTTGTTCTGAAATTTGTGCAAACGGAGGATAAAACCGCCGTATGATCAAACGAACCCTCAAAAAATATTAATCTAACGTCGAAAATTCATTTCGAGATTCTCTTTGTGACTTCGTGTAGTTTTAAGAGATAACGGTTACGTGGATTTATGGACTTGGAACAAAATCAATAATATTGATTTAACCTTTCGTCGTGGCGATCTTTTGTTCTATGAAATCTGTTATTGTTTGACATTGATGTAAATATAGTTAGTTACCCTAAGTTGATTATTTCATTAGTGAAATATAGTATAGTTCGCGCAAAATTCGGGAGAGTTTAACTCACCATTTACTTAGTTTCAAATTTAGTTTCGAGAGATATAGAATTCAGAATATATATTGGAATTTTGCTTTTTTTTTTGTTTGTCTCGTGAGAAGTAGTATTATCCTGTCACTGTCAGACACATCAGAGTTAGGAGATTGTATCGTAAAGTATCGTAAATTGCTACAACAAACCAGATGATTCACAATTTTTTTAAATGAAGGTTAAACTTTGAATCACAGGCTGCGCTATATGTAGGAGTAAAATGCATAGGAATATTAATTGATATACTAAAACTACAATCCATACGCGAAGGGTTAAGTTATATGTACGTCACATCATATTATATATGTTAGATCAGATAGCTCGTCGACATATTTTACGAATTTTTATAAATTTTAGTATCAGACTATTATTGTCATATAGTTCATACGTGAGTTAGGAAGTTATAATTATTGTATACAGTGAGTTATAATTATTACTAGTCATAGAATAAAATTTCTCAAAGCAAACTATTTATATGCACAAAATCGATCAGTTTTACTTCTGTATGACTTGTATTATACTCGTATGTATGTATGTATGTATGTATATTATTATTCGTAAAAAGCTTATAAGACTCTATAACTAGATAAGAATCTATTCTAAGAAACTACTTCTGGAACAGGCAAAAATTATCTGAAACCAGCAGATACTACCATTTCCTGTTTGTAAACATAAACGCTTTGATTACGTGACAATTTATCGATCTGTCAATTACTCGGTTTACCAACGCATGCAAAAATAACCGTTTCGATCGCGAAAGCTCATTGGTCGACACGTATGCGAATTAGTCACGCAACCGCATCAACCACTACCATCAATGCCTGAAAATATTTTTCTCGCTATTGTCAACCATCTGTTATTGATATTCCACTGACAAATAACGCAAATATTCTTCAAAAAACACGGTATTGCGTTAATATACATAATATTCAAATATCACAATTTCATTGCGCCTTATAAATTCATTGCTCGGAAAAATTATGTAGTCTCCAGTGCAAATAATTTTTATTAACCAATATGCATAGATATATGTGGTATATCGCCTCATTTATCGGCTATAATTTCTATTTAATTTCTTGAGAGCTTCGGGGATTCCCTTGTGCACTAATGGCAATTTCTAGATGACCTTCTATTTTAAAGTTAATTAAAGCAGATGAATTCTATGAAATGAATTATCGTAGTATATAACAGATTTTGATGAATGAGTTGAAACACAGAATATGAATTACAGTATTGAATAAAAATGAGAATACCTGTAAGATCTTTACGAGGTAATCTGTTTGATGTTTAATACAAATCCCTTTTCATAGTCGACGATCTATTTGTATGGATTTGGGCGAAGATCTACTTTAAGGACGCGTTTTCTTAAAGTTTCATGAGTACTTTATTGGTTAAGAAATTTAGATATTGATGGAAAGAGGGATGTAGCCAATAGGGATTTGAGAATGTGTTGATCACTTATACTTGCTATGCCCACAAAAATTTGACACTACGAAAATAACGTATACATATATGGAAGCTGATAGAAAGAATAAAGGCATGTATAGCCACTTAGCCGCTGCAACTGAACGTTTATCTTTCACGTGGGGCCTATAAAGAACTGAAAATCTTGATGAACCAGATTTGAATTTGATTTGTTCCAAAAATTCCTATAGGGTCCTGATGAAAGATGATAAAAGCTTCGAATATGGACCACATCCATAGTGAAAAACTATGGATACCATCCGTAACAGAAAAGAGGGGAAAGAACTATATATATTTTAAAAATACAATATCGACTACAAGTATCATATGTCAACCAAAAGTATAATATGTATCTTTAGCTTTTTTTCAGCTACATCCGAGTCAAAGACTAGTCTGGAATTCAGCCAACAACTGCCAGCTATTATTCGTCAGCCGGAATATCATTCCACGCGTTGTTCCCGATCGATTCTCATCGGGTCGCGTATCCCGCATGTGCAACGCACGCACGTGCGTGCGCAAATTTCCCGTACGATGGCATGGAACGTGGCGAAACGTTTCACGCGATGCGATCTGTCTCGTGGAAAATCCAGCCGACCGATGAAACGATGAATAGGTCGATTCCTTTTCCCTGAACGGCGAATAGACGCGACTGTCGGCTGTTGAACGTGAAAATGAGACGGATAAGGCTGTTTGCACTGAACGTGTCGTCGAGAAGCTGCACTCTCGATGAATAACGAGTGTACCTCGCACACAGAAGAAGCTTTCTGCGTAGAAAAAGTGTGAACAATCGACGAAATCATCGTTTAATCTTCGCTTAACATAAATCGATATAGGAGGAGGAGAAGGGTGGTTAGAATATTTATGACTGATGAATAAATTCTTTCTCGTTACTTGCTCGCAGCGTTTAAATCTTCGTATACTTATAACACAACCCTTTTAATATTAAACACGCAGTTCATTCATAGTTCTGTTTATACCGCATGTGATTTCTTCATTTCTAAACAACAGTTTCCAACTCTGATTTTCCAACGAACGTACTGGTTTCCATTCGTAATGGACACTTATATTTGGCAATGTTGAGACAACACGAGAAATTACTCGTTTCTCCCTCGAAACTCCATTAAAATTAACCAATTAAAAGAACGCGAATTAAAAGAACTTCAGCAAATCTAATCTCCAAATTTCCTTTCTGAAAACCCATTCCAAAACCTACAAAAACAACATCAAATTATCAAACTATCATCAACATCTTAAATTATAAATACGATACTCGAAGAAAGCAATAATTACCGAACAGCCTAATCTAAATTTATTAAAAAGAAAAAAATACAGTTTTTTGAAGACGAGCAGAGAAAAGCATCGATTCACCGAGGGGTTGTATCAAATTCGGTTGACGAGGTTCAACAAGTGCGAGGACGATTACAGCGTAACGGGAACACGCGCCGGTGACGCACAAAATGGCCTCTGCTCTTTTGACGTTCGACCAGGAGGGTAGTGAGCGGGCCGTGCTTTAAAAAGTCTAGTTGAAGCTCGTCTGGAGAGGCGAGACGTCCCGGGAGCCGGCGCGACGACTGGGTCCCGACTTTACAAGAAGATCGCGCATGCACGCGCACGAGACGCCTTTCAGTTTGCACGGCTAATTAACCGTTTATTTTAATTATGGGTCGGGGGAAATTGTCGACGGAGCGGACCCGCTGGCCGGCGAACCGTGCAAGCTTCGGGAGAGCGGAAATCGTTCGCGCGGAAGTATCTCAGCGAGACTGCAAAATTCGCGCGACTGTGAACATTTGTGCACATTCGTATTTTTAACAAATAGAACCTAGATAGAGATTTGCTTCATCGTTTGAGTTTTAGTATACAGGATCCGCTCTACCGACATGTAAAAACGAGCACGATATGGTTGTTTGTGGAAAGATGTAGAAAAACATGTTTTCATCCTGGAATTTGTTTTCGAGGAAATCGAGTTTGCAAATTTATCAAGTATGCTTGAACTTGGTTTATTTCGAATATATAATCAGGACAGGCATATATAATCGAAATGGTTGGAAGTCGTTCTACGTGTAAAAGTAAGTGAAAATGTAGAATAAGATTATTCGATTTAAGGCTTTATTTTTAAGAAAATAGAGTTTGAACATGTTTGGTTAAGAATCAACCTTGTGCATTCGTATGGTAAACTTTTAAATTTATTTATCTCGGAAACAAAGAGACTAGCGAAAAAATTTTATTTTACATTTTTCATTTATTTTTACACGTGCAATGACCCACTGTCGATTATTTAGACCTGTCCAACCCGGAATGAACTGACTCAAATACAGTTAATACATTTTCAAACTCGATTTTCTTGAAAACTATGCCGAGAATGAAAAGACTTTATTCTATATCTTTTTCTTATTTTTCCAAACGAAATCACGTCTTGTCCGCTTTTACATGTGTTACGCTTTATCTTGGATATTTCGAGTATTTTCTTGCGTGTATCGTATGCATTCCGTGCGCCTTCCAGCGTTTTGATTTTCTATAAATTTAACCTAGCAATAAATAAACTGTGATATTCCCAGATATTTTTGCAAGTTCAAAGTTTCAAACCATCGGCGATAAGCTTAGAATTCTACGGGAGTAGAAAAATTATAAATGTTTGCAAGTATGAACTCAAATATATTTATGATTGTTCGAAAAGGATAATCGCAAACTGTATAATATGACTGTAGTACTATTTACGCTGTCCAATATCCTTTCATAAGGACGCTCATTTTTATGACTTGTTAAAACACAGACATGGGGCAAACATTTGCTCTCGGTTATCAATCAAATAGAAGGACCATATTTTGACAACGGAAAAAATAATTTCGAGTGTATTTGCATCGAACAATATAAATACGAACGATACGTTCTGAATAATTTAATGTTCTCGACAATCGTATTGGGCAAATACGTTTCCAAATGAAACGAGTGGTATTGTTTAACTTGTGTCTACGTTATTACAACCATCGGATCATAAATTAACGAGAAACTAACAAATGGACGAATGTTCGAACTAACAAAAGGAAAGAATATATTATTGTGTATTATATGTATATCGTAACTAGGAAAGGAAACAAAACTAGTCGCTTAACCGGATATTGATCCATCAAGGAGAACTGCGATGCTTCTGCTTCGAAAAGCGGGAACAAACATCTTTCTCTCGTTACTGTTTCCTCACATATTAATTATTTGATAAAAGAATAAGTTTATTTCAACGAGAAGGGTTTCATTAATACGTTCAATAAAACGACTAAAGGGGGTTGCTTTCGCTGTTTAAGTACCGTATCTTCATTTTGAATTAGGTAAGAAATTGTTTTCTCCTTTAGCGTAAAAATTTCTTTACGGTGTTTTAAGTTACTTTTATTAATTTCGAAACACTCTGCAACTGAGAAAGTATTTCTCTTCGTGAAAGAATAAGTGGGAAGTACACTCAGAAAAAAATTAAATTAGAACGAATAACTCGATTTTCTAAAAAATGGAGTTTTATTAAAACAAAAATTACATTACATTTCAACATTCAGTTTTTATTATACGTTATTATATCTATAAATCATAAACAAACTTTCTTCAATCAATTGATTCGTAATACACAACAATTATTTTGTAAGACGTACTAATAATATTCGTCATTTAATTTGTAGAAGCTATTTGTAGAAGTTTGTAATTTCTAAATTCATTACCATTACTGTTTGATAAATTATTATGCAGGAGCTGTAGAATGCTTGTAGAATCGATGAATGATTCATTTTATAGAATAAATATTGCAATATGGCGATAAGAAAACTATGTCGATTACATTTACTCATAGCAAATCAGAATATCGAATGAATTTATGCCGCGAATAGGTAGCCAAGCAATATTATTAAAAAGAATCTGTAAAAATTATCAAGAGTACTCTCACCATCGATGAGAAATCGTTTACATGCGCGGAGTTCTTAATGAAATTAAAAAGAAAGAAAAGGGTAAAGAAAAGAAACAGAAAGAAAGGAAGAAAAGAGTCTTTGACCGAGTATCGATCCAACGACGGCCGTGTTTAAAGAAAATAAAAGAGCAAGCACGTTTTCCTTCGTTGGTTATTTCATCTTAAGTAAATTCGAAAAGCCAATTAAATTTCGAATGGAACCTTGTTACCGTTGAGATATAATTGCCTCGGAATTTTCATTCCTTTATGGCGTTCCTTTAACGATCGTAATTCTTAAACGACGCGACGTTAAAAAACTCGTCGAGCTTCTCTTGGCTTTTCGATCTAATGTGTCAAATGAACGTGATTTAACATTCCTCCTCATTTTATATACGAATTTAGATGCTATTCATGGGAACTTCCAGATTGTGCTGAATAAAAAATACGATTTTCTTAAATGACTGGACATGCTTGAATTTTTCGTGACGTGTCTTTTAGAAACATTTTAGATACTACCGTCGTGATATAGAACCCAGTCTTGAATATCATCCGTTTTGTTTCTCTTCGCAGGCAAACGTCACTGTAGCGTAGTAAAAACCACAAACGGAATGACATTCTATTGTATATTTAATTACAAAAGCTCCCTTTAAAATCATTCAGTTTCTCGACGTATCTGTCTTATTTTACCCTTGCTCTCTTTAATTTTACAAAAGCTGATGTATTATTAAACGATCCACCTCCTCAACGTGCCACAAAGTCAAATATTTCGTAGTACCCAAGTATTTCTTACAGAATTGCTATCGTATTTTCCTAGCATGTTTCTGTTTCAAATCCATGCTATTCCCGCTACAGCAGTTCTAATTTCATATCTAAACTAATATATCCCAACTGCACGCGAGCTCAAATCTTTGGTTACTAACGCTCCAAATCCAGGATATATGCGCTTTGCTCCGGCTTGTATGTACTTACATTACTCCTAGTATTCAGTCTCGATTATAAATGTGCTTTACTTAAAAATACAAGTATGGCTTTGCTTAAAAGATTAAAAAACTGGATCTTCAAATATTTCAACAACTGAAGAAACACATATTTGAAGAATGAAAGAATGCTGGATAGGAAATTTTAACTACGGAGAACGTAAAGTACTGACTATATGGTTGTCTCGAATAAGATCAGAGACCAAAGTCAAATTAAAGATTTTTATTTGAAATATATTTGATAGATTTTCAAGCTCATGAAAAATATACACGGAGTCCATTTTTCGCATCTTAATCGTGAATTCACGTTGTTTTCATTACCCTCTTAACGGCTATGCCTGTGTAAGACATCTAATTGTCGAAAATACACAATCGATCAGTTTTAACACATTTCTTGTACTAGCAAACACGTTTCTGTACTTATAGAAACGCTTATTTTCTTCCATTTCCTATCTTGTGCTTTGCATCTTATTGTACTGGAAACTTAAAATATAGCAATAGGATTACAAAAATATATACATACAGTTATTGACAAAAACGTAATGATCGCTTGAAAATTACTGTACATTTTCTACCTCTTGAGGTACTTTGGTTGGAAGTAAAAATACCATAGAGATAATAGTTCATGCACAAATATACAAGTTTTAATGTTAAGTACCTAAAACGAACAGCGAAATTTGGCGATTACAATGTGATGTTGTTTCTCCCATTCTGCTAGTACAAATAAAAGAAACTATGGACAGATTCGTTTATCGCGATATTCTGCAAAGTCGTATGTTGCTATTTGCAAACGAAAAAATGCCAACAGAGTGGTCGTTTCGACACGATAATAGCTCGAGACGTTCCACTGAAATAATTAAGACATTTCTTCTGGAACAAAATGTTAATATAATTAAGTGACCAAGTTGATCTTCTGACTTGAATTTAATTAAATATTCGTGGAATTACGCTAGACGTCAATTAGGAGGTAAATCTTTTACAAATAAGAGGAAGTTTATGTAAAACATCACAGAAATATAGTATAAAATATCGACTGCGTGTTGTGATCAACTAATTGAATCAATGGCATGCAAATGTTATGCAGTCATGAAACCCAAGGATTACCCAACCTCTTATTAGATCATTCTTTATTTAGTTTTTGTTGAAAGTAGCTATAAAATTCAAACAAAATATGTTCCTTTTAACTTTTGTCGCAAAGTTTTATTTTGTTCAACCGATCCAATATTAATTGTAGATCTTACTCGAGTATAATCGAAAAAAAACATATTGTAATTTCCCGTATAGATTGTTATCTTTTTATACGATTTTTAATTTCACCCGGTGTATCTTAGAAGATCAAAAATATACATTTTCCAAGCGATCATAATGTTTCTTTACTTTCGTCGGTAAATCTACATCGTTATATAGCCAAGAAACAATTTCGCTAAAAACAAAAATTGTGCGCTTTTGATCAGAATTAGATTAAAAAAAAAAAAAAAAAGAAAGAAAGAATTGTATCAATCCGGATGTAAAAGCAGACTAGTCGCGTCGCCGCAGCGCAATCGGTGGTTGAAAATTCCACTTCCACTCCAATTATCTCGTCATAAAGTCATATCGCGTTCGCCGGCGATATTTTTCATTTAGCAAACAGTCCGTTTTCGAACGAGACAGCAATGCAGATTTCAGCGTGCGACACGGACCGGTTCTCTCTCTCTCTCTCTCTTTCTCTCTCCCCGGGCACGAGCCAGAATTATCCGCGCGGCCAAGAGGAATGATTTATTGTCGCAACAAGTCACATTACCGCGCGTTAATTGCGAAGGGTTCGTTACAGTCGCGCGTTGTCCCGCGGCAGTGAGCAACGCTACAAGGCGCGGCTGAATATTGCACAACGATTCGGCCCTGTGACGGGTTCGGAATCGGGTCGACCGCGATTTTCGGTGGAAAATCAGTCCATCGCCATCCAACGTCACGCCCTACTTCCACCTCTTCAGAATGTCCACAGTGCCGAACACGGCAACCAACATTACGATTATTTCTCGTCCCATGATCGTGTCGCATTTCTCGATGAACTCGCGATGATATCGACGTCGGCGACGATGGACCATTGTTTCTGGTCGTTCTTACGCTTCGAGATGCTCAGACGATGGCACGCGTGGCCTCGTTCTCGTTCTCGATTGCGAGTTCGAATAATTTCGCTGAAAGCTCATTCTGACTTTAACGCGTGATACACAGTGGCTGATGAAAATATTGGAACGATCGTAGGTAGAGTTTTAGAAATATATTACGAGCGTATTTCGAAATTTCATTGACATCGTTGTGAAACTTTACTGTTATAATTAAATTGGTAAAATTTGAAACAAGTATGAAAATTACATGAACTTTCCAGTAACTCGTTACTTTACCTTTAATACACGATCAATATTCGCCCATAATTGTAATCATTAATTCCCTATAAGCAGGCTCACAAAAGTATTTGAACACTTAGCATATTTTATGCGTTACGTAAAATATTTCGAAATTTTAATGGGTCCATAATGAAACAGAATTGAAATATATTAACTATGAAGATTGACAATAGGTTAAATTACCCGAAATAATAGGAAATTTTTTGTAAATTAAACAACAGATGTAATAATATAATAATAATAATAACAATACTTTATCATGTATCAGACTTTACTTTGCTTAATATATCTTTTCTTATTTTAGGAATAGTTATTCTAACCCTATAACGTACGCTAAATGTAGATATAGTTTACATAATAATAATATAATATTGAATCAATAAATAACTCACTTCCGTTTAATTAAAGTAGATTACTAATTCAAAAGAAGTCTTATGAAGTATAAATGCGATAAGAAAAATTAGTTTATTGGAGAATAAACGAATGTTTGAAACGATTAGCTTTTTCCCGAGGCATGTAGTATAACATGAGACTGTATGAATTTTCTAGTGATAACTGGAAACGCGATCACGACGAATTGCATTTACGGTAGATGAGAATTCGCAACTCTCATACAGATTAAACTGTTTAATTTTGTCAGGTGTTCTATATGTTTCAACGCAGATAATTGTTTTGACGTTCACGTCATGTATCGCGGGCGCAATAAATTGACACGTCAATCTTGATACCTAGTTACTATTGAACTACTACATGTACTTCGTCGAGAAATATCATCGTGCTACTAACTAATCGATAGAATTACGAAACCGGCTAGTGGTTGTGCGAAATCGTGCTCTGCTATCACGTGTTTCGTGCAGTTCGAATTATTCAAATGAGTCCAAAAATACATTCACCATTCGATACAACAAAATTAAGATATGAAGTGTCTAGCAATTTAGCTAATCTCTTCATCTACGATCTTCTATTTCTAAAAAGCATATTTCTCACTTGCGAAGGATAAAAGAGGATACAATGGAACTGTTATAATTATGGTTGGAAGAAATTGAACAGAAAATTCTACGATTGGTCGTCCACACACCATATAATTTACAAGTCGAACACACATTCATACATAGCAATTTAATTATTTTGTTTGTTTAATACTATCTGTTACGTCGCGTGAAATGGTCCGTGCGACGTCCTTGAGTGTCCAACCGTCAAGGAATATTTGTCTAACAAAAAAGCTGGTTTTTCCCATGAACAAGGTCACCCACGAGTCATGTTGGTAGGAGGCTTCCCCCTCATACCTTCAGGCACTAACGTGGGTCATAACCAATCGGCATCGCGGATCGTTACCATCACTTTCCTAACGAAAAGTGTGAACAACGAATCCGCGTTCTTCGTTCAAAGGGCACACCCACACCGAGCTTTCTTCCGTAATAACATAAAAGCGACAAGTCAGTCTTACACCAAGTCTATATCGAGTTATACATCGAGTTATACATCGAGTTATACATCGAGTTTTACATCGAGTTTTACATCGAGTCTATATCCAGTGTTAAACACTTCAACCCTCTAGATTTGTTCTCGGAACTACAGAACATTCACTTACATCCAGCCTGTATCATCAGGAGGGTCAAGTCTACTTCTTCTCCTTGCGCTCTAGACTATATTCAGTCAAAATCTCAGTCAGTCTAAGTCAAGAACCAGTCAAAGGCCAGTGCAAAGAACATTAAGGGGCAGAAGCCCAGTAAGAACCTACAAGCCGATCACATTCATCATCATCGTCAACACGAAAGGAGTCTCAGGTCGTACTCGTTCGTAGTTGTCACTTCACATACGCAATCTTGTATACACTGAAATTGTTGGATAAGTTAAAATATATAATAACCTGTTAATATCAGTGTTATCTTCAATCAACTACTCCCGTTGGCGCGTTTCTTCGAGATCGCGTCTCCCCGCGAACGTACGAAAGTTCATTGTCTTACC
Source organism: Bombus vancouverensis nearcticus (assembly GCF_051014615.1). Lineage (NCBI taxonomy): Eukaryota > Metazoa > Arthropoda > Insecta > Hymenoptera > Apidae > Bombus > Bombus vancouverensis. The sequence goes on from NC_134924.1 coordinate 1,089,471, forward strand.
TTATTTCTGCATCACTATATTAGTAATCCTATTTATGTATTGTAGTTGTTGGTTCCCAGCTTCCAAATCAAAGTAAAAAATGGATGATCAATTACAATTTTTATTTTAAAAGAAAATTTCAAATTTACAATTCCAGCGATGGACAGTTAGTAGTCTCCTGACGTGTGTTCAGAAGATTAATAATAGCTTAGCACAGTAACGTTATATTACAACATTTGCATACGTCATTCATCTCAATTCATCTCGTCATATAAGCTGTAGTAAGCTGTAACCGTATCATTACATTAGCATAAGAAGAAAAAGATTAAATACAACATAACAAATATCCAAGAAAGAGCCTACAAATATTCACATAATTTTTCTTATTACTACTTATGGTAATTCGAGGTAGACGAGGAACCCTCCTAATTATTTGTTATTATTTCTTCTGTTACTTTTTGCTGAGTATGGAAACCTTGATCTTATTTTATTATCAGCTTTGTTATAATTTATAGATTATATTATATGTATGTCATAGACAAATACAACGTACATTCTTACGTAATGTACGAATGTAATGTTTTGTACTATCTACAAAGGCAACTTGTAACCAACCGCCTGTACATGTAGAAGTCTCACTGTACTGTAAAACAATAAAGAAAAACAGCGAAACAAAGAAAACAGTGCTAGCGCGAGGGTGAAAACTAAATTCGAATTTATGTAACATGAGAATACAGACGGGGGTTCCCGTTCCTGGATATTTCGAGTTTCTCTTGCAGCGTGTCAAAGTTTGCTTGCGTTTGAAAAATTTCAAGCTCGTTCGAACCTGAAACTTTCCAACGTTAGAGTCCTCGACGATAAAAAAAAAACGACATGTTTTTCCAAGAAGATACTCGAATATAAAAGAAAACTTTCTGCTGAATTGGAAATCTTGAAAGTCGTACGAAATTCGTCGTACAAATTTTACGTGAAGTTGAACAACGTCTGACTTTTAATTTACGTCATAAGAAAAAATGTATGAATGAAAAGAAAAGAGAAAGTTCACGTGCTTCAGAGCTGTAACATCGTTCGGATGATCCCCGTAAGCCATTTTCCTTCAGAAGAAATAAATTAGAAACGACTGTTCCGCGATTCGATCCTTAGATTTCTGCGTAGCACGCGTTCCCAGGCGCGTCTCTGTCGATTTATCGGCCGATAAAATTTTATCTTCGATCCACGTACGTATAAACCGACGACGACTACGGTTGCCAATGCGCCAGGTTTACACGATTGGAGTCCTCACGAACTTGCATCATGCTGACTCGGTAGCTGTCGCAAAGTACCAATTTTTCTTCACGTTAGAACAGGAGACCTTAATACTTTGACGATAAAGCAATTGGCATTTCAATCAAAAATATTGTTGCAATGCGAATGCATCAATTTTTAAGTATCGCAGTGTGAATATTTTAATTTTAAAACAGTACATTATGCATATTTCGATTTCAAAGCGGAACATTGCGTGATCGTTTCAATTCTAAAATATTGGAATGTGAATATTTCAAATTCAACTCATTGCAAAATGAATATTTAAAATTTGCAAAGTTGCAATGTGGATAGTTCAATTTTACGACATTCTAATGTAAGTATTCCAATTTTACAACATAGTAATATAAATATTTGAATTTTTAGACATTTCCAAGTGAATATTAAAAATTTTCAATATTACAATCTGGACATGTCAGTTTCACGATATTCCAGTATGAATATTCCAATTTCACAATATTACAACGTGAACGTTTCAATTTAGAAATATTGCAAGGTAAATATTTCAATTCTTAAGCATCGCAAAGCGTATATTTACAGTTTTCACAGTTGCAATTCGAATATTTCAATTATACAATGTTCTACTTTGACTATTGCAATTTTAGAATATCGCAATGTGAATATTTTGCATCAAATGTGAATTGAATTTCCCTGATACGTAACGTAAGCTTTCAGTACGTCAATTGATGTGACCCAAACAGTGAAACGTTAATAGATGCAAAAAAAAGTCACGAACATAAATCATGTACGGAAATATTTTCACGACTTCAGAAACACGTCACACTACGTATGTTAAAGTAGAGCCACATTCCAGATGGAAGATTTTGCTGGTAAGTAATTTGAAAATGGAAGCAGGGAACACCGATTAATTTTACTAACGAGAGTTGTGGAAGAAGGAAGTGCAAAAAGAATAGAAGAGTACGAGATAAGAGTTTATATAAGAGCTGTGAAGAGAAAGAATGACGTAGCCGATCTGGAGAGAACGTCCGCCCCAAGCTCAAATGTAATCCTTCGCTTGACTAATAGATTTTTAATTACGGGAAGGGACCAATCTGTGACTAGAAGAGTATGACACTAGTAAGATGAGGCAGAGACATTAACAAGGTGTCATATAGCGACACGGAAGGCCTATATATACTGTCATATATGCTATTAACGCCTTATTTCAAATCATGAAATCTTAATGAAAGAAAAACGAAAAGTAATATTATGGATGATACTGAAACAAATTCAATGATGTTATATAAGAATACTTATCTGTAATAGCATATTTAGAAAATCATTTCTACTGAGCTTCGTAATTACTAAAATAAGTACATTGTACAGTGACCACGAAATGTATATGCGGATTCTCTTATTATCTAGTGAAACGAGTTTTTACCAGGCTTCACATTTCATTTTCATAGCATAAAATCTGTGTAGTCGTATAAAAGTACTCCTAACTGAATGATATAAAATTTAATGATAATATACGAGGACTTAATTAATTAATATGCAAGTGTTATATGTAATAAAAACAATATTGTGCAAATATTTTTTGCAGCCACTGTATGCATCTTAAAAATAGATCGTTGAAATTTTTGTTGGCCAATTTAACTAAATTCAAGTAGCGATACAGCATGATAACAACGTTTCTGTCCGTACAGGTCGTTTGGACAGGGGCAAAAAAGGATCTAACAAATCGCTGTTCTTGCTGATGCATGCTCGTTGGTGGAGCAGTGACGATATATTTTCCCAACTTAAAAGACTTGACAACGTTTTCACAGAAAGTACCGGTCGCGTCCATAGAAGTCGAACGAACGTCAACGTGATTAATTGCACGCTGACCAACACGGGAGAAAGTAACCGCTGCTGCAGAGACTTCGAAACCGACTATCGATCCATGTTAAGCAGTCGACAGCCACTGTCGTTGCTCGCGCTGCGAGAGCCCCGACCGGCCATTAAACCCGGCAACTTTTTATCCATCTGGCTCGTTCTGTTTCGACGGGGTTTCTTTTTGCGTTTCACGCGGCAAAGTGGACTCTCAAGCTGGATGCACGTATCCGACAGAATGAGCCACGTAGGATTCGTGCATTTCTGTTAACGTCCTTACTTGCGCACAACGTTGTAGCAGAATTTCGTATTATTTATCCTGAGGCGAGAAAAGCGTTGAGAATTATTATGAATTTTTATTATCTATCTCAGGAGGTTCGTGCATTTATGGGAAATTTAGAGGTACAAAATATACACAAAAATTGCTTTCACGATGGGACTTGTTTTTGCGTGAGGGCTTGTGACACAGTTACATGTTAGTGACTATACGAATTCAGAAGAGTATCGAGGATTACTGTAAATTTGTATTATCTGTTTGCGAAGGTTTGTCCATTTACGAGAAATTCAGAGGTGCAAAAATACACAGAATTTCTTTCTCAGCGTGATTTCTTTTTATGTACGTTCTTGCAACATAATTACGTACAGTAATAAAAGAGAGGAAATAACGTTAGATGGAAATTATGAATGGACAGTTTTCGTACAAGAATAAAAATTGTAATTGATCGCAGTTTCTCGTGATTATTTAAAACCTAGAAATTAACGAACGTAAAAAAAATATACTTCTGTAATTTTATTGCAATCATTTGAATAATCTTGTATTTAAATGTACAGAAATTTCAATGTTTTATTGCCGATGAAAAAATTGTAAATTTATACGTCAACTATATATCGTTTCGTTAGATTGATTTTTTACCGTTATATCGATCCAATATCAAGGAATAAATTCAATTTAAAAATCGAGGGACAGACTTAAGCGACGAAAGTGGAAGTGTCTCTCTACTTAGAATACTTTTAAGAAAATTCAAGCTGCTACTGCAAAGCACGAGACAAAGTTTAATTCGCGTTTCCAGAGATCATCATTCCCTTGGTTGTTTACAAGCGTGGACCTACCGCATTCAGAGGATCGCGAAGCTCCTCAAGCCCGATTGAATGAGTTTAACCGGGTGTAAAGTAGTGTCTGTCGGTCGTTTTCCTTTTCATCGTGGGCGCGGTGAAACGGAAGTTGCTCGAAACTTGTTGCGTCGACAAGCCGAAGCCCTCGCTTTCCGGGAGTTGTCTGATGAAAGGAGACGAGTTGCTTTGGAAAACGAAGAACAAGAGTCTGTCCCCAAAGGAATCTACGTTTTACGAAAAATACCTCGTCAAGTTGGAAAGAAAAAGCATAGTACAATTATTATTAAGTCTCTACCGTCTAAGTCTATCGTTTTTGACGAATTTTGCCACCAAGTTTCGCAATTGGATAGTTGCGAAGATGAAAGTTTCTCGCGAGAATCGAACAAAATTGGCGAAATTTTGTGGTTTTATATCTATCAAATAATTTCGAAACCAAAATAAAATGATGGCTTGATCCATTGATAGTTCGAGATTATAATAAGCATTTCAGTTTGAATATTCTTCTACGTTTTGGCATATTGTACATTTTTGCACAAAATAAGTGTAAAAGAGCTGCAGTTTAACAATAGATGTTAAAACATATGTTACACAAATTTTAATAATTCCTCGTAATGAGTTGTGTTATTGTTTAAACGCATTTCAATGTGAAAATCGATGTCATACCAACTTCGAATCCAAATCACTTCGTTTTTCCTTTAAATATTACAGATATGTAATAGAACTTTCCACGGAATGTTACATTTTGAAGAATTGTATGTAATAAACGTAAGAACAAAAAGATCACTGTAAATCCATGAATCGAACAATGAAATTTAAAGGACGCGGACCGACGCGTACAGGAGAATTTCTCGGATAAGAAAGCTAATGGGTTAACCCTCTATCTTCGTATAGATAACAACATAGTTGAAAATGGACAAAATCGAAAACACCGAGTACAATAGCGATTGATTCGTCGTGTAATGGCCTAATACCGATTAACCAATAGTCAAATCGATTAAATTCTGCTACAGAAAGTTTCAAATCTTCTTTTTCGAATGTCAAGAATTTGGAATTTTTTTCGGAAAACTAGGGAAAGAATACGAAGTGGGAAGGAGAACAGAAACGATGATTTTGTGTAATAGATTCTCAGGAAACAAATATGGAAGTAATAACGCCATGAATGTTGAATACCAAATAGATGACGTGGAAGCGAAACCTTTGGTCTATCGAATATCGATGCTGAACTACTTTATTGTAATACATTTTCAATGGTAGGTTAACCCGTTACGCGATTCATATAGCTTGTGATCGATTAAGAACGTACGCGAAATATACCATTACTTTCTAGAAACTCTTTCAAAATGATTGAAAAGCTCTCTTTCTATCACTCGGTAGAATGAGTTGTAAGATAGCAATTAACCAAATGATATATGTATTTGTTTTCGATAAAAGTCTCAGATTACAGTGCGTTATGTCGATTATACGGAATCACCCAGAAAAGATACGTTTTTTTTTTATTAATAACGAATAAAAAATCATTTTTGTCGCTGGTTAAAAAAAATTCGATACAAGAGGAAAACTTTCCCGAATCTTTTCTTTCAATGAAATATCGGAGAAATTATAAAAAGGAGCCTGAAAATTTAATAAACATCGTTGACCAATAAGCCCCGAGTAAAAGACCCTAATAAAACTGATACGTCGTCTAAATCCATGTAATGAGCGCGCAAGATCCGATGATCCAATAAAACCGCAATTAACTCTTTTACGATACGACAGTGGAGAGAGTGTACGGTTTACAAACTCGGCCATGGAACTGCACCCTGAATCCAATACAAATTAGCCTCCTAATTACTCTCATTAATAACGATATTCAACGATCCTTTCAGGCCACCCGATGGCATGGTACAAAAAAGCCTTGCGATCGTTGGATAAAAAGCTGCTCAGACGTGGATTAAGCCTCCGGCACTGAATTCACTGGTAATGAAGCACGAGTTCGACGCCAAGTGGCGATCACTTCAGAACGAGGGTCGCTTCCACCTCCTTTTCGTCTCGATCCATTGCACCACGTAAATATTTATCGATGGTTTGTTAATCGCACGAATTATATTTTTGAAACGAAGCGCATTACGTTATGGATTTGATGGACGCGTATATACTAAAAGATGTGGAGGTATCGTCAATTAACCACACGTATAATACAGAGATGAAAAGAAAGAAAAGAATGCGCATGAGATTGGTTATTGGGTTGGACTGATAGATCCAACACGATCGCAAAGATAGGTGATCAAGTGAACGATAGAGAGTACTTGCCTAAACACTTCTCAAAATTAAAAAAGTTATCGTATAAGAAGTAATATCTTGGTTTAAGTGATTTTCGGTAAGAATAGCCATTACACAATAAATTTTTTTGCTTAGCTGTGACCATTATCGATGGAAATTGATGTTGGTTACAAATTACCATTATAGGTGATGAGGATATTTTTTGATCATTGGTAACCGATATTGGTAACCGGAAATTGGTTTTGGTTACCGAAAGCCATTATCGATGACGCAATTTGTCATTTTGCAACGATACGATATATACTGGTTTATATATTTACACGATATATACTATTATGTACTTTTACTAAGATACGAAATATACTACAATGTAATGCGATAGTACAGAAATAAGTACGATACTATAAGAGCATTTGTTTTATTATAATCGATTACTTTGCCACTAATTCTTTTGTCGTCGACCAAGATTAGAGACATCCGTGGCAAATTTAATTAACGTTTGAAGCACGACATGTGGATGGATCAGCGTAACGTTATACTCGTAGTTCTTTCAATAATATATTTATTACTGCTACATTGGGTGCGACTGTTCCGTTGCAGTGAAATACGTGTCGGACGTGTCGCGACTTTGAAGAGCGAGAAACAAATTGAAGCGTCAGAAAAGACCCAATACGAAGTCGATCACGAATGAAGTTATAACAAGTCCAAAAATGAAGCCGCGCACAAAGTATATGGACATTCGTATAGTTTACAATTTTATGGTATTAACACCTCACCCAGAGTTCTCCCTTTTTCAGTAATAAAAAGAACCGGCTTCTTTATATGTATAAGCTTTTCATCGTAAACATAAAATCGCATCTTCTTAAATCTGAACGAATAAACCCATTTTCCTAGGAAACCTTTACTCGACCATCGTGAGGTGATACTTCTCTATAAAAGTGCAAACAAAATGGCGTGCAAGTGAGCGAGTTAACAAAAGGGGAGCGATAGAATCGTGGCTGATCGAACCGTTTCCGGGTTAAAATCGCGACGATAGTCGCAAACAGAATGGAGACGGTCGTGAAGAAGAAGCCGCAAATATCATCGTTTCGCTTTATGAAAGCTTTTTGCACATAGAAATTTGGCGCATCCTTCGGGACGTTGCTACAATATTCTCAGAATCGATGGATTTTCGGGTTTCCTGTAATGTTAATGCCCCAATAGTTGATTTTCGCCACTGTTCGATGTTCGCCGGTGGATAACAAACGAAACAAAGAAGGAGCGCGCGAAAGTCACAAGATAAACACGAATGGAGATAAAACGGGTCGTGATCTTTGAGAACAACTGCAACTCGTCCGTACTGAGAACTTCTCCCTCTAAACTGCTTAGCAACGATCTTGTCGACGTTCGACTTTTGCCAGGGATTATCTAGAAGAAGCAGCTAGAACGTTATCCATGGCACCGGCGAAACGAAGTTTGACGTTGGAATTAAGATCTCGAAGCTCCCTTTCTTAATCGTATTCTCTATTCCTCGGAATAGTGCGTGTACGGCGTAGGAGAGATAAATTGTGCGAGAATAAATGTAAATGACAATTTGAAATGTCATCTGAGATCGTTGAGCAACACTCGTCAATTTTTCGAGTTACCTGTAAATAAGATTTGAACTGGAAACTCTAAATCATTACTGGATGAAAGTTACTTGGAATGAAGAAAGAAGATGATAGATAATTTTGACTTATTCGTTAGTTACAAATCTTATTAAATAACGACACGAAAAATGTGAAACGTTGTACCTGTCATATTTAAATCGACGAAAGTGCATAGAAATGAAATAATAGAAAGTGAAGATCTCTGAATGATGTTTGAATCGGAACTTAATATCTATTAAAGAGTTTGATACTCATGCTAATTTACTCCTTAATTTATCCCGTCTAAGGAGAGAAATTGCCTCGAACAAAGCAAAGAACTGGCGTTAATCAAAGCGGACGCATACCTGGTTTCACCAATAATTACCAATTTCCCCATGAATTTCCACGTCAAAGAAGAAACAATAAAAGGAGGATTTCCAACGCCCCATTTTTTAATAATATAATATTAAAACAGTCCGTCGACCGTTAAAATACGATGGACACTCGGCGGTTCTACGCATATCCCACCGTCTGCCCTGTAATTACGCCAGCTACGCTCGAGCCAACTTTTCCATGCATACTGGTGTAAGAGCGCCGATGGCTGACTCGGAAATTAAGCGTGTAATTCGATCTGTTCTATTGGGAATACTATGACCTGCATCTATGTGCCATGAAATATATTACAGGAAGAAATAGGGAGAAGATAAGCGAAAGAATAAGATTTACCTTGTAAATCACATATTACCAAAACTTAATTTAAACGATGAGATCTCCTTGAAAAAGATTTGCTTTTTTTATCTTTATATAATATATAATATTATATGTAACAATATATAATATTCTTCTTTATACTTAAACTTTTGAAACAAAATCTTTTGGCTTGTGGCGGCACTTGACAACAAATACGGCCACTCGACACTAACTTCTACCGGACGACGGTAGCGCAGTGGTTAGCGCCTTAGGTTACGAACGTGTTCGGGACCCGGGTTCGAATCCCGGCGCCCATAGTCCTATTTTTCTTCCACGCATCTAAATTAGAAGAAAGTAGCAGTATCCCAGCAGCGACATCTACAGCCAGCAGCTACAAGTATCACGGACAACACATACACACCTCAGGCTTAATAAACTGTTTCTCCTTTTAAGAGTGTGTTACATATTGAAGTACACTTTTTTCAACAAAATTAAAAATTCAACAAAGCCGTATCACATATTACTTCTGCAATCGTCAATTACGAGCTGGCCTGAAATCTTGCAGAAGCGGTCTATGTACATAGAGCGGACCAGCGATCATTTACGAGGAGGTTTCGATCTAGTGGAGCAACCAGGCCAGATCACACGGTTCGTCGCATCTCTATCTACTGTGCTTTCATGGTTGTTGGCCGGTCAGCGTGGGACAACCACCGAAAATTCCAATATCCGGGTCTGCGCGCAGCCCTCTGTCGTATTTTACACGGCGCACGTGAAAAAAATTGGTTCATCGATGTCGCGTCGCTGGGGAAAAATGTCCGGTATTATTTCCATCGTACTGGCAACGTGTTGCGGAAGTACGCCAAATGTATCCGCGCCCGTGCCTCATTTGACGATAACCCTGCGTTCCAATGTCATCGAGATGGAAGGTGCGCCCGAATCTTTCGAAACCTTTGCTGAAATAGCATCGGCAGCGGCCGATAACGAATTACGAGTGTGCTTATCGTTTGCCGTATTTATAGCTAACGCGAATTCCAAACTGGATCCCGAATACGTGACCCAGTAACGACCAGCGAGATCGCTGAAATCGAATACGATTTGTGACGAAATAATTATTATTTGTTTTAATACTGGAATCGCTGGAATCGTCGAAATAAACAATTCGGGATTTTTCAAAGAAATGTTGCAATTTCACAACAGTGCATTTTTAGAGGTTTGAATGGACTTGTAAAATTTATGGAAAGGTTGCTTTTTCGGATTGTATATTTTTTTATATGCTTTTCACTTTGATGTTTTTTAGTACGAATTTTATATCTTGGTTGTTTGTAGTTCTAATCGTAATGTTGTCGTAGTTAAATAATATTCGTTGGCAAAGGAAAATGAATTCGTATTCGTATTTGTATATGAATAATTAAATAATATCGATTATTCTTCCATAACGAATAACATATCTTTGATGTAACTGGAGAAGTAGAACTCTAGAAATATTAATAAATGCGCTTGCAATGTCTGGTTCAAATTTATTCAGTCAATTTATTCTACTCTGTTTCTAGCGATACTCGAAAATACTTCGTTTTTAATTCATTTATTTATTCCTTTATATTCTCTGGGAGATTCTGTTCAGAATTATTCTTTAAACGTCGAGATCGCCACTCTACGTCGGATTATTTTTATTATTTGCATCAAATTATAATTTTCTATTAAATTCAAATTCTTCCGATTATATGCTGAGTATTTTCCTTATATAACACGTTCGGCGAATTTCTAGCTAGGTCCCATAATAACAGATGAGATTGGAGAAATCGAATGCGATTCGTGCTGAAATAATTATGCATTTTAATGTCGTAACGCTTTACCAACATTCACCAATTATGAGTTCACTAATTAAGGGGGTATTCTAGTCTAGAAATTTGAAAAAATCGAAAAAATTTTTTTTTGTTTCCAAAATTTAGACATTCAAGAATATGCCCTTAAAAGAATTTTTCAAAATTTCAATTATTTTATGAGTTAGAGCCATTTTTATGACGCGGCATTTGCTCCAGTCCGACCGGGACAAATGAGCAGTAGACGGTAGACGCTGCCCGTGTACCTACGTATGAAAACCCTCATAAAATCTTTGCTGTATTTTATCCCTATTTACGGTATTTTTCATTCAAGGTCATAGAAATGTATTTTGTCGGAATCTTTTCGTCTTAGTATTTATTTCAAGCTAGTTTTGAGCCAGCCTTCAAGCAACCTGTACGTGCTAACTCTGACAACGTTTTATAAATATTTAAAGTAAAAGTTGTTTTGTATATTGAGACTTTAAAGTAAAATGGATAAAAAACATTCAAAATTCAGCTCTAAACGGGCATGCAGACCGAAGAAGAGAAGATTTTCCGGTAACCAATTTACCGTAGAAGAAGAAACCAGTTTCACTAGTGCATCTGCAGCGAAATTGAAAAGTTCGCAAGATGAAGAAGTTTTAATTAATAATAATTACGGCTATTGTATTTTAGAATTTTTCTCTGTTTTTACCACACTTTCATCGTTAATTCTGTGTTCTACATGTAAGAAAGATATTAAGTTTTCTCGTACAGCTGCTCGTGGGTTAGGGTTTAAAATTGCTATACAACGTGAGTGTGAGGAAGTACGGTATATTCAGTCATCGCCTTTTATCAATAAAGCATTTCAAGTGAATCGTAGACTTGTAGTAGCTATGAGATTGTTAGGAGTTACAAGACAAGCTATCAACATATTTCGTAGTATGATGGACATTTGCCAAGGCTTGACCATTGACGCATATTATAGCTGTCTTAACAATTTATACGTGGCCGCTTTAGCAGTTTACGATCAAATTATTTCAAAAGCCGTAAAAGAAGAAAAGGAATTAATATTAGAGTCTGATCCTACAGCTAATCCCAACCATTTTACTGTTTCCGGCGATGGAACCTGGAAAAAAGAAGATTCAATTCTCTCTTTGGTGTTACTATACTCGTTGGTAAATACAGTAAAAAAGTTGTTGATACCATAGTAAAATCTAATTTTTGCCAAAGAAACACAAAAAAAATTACGACATCAAGGCTTATGAAGATTGGTATGAAGAGCATGAGGAATCTTGTACCATAAATCATAAGGGAAGCGCCGGAAAAATGGAGATTGACGCAATTGTTGAAATGTTTGAAAGGTCGGAAGCCAAGCATAATGCTGAATATGTCCGATACATTGGAGGTGGTGACTCAAAAATTTTCAAAGGCATTCTTCATATTAACCCCTACGATGATGACCAGATAGTAGAAAAAAAAGGAGTGTGTTGGGCATGTTCGAAAGCGTATGGGTGCACGGTTGCGTAAAGCAAAAAAGGATAATAAAGGTATTGGCGGCAAAGGCCCTGGTAAACTCACTGATGAGGTTATCAATGAATTATCTTTATATTATGGCTTGGCAATTCGTCGAAATCCAGATTCAATTGAAGACATGAAGAGAGATGTGTGGGCAACTCAATAAAATCTCAACCAACAAGAATCCTCAACACATGAATTGTCCACCTGATTCATCTAGTTGGTGCAAGTGGCAAAAAGCTGTGGCCGACGGCACTATTGACGAATTTGACCATGAAAGTCCTCCTCTAAATGACGATGTTTTAAAAGTAATAAAACCAATTTATGAAAGCTTATCAACTGATACTTTATTGGGACGATGTTTGGGTTCTGAAACCCAAAATAATAACGAATCGTTAAATTCGTTAATATGCACTTTTGCTCCGAAGCACATCCATGCAGGAACGCAGACAATTCAAATTTCCACTTTCCTCGCAGTATGTATTTTTAATGAAGGTTTTACACCCATATTAAAAATCTTAAGTGTCATGGGAATCACGATTGACCCAGAAGCTCATGCGTTCGCAGTCAGGCGAGACGAAGTTCGCATCGAGCGCTCTGAACTCCGAGCTTCAGAGGCATCAAGAGGAAGCCAGGACTGCTCGTCTCCATGAAAGAACTTCGGAGAATAAGCATTTTGAAGTAGAGGAAGGTTTCTTGTATGGAGCAGGAATCGCCGATTAAAAATATATAAGTATGCTATACCATTCTATGAGTAAAATTACCGGAAACTTGTCTCAAAACTTTAAACGCGTTTTTCTCGAGTTGGCATGCACGATATCTCAAGTTCTAATGAACCGGTTTATTTGAAATTTGGTACGAATATTCTTTATACATTCTTCTATCGCCTGAACCACGTTTAGATCAAAATTTTTAATTTTACTATTTTTTAAACATTCGGAATTGTTAAAAAAAACATGCGAAACGAGAAACTTTCCTTCAAACGGCCGCCAGTTTGTGAAAAAATGTTGTTTTGACTTTTCCAAGGTTCATGCTATAGTGGCATCTATGTTAATTAAGAATCCGCTCGGATTTTTTGTTTCAGATGACCAGAAGGGTTGAAATCTTGCACGCCAGGACATCCTTTTTTTTGACACCACCCACTTTCCCAGTTCATAACTTGTACATTTTTAGTTTTTTTCGGTGAATTTTTTACGTAATCTTAAAATATCAATAAACAGATGCTAAAAAAAAGGATAGCAAAAATATTTTTTGTTTCGTTTGTTCAGAGCTTCAAAAATCGCCCGAAATTCATGCCTCTAGACTAGAATACCCCTTTAATGGCAACTTGTTCGGTCAGATAGCCGTACGGGACCGGCATGAGAATATGTAATGAAATCTTCAAATAGAATAGAAATTTCGAAATAATCAGTCATTTCAATAAATTCCTACGTAAGTCTCAACGTTCGATGACTCTAATCCAGTATACAAGAACTCTGTACTTTGTACGTCTAGAATCATCTTCGGCGTATAGCGATCGCTGAACATTAGACGACTACAGTCACCTTTGATAAAAGATCAGATTGTCGCAAGAATATTTACACATCCATAAAATTAAAGTACGAAAATCACAACTCTAGCAAAATTCAACACGGCGAATCATAATTTTCCTGTCTCTTCTTTCCCGCTCCTCTATCTCCCTTTTCCATTACGACACGGTAATTTTATCCGCAGAAGGAAAAATTACACTGTAACGTTAAGAAAGAAAAAAAGAAGTGATTTTTTGAACTTGAGCATGCAAGCAGGAAACCCGAATTGTTGCTTCTGATACGAACAAAAAGATCCGATGCAGTTCAGTCCTCGAAACTTTTATAGTACAAACGATTTCGAATTAACAAAGATAAGTAAGGCCACACGTATCTGGCTAGCTGCTCTTTTCAACTTTCCTGTAAGGGGGATCGTAACGACGTGCGCATATTTCTGTTCGAAATTGTATACGGTACGAGAAAAGAGACACGTGCACTGGGATTATTGCGATTGTTCTGTAGCGGCGTATAAATACGTTTTGTACGGTTTCCTTCATGCAACAAGCAAGCGTATTTCACAACCGCGTGGTGATATTCATACGTTTGTATTACAAACAAGGAACTACTCTGGGACTTCGTTCTCGGTCTTCCATACAAAGTATACTCGTATTCTGTTTCGTCCTCTTTTTCTTTTCTTTTTTGTTCTTCCTCCGAACGTAATTCATATTGTGAAGGATACTAAAAGGATTCTCAACGACAAAGAACAAATACACGGTTTTAGCTCTTTCGACGGAGATTAGAAAGAGTTTCAGAAACGCGCACGACGCAATGAACGCGAAAATCGAAACTAAACGCAGCGATTAAATGATGTAATTGGAACATTGACTCATTGATAGAATATGTATTTCGGCGAGCAACAGAAATATATAGAACGCGTATCCGATAATCAACTGGACGAATTGTCACCATGTTCGAAGCATTGTTGCACTAAGGACTGAATGGTAAATTTATGAAATTTTATATACAGGGTGGTTGGTAACTGGTGGTACAAGCGGAAAGGGGGTGATTCTACGCGAAAGAAGAAGTCGAAAATATAGAATAAAAATTTTTCGTTTGAAGCTTTGTTTTCGAGAAACGTTTTCGTTATAACGGATCTCACTGTAGATCGTTGTCTCGATGGAAAAATTAAAAAAAAATAAAAAAAAATTTTTATTCTATATTTTCGACTTTTTTTCGCGTAGAATCACCCCCTTTCCGCTTGTACCACTAGTTACCAACCACCCTGTACAAATAAGAATTTTAATTGAAATATTATTGAAGAATGTAAGCAAAGTAATTTACGTATTGTGTTAACGAGGTAAAAAAATGTATAGCGGCACGTGAATCAACGGAAGATTCGAATCGGAGAGATTCATATTGTTGTATCTTGGAGTGCCAACGTTGTTTTGGTTTGCTAGGTTCAAAGGTAAACGAACTCCGGACAAAACATTATCGCCGTTATTTGTAATCATCAACCGGAATTGCATTCGAACTTTTTATAATACCATTGGTCGATACAAATAGACGAACATGCTCTCTCTTCGCGTCATTATAGCGAATTATTATAGCGAATCATTATAGCGAATCATTATAGCGAATACTTATAGCGAGTCAGACAGTCGAATAGCGAGCGTAGATTTGAAAAGTAGTATTGAGCGAGCGACGATTACGACCGGCATATACTATCTCTGTACTTGTATTTAAATTGATTTTAATATACACTGACTATTACAATTTTATCACTCGTTTCTTTAATAAATCAACACGTATAATAAAATTCACTTCAAATGTATTAAAATAGTAGATACTTTACAGTCTACAAAATTTCTTTAAAGAAAAAATTGACAGAATGGCAGGACCCAGATGATAGCGAGAAGTAGCGAGAAACTTTTTCGAGAAGAGAGTATGCAGTATATAAGATCTATAGAAACAAAATTAAAGTCTTGTTAAATAATCTATGCTCCGTTCCTTTTACGGTAACTTTCTAATATTTATGAGCTTCGCAATTAGAAACACCTACGTAATTTTACTAATTGCGAAAATACAAATTCTGAAAGCACCTTTTACGAACACAATGTTAAAAAAACAGAACTCAGTAATATAAATTATCTGGAACGAAATTGCGAATGAAACATTGCCTCGGTAGAACGTTTACTTCTAATGGGTTAACTGTATCCATTCCACAGCAGCGTAAAAACAATACACTATACACATATCGCGGCGCACGGTGCACCATGACGAAGTAAATCTCGTTAAAATGGCAGAGAAGAGAGTGGATTCGCTATTATCAACGGAAAGATCAAGATTAATGAATTCCATCGGATACGGATAAGGTATCTAAGCTTAATACGAAGTCGGACTCGTATATCTTTGCAATCGGCCGCAAAGACTCGGTGCCCGAATCGATAACCAGTCGAATGGATGGCGGCGAATTGGGACCGGTTTGCATGCAACGCGAAACCGCGATCGAACAAACTTTGTGATTCATTGTAGCCCAATTAAACACTCTGTTGAACCGTGAATTTGAACCTGCACCTCTATCGTCCCACTGTTATACTTTCGCAACTACGTGTCCGTGAATCTATCGCCGCTTTTGTTTCCTCGCCGTATTGTGAAATTTGAAGATTACATCGAGTCAGAAACACGGTACAAGATAACTACAAGCGCTTGTTGTACAGAAGTAGGTAACGAAACAAATTTTTCACCTTCCGCGATGCTTACTGGTCAACAAAATTTTAAAAAGAAAGTTTCGATCAAATTTCTATCGCGCTACCAATAACGACTGAAATAATCTGTTTTTTTTTTTTAATATCGATCGCTTCAAAATTGGTCATAATCAGATTTCAGCAATTGATACAAGGTAAATTACTTGGATTATTGAGTTTGATTCGGAACGACGAAAAAGTATTAATTTGTAATTGTTCTGGTTACAAATAACCGCAGCTTACATCACTATAGCGCATGAGTACCATATTGTCGGACACGTATCGTATACGCGTATCACAATACACGTAGCGTGGTATGAAACAGCCCTTTTATTGCAGCCGATGCAAGCGCCAACCTCGACCCGTCTGCATTTTCCAATTTCGTTCGCATCCCTAGCTACTTCTCACTTTCACGAAAAATCCTCACCGTTTTCCCCAATCCGAATTTCTCCATCTTCTCCTTCAACCCCTGGAATCCATCCCTGACGAGTCAACGTCTGCTCTACGTTCCCGTTTCGGCTGCCTCGTTGGAAGCAAACCGCTCCAGGCCTTGGACATCTCCTCAGTCTGTCTTACTTTTTATGCCTACTCACCTCTCTCTTTCCCGCTTCTTTTTTTTTCATTTTCCTTTTCGTTTCTGTTCTTTCGTGTCTATCCTCTTATTCGACTCTCGACCCAACTCGGTATTTTTAGTAGTTTCTACCCTTCCGTCGTGTCCCTCGATTCATCGTACGATACACACTGGACAAATTGTCGAAAAACACCTTTCCAATGGCAATAAATCTGTGATGGATTTTGTATCATATATACGGATTGTTTGTATTATATGTTTTGTATTGTTATTGTATGTATACATATTATATCTATGTATGTATGTATTGACATGTATTGGTGATGCATAGTAACAAATTACAATACACTAATATTATTTATTATATGTAAATTATTATATATAATTAATTATAAGTACTATAGATTGTAGCTTAACCGTTCTTTATGGGACCGAACCTCTGGTCAGGTAAACGAATAATCAGTTAATTCAAAAATATATACTAATTATTTATCGACTGATCATAAAGAGTACGCGTGTGTATATCTATAAAAAGTACATTTAATCAGGCGAAAACTAATGACCAAGGAGTGTATCAATGATTTTTCTGTTGGTCGATCGTTTTCATCCCAACAAAAATATGATAAATCAAGGGTGGATAATCGGCAGTACGTATATTATACACCGTATAGCAATAAATTAATTACTATATACTATATACACAAGTGTTTACATTATGTTGAACAATAGATAGCCAAGTACAATTTGCTACTTATGGTATAGTGTCGCAATTCGAAAAATGAAACTTTCTTACGTGGTCTTATATCGACAGCAATTATACAATTAAAGTGGAACAATGAAAATAAACGGGTATATATACAGACACCAGATAAAGCACAATATTTATTTTCCTTGCCCTTTCCGTTCCCTCTTTGTTTTTTGTGTTCCTTCGTGTCCATTCTCTTATTCCGATTCTCGTTTCGTTCTAGCCTACAATTTGCAATCCTCCATGGTCTCTCTCCTTCCATCGTGCGATACACAGCGGATAAACTATCGGAAAATACTTGCATCACCACGACGAGTCTCATTTGTTGGTTGTGGTGGCCCCGAGCTGTAGATACGTGGCCACCCAACAACACCGCGCTATAGCTTTCTGTATCCCATTATAAAGTTGCTCGACTGTTATATCGTTAACCATGCTGCAACGTTAGCTTCGCCGACACGTCGACCTCTCTTCCTTCTCTCGTCCTTCCGGGCTAAATACCATCGCTTACTATCGCTTACCATCGCTCCAACGTTCGCAATTAATCCATAGGCGTCTTATTTTTCACGCTGGTGTAAAAGGTCGCATCGACTAATTACCCGAGAGCCAACGACCGGACGTATTTCACGCTTACGCGACAGTGAACGAGTTAACCTTTGGAGCCGCGCGTTTCGAAGGCGATTCCAAGGATGATTGCTCGAATTTTTTAGCTATTATACAGGGTGAGACGCTACAAAAAGCTTCTTTTCCGCTGGTCGGACATTATTGCGACATCAAAGGTGATAATGGCTTGCTACATTGTATATTTTAGAAGTTTTGTTTTCTATGAAAAAGTCTGAAGAAATGGAACTTACATAGTAATTCGTGTCGCCTATTGAAAATTATGACTCACTTTGGATATTTTATAACTTTTTGTATATTATAGTACAGGCATCCTATAAATTTTGAATCTTCAAATTCCGCAAAACTTCACACATGACGTGATCGATAATTTTCTCCTCTTCGAATCTCTAGGGAAGGCATCAGTCTGTATGTTCGTACTAGGCTAGGTACGATACTCGTTCCTTACTCGGTAAATCTAGCGACAATGTTTCTAGAATGCCTTTAGAATAAGTCGTTAGCCTCCACGTTTCGCTTGGCTAGCAGCCAGACTTTGCGGTAAATATGGGAATTATGAGGCTAGTTGCACAGCAGGAAACATTATAATGAAAGAAGATATTCAAAATGGTTTATATAACTCATACGATATGGACATAAAGGTTTTCTAAGGTAAGTGTATATATACCTTCGTGAATTAGTATAAATAAAAATATTCTTGTTGGTCTAATTACATAATTTCCAAGTAGCAATTTCAAGAAGGAGAAGATAAAAGTGTTTCAATTTCAAAGTGTAGAAACGAGACGTTTGAAAGAAAAGAAATGCATGTTACGTCTGCATCAATTTTTGCGTTGTGTTTTAAGGGCGATTCGAAAGATGATATCTAGAATTTTTTAGTAATTACACGAGACGGAAAAAGGTGTACTCGTTCTTTGATCGTTAGATCAAGCGACAATGCCTCTATCTTGAGTCGTTAACCCTAATGTTTCGCTTGGGTGAGTGCCAGACTTTGCAATGAATATGGGGATAGTGGCGTTAAGTGTTCGGTAGCAAACGTTATAATGAAAACGAGAATAACAGTGGCCGGTTTTTAGAGGTGGAAAGCTTGTGCAAGCCAGTACGCTGCTGTGGCTCCATATATGCATATAAATGATCTGTAATATGCAACGAGGCTGAATAGAATAATAGGAGAGGTAGTATGCAGGGGATGTGAATGGTAGAAAATCGTCCGGAAAGCCACGTCCCGAGTATTACGAGCGTTGTACAGTACAACTCGCTGTTTAGGGGATTTGCGCATTACCTATGATGGAATTTTGTCACAAATTCTAGATAAGATGTAAATAAGATATATGGTGGAAAAATTGAAAGTAAATTCACTCTATTATTTGACAAAAATTGATATGAAGTTAAAATATTAGATTAGATACGAAATAATAACGTACGTTTTTCGTAAATTGACAATTCGTTCAATGTTTCAAAAATGGAGTCCTTTCGCGTATTTTTCTCAAACAAATATTTTAAACTATCATAAAAATTACAAAAAAAAAGCGAATCCTAGACACCCTTGAAATATTGAAATCTCACGACAGCGAAGGCAAAGTTTGCGATTTTCTCACGTAATCGTTGAGCTAGACTGTTTTCATCCAAAAGTCTTTCCGATAAATCCGTCAATGTTGACCGTGTCACACGAGTAGTTTCGCTAACGTGGATTACTCGCAAGGATAACCAAGGGTACAATTCAAGTTACATTTTTCATACGGATTTTTTCAACACGGCAAACTTAATGAAAATTTTGACCTTACAAACGCTCACGTATATTATAGATGCGTACATATGAATCGTACAGAAGGCAAACTAATCAATCAAAATAAATCGTTTGATTTCTGAAAAGTTGAACTCCAATAGCGTAACTTTGATATCAAAACTGAGAAACTTAGAGACCGTAGAATTAATCAATTTGTGTAATTGGGGAAACTGCTGAGAAAGTTGAAAATTGTCCTTTATCTTGAAAATACAAGTAACATTTTCTTATTGTATAATATTAAACTAACTGTGAAGTACAAACTTGTCGAAGTAACCGTAAATCGCAAACCGACTGTGCTCTTGAAAAATGCTAGAAAAGTTCCGTCATTACTTAAACCATGACACAACATTTTCTTATATCCCACAGCTATTGGAAAAAATTTAATGATCAAAGTTGGCCCCTTCTCGTTCAAGATAATCGAACAATCAGACCTCTGCTTTCGAAGATTATCTTTAAATTAATCGCTCACAATATTTCTAAAGAACCTAAAAGCGAAGAACGTGCCGTACCAAAAGGCTCAATAATAATTTAAATCACTAAAGAAACATTGATATAATGACAATCGTCGAAAGATATTTTTAATGCGGTAGAAATCAAATTAACTGAAAAGGGGAAGTTTGATAACTTGGTAATTCAAAAAATATTGAAGCTTTGCAAAAATGTAGATTCCGTGATGTTAATAACGAAAAATTTTTTGTTTCCTATTGGAAACTACAGTCTTGTAAATATTTAAGAAACTATATAAAATGCAGGAAAGAAGTTAAGTTAAAAATTGTAATGTTCTTTATGATCTATATCGGGAATGTGAGAAATTGTCAAAAACAAATATTTTTTCAAAATTTATTCCACCAACCGTCGTTTCTTAAAGTTTTAGTTTTTTTCTATTATACGTATAGTGTTTGAAGAGTTCTTCACAAATATATAAATGATTTGAAACAACAAAATTTTTAAACACACAAGATCGACAGGTGTAATACTGATCGTGAGCTTATAATATTAAATTATATACGTAATTTCTTATATTTACAAGAAAAGGCATTTGTAGCAATGTTTTTAATATTTTCTAACATCTTTTTATAAAATCTTTATTTACATATTAAACTTCCTACGATTCAAACCGTACAAACCGTAATATTTATATGTTTATAAAGAACTTTTCGAAGATTGTGTAACAGTAAAAAATAAAACTTGGGGAAAGGTAACACAGGGTAAATTTTAAAAAGTTGTTTCTCTAAATTTCTCACATTCCCGATGAAGATCATAAAGAACACTACAACTTTTAATTTAACTTCTTTTTCTGTATCTCATATAGTTCCTTAAATATTTACGATAACATGAGAAGTCGAAATTTCTTTGGGACTGCTTTCACCCCTAAGACCGTTTCCCGGCAGAAAAAGAATCGTTCCGTTACTAGCAGCGCATGTACTTTATTTATGCAAAGTTTCAAATTTTTTTCGAATTTTCGAACTGCCGAGCTTCTCTTGCGAGAAAGGAAACACAAAGGGATAAGAAAAAGCTTCAAATTTCGCTAGATAACAACATCGTGTCTCGGAAGACGACGCTGAAGACAAAGAAGCCCGCGAGCTGGATCCTCTTAATGAGCGGGCCAACTGACGCAGGAAGTCAGGATCGTTGCTCAATTTTGATGTTAAGTGGAGGACAAAATTAAGCGAGCTGCGTTTCAGTTCGCGGGACTAATTAAAACCGTTTTCATGCGTTGGCTGCGCGATCGACTTCCGTTGAGTTTCATTAAATATCGTCTCTAATTATAACGAGAGGGTTGAATTCCCCTGGGAACACTGGGGATATACACTAAGCGACTCTACTGCAAGGATACCGCCGGGATACTATCGGAAATAATGTCGCAATCAATTACGCTATCCGCAGAATGACGAGGACGATTGAAAATTCGCGTGATTTTCCTTCGATTCCACTGAACCGATCCATTGGACTTCTATCTTTATTTCGTTGGATACCGCTCTTTTTAATTCCATGTATTATTAAAGATGGTGGAAGATGAAATTCATAATTGGAATTATTTCTTCTATTTTTTTATACAGTATATAAGCGTAGAAAATTACAATTTACCTCTTTAGGAACGAATTTATTCGGGTTAAAGAGAAATGGTCATATTTTTTTATTTTTCAATAAAACAAATAATATAAAAGAGCAATATTTAAAAAAGTTTTCTTAAATGTCTGTTACGGACGAGGTTTCCATTTCTTAATTATACGTAAATTTCTAAACATTTCTGTAGTATCCTATTGATATTTCTTTGCGTTATGGCAATCTTCATAAATCGACAAAAATCATAGTCTGGCTATAAACGTATCTTTCCACTTTAAACGCCCTATTGATATTGACGAATATAGAACAATGACCATAAACAAAAATGTCAACCTCGTTTGCTGATAATGATATTGAAATAAAGCTCGATTGTTATACTGTATCAGTTCCTTCCGCTACATTTTACTATAATGGTTAATTATTAACGAATAAACGAACGCGAAGTCTGTTAGATTTCCCTGAAGAGGAATATCTTCGTGACGTTGAACGGTCGCAAATTTTAGTCTAATTTTTCTGAACGAGAGATAAGACGCATTTGTATAATGTCGCTCCATTAAACCGTGGCAACGTCGCGTATAAACGCGTTTACCTACTCGTTGTGTTGTAAACTGGAAACCAGGCGTCTAATTACCTGATGCTAATGGCCAAGATGAGCGATCCCAGAGCCGCCGTCATAAATCGAAGTAGGTCGCGTTATAAATAAAGAAAACTCGCCTATTAAAATTCCGTCCGCGGGGAAATATTATTGCATAAAGAGCCGTGGCGCTCTTCGTTATCATTTGAATCGTTACCTTTAACCTGCACGGAAAATTAGAATAAGAGGGACAACCAGGCTAAAACGGAGAAGCTTTTGGTGATTGTTGCCAGAGATATACAAAAATATGCAAGCACTCGCCGAGTCGTAAATATTCATAGAGAGCGTCCGAATTCCTTGCTGCACCGTCCGGAGTTTCACGCCTTCGTTCTCATTTGTATTTGTCACTGATACGTGGTATTAAATGAACCGTTTATGCAACCTAGTGAAATACTACTAGGAATTACCAACTTTTAAAGTGCAACTAAATATACTACGCGAATGATTATGATTAATACTGGAATTACTGAATCGGTCAAAATGTCGAATTCATGGACGGAGATTTCTTGTCTTTGCAATTAGGTACTGAAAACATATGGGATGTTATTTATATAATGGGATGTATACTCGCGAAAGTATTTAAACATTTACCATAAAATTTTATGTCATGTAAAACTTAACTGCATATTGTACTTACGTGTTTAATCATAATCACAGGTTTAGACATAAAGCGATGTTAAAATAAAAAATTAATGCAAATATGCTTATTACGTTCTTCAATTATAATCATATTCCTATGTGCGTATCTCAGTAAAAGGCATCATTAATTTGGTTAACGCAAAGGTAAACATTTTCACGATTTTCATATTTCTAGTGTCAAAAATGTTTTCGTTTGAACAGAAATTAATCTCGACTGCCTACGCAATAAAATTGTTGCATTTAGACGTTTCAATTCTATGAATGCCTACATCTATGAACACATACAACCTACGCGCCTAAACACTCGCGGTTGTATGCAGTTTGAGGGAGGAAAGGAGCTGCAGGAGACAGATTGATTACAAAATGGACTGCATGAATTTATTGGATGCGTGACTATAAAGGGACTGTCCCTTCTAAATATACAGATACACACAGACCACAGCAATAGAACTTTTCCGCCACATGCCAGGTCCATTTGCTACGATCAATGAAATTTGCTAAACGTTTGTAAAACGTGCATAAACGTTGAAAAGCGTAGTTTCGAAAGTTGCCTTTGTATTATATGTTTCTAATTTTTGTAAAGAGGCTAAAATCCTAGTCTGACCATAAACGTATCTTTCTACTTTACACTGCCTACTAATGAATATATGCGAACCACATATAATAAATGATACGTAAAAAACATAAATGAAAGCAATTCCTATTGAAAGGATTAATCGAAATCTTGTTCGTGACTCCATGAATAACTACATCACTGACAAAATTATCATTTTCGATCCTCCTCTACGTGATACAGTTCCAATTAGACGATCCTCATCTCTACATCATATAGTCCGACGATTGTTCAAGCAATCAGCCCAAATTTGTACAATACATAACAGAGAATTTTCATCAAGAATACAATATTCATTCATTGGAAATCCTCTCACCGTCTCGCAACAATACGCATTATATCAAAATACACACTCATCTAATCGCTATCGACGCGGTAGTTATTCATCGTGCGCATACTGCATTAATTTCGACATCATTCTCGCGCAATGCTATTTATTATCCGAGGTATATTCACGAAAAACAGATCAACCAACCGGCCTCAAAATTAGTCTGTACGCACAGAGTAATCCTGGTTTACGGCATCTCTAAACGCCTGGCAACTGCTGCAAACGACGTTCAAACGTGCTTCGTTCGTCCATTGCATTCGTACACGTTTCGAAACGTTTTATCGTTCAATAATACGCGGTTTAAGCGAAATCGGGCGATATCTTGCTGGTTAGATCGTGTTCCTGGATTTGAGTTCTTTGCAAAAATGCGATTTGTGTTGAAATTATACGTTCTAATGATGGATTCGTTCTAGGCATTAAAACAATGAAAGGTTCGTGCATGAAAATTTCGTTCAATGTTTATTTTCCAAGGTACAAACAATTTTATTTTATGTTAGGGATATGTATACTGGCATCAGGGAATCAGCTGAACCTTTCGCTTTATCCAATTCATGTTTCTTACTCTAAAATCCACAGACGAAAACAAATGACACAGAATATGGATAAAGTTCCGGTTATTGTATCAGAGTAGTTTCAGCTGATTCATTGATATCTATTGTAATATGAAATACAGTTGTTTATGACTTATGAAATAAGCCTCATTTTTATGTACAAACATTTATCACCGCTTTAAAATCGACCTTATAAATATTCCTCGTGTATTTTATTGCACATTTATATAATCTACGTGCTACTAAATCGATTTTTTTCTTCTAATATGCTCTCTTTTTCTCAACAAATATCTCTCTTCTCGGACATGCTCAATTATGCGAAATTTTAATTGATCTTCTCTACTTCTTGAATTACTTTAATCGTTTAATAATACTTGACATTTCTTGAACGATTACGAACGACCACAGTCACATTTCAATTCGTCAAGTAACGTACACACTTCGAAGCGTCTCATCGTCCACTAATACACGGTTTACGCGACGGAAACCAGACAACGTCTGGCTAGTTATAGCGTGTCTCCTGATTCGAATCCTTTGTTTATAATCCACTTTCAACAAGCTGCGACATGGCAAAGGCTTTCATAGCCCCGCCAAGGCAGTCCCGCCATGTTATCGAGGGGTTTATTGCTTTATCCTCGGGTCGAAAATTCAAGTTTCGAATCGTCTTCCAGGCGATCGTCTCGCGAGCGTTCAAACCATCGTGTCTGCTCGCCTTTACGTTCCTCGTAATTGAACTGCTCGAGGAAGTCGCGCGAGACTGCAGCCAACGTGAACCAAACGGACAACCCTTGTTCGACTCGTGACGTAATCTAGCCGGCAATTTTCAGGGGTACGCGCAAAGAAAACCCTGATAAACCTTTCGATCTGAAACTTTCTAATCTCGAGTTTAAACGAGATTCGGTAATTTTGAATTCTGTAGTTGGAAAAGAGCGAAAAGTATTTCTTCGATACTTAAATGTTAATAACGCCGTCGGCGAGATTCAGGGTAAAAAATCGCTGATATTTGTATTATAGGTTACAATTAAATTTTCTGCCGGAGATTTTGGCAAGTTTTGTAGTAACGAGGGTGAGTAAAAATTTTATAGACTCTTGTGTATCTAACTGGTAATATAAATACAAGTTTCTCGCTGATCCATGTAGATAATTCTCAGTTAAGCAGCTGTCCGAGGGTGTAGGTGCGGATGTTTCGAATTGGTAATTGATCCGACACTTTTAACGAAGAGCTACGGAAGGTGAAGCGAAAGTTCTGAAAAAAATTCATTAATCCCTGTCCGTCCGCATCTTAATGCGCCTTTCGGTCACATTTGATATCTCACACAATGGCAAAAAGATCTATGATATGGAGAGATAAATCAATAATTTTGGAAATTATTTTATTAGGGTTTTGCATTCATCGCAAGGAATAAAAAAAAGTGCAAGTTAAGAAGCTGCAGAAAAATTGTTTTTGAAAAATAGTCTTTTATAGGAAAAGTATGCAAAATTGATACGAGGGACGGACGAAGGTTAAAAGAAAGAAACACATTTTCAAATCAATTTTTAAATTGCTATAAATTTATAGTATTCTAACACATACCGCTTTCTCGCTGATCTCTTCGATTATTAATCGTACTGTAAATTGACTCTAGAAATCGCCGTTTATTACCTGATATATACATTGTCGTTTAAAAAATGGCATTCTATACGCAATCAATCTCGTAAAAGGGATACTTGAAATGTTACAAACGGTCGATATACTTCAACTTGTTTTAAGAGGCTAATAAAGAACCGAATAGCTGTATTCAGTGTGGAAAAAAGAATCACCCTTGGGAAACGTTATTTACGCGCAATAAAAGAGCGATCGTTATTGTATGGAGCAATGCAATCGGCAAGTTTTAGAACCGCGCGTAAAACACATGTGAAGTGATCGAATTGAAATGTTTATTTCTTAGTTTTATTTAGAATGTTTACATATGTATCCGGACTGTTTTATACGAAAAGTTTCTATAATATATATAACACATATCAATTCAAGTACAAAATAGTTCAACATAAATTTCTTCGTCCTATTGCCGAAGAAAAAGAGGACCCTATAATGGTAACCTGTCATAACCATGATCATATACCAACCATATATATTAATCTTACGACTTTAGAGTACAGAAGAAAGGTATTTGATGTTTCGTTTGTACGTAAAACGTTATATGGCCCAATAACCTATTCTGACATTATAGAGAAATTTAAAGTTAATGTTCCATCCAAAAACTTACGTCATTCTGAACTATTGCGAGTTGAATATCATCGTACGGTTAAAATATCATTGTACGATTATTTCAACCGCTTCAACCATATGATATCAAGTACATGCCAATAGTGTACATCCACTGATTCTTTCGTGCAACCATCTCGCTTACTTAAACACACCAACAATCTATTATACCGCATCAAGTTCTTTTTTTTTATTACTAATTATTGGTATTTAAATTCTATTCTTGTTAAATACGTCTTAGTCAAAACTAGTGTTATTTATTAAATTCCTAATAATTGTAATTATCAATTGATTTCTCGCTTACTTGCCTCTCTTTGTATCTTTCCTCTTTCGTATTGCAAATTATAGATTTCCCCGTGAATATAATAAATAAGTAAATAAATAAATAATAACCTTAAAAGAGGAGTAACTAAGAAACTCTTTCTGTAATAACACTTAGGAAAGAATCGATTGTAACAATCGGAATGAAAAAGGATTTGCAATAATACCACGGCTACAGTAATTAATTGGCCCTGTCGCTCGACTGAGCCGTATTATCCGCCCAGCAAGGGGTGACTTTTTTCCAGCTCGCACTCTCTAACGCGTCCATCATCTTCTTTTTCAATTAATACCAACATCGAGAAGGTCCATCATCGTACAAGCTGAGAGCCGGATCGCTAGTTTTCCTATCGTTCCCAGGAGCACCCTGTTCTCGATTCTCGTTCGACTCTCGAATTTTAAGGCTTTTCATAGGCCATATAAATCCCTCGTGTTCTCGAATGCACACTAGAAACCGTCGACCCCTATCTATATAAAACAGTTTTCGTGAACATGCCACGAAGAAGATAGAGTTGAACGCCTGGACCACTTAATTCTCTCCCTTTCACGAGCAAATTTTCTACCCTCTTCTATGCTCGTTCTACGTTCTAGGTTGGGGTTAGGTAAAACGTAGTTTTAAGTTCTACGTTCCAAAGAAACAAACCCTTCGAATTGCGTTGAGAAGTAAATCTTCGAGGAATCGATTTTTGCTCGTGAAATTTACGTGTGTTGAAAGAAATTAATTCAAAGAAATTCAGTTGAGCCAGATCTCTGAAATTTTGTTTTAAATCGTGAAGGTATTTGCATTTAAAGAAATTGAAGTGAACCTTAGCTCGAAAGTGGAATAATACTGAGAAAGATATAACGCGACTAAGAGAGTCATAAATGTTTGGAAATTTGTCTCTGATCATAATATAATCATATTTAAAGAAATTGGAATAACAATCATACTTGCTAAGTGAAATACTTAGAAATAATGGTCACTTTTGTCCCGATTGTACATGTAAATCCCTGGTATGCCCGAAAGTACAATGGAAGCTATCGATCGCATCTATACAGAACGGTTTTCGTGAACATACCACAAAGAAGATTCAGTCGAAAGCCTGGACCATTTAATTTTCTCCTTTTCACGGGAAAATTTCCATCCAACTATCCTTCTTCATCCTCCTACGCTCGCCCACGTTTCAGAAGTTCTATGTTCGAAGAAATGAAACTCTCGAATCGCGTTAATTAGCCGGCAAAGCAATATACCAATGAAATACAGAGAAATTCGAGCAAAAGATGAACGATGAGAAAAGACAAGTTGCTCCATAGATCGTGAATTTTTCATTTATTTCTTGTTGCATCCTCCTTTCTTTTTTCTTCTTCTTCTTTTGTTTTTCTTGTTTGATTTTGTTTCATTAAAAGTTCGTGTTTCTATTTAAGAACAATCGCAGAAAGCCCGAATCGATCTGTCGTTTAATTCCTGTTCGCTTTGCATCGCGAATGGATCTCAAACATCGTTTCGAATTCATTCGTTAATTGATTCTTCGACGAAGGCGCAGCGTATCATGTTCGAACCGTCGGTAATGAATTTCCGCCTCTACCACGTAGATACTGTATTACACGCGAACATCATTCTGTACAGTTGAAGGTAATTTAATAATCATCACAGTCCGCTTCGTGGAACGTTCTACGGCTCTTTTAATAGGCAACGTAGCCTTGTTTTGATTAAAACTTGCTTCGAATTATTTGCACAATGTAAATTATTATGCTCCCACGGTAAAGTTTGATGAATTTCGACAATGCAACTGGATTTCCGTATTTAACAACTGTTTTTAACTCTGTTAATTCCAAATTTCCTGACTTATGGATAATGTATCTAATGTTTTATGCCTTACATGAAATTTAATTTTACCGAGGCTACAGTGAAATTTTAGCGAAATACGTTCTATCGAAATCTATTTGCGAAAGTTGTTAGAATATCGTAAGCTTTATTTTGCACGCCTATTTCTCTCTGTGTCGCTAATTAAAATTAGTATGTGAAGATGATGTGATTCTGTTTCATGTGTTTATTCCTTGTAAAGATTATATGCAAAAGTTATAATATATTCCCATTAAACGCTTTGACATGGAATAGCAAGTGATGGAAATAGTGTTTCCAAGAGAAGACAGCAGATAACAGTCTTATAAATAATGAAAGAAATAAAGTGTGAGATTTTTGTAAGTGTAATTGGCACTTGAAGATTACAAATAACTATATATAAATATATATAAATTATAAATAATACGATTATATGTAATAAAATATGTATTTATATAAATATAATAATTTATTATAATAATTGCAAATTATTAACTGAATAAAATTTATAAATTATAAATTATACCACATATTGACCCCTGATCTCTACAATAATCTACAGGTTAGCAAGCAACTATTCTATTAAAACTCTGAAGTCTGCACCAAAAGTATGTGGTACGCGTTTCAACGGCAAACTGCAAACTACCCCTTTAATCCTCTTTCAATATATTTAGATCAGACTCGTATATCACCGTACAACTGCTCGACAACGATAACTCCAACCAAAACACCCCGTAATATCTAATTTCATAACTTACGAAGTGATAATTACGACTGAAACTGACAGCAGAAACTGACACAGTT
Organism: Bombus vancouverensis nearcticus; assembly: GCF_051014615.1. Taxonomy (NCBI): domain Eukaryota; kingdom Metazoa; phylum Arthropoda; class Insecta; order Hymenoptera; family Apidae; genus Bombus; species Bombus vancouverensis. Next base: position 1,119,534 of record NC_134924.1, read on the forward strand.
GTTGCACAGTGCCGCATGCAGTAAACAAAAATCGAAATAATCATCGCTCCATTTTCATCTTATTATTCAATGGCACCATTATTCTGTAAATATGTAATATAATTGTAAACAATAATTCCCCAAACATCTGATAAAGAGACTGTTACTCCTATCATGTCGGATCCCCTGATATCAAGTTTGCTGCACATTGTATACGTTTCTTGATCTTTATCCCGAATCGGTATTCAAATATCACATCGTGGAACGTGAGAACGCGCGAAGGTGCCTGCGAACGTGCGAACGTGGACCGTGAACGTGCGAACCTGGTCTGCGATCGTGCGAATTTTTATTTTTATTCCGAATCCTCGTTGCAATGTCGCATCGTGCGTCGTGTGACGAACAGCTTTACAACGTCAACGACGAAATATCCGACGAAAATATCAAACTCCTACGGTCGCAGGTTCATTAATTTCTCGAGAAAACGACGGTTCTTTATCCACGAGACGCATCGGGTTTCTATTAGTCTCGACCGATCGAGTTAGCAAAGTTTGCGCACAAAACTCGTAGTCGTTTCTTCTACGACGCGAATGAGAAACGAAGTTGGCTTATCGATCGGTGGGTGCTCGTCATTAGTTTCTTTCATTGATCGATGGATCCTGCGAAGAAGAAGAGAGAAAACCTCTGCCACCGCGAACGTTTCGCGAGCGGTACAGTTTCTTGTCTTCGAATTATATTTTTCCCTTGTCAACCATAGTAACTAATGGACAGGAAAACGAGCCAACAGAAGAAACGCAATGGCAATTTCACGACACGATTTATATTTTACCAGCACAACTACAATTTCCTCGACTATTAATTGTTCGATTGAAACGATAGCAGGAAGAACGAAACGAAATTCAATATCACGTATGAAATTTCCATGGTTACCAAATAACGAAACGGTATTAACATTGGACTAGTTATTCTGATTAATTTGACAATCCGAATGGTAATGTGGCTATATCAAATAACAATAAGGGATTTTACTAGCATGAAGCTAGTAAAAGCTTCTCAAGGGTAAATCTGAGCTAAATGCCGTATTGTTCCTTATAATTCTATTGGTAGAACGTACTTTCCCAGAAACTCACTGGAACAAATTTCAGAAATAGAGATCCATTCCGTAGAAGTAATAAGATGTTATTTAATAACGCCTTTATTATTTCTAGATGTTCTAGAAGTAATTCCTTTATTATGAATAAATTCTTACATAAACACACCTGTGATAACAAGTATGTAACTGAATAATATGTATTACAAGAATAACACGAGGCATCTGTGATCGAGGAATATTATCCGAAATAATAAATGAAAGGAACAACGATTCTCTCCAACATCGCAAATACTTTGCTTTCTTTATCATCTTTTCGATATACGACAAACCTTGGCGTTATGAAAAATTGAATCGAAGGAAATACGTTTGTACAAAACATAGGAAATATACATTATGCAAAAGGAATACATATGAATTCCGTATACAATGAACAACGTTTATGCTTAACCGATATCGATACATATCGAAACGTCGGATTTATACAGCTGTTCGTTCCGACAGGGACGCTAATATTGGCCGACGAGAAATCTGACTAGTTCTCTTCTCTGCGACACAACGGGTGTAATATTCTATTCCAAAGTCGAGACACCATATTCCCACGAATCCGTATCGACGTTCGACGGTACGCATCGACGTCTTACCACTCGAGAATCGATATTACGCCCGAAAAAGCAGCTCAATGGAATAACCTACATACGAGGGCGTTGCACCCTCGTGCATCGAATACCGAGCCGCAATTAGAAAAATACAACGAAACTACCACGACGAAGTCTGCTTGTATTTTGTTTCTCTATGCTTTTTTCTTCTATTCTCTATCCTATTTTTTCTACTCTTTTTCATTTAGTTCTATAAAAATGGAAACGAAAACTGTCCGTCATATTCGTTACACATCCAGCCAATTATTCAAACAGCACGCTTTCCCTGGAAGTGGAATAGTGTCACGCGCAATTAGCAAACAAATCGAACGGGGATCATTCTTGACGCACGAAATCATGGCTGGAATATTAAGATGAAGCTTTTATCGATCCCGTGGGAAAAATGGCAAGCCAATATGTCGGATTTTGTAAAATTGCATTTGTCATGTGTGAAACGTAAAACTGACTTTATATTCGTTATACAAAAAGGTGGATGAGATTGTAGTTTAAGCCATAGTGCACTTCGCAAATCATAATCGAACCTATTTAACCCAAAATCAAATCTCTATTGTTTTGACATGACAAATGGTTACACGACGTATCGTGGATATATCGCACGCTGATCTTTGTAAACGCAGGAAGATGAAAATTTTCTTCAAATCAATGCGAAAGTTCAAACTTTCGCCCCCGGTAGCCACGAAACAAGTTAGCAGCCGCGAAGAAGGCGAGAGCTAACGATTCACGATTCGATCCATCTTCCAGGCCCCGTTGGAATTCCTTTCTAACAAAATTGAATGCAACTCAAGCCAAGAATTAATACGAAGCTGGACGATTGATTAAGCGTTCCCTCGACTGACTGGCGTAACGTCGAAATTTAATTGGAAATACTGTTGGTGCGGCGTGCAGTTGTCTATTTAATTACACGTCACGACACGGTGTTCGTATTAAACATCGACGATATTGCCCTCTTTTCAAGTGGACGCGTGGCATCGGCGGAATAAGGAAACGCCGGCTGTTCGCGAAATACCACGGACCATTTATTATCTGAAAACATCGCCGTGTCGCTGAGTCCTGTTCGTTTATTTACTTATTTGGTCTCATTTTCTCGGGTCAGCCGGTCAGAAAGTAACTGTCACCGCGGCGAAAATGAAACGACGAGAGAAGAAAGAAAGTGAGCTGAAGCGAAAAGAAGTCCAGATAACTCTGCCCACCTTCCTTTCCATCGAAGGATGGAAGGTTTATTACCGTGAAAACGGAATAAAGGGGAATGTCGCAAAAAGCAGGAAACGCAACGAGGATCGTCACTTTACTTTTCCACTTGGAATAAGAAGACATCTTTAAGAAGAGTAGCGTCACTTTGCGACATTCGTTTCAGAGGGAACGTATCAGTGACTATGATTGAAACGGAATGTTGCGAGGAATAGCACAATTATAAAGAGGAATTAAATCTTGGGAAGATTAATTTCTATTTGTGAAGTTATATGGGTTTGGAGAAATTGAAATTAACATGACTACTACAATGTTTAAGAAAAATCTCCGTTGATGAAAGAAATCAGGTCTTTAGAATTTTGCTCTGAATTAGAAACCTATTTATGCTTTAAGAGATTGAAGCGAAGCAAAATAGAACATTTAAGAAAGTTACGAATAAATAATAGTCATAAGTGATCGAAAACCTGTCTATTACATATGTTAACTTATTTATATTTAAAAAAATTAAAGATAATTTTTTTTCCAAAATGAACTATTAAAAAAATAAGAAAAATGTCTGAATGAAAGAGAATCAAATTCTCTGAAAATGTATCCAAAATAATACAAATCTGTTTATACAATATATGTATATATCAAGAAAATTTTAATTGATCTTACATCTAAATCTTTAATATGTCTATGTTCAATAATTTATGTATAAATAAACACACTTAAAAAGACAGATTTTACACATTTATATCTCCAGAGTGGAAAAGTGTGTATTGCACATATCCGCAAACTAACGCGTCTGTTATCCAAAAAAAAGTCCTTAATGGTAAACATAAAAAATATCTTTCGAAGCGGATTTCGATGGATGAAAAATTCAAGAATATTAATGGACCGACAATGTTTCGATGTATTTTTCGAAAAGTGTAGAGAAAACAGACGTGGATACCTCGTTGCACGTTCCATACGGAACTCCGTCGTGCGGTATGACTGGGAGTGTTACATTTTTTACGACAGCTGTGCTTGCGATTCGTTGGTTATTTCAAAGTAAAACGATCACAGCACACGTTCACGCTGTTGCTGTAGACGAGAGTGGCAAAAATAACAAACGACCCTCCTCGCGAACTTATACCACGATAGTGACCGTAGAGAAAGGAAATTACGAACATCAATTTTTTAACTAGTATTTATTTTTCATTCGTTGACTTGATGCACAAAATCAATTGTAAAAGTGGAGAGAAACTCTCTACCAGTCATTTTCGTTAACACTCGACCAACAAACTCGGCTACTCCTTTGTTCGAGCAAAACGATTTAAAACTTTCCATTTGCGCGCTCGTTTCGTATTTTCCTTTGAAATAACTCGCAAAATAAAACAAAAGAAAAGGTATATATAGTAAAACAAATGCAAAAAAGACACAAGGGTGCGGAGTGGAAGAAATAACGCCAGTGATAACATATTTTTGCCGGGGGAAAAGGAGTAGAAGAGAAAAAAGGAGAGAATGAAATATAATTGTGAAATGTCACTCTAAGTTCCTTCTATTCTCACGAATCTCGTGACCTTTCCCTTTCACGGTTGGCGCTCGACTGACCTCTCAAATGCCAACACTCGTTCGCTTCACGAGAGCGCGCACAGCATTTTTCCACTTTGCGATTAAACAGATCCTCGGACGTAATTAAATGCTAACTATGGCTCCCCGGTAGACTAGGGCCACTCTAAAACTAAATGTTTTCGCAAAATAGCGTGCTCGAGATTCCTTTCTTCTATCCTACTCGTTACACCGGAATAAAGGATAATATCTCGAGATATTTACTGAGATATTTTACTCGTATTGTATAATATATCCACACAGAAAGCTGACTCGAGATAATGATTCGTAATCAACTTTATTTATGACTGAACGGATGTCTCATATTGGTACTTTAAGAATTATTAACTACATATTTCGCAGAACATACACTGGTATATAATATAACAAATGAATTTTGTAACTTGTTACGAATTAATCTTACATTCTGAGTGTTACTTCGCATTAAAAATACCAGAGAATCCCTTTGGTTCTATTAGATGATTAATTTACTGCTATTTCAACCATTTTGATATAGAGAATCTTTTGAAACGATCGATCGACGATACCAGCGCTCTTTTGAAATAAAGGTTTATAAAATCGAGGACTTAAAAAAAAACGCTGTAAATTTACTTATATATGTAATATTATTTTTTCCCCTGTTCCATTTTACATGGTGAGAACAAAACAATTTGCGTGTACATTTTCAATGACGTCAAAGCAGTATTTGCAGAATATAAATAGTTAAACACAGGAAAAGGTCTTAAATCTCTTAAAATTTTAATTTTCGATTCATCAAATTAAAGTTTCACAAAAATTTCAATCTCTTTTATAAACATAGCTAAAGAAATGGAATCCGCACAGGAACTTAAATATTATAGCTACAATTTCATTTTGGATATTCTATTATGTATACACCCTGTACATCTTTACATCTTTAAATTTCTCATTACTGCGTGAACATTCGCAGTTTGCCCATGAATAAGCGAATAACACGCCGCATTCGAATAAGAAGTAAACAACAGCGCAAACTGCACGCTATGAAACCAAAAATACCAGCTACAGCGTCGATTTTCTTTTTTCCTGTTTGGGTGCGAAAACCTGTGTCCCGTTTCCATTTAATATTGCAGACAACGAGCAACGACATGGATCGCTTCCGGGCAAGGCAAAGGATGGTTCGACGGTGCGCGATCAATTTTGCAGCGATCGAGCCGGTGGTGAACGATGCCTGTTGTCGTCGAACTAATCCGCGGGGCGTTTACCCTCGGAACCTGAATAATTCGCGGTTCAAAAATATCGTTGGAAACCGCAGCCGAACGATTACGAGCCTCGATAAAAAACACGAATTCGTCGAGCACGATAATACAGCTGGGTTGAACGCGGCCATTGCGTAATAACTGTGAAATTATTCAAATTTGCGGTCTCTGCTGAGGCTGAAATTCGTCACCCGTTATACCTATGCGAGGACCAGCCGTTTTAATCCTTGATAAATACCTTCAATGAAAGTGTGTTTTATTGCATGGTTAATCCCGATACGTGCACCGCGTTCCGTCACGATTTGCAGAACGATTTCGAGAACGTCTGAACGATTAAGAGCTAATTCCAACAAATCCCGTGCAATCAACCAAATGGAGATATTATAGCTTAAAGTGTATTCGTTATGATATACATATGTACGTATAATGGACGAGACGAAACTCTGTATAGAAGAATCTACTTCTTCGTGTTAATACTAGATAGATATTAACGTGATTTATAAATTGTGGTTTGAGAAGATTAGACAGTTTGAGTATCGAACACACGTAGAATATACGAGGACGAAACGTAAATACAACAAAATTTGATAGTAATAGTAACATAAGACGTACGTGTATAAGTTTGAGGCCTAATAAATGTAAATGGTAGTACTTTATGTAATGATTAAATTAGAATAAAGACTAACTCTAATATCTGCATCTAAGTCTGCTTAATATTACCTGTTCTTTTATGATCTATAATTGCAGTGGTTGAGTGAAAGACTTTATACGATTTTATACGATTATATATAACTATCGAAACAGCCGATATTCTGCGAACACCAAACACAAAAGTCCTAACAGAATCAAATCGTCTGGTGAAATAACGAAATCATTGCTTTCGCGCGATAAAGTAAATGCTGGCTTCTAGTCATTGACGAAAATAGATAACAGTATTGATCGCAGACATCTAGATTATACGTAAATCAGCCAATCAAAAGGTATATATGCTATCTGTGCGTACACTGTATACAGTTTGCGAAACGTCAATGTATTGTATATGAGCAGCGCAAACTGTGTGTACCGTTGCCTTAAGTTTGACCCACGTACCTATTTGACTCTATGCAGTCAGTAGCAATGCACGGTAATGTTGAAGTTGACCTATGCTCACGCATCGAATTGTCCACGTGACTATAGCATGAACAAACGTTACCGTACACCTGTGAATACCGTCCAAGTATCATGTTCTACTTTAACGCGGTGCAAACTGTTGTTTGGTACAATAGACAGTCCTTAGTAAGATTAATAGGTATTTCTATGATACGATCCCATAGGTGCCACAATGTATCCACGCTGCGGAGCCATTAATCAACGTTGAGTCGTAAATAGACCCAAACGAACCGAGATGATGTGTTAAATAATTGAATAGAGGCATTAATCTCGTATGCTGTTCTATCCTCCGAACCGGTAGTGGTTTATAGTAAATAATTGAAATAGATTAACCCTCGCTGTCCTGCACAAATATTTTCTTCCGAGGCAAATATTTCCTGCTACCTGTCTTGTAAACCTCTTTATGTACTTAGACTTGACGTTCGACGTTTGAGATATATCTACGATTATACTGATTACTTTAAGGTTACTCCGGTAGTAAATTGCTCGAGGATGTCAGTACTTGCTCGAATATTTAAACCTGGAACTTTTAGTTTATTTGTTCCAATATCGATTATTCTACTTGATGTTCGTGTATTCTTATGATTAAATATTTACATAAATAGTGATATGCCAGAGCACTTGGATGTTCAAACACTTTCTTTTATTTCCGAGTGAACGCTACAGTTACTACTAGTGCGAATAAAGATGATGGAATTGTTACTATGACTTGATGGCTGATCTCAAATCTCAGAAATAGCAATAGCATCACGTTCATGCTGTAATCAATTATTCTTAACGGCCTTCTCATGAGGTACCTACGTACATAAATATCGTAAGTGATGAACTACTTTCATATTTGAAATTCAGATCGGATCGAAGAAACGCAATATTCACCGGCGAAGAACTAGGAACATAATGATTTGTAGTTTCAGACTGCATTCCCAGCAAGCATGTTAAGGTCAAATGAGTTCTCGGCTATAAGCTTGTGATGCGCCTCGCAACGAACGCGAAACAGTGCCATCGGCGGAACGCAATTTAAATTCTCTTAGAACAGCCTATTCCATTATTCACTCGTCCCGTTCATAACCTGAAACGTGCATAAAGAACCGATGCAGCCGCAAACATGAACATTACCGAACACAGCTTTCGTAAGAGAAATAACGACCATCTCTCTTCGTTCTTTCTAAATCCAGTTCCTTTATTTGGTCATCAGTCGTGATGATGCTTGTACAGTGGTGAATTTCAAGATGCAAAAATTTCGACTCTTTTCTCGGCAAACTTGCTTTCCATCACATTTCTATAACGAATTTTATTGGCACGTCAAACAAAACGAAGAATAGACAACAATAAGTACAATTACAAAGCTGACACGTAACATCATCGGGAGGAATCAATTCAATTTTTCTGAAGGCAGATTTTCTCGGTAACACGATTAGTAAATATCGCGCGTCATATTTCACTTCTCTTTACATTTTTATCGTTTTTAAATATTCGTACACTTCTATCGAAAAATATGGAAAATATGGATAATATAGACAGATATTCGATAGAATCGGGGCAAGTAAAATTGACGGCGATATTCGCGATTCTACACGATTAACTCGTACCATAATTTACAACTGCACTTGCTAAAATAAAATCGGAAAATATACAACTGCGAATCGTAAAAACTACAATGGACAACCGACCTTTTACTCAAGCCTGATTGATGGAGATTAAAAATGGATTATACGCGCGTTCACTTTCTATTTTATACGTCGAAGCACAAAGTCTCATTTGTAACATTTTATAATAATGCCTAAATGTACGCAGTCTCACAGATCGAATATCAAGAAGATATTATATATCGAATAATTTATTCCGAATAGATCTTTCACAGTACAAAGCTAGAAGTTAGAAGTCCAAACACCATATTCCAGGTTTCAATCACCAACATCCAGCTACTAACAATATCTGTGTAGCGGCACTAGGCCGCAAAGAACAACCCTCTTTCCAACGGTTTCGTCGGTACATACTATAGCATCGCGGGAAGACCGCTTACGAAAGACCGGCGAAACATAAACGAGGCCGCGTAAATGCTGACAGGCCTAATGGGCCATCGATATCCCTTTGGTCCTTCCGTCAAATACTCGGAAGAAAGCATACGTGACCACGATCGCGGACGCTTAACGAACATTTGCGTAATGGGGATATCAAAAGATGACAAAAGGGAAAAAACGGATTAAGAGATGAATTGTCAGCAACAGTTGTCAGTAAGCAGTCGTCAGCACAAGTCGCGAGTCGAGAGTTGTGAAGCAGCCGCTAGTCGAGTTAATAAACGAATTGTTAAATAAAACGCCGATTATTTCTTTGGCACCCTACACGTCCTATACCTCATCTGCAATTCAAAGATCATGTCCGGAAAAGCTAATTGTTAATTAATGATAAATTTTTGCACACACCTGATCTGCTCCACAACTTCCCTTTCCGCACTCCAAGTCTATAAATTCCGCGCCTAGACAAATTCAAACTCGCTGCTTCAATTTTCAACCACTAAAAAGTCTACAATTTTCATAAAATCATCCGTAGAAGAATTAATTTTCGACGTTACAAATGTAAACGAACTCCACATCTAAACAAATCCAAACATGGTACTCCAGTTTCAACTACCATCAGTCTCAGTCCAATTACCCGCTTCCGTCAAGATCCGCCGCGAAGAAGAGAACCAGCAGGTTTCGCTGCGCGTACATCCACCGAAATCGAACCTTACGATATAAAATTTCCTGTAACTCAACTCGCTCCACCTACGCCAGTACATTTTTATCGCGCATCTTCGATCCGGCCTCATAAGAGATTTTATCGGCAGCGGCGATGGAACTCCTCTCGAGTGCATTTGCGAGCCGATGATTACTTCTCGCTGCTATCATGTTCGACGAGAGCAACTGGCCCGCCCCCCGTTCCGACTCCCTCGTTGTCAAAGCTGGATAGGGAAGGAGGTAGAAAATAAGTAGAAAGGTAAAAAGAGTCGAGAGTACGAGGGGAATAAGATGGACGGCGTTGTCCTTTTGCTTCCCGCTGCGAGGAGGAAAACGAGAAAAGCAAGCAAAGTAAGGGAGCACGATAGAGAAACCCGAACAAACAAGAAGGCGAAACGAGCTGGAATTCGTTCGTTTCAAGGAAGGCACGTCTCGGCTTTCGTACTTGAAAATACATAATTCACCTTTGTTTACAGCTGGGACGAAATCGATCGATCGCTAATCCATTTTCTTCTTTCCCTGCCTATTGTTCCGCTCGACCAGAGAATTACGTCGCTCGAATGCACCAACTGTGTGAATTAACGCGCCCTTTCTTCTGTTGTTTCCAGCCGCCGATTTTGTTTCCCTAGGTTCAAATTCACCCGGGCAATGCCGCTTTCTCTAATCGTTAAAGTTACATCGGCTACTCGCTGATAACTCTTTTGTTCGCGTTTTGCAACCCCCTGCCGAAATGAACAACCTTTCCGCCGTTTTAAATGAACTCAGTCGTAACTGGATCGTTTCAGACAATGGAATAAAATAATCGTACTGGAAACAATTTTTCCTTTCGAGCTTTATGCTGTTAATGAATTTCTCGAGGTTTCTTAACAGGATTAAAATGAAATATCATTTTGGATACCGTTTAGAAAATGGTAAAAAAAATTGAATACACGACGTAGAAGAGAAATTAGATATTTTAATTAATAAATTGCTCTTTAAAAGAAAAGAAATCAATTGTCTTAATTCTTTTAAGTCATCGATAAAATTATTATCTTTATTTCTTATTATCTCATACCTGTGTGTAACGATTTTGTTATTATAGAATCTTTCATTTTTCTGCGTTTATGCTGCGTTTATGATTCTCGGTATTGAACAAGTTCCATACGGATCTAAAGAAGCTATCAATCTAAAGCTATCAATCTAAAAAATACTGTGAATGCTGCCACATTCTATATAACAACTTCATACAATGTAATGCCTCAGATACACATTATCATATGACGATTTACCGATAGAATTTACGTTACCAGTTGATTTCTTCAACAATACTGCACCATCTTGTTGTAACTTATATTTCAACGACTACGTACACTTCTTCAATTTGCTGCGATTGGTGAAAATTCCTAGATAAATATACAAAATTGCAAACATGGACGAAACCTGATGACAGAACTTGTCGACACATTTCGACATTTAGAACCTAAACTAACTTCGAAAGGTACAATCTATTTCAAGATAAGTGCACACGTCACTGACACGATTTCTACTCCAAAAATTACCTCACACATGATCGCCTAAATTACCCCAATGAACAAACTGGAATTCCAATAACGTAATTTGCCTTATCGTTATCTTTAGGAACAATTCCTCTGCGACATACATAAAAGTCCCAGTTCCATTGAAATTCACGTTCGCCAATGAAGTCCTCCAACGACAAATGGACAAATATATTCGTCGGTAAATTCAAAGATTCGCCAACTGAATGACGCGCGAACTGTAACATGGGAATATTTCTAGGTTCGGACCTGACCGTTATATAACCAACTTAGTGCGCATCGGTGATGTCTAAAGGGCAGTAACTGACCGTGATATTAATTGCTTTCTGGCTATTAGCAAATGGGCCCGCGGAGATCTCGCAAAGGGAGCGGCTTCCCTGCGCGAGTTTACCATTAACATTAACGCAATCTGTCGTGTTATACGTGGCACGCTAGCATTGCAACGCGTACCAGTGCTAAAATCCTGTACAACCAAAATCGAAAATGCAAGGAGCATTGTTACCCACGAAAGGACAACCGTGTATACGACTATGGCTAACTGAAAGTTCAACCAAACTCGAGATACGCTCTTAGGTCGCTAATCTTGTTCCCTGCTGACCTCTTCGGGCTTAATTCGTTCGAGAAGTTGAGATCGTAACGCTTGCGACGTGGATATTGGATAAGGCTATTTTTGAGGAAACGCTGACTATTAGGTTTTAATCAAGGACTAAAAATAATAGGTATGTTTTAAATCTTTTACGAGAAGTTACATGAACTATAATATGAATCATAAACGAGAAATCACGGATAATGAAGAGAATTGTTATAACTGTTGCATGAACTACAGTCATGCGGACCATTTGCGTAGTTTACTCTACTTGCAGAGTTTGATCAAAAAGTTCAGTAACATGGTACATAAAACGTGATAGGAGTAAGCAATAGAATATAATATATTATATTCCATTTTATGTATTCCATTATATATAATATTATATTATTGTTACATATATATGTGTATAATTGTATAATATATTTAATTAAATATATATATAATTAAATAATATTATATATAATGGAACACATACAATGGAATTATAATGGATTAATAACGATAAAAGCATTACATTACAAAGATTTAAATCTTTCCTTTCAAACAAAACAACAAAATCAAAGTCATATCGTAGAATGATATAAATCATAGAATTAAACATATATAGCTAGAAAAATATAGCTTCATTTTGACGAAAAATGCCCTGTGTAAAAGTTATAATATTTTTATTTGGATCGAATTTCGATACGTAGGATTCCATCGAATATCGTGGAAATATTGAAAAATCGACAACATGCATGATACTTTTTCCTTTCGAGCGTTGCATATTTACCATTTCATGACAAATGCGTATTAATGAATATCGTCGGGGATATCGATCGCTGGATTGATATCACATCGATAGACAACACCGTTCGATGAAAGTATGTTCTATACCAGAGGAATGAATCCGTATGAAAATGGTCGGCAGATTTGAATCGTGTATTGGGCAAACACTTTTCTCATACAAACTATTTGCAGTAACTACAATATTTGCGGAGGTGGCATTTGCGTATTCAGAATAGTTTCGAAAATTTGTTAATGCATTCGAGTCGACTTTGTCAATACGGATTCATTTGCTAGCCGACAAAACCCCGTGCGCAAATATACGAACGTTAATTAAGTTTCGACTCCGACGTGCATACGCGCGGATATATGCGTTATAAAAATGCTACCGAATGGAAAGCCGCGTTGACAAATGGATCCGTAATGGCGTGATTCGCTGTTGGCCAAATTCTGAAAAGCATCGCGCTCAAATTTTCATCGCATCGATAAAAACACTCGATGAAATGTTAATGAATATCCGAGTATAACACAAATGTATTTAATGTATCGAAACGTTTACCAGTAATATTTACTGTCGTAATTAGTAGCCTGTAAGCTCACTGCAGATAACCGAACGTATGCATTACGCATTTGCATAAAGACAATTTTCATTAATTGAAAAGTTCATATCAAAGACAACTCTTGTCGATTTTTATATTTTACCAAGACAACAAAATACTCTTTGATTGTTGTTGGATACACAACAACACGTTATTTAAACAAAGCATTTATCGGATTACATATTTGTAATTATATAGCAGCAAAGTCAGTCACAATGTTGTGTATACCATGACTGGAACTATTTGTCGAACAACAACTTTTTTATTGAATTAATTAAAAAATGATACCTGCACTTGAACTCAGTATTCCTCACGAAATAAAAAATCAAACATATAATAGAGTATTTGATATCAACATTCTTTTCTTCTTCATTGCTGTTATTAAATTGAATCATTTGGATATATGAGTCGCTGTTTGAGAAAGCAGCACTCGTGATGCTATTGTACAACTGTCTCTCAACAGATTCACTGAACAATAAGATTCTCGTATTATGAGACTCACCTCTAGCTACGAAGATGCCTCATTATTTTAAAATTCGAAAAGCTTAACAAATAATCTAATAATCTCACTTCAACTGAATGTCCCTTACTAAATAAAAACTTATGATAGAACCCTTAACATCAATATCCTTTTTTGCCCCTGTTACTATTAGATTGAACGACCTCCATATGTGAATCGTTGTTTACAAAAGAAACACAAAAACGCTTTCGTCAAAAATGTCTCGCTTTCATAGAACCAGTCAATTCTCACTAAATATGTAATAAATTCCATATATTACAAGTCACGCCTCTGATTACTAGACAAACTACTACTTTAAAATTCGAAAAATTTAACTGGAGTCATTTTCTTAACGAGCTTTTCAATGTTTATTTTCTACTTCAATTAATGCACCTCATAACCTAAACTCATTCTATTTTATGGCTGCTAACTTAACGTAATCAACTATCGGCGACGACGACGACAACGACGCCAGTTAGATATAAATCGACAAAGAAACAAGAACACGAATCGTAAGAATATACAATGAACACGTTCAAACTAAATCGATCAATGTATGGAAGATGTCTATACCATCATCGAACCATCGATAAATGCAATCGATAGAACACTTACCTTGAAAGGCAGCCTCGAAGGTGGTCTTCTCCTCGATGGGGTTTTGGGCGAGCACCAAGACGACCGCCAGATGAGCAAGGATCACGAAAAATCGGCAAACACAAAGTTCAGCCATCGTCCTGCGATGTACATGCACGCGCTCGCCCCGATAATGTTCACTTTCGCATTTCTAGGAAATCAACCAACCAACTTCTTGATCGACTATCGATTGTCGCGCGAGATTCACCGTCGCGTAGAAACGCACACTAAAAATCCACGTCTGATCCGAATCGGTCACTTCCCCCGATTTTAACGACCGATTCTACAATACAAATGAGAAAAAGAAACGCGTATCAAAAGCACTGCATATGCAAAAACACCAAATAGCGCATATAACACTCCTTTCGTTTTTGTACTTTTACCGTACTTTCTTTTCTCTTTCTCTCTCGCGTGGACAGTACGAAGACACTCGGTCAAGTGTCTCGAAACACGGACGTTATACGACCGAAATTCTCTGAAGGTACTACGAGGTCGTGTCAAGAAGACGTATACACTGTATCGGGTATACTGCAACGATAACACGGCCACCGGCGCAAAAAGTGGACAATTGTCCGCCTTCCACTTTCAGCGTCCGTGTAAAGCGTATACACATCGAAGCACACCGGGCCAGCTACTATCGCGAATACACGACTATATACGCGGTACACGGTCGCATACTTTTAAGCTCGTGTCGTCCTTTCATGTACCATCTCTGTCCTCTCTATCGGATGAGGGGCTCTTTTCACCTCGCTTTTTAGTTTAACATTCGACTGCGCGCATAATGAGATCTCTTACCGATATTTACCGTACTTGTTACCCGTCAGCAAATGATCGGACTCTATTCTGCCGGTGATATTCGATGCAAATTCACTCGGTTACGTATGCATATCGATATCGATATCGATATGCATATATTATAACGAGACAGTTCAAAGAAAGATACATTTTTGTCCAAAAAAAAAGGGAGAAAATATGAAAGTCTAAAGATAAAATTTGATGAATTGGAATTTGGCTTCGAATCGAAATTATTAAAGAAGATTTAATTTTGATATTATTGAACGTACTTGACGCTTGTAATACATAATTGGAAGCTGTTATAAAAATTTTGGAATTAAAGAGAGAATAATAATGAAGCCCATTTAAACAACCAATTGTTATTCACTTACATTAATCACTATAAATTTTGCGATAACGTGTTTGTAAAAAGCGGGTAGAAAAGACCTCTAAATCGAAAGGCGAACCCGGCGGCGGGTCGTAAACGTTCGCGGCTACCCTCGAAAGCAAACTGAGAACTATGTATCTGAATTCAATACGGTTCTCCTTGACACTACTGAATGATTTAAGCTCAAACGTCAACTATCGACTGTGGTGAGTCTCGGCTAAACTCTCTCTACCTTCCTTAATCTTCATAAAGTTCAACGACCACAATCGAATCGCTTGAAACCATAGTTATGTCACACGAATCGAAACTACGCAAATATACGATCGACAGCGCCACGAGCAAACTGCCGCTGAAATATTTCAAATCTTTGATCTCAAATCTTTAAAATCTTGATATTAAACGCGTACGAATCATGCGTATACACCATATGTCGCGATATAATTATAATTATAAGATTGATTTAATCTTGAGACGATATCTAAACGCTCGCGAAGAAAACGTTTCGCCGAGATAGAAAAGGAAGGCAGACGAGAATGATGGGAAAAGAACAGAGAAAAGTAACGATCGAAAACGTTCGTTTGGTCGTCGTACCTGTCCAGAACAGTCTCACGATTGTTGTTCGACACAAAAGAAGGAAAGATACGATGGCTAGAGAGACTTTAGCACACACGCGAACCCGAAGGTGAAAGGAGCTCCGCAACAGCCGTCGACGCCGGCCGGTGTCTCCAATCGAACTGTGGGGGTTGGTCGATGGTGGCGCCGCCGAGGGACGCTGAGCGTCGCCGTGTGGCATGCGTCATAACGCCACCGCCTTCGATCGGCCGCCATTTTTTTTTTGGAAGCGCGTTACTAACCCCTTGAAAACATTCCACCCCAAACGCCGTTTCCCGATCGGAGCTCAGGAGCGTACGATTTTCGGGTAGCAGAAAAAATCGGTTGGAAATTTAACAATTATAATTTCTTCTATGTACATTAAGAATAAATTTCTTACTAGAATATTAACAGATTGTGGATGTTTATGCAGATGTATATATTTTCATAGTTTGGTAATAGAGTGAAACTTACATATAAAAATTAATTTTGTTTCTAGGTTTTGATTACGTACTATTTATTTTGTATATTTCACATATGAAATAGGTTTCACATATTTGTGTACTTTAAATATACATATACAGAAGAATTAATTTTAGTCAAGCGATCGTTATCAATTTGATTTAACTATTAAATGACATAAAATAACAGTTATAAATAACATTTAAGGTATGTAATGAGTATAACTGGAAATAGGGAAAGAAATACGTATGTATATGTCAAAATGAAATATCATTTTGGAGCAAAATTTCAATTTTAAGTGTAGTTAGAATTTAAATTATAATGATGGCGTATGATTAATGAACGTCCCGTTGTTATAGTACATTTTCAATATACTTATTGTATAACCTTTACATACATTGCTGTATATCTACATACTTTTATATATTTTATCTGTATATTTTGACATATTTTAATTGCATAAACATTCACATTCTAGACAATAACGTTACAATATACAAGAATATTCCATAGAATATATGCACGTCAAAATCTATTAATTTCGAATGACGCCATGAATAAATGTTCGTATCTCATACAAGGATTTAATTAGTAATAAATAATTCTCGAACTCTGCCGAAGATGGAAGATTATATAACACTTGTCAAAAGCTGAATGAATAGATTCGACATACACATGTTTATATAGTACACACTAATTGTACAGTCTATTCAAACCTATTATAATGTACATAATAATAAAGCGTAATAACGAACGAATTGAAGTACGCGGTTAACAATACCATAACTTGAGCATAACGATAGCATGGATGCTAAAAATGCTAAACTCCCTGAGGAGCTTTCTCTGCATGATATTTTCAATTTGAAAGGCAATGAGAGAGGGTTAAAACCAACGACAAAGCTTTCAATGTAAATGAAATAAATACTGGTGATGTACTTGACCTGCAACTTTCACTTATCGTTTAAATTAATTCAAATTTTGTTTAAACCGATTAACAACGGCCTCTTACAGTTAACCGAGTTCAACCACCGTGTCCTCTGTAGGATCCTAACAATAAACGGATAACTTTTCCTATAGAAAACTCGAAGCAGCGAAAATTTGGTACGAGTGTAGCGAAATAAAATTATAGCGATACGGTAAGGTTGAAAAAAGAACTTGCACATTGTGAAAAACGCTGACAATGCTTTTATCTACACTTACGTATACGTATCTAATATCGTTTAGTACAATGAATTCAAGCCAAAAAGGTACTTTTGCTGAGTTACATTATTTCTCACACAACACACGATTCTGTATATACTTTTATTTATTAACAATCAATAACATATGAAAACATTATGATGTCGGTTAATTAAGCGCAATTCCATAATACTTCTACAAACTCTTATTTTCACTTATCTATAGAATAACACTTATCGTAGTACAAAATAAATCTAAACACGTGTAAAAATCGAAAATACATATGTTGTAAAAACTAATACTGTGAACGTTACATCATAAATATGAATAATCTGCGTATATCTTACCGATAAAGACGACTTAAATATAAAAGCACCTTACAGACAGAACTCTTTGAGAGCTTCTAACAACAATATATGTGTTGCGAATAATCTCGCAGATATAAACAAACTAATGCCTTCTTTCATATATAGAAAAAAATAAAATACGTTTTTATATTTTATGTTTAAGTTATACTCTTATTTTGGACGGACATTTGTACGAATAATTTGCACGAATACTTATTCAATCAATTATCAGAAGTCAGTCTTCCAAGTAAAAGGAAGCGAAGATTGAAAATATGCGAAGATATTTAAGGTCGATGGGAGAATATATCGAATCAATGTAGTTAGATATTCTACGTACTGCCGCTTGTAACATGATATGATATACCATTTATTATACTTCTACTATGAGAAACTTCAAACTATGTACTTTTCAACATTCGATGTATCAAACAATATAATATGTATTATCATATAACTCACATTTTGGAGTTATCTCTGTAAACGATAATTTATCTCGATTCGATGCTCATTTACATATATATAAACAGTCACTCGAGGACATACTCAATGCGAAACAGTTTGTAACTTATCGTAATAATATTCCTGACACAGCAGCGTACATAATTCGTAGTCAAACGAATCTCATGCACAGTTTATCGCTACACGGCAACTTAATAATTTTTAATGTTGTTCGTGAAGGTAACCCATGTGTCTTCTATAGGCGCCAGTACGGTGATTACAATGAGAGCTGCGGTGAATAGGACGATCACGACGAAATATATACCGAAGATAAATTTCCTGATTCCAGCGTGCTATCGAACAGAATGAGAAATGAGACGGTGAAGATTTTCAGAGATTCTCGGCGCACCGCGCCGATTCTTATTAGCAAGAAACTTACAGGAGCATCCTGTCTTGCATCCGGATGGACCATTGAACCACGAGAGTGCATGTCTTTCATCGGAAATGAATTCACCCTCTGACTCGCCTGTCTGTCAGAGGCACATCCAACGAACTATAACATACATTGATTTCCTTCGTTACATAACGATCCTCTATAAATATCCGACTTAGTACCAAAGCTGATCCAGATTTAGAGCTTTGCCTGTCTCGAAATCGCGCTTGTATAATTAAAGAGATTTTCAACAGTGGTCTGCATAATCAAATATGAAATATATTAGACATGATATGGAACTACTAATTGCATACGGGATCAAAGAGAACTGATTCCTCTAAAACATTAATAATCCATGGCGAATTAATTCGAAACTTTATGTCGTTAGTAACTATCTGAATATTAAAAACGACAAATTATAGCTTGTAGTGAAATAGGAATATTATATAATAACTATAATCAAAGTGAACTTATTTTTCATTTACAGATGGATATTGTCGAAAGCGTAGCAACAAAATAGCACGGTATTTGAACAAGTTTGTCAAGGTTAATTGGAGCAGCAGATAAAAAAGACCCATTAAAAAAAAGAAGTTAACCTTGAGACAGTCTTGACACATTTAGTTGTTCTTTTTGTAAAATTCCAACTACCACCCTCTTTCAGTCTATTTATTCGACTTTTTTCAAGATATCCATTTATAGATGAAAATAGGACATCCGCTATAGATAAAATAATGTACACTGCACAAACTCGTACAAATTCAATGAATGTACGAGAGTTTTGATTTCGAAATATCAAATACCATTCTTACCGTTAAGATAAGGTGAGTCAGAATATGGAATACCACGTAAGCTGCCAGGATCCAGTCAATCCATTCTGGCAGTTTGGCCTTATTTAGTCGGACCGCGAAGAAAATTGCGATTACTGTGAAAGGAATTTCAATGCGTCGGTTAATCTATTGTTCGCGGAGAAAAGAAGTACACAAAAAACGTAGTATGAAAAAGAAGAGAAGCTTACTGCCGCAAATCTGTGCCGCGTTTCCAACGAACCAATGCGCCCAATTAAAAAGAGGTCTTCGCGGTGCTCCTGGATGAGGTCTCGCGGCTGCCATAAACGGTTGAATAAAGGCTAAGATCGTGGTCGCTAGTCCCAAGGACGCGTGTATCACCTCCGAACTCCATTCACCCAATTCGACGAATATTATTACAAAAGCCGCTATTGTCATCGACCATGTCAGTATCATAAAGAATCTGTGCCACTTGAGTAAACAACAGAGCAAAATAACATATTCTTGTCGATAATATTCATTGTATTTCATCGATAGAATTAAATTCTCATAATGAATGACATCAAAGTGAGGAACATAAGTGACGACGATATTATTATAATATATGAATACTCGGATATTAAATAATCTGAAGTTAAGTATCTTTCAGCCGTCTAAGATACGTTCAATATCATCCTTGGACATCGGCCAAAGTTAAGTGTTCTTTCGGAACGTTCAGACTCTCGAGTTCAACAACGTCAAGTACATTACGCTGTTTAAAAAATGTAGCGTGCTCTGCATACTAAAAGCCAAATTAATAAGTATTCACCGCATTACATGAAAAATATCTAATTGTCGAGCAAAATCGATACGTTTAACCAATCTCAATAGCAATTTAATTCTTGTCATTTCATTATGAACGTAACATTACGAGCATATTTATTGTCGTATGGACCGCACGCCATAAAGCAAACAATTCTCACGACGATCGGTACAATTTCACCCGGTGTCTCCCAATTAAAATCTGATTACGCAAAATGATTAATGTGTTCGATTTAAATTGCAATCACGCTGTTCGTGCGTCGACTGGTAATTTTCGGGAAGAGCCACCCCCGTGACATTATCAAATTGCCCTTCCATTCGCGGTTCCTCCGATTAACCTCGATCCCCAACTCATGAACCCAGAGACAAGAGCATCGCCCCGTCAAATAGGTGCCATCACACGCAACCTCGGGGTCGTTACTTCCACTGGGTCGAGATCTTACCAGTAGCCCAGTTTGTGCGCGCGATTATAGGAAAAATTGGATACTTACGGCGAACCAATGGTCCTTTCCGCACAACTGTGAGCTGACCCATGTCTGCTTGTAGTATCTAGCCAGAAGAATGCCGATCGACGCTGTACCGATCCAAGACGCCAACATTAGAGCGCCATGAACACGAATTAGAATGTTGCTCGCCGTAGTGTAACCACCAACGTCGGATAATAATTTTGCGTCACCGGTCGCGTCGTACGCCGTGTCATGGAATCCGATACCGTTACCTAAATGTTTCGACAAATGTTTCTTTAAACGTTTCTCCGTTTTTCAATCGTTTCACTTTGCGTGATAAGGGAGATGGAGAAAAAGAAAAGTTTCAGCAAAGTTCTTGGAAAAAATCATTTCATCAGAAACATGTATCTAGGTTCATTACAGAGTATTCTCAATCACGAAGTTATTGCATTTATTCATTTTTATTTTCTTTATTTCTAAGAATAATGATAGATGAATAAATACTTTGTCATTGCACTAATAAAATTATGTCTTTTACTTATTTTAAAGTATCTTGGAATATTTAGTTTCCCAGAATAGCGTTAGAAAGGTTGTATAATATATAATTGCCAGCCATAAGTATTAAAAGTCCTACTGATATTTGATCCAAATTGGATCCTTCTCATTACCTTTATTTTTTTACTTATTTTGTACCTCGTAATGTAAAATATTAAATAAGGTAAAATTTCTTAGAAATTTTCAGTATTTACTAAATAACGTATCCTAATACTTATGGCCGGCACAGTAGTTGTAGTATCGCAAGATTAAATGAAATTGAACGTACTTTTTAAACTTTTGCCAGCTGCCACGAGAAGATTGTATGGTGTGCTGACGAGGTCATACTCGCGGCCTTGAACAACCGTAGTCTTCTCTCTCCAAAATCTGCACGTGATTATGTCATCCTTGATCGCACTCGACTCCAATTGGACTGCTCCTTCCTGCTATAAAGGAAATCGCAAATGGATCAAGGTCACAAGAGATTTCTCGTAAACTGCGAATCGATGCAATCATTCTCACAAAGAACTAATCGATAACAATGTTACACACAGGCGAAAGTCGGCCATCGCCGCGGGGCTCATTGATCAAGATTTTATTAATTTCACTTGCTCGCGACTCGCGTGCTCATGTAACAGTGACCTCGATATTAGTCGCAGGTAGAAGTTTCTTCTTTCTTTTCAATCCTAATTTTATTTAATTCGAATCATTGGATGTTTATTCGAACGATTAATAAAATAAGTTAAAAATTCGTTTTTCAAATTTGCAAATTGCGATGCAGACTCTCTGAACTTAGCAACCAGCTACAGAATAAAATTTGTTATTATTATCACAGAATTTGGTATTCAGTTCGTGTCCTGCTTTAATATGATAAATAATAGAATACGTACCATGGGCTGGCGCATATTACGTTTTCCAGAGTTCCAAGACATGTGTAATGCAATTTCTCCTCCTTCGTTCGCGCACTCAACTACACTGTCATCGCCCTGCATATATAACATACGAAGGATTAAATAATCGTTCACCGTAGAATTACGTGAATTGAATCTAATATTCTACAAACTTTCTAAGACTACACTTCTCTAATCAGTATAACCATTGTTGCATAAAATTTACCACGATCTAAATTAGGTATCCGTAATTATTTAGGTAGCAAATAATTAATGTAATTTAATTTAAAATAATTTAATTTAATCGATATTTTTGGATGACTAAGCACGATATACCAAAGTACATTATTTTTAATCAACAAGAAATTACCATTTTACTGTCATCGGATAAACCAACAGCGACATATTTACTATCACGTCCTTGCAATTCAAACAGATATCGCTCTCCTTGAACGAGTACAGTAACCGCAGCGATACAATTTTTGGCCTCGATGCATCCAGCTGGGGTACCAAAGCAATTCTTCGTGGAGCCACATCCGGCGTAGAAAGGATCCTCAACATCTTTCGTCTAAAGAATAACACGTTCAAATACAATAACTCGCTGTCGTCAAAGTTCTGAAGAAATTATACGTCGGTTAATACTCAAAGCGTTTGTACAATCTTAAGATTCGAGAACCGGGTACGAAGAACACAGAGATTTATACAGGACCGAACGCAAGTTCTCCAACCGAGAACGGAGTTTCCAGGCAGCTTTTCTAGTTTCTCTAGAGAAACAGAATAATCTTTCGCACGGAAATAGAAATAGAAGTTCGTCGTGTCAATACACATCTCATATCTGGCACGGACAGTGTCTACGTATAATTTAATCTAATAATACGAAAGGATGAACAAACGTTAACACGCAAAGTTAAGAGTACGGTTGATCCTAGAGCCAATAGATTCTTCAACCACGTTTATCGTCTGGCATGAATCTGGCGGTAAAGTTTCAAGAGATTTCCGAAAGATTTATTTTCATCCAAAATACGAAGATATTTCCGCGGCGAGAAATCCTACACCGGCGATACGTGTGTGCAGAGAAGCAGCTCGCGTCGCAGCCGGTTAATGGAGTAGTTTCAGTCCGCCACTCTGGAACTCCTCAATAAAGTTTCCAAGCGAGAAACCGGCGTGGATTCATTCGCGTGCCGCCTTTTCTCACGTCGATCTCGTTTCGAAAGTGGACCGGTAACGAGGACGGTACGCAAAGAACACGTCGACCTGTATCTTTTCATTTGTCGCGGAAGTCAATTCAAACAAAACACGCTTGCAGCTCGTATTCAAGATGACACTCGAATCAAAATTATAATTTGAACCGCGGTGCAGAGCAATGCATACGCAACGCAATGTGATTAACGTTGAATGCTCGAACATCAAGATATCAATTCAATGATTAATTACAATACAAAGTGGTCACGAATGACAAAAGAGACGCAGATTGATCGAAGTCTCGGAGGGACGGAAATGTGACGACCGACCTTCAACTTAGACACAGTTCGCGAGACAGAATAATTGCGGACTTCGAGAGCTGATTATTACCAACTTCATGTATGTATATACATTTTTCATTTCTATTAAGCACACCTGCGAGTTCGTCCGATTTTGTCGTAGGAAGATTTTTGTACATCACACGGAGTAATTGGACTCGTGATTGCTTTAATTGCTCGTTGAATAAAGATAAGATGAACGCGTGTCCGTATTAGCGACCGTGGGATACGCTATTTTTCTGTTTCTTTCCATACTAATACGTTCTTATAGGCAATAAATGTTTCATATACTATTTATAGTATGTTTAATATCTTACCGCTTTCAAGTACATGAACATTTTGATTTAACTATTTGTATTAATTATACGTAAACGTTACTAATATATATGAAATAATGGGAAATTAATGGTGAAAAAGAAGATTTATTATCTTCTACTAAAATTGACAAACGATATTCGAATCATTTGTCTAAAAATTAATCAGTGATAAAATTAGTCATAGTCTATCTGTCAATACGAAGAAGCATCCTAGTAAAAAGGGAAGTAAAATTAAAATATGACTCGAGTAAGTAGTTTATCGTCCCCTTTTGTTTCACAACGTTTCACCGTTTCGCCATTGGCCCAGATTAATCCCCGAGGCGCGTTGCGCGTTGATGCGACGAAGATAAAGTCACGTAAAAATAAATGGACAATGGAGCAAAAATTACGGGGCGCGGTCGGATCGGAAGATACACGAAAGTGAACGGCGAAAGTATATAAAGTATAAAACCAAGAGCGTATCCCGTTCGATGGAAATTATGCATTTGTACGAAGCTAACTAGCGTGCAGGTGTGCGCAATTGTGCATACATAATACATGTAGCAGCATATCGTCCAACCAATATACGTCGGAATATAAACTTACTTTTAACTCGTAATTATTGTACACGCACATCCCTTATCAATGTACTCTTTGATTAATTATACCCTTCTGTTTTGTTATTAATTATATATTCTTGTTTCTAGATACATTCATTCACATATATCGTTAATTATCGTGAAATCTATTTATCAAAAATTCCTTTGAAAATCAACTTTAAAAGATTTCTAAAATTTCTCTCAAGTTTGTAGAAAACCATTGTATTGCTTTGTATTTTCTATGTTAAAACGTAATAGAAATTCTTAACCGATCCAAGTAATTTAATATGATCGATTTATTACTTCAAATATTTATTTAGTATTCCAAATTACAACTTCTTATTAGACCCATACGCAACGTGTATGTACATATGTATTAACTACATTGTTGACCTACTGCAAATATACGCCTATGTGTTTGCACATGAATTAATTTACGCGATTAACAAAGCATAAAATTAAAAGCATTAAAGTAAGTTTTCATTAAAACATTGTTCGCTGTATGAGATAGTGTTTGTTAAATTATATAGAAATGCGGTTATTAAGAACTCAATCTTTTTATTGTAAGTACGGGTATATATCAAAATTATAGTAATAAGAGCAGAATATGATTCATATTTTTGACTGCGAATTTTTATACAAGGTAATATTTTTCAGAATATAATAAAGAAAGTAGAACCTCGATAACAAAAAAATTGTTGTACCTACGAAATATTATAGAAAGCACTATACTTTTGATATTCTGTATATTTTTCAGGCTACGTTCACTTTGTACAATTTTTGCATTTTCAAATTTCCTATAGATGCATAAATATCCGCAGTCCAACCGTTACCATCGAGTATTCGTAGAAATATCCTATGGTACCTGTTACTTTCTCCATAAAATAGCCAATCAGTAATTTGCCAAAAATATAATAGCATGAATCGACTTCACATGTCATTCTGAACAGATATAGTAAGTACCATAGCGCGTTTGTTCGATCAAAGACGTTCACAATCGTAAACAGATATCAAAGAGATAGTGGTTTAATAATTTCAATGTTAGGGCACGATTTTACTTCGCCAGCCCTTTCCCTGGATAGTCGATGATCAGTCGCGGTTATGATTATCGGGTGTGAAAAGCACGTTTGCCTCGTGATCAGCGGTCGGGACGTAATGGGACGCAGAATACTTACCTCGTAATCGACGGTCGGACTGTAATAGGGCGGCGTGGTAGTTCTCAGTGTACTGATCGGTGTAGACGAGGTCAATACGTCGATGGATCGCTTGCGAACGTTAACTGGCGGTGATTCCACGCCGACCCAGTACGTACTGTAATCCTGCGCGAACGTGGACCTGCAACGTGGTAGAATAGGGAGAAAAGAAAAAAAGAAAGAAACGATCAACGAGAGTTACGAGAAACATGTATCGATCCATGGACGGTGAAAAGGGAAATGGGAGCGTTTCAGCGAAGTACAAATGACTGATAGGAGGACGAAGATACCGTATTGGTATTGATTGCGGTAATTACGGTATGTTGGTTCTTTGAAAGAGTGCAATAGCCAAAGGTCCAAGGAATATCGTGTGTTTCGTTCGGAGCTATATTACCGACAATGGACACTTCGATCAATTTCAGGCAAACATATGTATGCGAATTATGGATGTGCTCGAATAAACGATGTGCTAAAATTCATGATGGACGAATTAAGACTATTCGTATTTTTCAGTATTTTCGATTTTTTTTTTTTTTTTTTTTTGTAAAATTGAAGGGTCTGGACGAATTCTATTGACGAAGTTTATTAATTACGATGGTGTAGTAGACGTGCTAATAATTGTGCTTCCGTGCTTTGCCTTTATTACCGTTTATTACCGTTTCATGTCCTCATTACGGTAAAAAACATTTGGGACTTTTATCCTCAAATTGGATGATATAATGAACGATGCGGATATTCTTTGATATGGTGTGATAATGGATTAAACAAATTATATGCACATGACCGTCTACGTATTTACTTGTAATTAGGACATATTGTAATTAACAAAATGGAAGTATTGCGTATGATCCTAATTTGATGAACAGTGAACTGTGTACGTGAATTACAGTGGAGTATGCTGAGACATGCGATGTTAAAACGAGTTAATGTCGCAGTTTTTATCAACAGTTTTTATCGGTAATATCAGAATGTTACAATAAAAGCAGACGATGCAAGTATTACCATTTATCATTTTTATTTGTGTTAGGTTATTTATACCTTTAATCGGAAGATTGTACATAGTTTAACACGAACGAAGTTATCTTGCACATGACTGTATTTATTATAGCATTTACATACTAAAAAATTACTACTTAGATTTCATATCGTTTGGTAATACCTCAATATGATTGCAAAAATTATACTAAAAATGAAACGCTTTATTAAAAAATAGAGGTACATATATACAAATACTGTGTGTAATCAAATTATTATGTAAATTGTTGTTTCTTTCAAGTACTTTCATAGAGTACTCATAAACGAAATATTTATTCAGATTACTGTACACGTTCTCGTTTCTTCGCTGCAACTAGAAGCATTAAAGTAAATAATAATAAACATATTGGTACTTTTAATATCAGCTATGTACATTTGAAAGTAAGTAACTAAGCAAATAAAAGGCATACCAAAGTTTAGAAATCTCAACATTTGCAGTTTCTTTCATTTAAAAGTTTAAACAGACAATACAGGATGCAAATGAACTTGTAGGTGCAAACTTTTGAATACCAATGAAACACCAAACGAAACTGGAAAGTTTCCCTAATTACATATACAGATATTTCTTCCCAATCGAACAAACAGAGGACTGTCAGTTGGAAAGTCAAACCATCTTCGAGTTACTCCATTTAATGACCCTACAATTACTCTAGCCGATGCATCATAAACAGTCACGAAACGTAACCAACGTTCCTCTCCGTTTTCGTAAAGGCGGAGAGAAAAAAGGGTTATAGGAACGTCAATTCGTATTCCAACATCTCGGCAGATAAGACCATAAATTACGATCTTCCGGGTCAACGTGATGCAACCCATTACCAGTGCAGGCGTGGGAATAAAAGATAACAATGTTGAGAACGAATAACGAGTCGGAGTCTAATGTTGAAAAATCGTTTCGATAGTGTGGAAGAAGGCTTCGTATCGAACTGAGAATCAACGAATGAACAATCTAACTGGACGAGAGTGGACCAGATATCAGACTGTGTTAAAAGCAGAATTCAAACAAACCATAAATTTCTAGAGATTCGAGAAAAGTATAGAGAGATTTATTTATATGAATGAGATTTCTCGTTTTAACTACATATACGAAGATTACAGATGAAAAACACGATAAGTCATATCTTCTATGTTTAAAATTCGTTGTTGATCAATTCCCGGTAATTGAAATCTTTTTATTTCGTTTTGAAGCCAAATATGTGTTTCTTAATCCCTTTAAAGATTTTCAAAATACTACTCGTCACAATAGTAAGATCCACAATAAAGGGTTATTAAAGAGGATATTAAAATATCGTTTTAATAATTATATCTTTGGCTTCCATAAAACTTCGTCCGCTTGTCAGTTACTTTTAACAGGTTTTTAGCACATCAATCCTAACAGGTTGTTTTCATTTCCAATTACATCGTACTAAAGTGCTTCTATTTAGACGTAAGATGACAATGGAATTATAAAATCAATAACGATATACTTATTATTCCCTTCTGCCGTGGTCTCCAAATTAAAATAAGGATCGCTTCGATATCTAGAACGATAACCCGAATCAAAAGGAGAATAAACGAATGAACTACGTAGCATGAACGAGAGTGGACTGGTACCGGCGACATGTCAAAAGCGGAATTCGAACGAACCGAATGGTTATTTATGGCTATCGGCATAAATTTCTCGAGAAGTTTTAATGGAGCTCGCGCAGCACTCTGTCCCCCGTATTAATTGAGCATTCAGAAATAACCGGTGGCACCGATTACCAGCGGAAAAGTTTATAACGAATGTCCCAGCCGTTTCACCGTTCACCGTTAACCGTGTTATATTGTATTCCGTGCACGGGAGATGCCGAGGCGCCTCCGTGCCACGCGCGTTCGTTCGTTCGTTTCTAATCGTAATTCATACGTGCGACAGATCGTGGCATATTACGTGCGTGAGCTATATACACCGTGATCCGAAGACCGAGTTTTGTTCCAGAAATTGAATGAACGATTCATCGATACTTTGCAGATGAATTCTTGCATTAGCTTTGAATGCGATGAATCATCAATTTCCATTCGGTTTATTGTATGATTGCAGAGTTAATTTGTTTTATGCGGACTAGTGTAATAAATTGCAATCTGACAGAAAATCGATTCTGTTCTGCTAGTTACAAGAATTTTTGTATTCGAGTATTCGAGTTGCGTTATTTGATTTAAAACTTAGGTATCTATATGTACACAAAGGTGTTTGAACACTCGGCGCAGAAAACTTTTGTATATGTATCGTACGCGTTATGTAAAACATTTTAAAACTTCATTAGCACTGTAATAAGACATAACTGATACGATTGTGATGGTAAGCGTTGGAACGAATCTGGTGATGTATACAGAAATTATTTTTCCGTGATGTTTTATTTTAGTGCTTCATCGTGCAGATAGTAAGCAAGCTATTTGTATCGATTGTTATAAAAATCAGGAATGAGTAGTCGATAAAAATGACCAAACAAAATAAGCGGTGAATATAAAGTGGCGTTTTACAAGCCGTATAAAAACTTGTAATTCATTCGTTACGACGAAGAATATTCCAAATACGTCTTCAAGAAAATGTTTCTTAAACATCAGGAAGAATGGAAAGTTCGAGGACGCGAGAAAATAAAGAAAATTTGAATGAATTTAAAAAAGATAAAATAAATGGAAGTAGAGAAGTATGAGAAAAATTCACTACTAAAAATAATTGTAACGCATAATAATTCTATCGTAATTAGGTGTAAATGAAAGAGTTATGCAACCTTGAAATGGCAGTATTGAAAGTACAAGATCTCTGAATGCAAAAAGTCTTGATAGGATTACGAGAGGTTTACTGTGAAAGTATTGAAGTACGACAAGGTTTGATTTTCATGATCTGATATATCTTGCTTCCGCATTCTTACAAACCATACCTCTTGCACATTCAACTGCCATATCGTGGCAATACATTTATTGCAATATATATCATTCAACCGAAGTAAAATAAATTCATTGTAGAAACAAGAAATGCGTACGATATTTAAATACATGATATCATCGAATTTTCTGCGATACTTTTAGTCAATATCAAAATTTCCTAAGGATATACGACAATTGGTAGAAATTTGAACGAGATTACGAAATAACGTAAACCCGCGAGTGTTCTATCGAATACTCACTTGAAAACAATGGTGCCTTCGTAATTTACAGGTGCCTCCCAGTCAAACTCGAGATTGTGCTTCTTGCTGACGTTCGTGTGAGTCACCGCGTTCTTAACAAAAGGAAAAGGAAAAAGCATTTAATCGTCGTGTCGTGTAGCACTTTGCCTCTGTCCTTCGGGAGCGCACGACAACATGATTCACGTAGCCTTCGAGAGCTTGCTAACTACGATCGAAACGATCCTATCGGGAAATACTATAAATCATCAAACTTTCTAATCATTCGAAAAAAATCGTATTGATCGCTCGAAGAACACCTTTCAAACCCTTATTCGACCAATATGCTAAATTATTTGTTACTGTATCTGATACTCGTGTCGTTATTTAACATTTGTATCATATTATGTAATCAATATACTTTATTTATGTTATCTTATCTGGTACTTTTTATTTCTTATTTCGATCAAAACGTACGAAACATATTTATTTGTTTATTAGCTCATCTGCTCCTGTATGCATATTATTTAGGTTGGTGCGCTTGTTATTCATAGTCTTATCCTACTTATTTAATGATTATATAATATTATATAATTAAATAGTTGCAATTAAAAATGACCTCCTATTATCTTGTAAAAATAGATAATGATTTCAAGAAATTTTATATGAAACCAATAGAATAGCTAATGTTGGAACAATCAATATTTCTAGAAGTCGAATAAATCTAATAAATCGAATCTAAATTGAATGGAATAACATCTTAGGTGATGGAAGTAGCTGTAATATTGAATTCTAAAAGTGATTTTCTATAAAAGACAGAAAGTGTGACTTGTCGTGTCTCTTTCCTGTAATCCTCAAGAATATATAGTAATTATAGAATAATACATAACATTATTCCAATATTTTATGAATTTATCATTTTGTCTATTTTTTCATTTTAAAATTGGCAAATATCTGAAAACTTTAATAAAATAACTCATGACACAGTAACGTGTTTACCTTTATACCCTGTGTGCACTCGACGATTCTTGCCGAATCGGGCAAGTTGGCGAACTCTCCAACGAATTCACCGGTCTCGGAGTCATGTGCAAGTATCATAAAACCCTCGTAGGCAAGACCGTGAGGACTTCCCAGAATTAACCGGACTCTGCCTTGTCCTGCAGCTGGTAAAACTTGGTAAGGAGGAGGGTAAGTTTCCTGCTTCGTGCTTCCAGGATGACGAGGCATCAGATCTTTGCATGAATCTGGCGGTGCTCCAGTCGGCAGACCCAGCGTTCTCAACGAGAGAACGCTTAGGAAGATTACAAATGTTCCTTTCATTACTGTAACATACAAATTTTACACATTTAATCATATACGACCTTCCTTTTAAATTACGAAACTTAATATATTAAATTGCTTAATTGAATTACTAAATAAGTACTACCGCGATCATACTACATATTTCTTGCCTTAAATATACCTACATTTTTCTATTTCTTACAAACTTTACAAATGTGATCATGATGATTTTGATGAACACGACATAATATACGACTTTTATATAACGCGTACAGTATATTTGAAGCCCATTGTTTAATTCGAATTAGTGTAACAAGAATTTGCCAATATCAATTCTTTTACCTACGGTTTTTCTTCCAAATGATATAAGTTTGCGTTCGAACAATGTAAATTCTATCGTAACGCGAGTTTAGTTAATCGAGTATTAACTGCAATTCCGTTACAATCCGGAATAAATGGAGTCCAGATAAGTGGGAGTTCTGCAGACTAGTAGCTACATTAATAACGTATCGAAATAAAATTAGATAAGGATTTAGTTGGATAAATTATTGAAATAATTCGAGAGTTTCATATTCGCAATAATTAGACCAATATTAGTCGGTCAATCTTTCTCTTCTCTCTTCACACGCTTTCAAGTATTTCAAAAAACACCAAAGGTCGCTCTTTAGACTTTCTACTTTGATTCCTGTATTTCTTCAAATTTTTTCTTCGCTGGTCGGTCCGATGAAGATTTCATACTAATGAACGAGCGTCAAAGTCGTATCACGCTAGACAGTCCCATAAACTCGTAAGACTAGTCTGTACAGAAGAACGAATACCATCGACGAAGTGTCCTTATACGAAGCGAATGCGCATTATTCAATCTACTTTTTACACGTTCCAGACTATGCGAAGACGATACAAGGATATTGACCCAATTCCAAGAATATCTACGTGTGCATAATAAAACCAGCTACATTTTATAACGTTGGAAAATTCGTGGTAGTTTCTTAGTGACAGAATGTATATAGATACATGACTTATACGACTACTTTTCTGTATACGTCACCCGCGACTATCGAACAGTTTAACACTATGAATGTGAAGCATTAGTCACCGCTCCAAACTGACCGGAATTCCCGCTGCTCCATTTCTGCACTTGCTTCGAGCATATTTAATGCCATCAACATTGAGAACTTTCGTACCTCTTTTTCTGTCCTTCTATTAACCATTTCATAATGTATATAATTTCGTAAATTAGATAAACAATTTATAGAAAAATTAGATAAACATTTATTAATGATTTTCATAAATTAAATACTTTTCATCGATATAACTGTTTCTGTAAATGTTCATATATTACAGAATAAAAGTAACTCGAACGAAAATGAGAATAATTCATTTAAAAGTGAAACGTAAACCATGTAGGAATTCTATGATTTTCGAAAAGTGCTAGGAATTTCAAATGAAGTAAATTTTTAAAAAATTCGATTACTTAGAATCGAAACAATAACTTTGATGTTGCTGTTCATACTTTACCATCGATAGGCGAGGGCTATGTATTCCAATAAATAAAATAAAATAATACTAGAGTATACCACTTCGCGTTTTTCTCTACGTTACAATGAAACAGATGAAGCGTATTTTTGTACTACTTATTAATAAATAGAAAAAGGAGCAGAGGGATCGAAAACGGGCAGAGAGATTAAAAAGTCGAACTTACAGTTCATACCCACTTTTTAATCAGCTTCGCTCTGAAAACTTGGAAAAATTTTGATCTATGTTATCCTCGCAAGCAGAATACGCAAGCTTCCTCTCGCGAGCATTTTCATAATCTTGTAAAAGAGGATGAAAAATTAAGAGAGAAATTCGGATAAGGAAAACGGGAAGATAAAAAAGATCCGTGCTTTCCTCTATTAAATCGTATAAGTTCGCGTTAGGTATTTTTCTTCGTAGGTGAAAAAAGATCGAGAACGTCTAGTGCATCGGACTGTTGGTTATCGTGGCGCAACTTTATGAGTTTAGCAATACCGTAACCGCAGATTCTGCTGTCCAGATGCGGCCATGATTCATACATCAATGAGAAAATAACGCAATCCGCGAAATAAGAATCTGTGGACACTTTACTTCTTAGTAAACTGCGGATATTTATGCGAAGCTCACATTTTCACGAATATAATTAAAAGACTGGCACCTAAATAGCAATTTCGTTAATCTGTTAAATAACTGCTAGAACTATCTTACTATACTTTTATGTATTATGTGCATTTCATTTGTTACTGTACTTTCAAATTCTTCATAAATACATATTTAATGCAATCTACTTACTAGGTACTCTACTTTAACAAATATTTTCTGCATTTCCAAGAAAAATAAAAGGAAAAGATAAAGAATTATCGCGTTCCTCCTTGAATCGAGTAATGCTGTTTCACGTGCCTCAACGACGAGGGTCGAGCTATTAAAGCTATTGCCTATTACATAATATAACTGGCGCGGTGTTTCAGTGTCGTTTAGGAATGTGCAAGCAAAGAAATCCCGTGGGTCGTCCAGCAGAACTCAATAGGTGAAAGTGAGCGTCTTTCATGCGTGGGTTGCACACAACTCGGCAGTCTTTGAATCGTTGTAAATAACAAAACGGTACACTGGCGATCCACTGGCGATCGCGTTTCTGACATTTTTCTACTCGTTCAAATATTTTTGTCTGTATACACTATTGCTTATATGTATTGAAACACTCCTATATCGTTGCAAATAGAGTGGCCCATGAAAATATTCGAACACTTGCAGACACCTTTTATGAATGCAATTATGTGTGTCATACGAAACATTTCGACATGTCATTAGCATTTTAATGAGACTTAAATTATTATGGAAATTATTGTTAAGATTATATCGGTAAATTTTGAAAACAATCTGAAAATCTACAATAAAATTTATTGCAAACATATACTTACATTACAGTAAAAAATCAATACATAATATGAACAGTGATATTAAACATATAATTAGTTAAATATCATCCTTCTG
The DNA here is from genome assembly GCF_051014615.1 of Bombus vancouverensis nearcticus. Lineage (NCBI taxonomy): Eukaryota > Metazoa > Arthropoda > Insecta > Hymenoptera > Apidae > Bombus > Bombus vancouverensis. The sequence goes on from NC_134924.1 coordinate 1,153,857, forward strand.
AATGCTATGAGTTATTAATATAACGAATAATTATCCGATCAAATATTTTGACGATCTCTGAGAAGTGTAAGCTTACAATAAATATGTTGTAATTTCTATGTAAATTTTCAGATGTATTTCAAATCTTACCAATATAATCGTGATAATCGTGTCTCATTAAAATGCTAATGAAATTTTCAAATGTTTCGTATAACACAGAATATATATATATTCGGAAGAAAGTTTTTATAAATGTTCAAATATTTGTATCACTTGGTAGGAATATTTCTGAAGTCAAATTTTGTACAGATACGATCGTGTTCGATGGAATCAGTGGTGTATAATTGACTTCAATTATGTGAATTGCTGGAAACTTAGATCATCCTCTACGACTCTCCTCGTTTCGAAGAAATCATGGTGTTACGCTACCATTCTATTGGGGCGAGCAAATGGCCACAATCAGAAGAACGATTGTGTTTTAAGGACAATTACGAAACTTATTTTATACTTGCAGCCTGAAATATTCGAGACAAGGTCGATGCTTGCCCACTTCTGTTATGGTCCATTTACGCTATTGCGACAAATCATGGCACGTGCAAACCCGTGTCCCAATATCGAGTTCGTTAGAATCGGGAAATCTAGTGAAACGTGAGCCATGACTCTATCAAGGAAAACAAAGAAGTCCCAACAGACTAATATACATAGATTTAAATTCATCGGACACAATACAGAGAAAGAAAGTTTCATATTAATCTTGAGATTTTGAAGAAAATCCTACGACTCGGTGAATCTAGTAGGGATTTTAAAACTGTCCTGAATTATTTTAAACCTGCAAAATCTCTAAATACTTGAGGATTTTCTAAAAGTCTCGGTCGCTTCGAAATCTCCCAAACAGCCCGAAATTTCAAGCATTTCCATGAATTCCTGACATCTCAAAAACTTCCACGGATCTACAAATATTACAAAATTTCAACCTCCCATGTTCTCCGAAATTCGCGAAATATTTAAAGATCCGAAATTCTTGCATCCCACTGGTTCACGGGCCTGAACTCCATATATTCAGAGTTCTACATATAAGTCCAAGCTTTTCTGTATTATATCTCACGAACTAAATTTAAATTAAAATCTCGAAAAATGATCGACTTTATACGCGAAATGTATTTCTTGATTTTTGAAAGCGTAACTCGAAAGCGAACAACAGCTTGTTACCACTAATACACCAACGATCCGATCTCCATAGAGTGAAAACGAAGAGAAATCTTCAAGACTGCATGCAAACATTACCTAACTGAATGTGTACGAGAATTCCAACTACAAAAGACGTATTAAACAGCTCGCTGTCTCGCGAATAATGTTTCAGTGTCAACGAATTTCATTCGTGATAATAGCGATGATTAGAGCGCACGTTTCTATGCATTTGTGGAAAATTTAACCTTCTCGCAATCTTACAATTTTTATCTTATACTAGTTTTATTCTTGTACCTCTGATAATTTTTATGAATGTGGGTCTTCGTATTGTCGCAAGCCTTTCTAATATGAACGACGATAGAATATTTTCTCTCTGTGAAACATTCGATGCGTCGTATCGTTGCGAAAAAAGTAAGAGACATTGCAAAACGTCGTGTACGTAAGTAGATACGATTTTTCAATTCGCGGCATACCTAAATCGAAATTGTGTCGCGATCTATACCTTGACCCTCTAAAACAATGAAGAACTTTCCCATCGACATTAGCACTTGCTGCTTAATTGTCAGTTTTTCAACGTCTTTAATTGCATGGAATAGCGGATGATCGATATCTTACTTGCATATTTTCCATTAGGAGATATATTTTTTATCCCACATGTACCTATTATATCCGCGTTGTGACTAGACAAAATGTAAACAAGCAGCGTAAAAACGCGTAATTAGTCAGCCATAAACGTTTGAAAAAGCGAAACGCATATTATGGATGCCGTACATTCAAACATGAACATAAGTCATCATGCCAGAGTATTATTCGCCGAGATTAATATCTTCACAATTTCCAACAGTTTATATGTATTATTGAAATAATACAGATACCATCGTGTATGATACATATCGTCGACGATGTATGGCAAACTTTCGTTCAAAAACACTGAGTATATACACTATCCCGCGTAAGATTCCAGGCATTTTACCCGACCTATAGCGATAGTGTATAAATATTAGTAAACTATATAAATTAATGAGAAAGTAATGACTAAAAGCGATATTTATCATGTTCTTGTAGAATCACCGAGTAATGAACTTTTAATTATTTATTTAAAAATTTACCGACGTTACATCGAAGCTCAATACACGATTGACATAATTGATGTATCTATTGACATTCATTAAAATTTATACATATATATATATATATATGGTATATATAATTGAACTAGTGACGACAGTTTATTATGAGTTTAGAAGAATTGATCTGCGTATTACAAATTAAATAGTCTTCTCCAGAACGTTTTGTTATAAATTTTCTTAAGAAATTATGCCATGAGCCGTTTCACTCGCGCAAATGCCAATATTTCATTGCATATTTAGTCTTTTCGAAATTTGTTTACTATGCTATAATAATAGACTACTAATACAGAGTATAACCATCATAAATCAACGCATCGTTTCTATTCTACGTATACAGTTCCCTAATTAAATTACATTATGCCAAAAAATAAACAAGTGTGCAGATCCTTTCGATCAGTAACCTATTTTAAATATTACTCGTCGTGGTAAAGCGAAAAATACAGGCTTGTGCACATGTATTATGTACAATAGACTTAAACAGGCACATTGTTCTTTTCATCGATGGAGTTCGTAACGGGGGAAGCCGGGAGGATAAAAATCCATTCATTAAAAACAACGTTTGAATGACAGATGAAGAGTTAAGAAGCACGGCAATCACGCTTCGCCGGTTATTATCATGTATCATTACGGTATTGTTCGAAACAACGAGCACAAGGCTTCCCGCGTTGCAGTTTGCGGCTCGTTCCACCCGCGATGCACGCGCGCGCACAGCAACGCTGCTGCTCACCCACCGATCTATGGATCGTAGTTCGGAGAATGCACAATGTTACATTGTGACCGAGTTAACCCAAGGAATTGCGCTTTCGTTCGATCCCGTGGCTATCACACGAGGGGAAATTTCTAACAGCGAAATGGTACTTTCTGCGGCAAAAGAGACAATTCAATTTCCTTTCTTGCCTCTCTTTTCATTTTTTATCGTCATTATCGTTCGATATGATTTACGATTGAAAGTGCACGTCTGAAATGAAAAACGAAGAAGCAAACTGAATGTTATTGCGTATAACGGCTGGAAAGATTACTGAGAAAATATTTTCTATATTAAATATTTCTATTAGAGCTCTCGTTTCTTTGAGATTAATTCATTTTGCGGATAACAATTTTTTACATTCAGATTAAGATACTTTATGCAGATTAAAGTATAACGTTTATGTAGATTTCAGGTTATAAAAAATTTATGAGTGAACTTAATCTGTGTCTGAATAAATAAGAAACAACGATGCGTAAATATCTTTGTCTACCTAACTATGTGTATTTTACACCCTAGAGAATACTTCGATGTATACATCTTTTATTTCACACTTTCTTTCCTTATATATCAGCTTCAAAAGTTTAGAATTTATTTTTTGTTTGAATATTGCATAAGGATGAAGAGTGAGGTATAAAGAAGTTGATGCAGGCTTTGAATATTCTTTAAAATATCGTCATTTTCAACACGTGACGCAAAACATTGTCCTATACGAAAATCCAAAAATAAAACTCGCACAAAGATACTACACGGTGCCTCTATCGTGTCGAAAGATACGTGCTCTTATGAATTATACATAATGGAATAGCACATGAGTCAGTTGCGTGGTATCACACATTACACGTCATTTGTGCAAATAAAATAACATTACATATCATTTATTTTCCATTTGAATTCACTCATTAGTGAACTGAAAAAAAATCATCAAAATTGTATAAAACATGATCAGAGAATAAAAATTAACAACAAAATTAGTTAAATGAAAAATATTTATGATTCGATGGACATTTTACATTCGAACAATAATTTTATACATCGAAATATTCCACAATTTCCGATAGAACTAAGTGTTTGGCGAACGTGTAGCCATAGTAACGTTACTTTCCTGTCCTAGAAATTCCTCTCTGAGCAATCTAGATTCCTACGTTAATATGTCAAACCATATGTTAATATAATATTTTATGCGTTTATTACTTCGTTCATGTATACCCGCGTTCGTGCCCTAGAAATTTCACGCTGAACATTGTTCGTAGATTCTTCTGCCGTTAGCACGACATACGGCGAACTAATTTATTACGCGAGCAGACTTAAAAAATATTATCAACAGCTACTATTAACAAACATAAAAACATTAGCTGGAATATTATTTTAAATTTATGCTGATTTTGCTATTTATGATTTAAAAAATTTAATCAACCTGTTAGCAGTTTAATTAATATAACATATTTATTTTTCTAATAAATCAAATTAGTTAGGTAATATAATTAGTTAACGTCAGAATAAATTGAAATTATGCTAAAACGCTATTCTATAAATTATTATAAATTCTCTCCAACTATTAACAATTGACTTGTTCTTTTCAGTACAGATTATATCGAAGCAGTAAGTTTCCGTGCCTTTATAAAATATTCAAAAATATTGCTCGCGATTCGGAAAATAATATTTTAAAGACAAAGTTAAGGTTCCGAAACGCTTTTAAAAATAGGTCATCGAAAAGAAGTTGGAACGATTCATTTTAATGCTATCCGATGCACTACTTATCGATAATCGATTCAGAATCAGTTACCAAAGGGACAAGGAAAGAAAGTTCGTTGAAGCTTCAAACGCAAGATTAACATTCTAAAACATTACTGAGGCGCTTATTTATTAATTGCATTGGAACATTATACGTGGAAACAAAATTGATTTCGCGTAATAGTTCAACGTTTTCATTCTCTCGACGAAGCGTCTGTGCACCGTGCCACGTGCAGGAATATAAAAACGTTCTGGCTGGTGACAGGTGCACCAGAAAACTTGTTTTTTAAGCAGTTCCCATAGAATATGGAATGAACCACGACTGTATTTGTCATGGTTTTATTTTACCAAGAGGCGTCTTGAAACTAGTCACTTTTTTGTACGAGTACTCTTTCCATCAAATAAATTCCGCGTGAAATTTCATTTTTATGTCAAATGTCGTGCGACCAATGGAAATCTGTCATCTGTATGTTACGCTAGGGTTGCGACTTTCGCATGCTGAATTTGGTCAATGGACCGCGTTGAATCTATCCATCAATAAACCCCATTATCGATGAAACAACCTACCACTGGAAACACCCTAAATAGAAGTCGAATGATTCCATGTTAACAAATACAATACATCTTAGATAATTAAAAGGTGTTTCTACCAAACATTGTTAGAATGTCTTATGAGTTTAAATAAGAAATGAAAGTTGTATAAACATAGATCATTTGAAGCTTCAGTAAGAAGTCGTAAATAGACGCAAATGCGTATACCAATTCGTATTTATCACAGTTTATGAAGATAAGTACAATAAATAGAGAATTATTTGGTCTTTTCAATAGTATAACACATCTACAACTAACGTTTCTCTCGTTTCGTATCCTTAATTGCGAAATAACATCTGGAGATCTGTACTCACGGTGCTTCATACTTGGTGATTTTCTCTCGTCAACTTCAATCTTATGTTGTGTATTGAGTTAAATCTACAGCATAATAAACACGCAGTCGGCAAGGCGTGAAGTCACGTGTAGCGGAACTCCGGTGTACATATAGAATCCTCGTTGATCCTGGTGAGGGAACACGCGCGTCATAGATGCATCTTTCAACGCAAAAAAACCAATAATTCACCGAGTCATCGATCACCACAAGAAGCAACACAATGTCGGCGATTCTGGTCTCGCGATCGAATCCCAAAGTGAAAAGGTTAATCTGTACAATCTACCGAGTCAAACCGGTGTCATAATATTTGTAACCGAAGATCATGAACTCAAGCCAATCTGTGTACGCGGTCAATCTCCGCGAATCTTTCTGCCACCTATGCGCGCCCCCTTCGAACTCTCCTTTGCACGCGAGGTTACGAGAAGAAAAAGATGTTCACTAAGTTCGGTTAGGTCAAGTGTTTCCCCGACGTAGTCTCGAGAAGCACTTGTTGATTCCGGACGAGCATAGTTCTGACCAGCACGCTGAGAACCACACCTTACGAGAGACTGTGTAGTGGATATACGGATCGAGTTGAAAGGCCCGTGAGACCACATCAGGTCCGTACCTAGCCAACGGAACCCGTGTCACGAGATCGATCCACGCTCTTTCTGATCCTTGTTTACAATCTAAACAATGAGCGCACAAGATTAGTTATGCGACATACCAGCATGTTGAAAAATGGAGAATATAAATAAATAGTTATAATAATAGGAATGGTTTCCTCATGTCAAAATCATAAATATATAGATTTTCAGTTTTTTAATAAAGAACTGAGCTAAATTCTTTTCCTTTTCTTTAGCTTTAATACAGAAATTAGGATTATGAATGTCACAATGTAACAAGGATAATTATACTGCAATTTTAATTCATATTTTCAAGAATTATCTGGTTGTAATATAATCAACCGAATCACATATTCATGATATTAGTATACAAAAGACGATATAATATTGTTAATGAATAAAATTGTATGTAATTGTATGTAATTGTATATAAATTGTATGTCGATATCTGTAAGACAGACTATTATTAAATAAAAATACAATACATTATATTCTCCCATATGCTATTTATAATTTGTTGTACATACAGATTTTTTCTTTATGTATCTGGTTCGGTCATTTTCTTACTCGCATTTGACTGAACTATTTTGCAATATACAGGAATAATTATCAACTTGATTTTAAATACCTAAAGGAAACGCCGAGAAAAGGTTAAAGAATGTGGCGAAGCCATACCTAGACTTCGACGTTACTGTGTATTAATGCTGAACAACAGTTTTAGCTTTTACTCTACGGATCGGGGATAACGGAGGGAAGGCACGACATACCAAAACTCCGTGTCGTGATCCCAGACGAAACTTAAGAAGAAACTATCAAATATCAAGGTGAAGCGTACGAGGACAAACATCCAATGACCAACAAATTATCATGAATAATTTGAGCAATTGTAATTCTTTACTATACACAGACTGTTAATACATAATTATATTATATATTAAAATACAAATCCAGCTAATCCATTAAGTACTACATACATGTAATCTAATAATAAATGAAACATTTGCATTGTAAATTTAATTTAATTAATTTAAACATCTTTATTTCGTAACTTCAAAAATTAATCGTTTTACAAAGCTAAACAATACTAACTACAAAGATATCGCTTAGTTTAATATCAACTAGTATTGAAAATGTTTAATATAATATCCGTCGATAGTGAAACGGTATAGATAACCGATACTCGAAGAGAATATGTCCAGGAAATAAATTTGTTTAAAGACCCGTTATGCCCGACAGTGAATAATTAGTAGGCACTCAGCGTACTTGTTCAAAAAGTCATTCAAACACAGTGGTCTCGAGCCGTTCCTGAGCCGCTGTAAAGAGAGAGGGACTAACTACTTGCCAACAAAATGGGGGGTTCAGCGCACCGTACATTCACCGTATGGTCTTCACCTCAGTTTTATCGACGTTCCCCCTCGTTTTTTTCGTTCCCTCTCTTTTCCTCGTTCCAATGATGTTTGACGCTCGCTTACGCTTATACGTCCATGCATACCTTCCTACCATCCCTCACTCGATAACCGTGTCAACATCGAATTTCTGCCATACCATGCGAATTGATTGGAGCCGACCTCCTGCACAGGATTCGGAATATTCCTGAAAAATCGATTGCAAACAAATTTTCATTACGTTATAGTGGCATACATAAATCTATGATTTATTTATGATTCACAAATTTTTTTAACTCTTTCATTCCTAACGATTACTATAAATCCGCATCCATGTAATAAACTGCACATACTAGCGCCGTCTAAAGTTAGCGCTCAGTAAACGGTACCGATTGCGCGACGCCTGTAGCAACCTGTAGCACTGTCGGTGCCTTATAGTAATCGTGCTAATATTGCGTTTAATTACGTATTAGTAAAACGGTTTTTACGTTTTTCTCACTCTCCAGTGTTTGTGTAATATTAATACAATATGTATTATACAATATATATATATATTAATACAATAATACAGAAGAAGCATACTCCTGCAGAAGTACGTAAAAACAAGTTAATGTAAGATATTTTTTAAGATAAGAAAATGACGGCATCAAAGGGACTAATTGTCTATGAACGTATCCTCAATGAGAGAACATACTTTGCTTTCGCCGATATTCCCGAATGTAAACCGTAAAACCGGTTTTAAAGTCAAACGTGTCCCGAAAATTTTAAGGAAAGAAGGAGTGTTTAACGTCTTCGATAGTGGACCAGATTCAGTGATGAGTTTCATTGCATAAACACTTGTTAGGATTCTTAAACTATGTAACAATTAGTGAGAAATTATACCGAAAGAACTGTCGGTATCATTGTAATTACAACGATAGTCGTTAGATGGAACTCGTGTATACCGCGCAAAACATGTTTAATTTAAATTGCCAGTTTATAATAAATAAAGATTAAATTCTTTATTATGCCATATCTTTTACAGATATTATGTTATAAAGTATTTATAGTATGATGTATTGTATATAACCAATAAGATAATATACATTTTCGTTATTTTTTTAATTATATACAAATGCATTTTGAAAGTTAAATTAATAATTTAATTTATTATTATTTATTTTATACCTAATATTTGAAGAAATTTGTTATCTTTTATTTATATTACTGTTTTGCTTTTAATTATATATTGTTAACTTTGATGCAATTTATTAATTTTTCCTTTATTGTATTAATTCTATGAGAATATATATGGAACTACCAGTATTTATTAGCTTAAAAAAAAGTTCGTTTTTGAGCAAAAGAGTTACGTTATAAGTCTCCGAAGTATAACTGTGTGTTCTTTTAATATCCTTAGTAACACAAAAAGCCATCATAAAGCTATACTTCAGCATATTTTTTTTTTTATAAGGTATTGCCTAATAATTAATATTTTATAAAAATATTATTACTACATTTAATTTTTCATATTTCATATTCTGTTTTACTATATAAATTAATTTCATAACAAATATTTTTAACAGATGGTTATATTAACATTAAAATATTTTGAATGAGATAATTCTTTTCATTCTAAACATTTAAACCTATCAATGTACTGAGCAGTATCGACTTATACTGCAACACGTCAGTGGCGGACCAGGAGCCTTTTCTGGTGAAAGGGGTCAAAATGCGTAGTAGTACATAAGTATTATTATTGAACCTTCTTTTACCAAATTTAAAATTTGCTTATAATTTATATTCTAGTATCTCTAAAATAAGGCGATTGTCCCTATAGCTGCCCTACCATCCTCTGAATCCGCTACTGGAATACTTAAGTTTAGAAATCATCTTCCTTAAAGTACAGGTTTTTCTCACAGAATACTCGACTGATTGTACCTTCATTAACATCTTCCAACATAACGACCGTTCAAATTCCATGCGTACTATTTAAATGTCATGGCAATAAGAACATACTTATCCATTCTTCGATATCAGTTCCCATGACGAACAATTTCGAAGACCAACTTTGCCATTGCAATATCTAAAAACCATCCATTATACTATCGAATGTGATAAATCAAACAATGAAAGATGTAGTCTATAAATCAATTTACTTAAATTTCCCGGTAACCATACATAAGGTCTAGCACGAGAAAATGTGCGCAAGTACGAGCTATCAGACACGCATGTGTACTTTGTTACTTTGTACCTCATGCACAAGTTTCGTTTTGCGTCTCGTCTCGTCCGGACGCATCATTCGATTGATCGCGAAACTCAGCCAGCGGCATTCCGTGAATTTCGAGGGAAATTTCGTGAATGAAACAGCTGTATTGCGTTTTAAGCACATTGTTATTAGTAAACACTGTACACGTTTATCGTCTGAGAAACGCTTTAAAGCAAGCGATATGTCACTGTTCGCCTGTTGCATACGTCAGGTGAGTTTTGTTATTCCCGCCCGTAAATTAACGCGATCTATTGAGTATACGTAAGTATTCTACACAGGATAGTACATACGTATACAGTGAGTCACAGCCAAAATCCTTTCCTCTTTTTTTTTTTTTTTTTTTATTTGAAAAGTTAGAAAGATCAGTTTGCTAGGTGACGTGTGAAAAGCTTTGAAAATTTCATCAAAATCGGTTAACGTCGTCATGAGCTACAAACGATTAAAAATGATGAGAATCGCAATTTTTCACGATTTCCCGCCTATAGCTAACCGTAATAAATTTAAATATGCTTACACCTTTCGACGCCTGTTTCCCCATCAAGCGATTTCGATATTTTTAGCGTAGATATGTATAACTGACATAAACGTGTTCTTTAAATCTCCATTATAGGCCCCGATAGAAAAGTTGTGAAAGGTGACCTTTACTATTTCCTTCGCGATTTTAACCAATTGCAAATTTTTCAACATTTTTCTGACACGTCACTTAGTAAACTAATTCTATTAACTTCTCAAAAAGGTCAAGTCGTCTGATTCGATTTTAAAAACGTTATTCTTATATTTCTAAGGGTGCACGAGTTAGACCGTGACATACTGTATGCTTATCAGGAAATTCAAATGGCATCGAATAAACATATAGAAGAGAAACATGGTGTATTGTTATACATATTGAATCGTGTGCTCTATTTCGTTTACACGCGCTTCATTGTGCGCGCTTTATTCGTTTGAAGAAGTTATTATTGGAAGGGAATATTTTTCTTCTGGAGATGATGAATTATTGTTAATAATAGATTTTTTCTTTTGTTTTAGAAGGAATTAGTGAAATATGGTATCAAAGAAACATTACGTCTTATGTTATCGTATCTTATCTTATCATCTTTTGTAATATATTCTATTTTCAAAAATAATATTTTTTAAGCTATTGTGTTTAAGAATCAATAGGATAGCAAAATTAAAATAAACAATCATTGTAATCGAATCGTTAGAAGAGTGTATAACAGCGGCAAGTGTGCAATTATAGCGAATCTACCAATATTACGTCTCGCTGATTCCAGCATTCATCACGTACGTGCGATTTGCTTGTTTGAATCCAATCTTGTGGCTTTATTTACATAGTGACGCGAGCGTGTGCTATTGTATTTGCAAAGTTCGTTTCATTTGCAATTAACTTCGCAAAAATCTTAATAAATCGCTCGTTCCTATTTTTAAACAAACTATTTTCTCGATTCTTGAAATTCTCCTGTTAAAAATGTTAAAAATATCTTTCCATTGACGGAAATACCTTTCTTATTCTCTCTAGATAATAAATACAAGGGGAAACGATGTATATTGGAAATTGATTGAATTCAGAGATAAAAAGAACAATGAGAACAACAGCGTTTCATTGGAATTCATCAAAGACAGGCCGCACTGACAGAAGTTCGAACGAGTAACAGAACAAGAAGAAATCGCTTGTTTACCAGAAAATAAAAAAAAATCGGTGCTGTGTCGATTTTTCCATGGCCGCGGGCTAGCCTTAATTCTTGCTCACCCCTGTCGCTCAGGTGGCAGAATCGGTAAACAGAAAAATGAAGTTTACTTCGCGTTGCGGAGCTGTCGGGGGCTCGGAGCTCGTTCAGCGTAACTCGCTAGAGTGAACGGTTACATTTTCCGCTACTTAACGGATTTCATGCTCAAGTATCAAAGAGATCGCGTCCTTGCTCTAATCAGCGCGCATATTAATAGAACGCGACTTTGGTTTTGCAAATTTTCTTAGGAACCTTGCGTGTCTCTATTATTCCGCGTAACATATAACGCTCCAGAAGAAAGTTATTTGAAATATAGTTAAAGAAAGAAAAAAGACAAAAATTTACAAAAATGTTGTGTCTTCCCGATTGTAAGGGAAAAGTTAAGGACGACACGCTTCTGGTCAAGGGATTCGGTCGATCAACGTACAAAGGTTTAATTATACTCGAGCCGTTCTTTTTTTAAGTCGACCACGCTCGTCAGGTTTCAGAGCCGTGATTTATCGACCCGAACGAGAATTTCACTCGGCATAAATCATTATCGCGTAAATATTTTCGAAGCCGTTTGATTTTTTGATTTTACGTAATTTTACAGAATCAACGACAGATGGAAGATACTCGTCAACAGGTGTTGTTGAAGGAACCACCGGAAATATCGTGGGAGAACACGCTTGGCGCTCCGGATGGCGTTCCATTTGACGATGACACCAAGGAATTACTCAGAAGATGCATCGATGTATCGACATCCACACCCACCACTCTGCCGCAAATCATCGAGCGAAGCGAGGCGTTTCCTATAAACTTTCCTATTAACACCGTAAGATGTTCCACGCTGAGAGATAGGGGAATTAGCACAAACACCCTTGAGGTTCGGATTATTAAATTTTTCTTACAAACTATCATTTATTTTATAACACTGTCGTAATATTATATTTGTTCCTTTTCAATTCTTATTATTAAATTACGGATGTTTATGCATTCATGGAAGATTAAAGATTTATGGAAAATGCAAAGAATGCAAAAATATATAAAGTATCCGAATTATAGTAATTTTAATAACGTTATAGTATTTAGTGGACGAAACAAATCTCTGCTTATGCTTGCGTTCATAAAAATTTGAATCTGCATAAACATCCGCGGTCTAAATTATTACTTCCATTATATGTAAGATTTTACGAAGCAGATTCAATTGCAGATGAACGCGAATTCGGTTTATCCTGTGATACACGAGGCAATGTTACCATTGTTAGCTCGATGGTTGAAGCATAAACGGCTGTATGGTAGTGCAATCGAGAGAGCCATGTATAAAGATATGGGCTTGGTACAATTCATTCACCGTTTGCTAGAAAAGCGAGCCGTGCACTTCTATGGATCTGATGATCGATGGAAATTAATCGACGGTAAGACAGGCGTGGACGGATGGGAAAATGTTGGCACAGATCACGAGAAAGAACCACTGGTTAGTTATCTGTCTTGTTTGAACGTGGTAATTTTTTAGAAGATTACCTAAACATCTTTTAGTTTCATTGAATACAAAAATTTCATTAAAAATAATTATTACTTTGGAAATAATCGTACCCATTGGAATTTTGTTACTAATAGGTGTTAACGAAATGTTTGTCATACGATGAGATCAAATTGTCCGCGATGATGGCGATGTCTTCCCACACAGAATTCATAAACGACGGCTCGCGCGAGAACAGAGGCGTCGTGAGTACTGATCCAGACTCTGTACAGCCGAGAGGAGTCATTATAGGTGTCGTGGGAACAAGGTTTTCTATGTTTATTTAACGCTCATCGTTAATAAAGCTAAATACGCAAAAATATACTTACATATTTGTAGAAGCTCGTATTATTTACGCTTTCTGCTGATTGTTTGCAGATTTGAACGCCCACGCTTTATGGAATACCAGGACATCCTTATTACTCCTCTGCAAAACACTGCCGAGAATGGGTGAGTTGTAAACTTTATCATACAGAATGCACAAATAACTAATCTGTCGTTCATCTTGATTTTAATGTGTTCGTTTTTTAACGTTCTTTTTTGTAAATAATTTCTTTCTCACGTTGATGTTTAACAAGTCTTGTCTATTTGAGTGTTATAGACATTTGATAAAAGTTATAGCATATCTTTAAATTGATCAGGTACTAATAATTATTTGCTTTTTGTTGTGCGAAAAAGTTTTTCCAAAAGATTGTAAAAAAACATCTTGCGCGCGGCAACATAATTCTGCAAAAATAACGAACAAAACTGCAGTTTAAAAAACGCTGTTCCATTACGTTATGGCAAATGCTTATTCCATATTTAAAATGAAAAATGTTTGCATAGCATTTAATAAAGAATTGTGAATACTTGATGATATCCGTATAACAGATATGGGCCGCAAACAGCTGGAAGCTCGGAAGAGATACGTGGGCTGCGAGTTTTGTGGGCCAAATTTTATGGCGAGGAATATCATCCGTTGTACGAGGAGACGCTGAAACGAATTAAATCAAAAGAAAACAGAAGATATCTCTCGTTGATAAGTCAAACAGTCTTCGACATCGAGAATTACATGAAAAGGACACTGCTCACTGTAGAAATCATACTTCTCGAAGCAAATACACGAGCAGAGAAGCAAAACACGACTGCTTTCTTACACGTTGTCGGCTTTGGCCTCGGTTAGTAAGAAAAACTTCAAAATTCAAATTCAAAGTTATTCAACCTCGTGAAATATTTGTAATTCAACGTCATAAGCGTTATAAATTTCCGTAATAAGGAAAAATATTTTCAGGGGTATGGAGACTTACTCAAGAGCAAGAAGTATATTTTTTAAAGACGTTCGAGATCGCCCTTAGGAAAATGAACAAGAAACTGAGATACGTATCCGATATAATGTTCGCGTATTTCCAACAGCGGAAGTGCGGCGACGCTGGAAATGGCGATTATCTCGGAGGTTTGCTACCAATCTCAATTCTCGGCTATTTAGCAGGGACAATTAGTACAAAGAGCATATCATTTTCCAGATATAAGAATTCACTTCGCTCTCAGGGAACCTCATAGCAAACTGTTCAGAGCCTCGGATGCGAATAAACTTCTCGTAGTGACGTACGCGTGGGATGGAAACGCATTGCCAGGTTGTCGAAAAATTTCCATTAATTAAAATCATGTTTGTCATTAATAATAATAATAATAATAATAATAATAATAACAACTTCGTAATTTTAAGCGTGTTTTCCATTAAAATTATCGTTAAATCTAATTACGCAGAGTGGTTGCTAAAATCAATCGCTTAACTCGTAGGAAACGAATTCTGGAGTGGGCACTTGACATCGAGTGGAGATTCAGCGGCAGCGTGTAGTACTCAGATCGCAGAATTACATACTTTCAGAATAAATCCTCGAGCATGTGGAGCCAGCTTGCACATTGCATCTGCGCAGCATGGTATTTTGCACATATCGGATTACGCGAAGCTACACCTTGCTTAGGTGAATTATCTTTCATGTTAACTCGTAATTGGTCGATAATCATCGATGATCGGTAAAGGAGTATAACAATAACGAGGATTTACAACTTCTAAATCCAGGAAAGGGCTGGCCCATTGGGCACCGGTCAGCGAAGACCATCACGATCTCCACGTAGTCAAAGAAGTCGTAGCGCAGATGTCGATTGCTTGAAGAAATACACAGAAAGACGAGTCGAGGAGAGAAGACACACAGAGATACCAGACGCGAGCAAGCTCGATCCCTCCAAATGGGTCCCACTACCGAAAAATATCACGCGAATCCAACCAGCGTTGAAAAAAGCGCAACAGTCGTCGAGAGACGAAGAGAAACGACGTTCGGTGTCGAGCGAAACCGAGGAATCCATAGCGGATAGCACAACGGACATGGGTACACCAAAGAAATTGTCTCCTACGAAAGAAGAAGAAACGACGAAGGGAGCCGAAGAAAAGAAAAACGATACGTCCTCGCCAGCCTCGTACAGACAGACGGCCGGCAGAAGTCATAGCGCGGACGTCAGCCACTTAAAGAAAGAGAAACTAGTCGAAGAACGAAGGCATACGGAATGCAGCGACCCCAGAACGATCGCCACGAGGTTGACAGAGCACATTTTCCTAGTCAAAAAGAAACCAATGCCGTGAACGAATCGATTAAAGCCGCGTACACTCGTGATAAATACCGAGGTGTTGCACTAATTGTATTAATCACTAGAGGTTAACTATATTGTCATGAAAATTATATGTACATAGAATAGTAATAATTTAATGTCGGTCGTTGTGTGGATAGAAATGTATATGGCACAACACCAAAAAGAACAAAAAATAATAATGATAATGCAGCTCTCGTTTATTCGGTAAATATAATGCATACGTATAATATGTAAGAGGAATAAGATAAAAAAACAAAACGTTTGATTAACTGACCATTTCTGGCGCTTAAACAAAATGTATCGAGTCTCGACACACTGGATTTCTGATACCAAATACCTTTAGGTGGCTACCGCAAATTAACACCTCAAGGTTCCGCTACGATGCATCCCCGTTCGCAAGGATCAGCAACAGCTGCGAAATCACGAAAAACGCCGCGACCAGATGGATGACGTTCGTCAAGAATCCATCCCCTTGTCCAATACCGCGAATGAACACGGAAAGAAAGCCTTCCGCGACGGAAGCGTGTCACGCGACTGATGGATCACAGCTTAAAAGCGTTAAAAGCGAATCGCCCAAGTGGGAGCCGCTGCGAAAATTCGCGCCAATGGCGTCGAAGACCAGTGCCGAGTCTAGTCCAAGACAAGGTAATCAATATAAGTACGATTCTTACAAGAGGAACTTCAGACTCAAATTTGTTCTGGAACAAATGTTCTCTCTTATGTATCTTATATGTAAGCGTCGTCAAACTTTAGTCATCATTGAATGATTCGCTCCAATACTTAAACATCTGGCAATGTGTGATTTTTGTAAACTTTAAACGTATTTTATTCATAATCGATTAGCCCTCTGCGGCTGAAATTACAGTTATGTTTATTTTACGTATAGACCCACCATCGCACTAAATTTTATTGAAATGGGGCGGGGGGCGGGGAGACAAGTCTGAAGCTCTTCTTGTTAGAAAAGATACGGAAAAATTTACATTGTTCCAAATGTGGAAAATTAACATAATTAATTGCAGATAAATCGGACTCGAGTCGAGATTCGCCAACGACCAAGCGTTCCCCTGACGCCAATGAACAATCGAAAAGGCTTACCCAACGCATGCGAGATCTGTACGACTTCAAAACAGAAAACGAGTGGCCGAAAAGGGCGATAAATGCTCGACGTGGGAACACGTGGATAAGTAAAAGCAGTAGCGAAGAGGAAAGGACTAATCTATCGGCTCGTAGAAATAGCCAAGATTTGGAGTTCAATGACAGAATGAACATGATCAAGGTAAGCATAAACTATAGAACACATTCCAGTTCTATACATTCTTATTGCATTCTTATTGAAAATGTCACAGCTGAAGGATACGAAGGTACAGTCTGACCACCAAGAACCCAAACGACCAAGGACTCCAAAGAAAGATGGACCACATCCAAGTACTTCCTCCGATATTTACAACAGCGAGTACGAGGAACGTTTAAGAAAGTTCAACGAGAGACTCCGATACAGCGAAGATCTAGGTTTGGCGAAGCCAAAGATCAAGGAAAGACGAACCTACTCCGATGACTACGACGAAAAAGCTCGTCGTGCATCCACCCGATCAAATACAGGAAGCTCGGTGCGCTCGACGCGGACAGATTCGATTCGACTGACGCGTGCTGAAGGTTCGATTCGATCGGTGAGATCGACACGCTCGGAAGATTCACCAAGAAGTCGATTTCAAGCCGAGAAGAAGAGGCCTTCGGACGCTAGTACCAAATCCAGGGGAAGTTACGCTGAAGTAGCTCCTGTAACTCCTACGAGAAAAGAGTCTCGCCCGAGCGACGCGAGTTACGTTAGCGTGGCCAACTATTCGGCTAAAAGAGCAAGCGTGGACTGCAAGAGCAGCAGACAAATGGTGGAACTTCCGCCACGAAGAGCTTTCAGTCAAACGGAAGAGAGACCAGCGACGCCTGTTCCGCCGATAGAATGGAACGACGATCGTTACGCGGCTGCTCGTCTCAAACAGACCTCCGAACGCCAGAACAGGGACAGTACGAGATATAAAGTGTACCTGACGTAAGATGGGTGGAGAAATGGTTATTTTTGACTAACACGATGAATAAGTAGAATCTTCGTCGATGTATCGAGGACGTTTTTGAAAAATTCGATTCCTCAGTGAATTCTCTTCGACAGAACTGATTATTTGTGGGAAGTTATAGATATAAAAAATGTTGTGAAAGAGTTAATCGAAGGTAGACGAGATACAAAAAAGATACGTGAGTTTGATAAATTTACGTTCAATAATTTATTTCGTCAGCCCGTGGTCGTTAGTAAGACAGTTGTTCTAATCAAATGTTACACACGTACTCGTTGAAAGTTCACCAGCACCTGAAATTCTCCCTTTTGCCACAATTCGGTGTCAAATTTTTGAATATGTGTGCCGTATGCCGGAAATGGTGTTTTATATATGGAAGATTCTTGTAAGAGTATAATTTATGACGATATCGTCGAACGGTATGCAACCATTCAATCATGATTTTGAAAGGAATCGATATCCTTTATGAAGTTTCAAATGAAATTGATTTCCAATAATTATTGTACGACGTTGAAAAACATTGCATTACTTCATGTATGATCGCGACAGAATGTAAAACGTAAAAGAAAAGTGTACCTAATGCCGTACAAGTAATATGTAATACGATTTAACTAATAAAATATTCTTTAAAAAAAAGATGACATCTCAATCATCTTGATTTTACACGAAGAAACATCACTATCCTTCGTATCTTAAACTCACGGTACTATCAAAACAACTTATTCTAGACTAGATTGCACTTAAAAAACATACTTACAATTTTGTAACTTATGATCCTATCCCGAATAACAAACCCGTAAATCAAACCATAAGCGAACAAATAAATTAAGTCTAATTTATCGAAATCGAAGTTATCTCTTAAAATTACGGGCTTTCAAACATATCGATCGATTACTCCTGCAAGAACAGTTTCAATTGATGAAAGAAAGCTATTTTCAAAAGTTCATACGATCGTCCATCTTATTTTCGCTCGATATTTCGAAAATCGCTACGAAATCCTGCACTGGAGTCTTTAACGAACATCTTTACCCTCTTCCTTGTGGGTATCCCGTGCACCGAGGACGTCAAAGATTTACAATCTCTGCTTTGTCCGGATAACTGTTCCTCTTCCTCTTTCTCGATTTTTGGCCTCTTCTGGCCGGAATTTACCGCACTTCCGCTAATAGTGGACGCGCTACTCGTTACAGAAACACTCGGCGAACAATTTGTTAGAATACTCGAGCTAGTTACGACCTGAGCGTTTATTTGAGGCGACTTTGGAAAGGTGGAAGATCGCGAACCAGACAAAGATCGCGTCAAACTTCCATTGGTCAACGCGGTTGGCGGAAGAGGATTTTGTGCAACGACCGTTGACGGTGTCATGCTTCTTTTGCACGCAGCATTTGTTATACTGTGACCAGAAGGCGCGATCATTAACAAATTGTTTCCGTTCTTATCACACACTACGTGAGATATCGGATGCTGTAGTTGTTTTTGGCTACTGAAGCTCGTTCTATACGCGTGGTTCTCGCTTGTATGCTTCTCCTGCTTCAAGTATGATGTCGAGGATTTTACGAGATAGCCCGTTGAATTGTGAGTGGCAAGATTGGGCTCGCATTTAATCCGAACCTCGTGTTGCGTCACTTCGTTTCGTTCTTGCGCCTTTTGCCATTCTAGAACGTTGCTTAGCAGTCGTATGTACCTAGAAAATATGGAGTTTTAGATCATGGAGTAAATATTATTGTTATTACTATAATAGTAAATATTGTTACTATTTATGGAAAATGTATGTTACTATTTATGTAGCACATAGAACGTAAAATCTCAGATTGAAGCACATAGGTCTATAATAGCGAGCAATTTTCGAGATCTCTCACTTCGAACACGAAAAATAACACAATTTATGCTTGTGCTTGCACTATCTTTAACAATTAATTTGTTAGGCTGTTAAGTCGCTATAAATAAAAAATAAGTTTCATTGTTCATATGTGACATTGTAACATAGTATAAAAGGATATGTACATATATCATTGTGCATTCATAGTGCAACAATCAGCGATATAAATTATTTATTGTTAAAATTTACCGAATCGCCATTCGCAAGATCTCATTTTTGGATAGTTTCTTATCCGGTGGATGAGTAGGCACCAATTTTCGAAGCTCGGCAAAGGCTCCACTAACATTCTGTTGTCTCCAACGTTCACGGCTGTTCGTGAATAACTTTCGAACTCCCAAAGTCCCTACACGCGAAGTTGGTGAACCGAGGTGACCACTGCCGGAAGACGAAATGCCGTCTAGCTATGAAATTATTAGGAATTTTAAGGATCATCGGAATACAATTTTTCAATCGTATACATTTATAAATAGATTATGAGTATTTATATAAATTCATATTCTTATTAGAATTTCAATAAATAAATGGAATCTACACAGAGATTTCTGTCACTCGTTAAATATAATAGCAAGTATTATACTTTGAATATTTTATATGTTTTTGCATATTACATGCATTCTGTTAATTTTTGCGTCTACAAATTTCCCATAAATGCATAAACAATCCGCAGTCTATTTATAATAATTCTACTGTCACGCGTTTATATCGGCGATTAACCTATTAAAGACCAAACAGTATATAAATTACCATAATTTTATAAACGCTCCAATTTCTTTAAATTTCATAAAGTTACGTAGAATATCTGGGTAGAGAAGATAGCGAGGAAAAAAATATTAAATAAATTCTCGGAACGCCACAACGTTGAAAAGCAGTCTTTGATACAGTAAACTGATTGAAAGAGAAACTACGTTATCACAACGTTGGCCCATAGTTTAATGAGTTAAACTATCGAGCGATTTGTCAGCGTAATTCGCAATTAAGATCAATTAGAATTTCTGCTCACGGAATTGTTGCGATCTCGCCTTTTCTTGCCTTGGTCCTCTTCCTCATCGGTGTCATGGGAATAAAATTCATCCGAGAGCGTCGCTTCCTCCTCCGTGTCTCTCGACGTGCCAGAAGAATCGACGACTTCCTCCGCGAGTTCTCCTTCGCCGGACAATATTGACTCCGCTGGAGAACCGTTCTCCGTGTCCACCGTTCCTCCAGCGCAGCCATTGTACGTCAGCATCGACTGCAATTTATTAATTAGACGTCTCGACTTCACTCGAATCATTCGTTGCAAGTTTTAACGCTACACCTTCCAACGATCATACGGTGGCTTCTATTAAACGTTCAGGTGGATTGCTTTGACCTCTTAATGTTTTTTCGAGACTTTTCTACACGCCTGACTAGAACAAACGATAGATGACAAAAGTCGCGGGAAATCTGGATAAATTATCGCGCACGAAATTAGACTACATAGGCGCCAACAGGATACTCCTATCGCGATCTCCCTCCGCGCTTTCGTCCCTGACATTCAATAGATCTACGTCCGTGCATGGATGAGTTATTCTGTTGCACGAATCAAAGAGTTTATTTATTCCGTGAGGAAGAAATAATTGTTTAGTCATTTTTTATGGGCAGCTTCCATAGGTTTTCGAACACGAAGATACACTTATGTGCAAAAGTATCGGAAAATATCCATAGAATTTAGGAACTGTCGAGTACACAGAACTTCGTTTATGTTAACTCGTCGAGGACAGATAGTTTGTATAACCGATAGGAGCCCAATAAATAGAAGTTCACGTTCAACCGACGTGTGTTCGTTTGATCAGACACTAACTAAAATTTTCTTGCAATAAATGGAGCTCGTGTAAGCAAAGATCTACTAGATTGATGTTCAATCAAAAAAGAATACATATATGTTGACTATTGAGTAGTTTGTACGATGTCTTGCGTGATTGTAACACTTACACGTAAACTTTTTAACTCGATAACACTACACTGTCTTGATAAAAGTTGAAAATTATTAACACGAGATATTAATAATTTTTACACCACAGTAGACCTTACCATGTCTAAAGTTTAAAATCTAACTTCATTTACTTTCATGTAGACACGGCTAGTTTTGTAAAACGTTGATAGAACTTTCTCTTTATAAAACGGATTACGACGAGTCGTGGACACTTTGTCGGCAAATTTTCCAAGGTTACTGTCGTAGCTGATGTTAAACCGACTGACGAGTCCAGACGGGCAGAATTAACTAATAGAAAGTGCAGTACAACCCCCGAGAAAATGAATTTTAGGAAGGCGGAGCGCAGGCCTCATGGGTGGAGCTCCTCTCTGGACCGTCCCATACTGTTCCATGCGTATCCAGTATCCCTCCAAACACCCTTAGGTCGTTGTTAGATCCCTAGGTATCAGACGAATACGATGAAAATAAAAAATATCGATTACTCCTGGTCCAGTATGAAAAATATTACAGTAACAAGTATTCTCAATATTTCTCTAAATATTTCTCTAAATACAGTCATAATATAAATACGATTCAATGCGATAAAGGATTTATAACTTAATTTTAAATAGCGCAAGATATAATCATTTCTTTGTTTATGTATTATTATAAGTATTACTTATTATATCTTTTATTTTACTTACGTAAAATTGTGTAGTTGTATACAATTTTTGAAATTATATAAATTATGGGTTACGAATATTTAAATATTTTACGCGTAATATTTAAGAGCCTTCTGTATTCTCGTACATATTATCCAATTATTTTGATATCCAAATAGTCCGCTACCCGAACCGTTACTGGCAACTCTCTTTTATTGTAGATATGTAATGTTTTCGTACGAAGTGTGTATTTTTTCCTCTGTACGAGCAGATGAATCCTGATAATAACAATTTGGTATGAAACTAATAGCACACAGTTAAACAATAGTGAGTGAGTAAAAAAGATATTGATATCTAATTCTTGATATCAAAACCAAATATTATATGAAACAATTAAAAGCTGGAAAACATAGCAAAATTAGTTGAAACGCATATGAGTTAGTTACAATTTTTAACTTACTTACATTGAAAATTCTGTATAATTTAATAGCCAAAAGTATAAGATCCTTAAATATTCTAAAAAAAATTTGTTTTTACCTCTACTTGAATAAATGAAGTTTACTATCGGAAAATTTCATTTTTCGGACACTTATACCTTCCTTCCTAACAATATCTTTACTTTGCAAAGTTTCTACCTCCCAAGTTCCCAAACAATTAGATTCTTATTAGCCGAGCCCCGCAAAGTCAACGGGGGACAGGGAGGTGTAAAAAAAAAAAGGGAGCGTTGTTTAATACACATTAGGGGTTGAGAAGCCCTAGCAGTTGTCAAGTGGCCACCAGTCACGAACTGTTTTATTGTGACACCTCCGGAGGGTGCTACAGATTTTCCAGCGGGACGAATCCGGAGGGTGTCATCGTGCGATCCCGATTAAATGATTAAATCTGCAATCGTGATCATTCGAGCGCTATTACCGTCCTATCTGCGTGGGAGCTAACTATAATTTCGCTTAGACTCACTGTCAATATGATCATAGAAAACAGTTGTTTGCAACGAAACAGCTATATAATAAATTATTGAATAGAGATAGTCATTGTTAAATGGTGGATGAACATGCGAATTCTGATGCATTTAAAGGAAATTTAAAGATGCAAAAATGCGTAGTACGCATATAAAAAGTACAATATTCGTTATAATAAAGTAAATATACGAAGTGCATGAATATCCGCAGTACAGCCATTACGTTATTGTGTCAAGAATGTCAGATAATTGTATAATTTGATAGAATTGATTCATTAGACGAATGTTTATTAAATGAACTGAAGCACGAAGTGACGAAAGAATAATATATCATTATTTTACGTATCCTAATGCTATTGAAAAAGAACGATAGTATTTTTAAGCTTTACAGCGTGTTTGAGTGATTCGAGGAGAAAATGAAGTTCAGTATGCGTTTGATAACGTTGGCGATTAGATAAGGCACGAGTCGATGTTATTTATCGTTTAATTGTATGAGAAGCATGAGACATCTTCGAAACAGATGTTAATGGGATGAAACAGGAAGAAGGTGGAGAGAGATTTAGTCACAAGTCTCTATACACATGACGCACCGATAACGAAAGAACGATTTCATACAAAACTCTTCTTTCTTCATTGTTGTTGAATTAGACGACAGAACAAAGAACTCATTGCAGCTTGCTTCTGCAATTTCTGAATTTTCATATACGCGAAATGTAAAAAGGAGAGGAAATGAAATGTTAGTCATGATTTAAACATATCTGAACTTTGCTAAATACGAAAACAATGTTATGAGAGTGATTTAAAAGCGTATATCTTTTAACGCCACTATTAGAATCCCGCTTTTTAACTGTATCGACACCTTAATCTGAAAATAAAAGGCGTATAAGCGACACGTGCGTCACCCTTGAATGCAGTCGCGTGCCTTATTCGTAAAGTTCGAGGGGTAATTTTTTTTTTTCATTCTTCGTTAATCCATTATTGCGGCCGCGTATGGTCTGTGATACTGGTCCAACAGAGAAGTGTGGAGAAATATGAATAAATAACGTCGATACGTATCTTTATACACGATGAATTCGTTTCTAGGAAAGTTTGTTGCGCGTAACATTTTGTATAGGAACCCGTATACAACGAAGATGAAAAATGAGAAAATATAAATTATATTCGAGTTTCGCGTAATTTATGGCTATATAAAGCTCATACGTCTATCGATAAATTCCCATCAAACTTATAAAAGCACCCTAAAAAAAAGCAGCAACTATGGTACAGTTAGAAAATGTCGTATGGGGTGAGTTTTGTAGCGGTTTCCCACAGGTTTAGCGACAATACAGCTCAATTTGTGCGTGCCAACGAATACGAATTAGGTATTAGAATTATTTCCCGTGAAATATACTCTCTGTGGCCATGGAACATCGATAAAATCGCAACCACGTATACATGCATCAAAAATTTTCTGAAAGAAAATCATAAACTAATATTTTCCAGTTGGACCTATGAACCTTTTCGATGTTACGAAATGTGTTCTTAAAAATTACTATGCAACTTATTAGTTTCGTAAAGATTATTAATCCTTTAACAATGGTTAACAAATTAATATCACCGTGCGACTGTCTTTCCTTCCATTATAGAAGGATGCAAAATGTAAGAATACACAGATTTATAAATATGAAAATGCTATTGACGATCATGTTCCGAATTAGATACGAATTATTAACAGAGACCGATATCTGAAATCGGTGAACTAGCATGGAAAAGCTACCCAGGAATGGTATATGGTCGAGTACGTAGAAGAATTATCGTTGGCAGGCTGTGCCAATAGAAAAGAGGCGTGTCGCCGGGTTTGCGCAGTGTCCCATGAAACGTCAACGCGTTCAAATAGGATACCCATACCAAACTGAGCCGCAGGAGCACAACGTCAGGGGTGGAAAGAGGACACGAAGGGCACGGGGATGAAATCAATTTTCGTTATCGCCGTCAACCAGTCGCCCCATATTAATTCCATTATTAGTGTTTGTTTTCCACGTGTGTATTCTACCAGACGATAATTGTAGATTCGTTCTGAAATTATCCAAATTCTTGTACGATACAAGAACGCGAAAAATTAGTCATTCATCGCACTTTCCTACTAAAACAGGGATACGGAGTAAATAAATTTTCAATTTGATTAACTGCACATTTATATATAGCGCCTTCTATGCATAGAAATTTATAGCATAGCGATATTACTACATTTTGAAAAAGTGATTTGCTTTTGATTGTAATTTTGAGGTAGTTTTTATTGACTTGTTCGAGTTATTGGAAGTGCATTCTTATTGAAGCAGCTCTTTCATTTCACTTTATAAGACACGCATGATCCGAATGAATCAACAGATTTATAATAAAATAATTAGAATATAAAAGCAATGGAAAGCGTTCAAGTTATACTTGATATCAGGAAATGTCCGAATATTTACTTATAGTTGGTAGTATACATAACAATTAACACATCATAATTAATACATGTCGTATACCGTAACTCCTTTTAATCCATTAAATAACAACGTAAATTTATCGAAGTATACTACAAACAGTAGCAAAGTGTCATCAAATGCGATTTAGATAATTCTATCGTCCAGTCGATTTTTCATTATAACATATGGGTATATAACAAAAAACTACTTATATAGCTTTTCATAATTTGCTTAAACTTTCTGTAATTATATCTTCTAAAAATACGAAAGCCTGTTTTTTCGTTGAAGTCTCGAGTCTCTGTTGTTACAAGAAAAGACAGATAAGATATCCTTTGGTAATATTCCGAGATGAGTATCGAGCAAGGACGTCCGCAATACAAGAACGACGTGTGGTGGGCGAATTCTCTTCAAAAAGTCATTGAAGCCACGGAGGCTGCGCGAAGCACGAGTGTTCGGTGCTGATAAGGGATGCTCCGCCCTCGAAACCCCTAGAATCGTCCTCTCGCTACCCCTCAGCCATGGAATGGCAGGGTCAAGTTGTCGGGAGTCTCTTGCATCGACATGAAGTATTAATCTGACGGATTAGGAGGAGAGATAGGACGGAGATTAATTTTTAAGACGTTGAAAGACGTAAAGGATTACCCTGGGACGTTTAATTAGGACTGGTTCGGTCACGCTACCGTCTTTTATACGAAGAAAGCAAGTTTGTTACCAAGCTTTTTACTACTTTTAATTGAGCGTGTTTTTTTAAGCGAAAATGAATAAAAGAGTTATAGCGATCGATACTATTACTTTTACTAGATTTATACTGTTATATGTACTGGATACTATTACTGAATTTTTTTATTGAAAATATAAATAATCTGTACAATCTGGTCGAAATTAATATCATTGAAAGTAGGAAAGTGGTAATAACGTTGGTTGATAAACGGATATTCGTCCGATGCAATGGAATAACGGTAATAAGTTAAAACGTATTACATTATAATATATAAAGTCAGTGAAGCAGTGACAAACAGTTTAGGATGATTTATCCACGGTAATACCCAATTTATATGATTAACTTTACTCGACGCTCGAAGCTTGTGTATCATGATAACGTAATATACAATGATAATTGTTCAGAAAAAAGTTCCAATACTTAAGAAAACAAGTTATTTGAAAATGAACGATATGGATCGGAATTACGTTGCCAATTGAAGATAAAATATAATACAACAAAGTGGTTTTGTCGACTGATAAAAAAAAAGAAAAATAGAATATCTCACTATTCGTTGACGTAATAAATATACGATTCTAATCTATACGTATATCACATAATATATATAATCTATATAATATATATAAAAAATATAGTCCGCATTAGAAATATATACATACAGTTTCTTCGAAAAGTAAATTAAAAATTTTACATTTAAACTTTTAGCAGGAGCGTAAACTTACTTCCCGGGGCGACTGTATGTACATATGTGTGTATGTGTGATTGTAGAATTATAACGATCTAAAAACGTCAAAGGATGTTAAAAAGCGTCTGTGTTAATTGCAATTAATAATTCGTTAACCACTTTCGTATCACTATCATTCGTATCACATGTATCTTTAACGTAAACGCATAGCTTTAATACATTAAAATATAATTAGGCTGCAATATATTACAATACTATATTTTGAGTATTTTATATATCTCTGCATAGTATGCGTACATTCTGTGCATTTTTACACCTCCAAATTTCCTATAAATACATAAAAATCTGCAGTCTAATTATGATGATTCTGAATTTTGGATTATTTATATCGCGATTTAAAAAATGTTCCATTTAGAGTTACTAACGTATAAATACATTAACTATCACAAATATAACGTCACATTCATAACCACCAGTTAAATGATAGGGTGAAAAGAGAAGAATACTGTCGCGTTATTGCCATTGTAACAAGGGTCTGTCCTCATACTTCGGTTCGCTTTTAAACTTACAACATATTTACAAGCAAGCATTTTCAACGGCTGTTCTCGTCGCAAGATCACAATACTGTCTTTTCCTCATATCGATTCATCGTGCTGTCAGTGAAACGCAAATATAAGGATGAGCAAAGGCACCGCTATGATGCATAACAAATAAATAGACGTTCTAGGTTCGCACGTGGAGACAACCACGTATTCTTCGTTCCATTGTGAGTCATTGCCACTCAATGGCAACTCTAAGACCGTCCTCTCGTTGCTGAAGATTTTGAAAGGCAATGAACACTCTGTCGTGCTATTCTTACAGGCGTGTACTGGATTCGAGATATTGTAGAGGGTCTTCAGCAGATCGAAACGTACTCGTAAATAATTCGGCTGAATCTCGTTTTCAGAATTGAAGACGAAGAAATAATATCCGTTCGTAGGTACTCTGAAAAGTAGATTAAACGTTGATAACGATAAAATTTTAACAGACAAGTAAAGATAGAATCATCCGAAATATCCGATTAATTCCACAGACACTTGATAATTTCATACACATTTAACAATAGCAATCGCATTCTCGCGATAAAATAATCCAGACATTGTAATCCATTTGAGTCAAATAATTCCTCAGCAACGAATGTAAATTTGTCGTCACGTATGTTCATAAACATTTTTTGTTCAAAATACAGTTAAAGTATAATACTGAAACGAAAAAAATTCCCTCAAGATTGTTAAATAATTTATTGATATGCCATAAACCGTACGATATCGCACATTCTAATCGTATATTTGGTATTCTTACAGGAATACTTTGCATTTAGGAGCACTTAAATTTTCTTAAGTCTTAGAATTATGCATTCTTGAACCTATGTGCCCCTTCGTATCACATAGCAGCACTCTTAAATTCCCTTAAGGTTTTCAAATTACTTAAACTTAGAATTTTTGCATTTCCTCAAATCTTTAAGTTTCCTAGTTTCGTTTAATCATCCAATAATATCTTTATATCCTTCTTCAACGTTCCATCTACATACTTAAAGCTCTTTTCTCTTAGGTCTTAAATCATTAAACGGAATCTAAAATCTTGCAATCTGGATTCTTAGAACTCTTTAAACAGTTTTACTACTTATTATCAAAGAGCTTCTATACTATCTAATGTCTGTAGAGTTATGGAATATGAAATGAACATTTTTCTCTTTTCTATCTTCCTACTCGTGTGTTACTCATTATCGAAACGTAAAAAACTTAATAGAAATTATACTTCTATCAATATTTCTGAATTATTGATAACACGGGACGTAAACTGGCAAAAATGATCGGAATTCGTAATTTTTATATAAAAATAACCAATTATTTTAGTCTTCGAGGAGGCCTCTCTGTTGCTAAAAGAAATCGTCACGTTATC
Organism: Bombus vancouverensis nearcticus; assembly: GCF_051014615.1. Classification (NCBI taxonomy): domain Eukaryota; kingdom Metazoa; phylum Arthropoda; class Insecta; order Hymenoptera; family Apidae; genus Bombus; species Bombus vancouverensis. The sequence continues at coordinate 1,182,932 of NC_134924.1, forward strand.
TAAATGTCTGTTTACCTTTGAAATCTTATTTCTGCTATCATTTTAAGTATTCATAAATATTTATAACGGTTTATATGCAATATACCTGTATGTAACCGTGTTAGCGAACGAGGCGGTCAAATGTTCGCTTTCGTGTTTTGGCATACAATATCGATGTGGTGTTAAAGGTAAATTCAGAATCAGTCCTTTGCAATCCAAAAGCCGTTCCTCGGAGCTACTAAACGAGCTCCAAAATTCGGAATTACTTCTGTCGTTCAACGTCGTCTCGTTCACGGTACCCCTGTCCTCGGCTATGCCATCTGGATGCAATGTATCCTGATGTAACAGAAATTATAACAATTATAACAATTATATAATAATGCAGCTTTTAAAAGAAATACTTAATCGTAACAATATTTTATCCATTGTACCTCCTATATTAATTCTATATGAAACGACTTTCATTAATTCATACCCTGCTTATAAGCAGACACCTTTCCTCTAATGCTTCCATAATCTTTAATCGTTTCTTTCTATTTGACGTAACGCGATTGAACGATACTTATCAAACAAAGATTCATCTCTCTTATTGTTCCCGAATTGAATCCGTGACAAATATTAACATTGCCTCGAAAATATCCTGATAAGAAAACTCTCGTACATTCTGTTAAATCCACGTGAATAAGTTGCAAACACCGCGAATAATTATGTTGACCTACTAATTTTTAATGAGGACAATACGAGCATCTGACCGTGTCTATCTCTGCACGATAAAATGTCGATTACGATCTATTAAATTGGACCGTTATCGCTGACGTATTTAACGTCGAGTTATTTACCGAATGAAATTGACATCGTGTGATAATCATCCGATCGAATTAGATTTAATCTGAACATAAGTCAACGACTAAACATCTCGTGGTAGCAGCATCCTCCTCCACCTTAAATCTCATTTCGAAACCTTATCGCGCATAATATTACATGCAACTGTTTTTTATCACTAGCTCGATGGAAATTTGCCGCTGTTAATTTATGTCCACGGAAAATTTTCTACAATCTTCCATGCTTCTACCTCAAATTCTTTGGAGTTACGTTTATCCTTTTAGTGATAATATCTTGAATACACACTGTCATAGATATAAGTATTTGGATACTAATTCGTTACAAGACTGTGGAGGTTTATGAAAATCCATATCTTTATGAACATGACTAAAGAAATAGAACTTGGAAATTTTGTATCACCTTCTAAGTATTAGAATGAATATTCCACTCTGAATATTTGATATATTTTTACACATTGTATGCATTTCTGTACTTTTTAAGTTCATATAAATGCATAAATATTCGCAATCAACTTATATTTAGTAGAAACTTCAAGAAATTTTATTGTACTTATTCTTTTACATTATGAGGGAAACATAATGTGAATAAAATAATAAATTTATAATAAAAATAAAAAGTATTCAATTTGTACTAAATATCAGTAGGTATACAAATACTTATGGTCGACAAGGTACATAGAAAGAAGTCATTTTACCTCCTCGATAGCAGCATCGTCATCTTCATCTTCCTCCGTTAATTCCGTATGAAGAGGCGAAGACAGAATCAAGTCTCTTCGTCTTCTACGTTTCTCAGCATCCGAAAGTGTCTGATCGTTCATCGTCTTGTTCACTGCCTGCCATAGAGCTTCTCCCTCAGCACCCTTCTTCTCAATTTCAACCATCAATTTTTTCAGTACCTTTTTACCCCGATAACCCAAAGAATTGACTTTTTCCAACACATCTCGAAGCACTTCTGCGGATGAAGCTTCCGCTTTTTCGATCTTCTCTTCAGGATTTACTATCGTCTTCTCTTTGCTCGTCTGACTTTGCAGAAGATTTCCACGCAGGAGTTTTCGGTGTTTTTCTATCAATCCTCCTGTGTCGTTCATAACACTCACTACATTTTTCTTCTTCAAGACTTCTTCAAAAGTTTTCATGAACATATTTTCCATCTGTTTGTTCCTAGTTTTCTGTGAATCATCATGGGGATATTGAGTAGGCGGCTTCTCGATGTTATCAGTTTCCACGAAGGTTCCTTCGTAATGGTGATGAGGGTTTTCCTTCTGCTTCTTTTTCGTGTCGAGCGTTTTGGCGAATAGTTCCGTGAGTATCACTTTCATAGCTTTGGCATCCAACTCGTGACTGTTGTAATGATGTGTTATGGTGTTCATCGTGTGCTTCGAGCTGTTTAAAGCGTTAACATGGTCCTTGTGATGAAACTGTATACCCTGCTGCACTCTCTTCATTTTCTCTGGCTCATTGCTAGGACTTTCACTCTATGAAACGTACATGAAATTTATATCGTTTTCGTTTTACACCCTGATAACATCGTGCTAATACAATATACGAAAATTACCTCAAGCGAACCATTCACTGTAAGGAAACCGGTCTCTTTAGCAACTTCCAGGAGTTCCTCCAATTCTTCGCTGCTATCGTCACCAATGAAGGCACATTCATGAAGATGTTTGTGACCGCGGATCATGGTTAAAGAAGCACCAGGCCATCTACCATAAAACCCATCAATTTTTACTTTTTATCGATACTTCCTCAATTTTATGCTTTACTTCAACTTCTTTTCACTTTTACATCAATACTACCTCACACAAGTGGATACAGTAACGCTACTACCACGAAGAAGATAGAAGCCCCAATATTCTTTCATGTCGTCCTCTAAAATCAAATGTCTTGTCATAGAAACGGGTAGAAACTCGTTTTCCATTTTTGGTTCATCATTCATCAGATAGGCGTTAAACGTGGTATTAACTTTAATGACTTGACTCTGCGAAGAATTTTTTCTCGATAATCGCATTATACTTAACAATGTTGCGATAAGCCGTGGGATTAGAACATAATAAAAATATGCCTAGAGATAAAATGAGAATGTACTTACTTGACACCACGTGGTAGATACTTTCGCGTCGATAAGCCTTTGATCGGAAACGGTTAATGGATACAGTTGCTCGCAATAAACACGATATCGCAAGTATATCGGCCCAGCCACCAATACCGCAGGAAGAAACATTCCGAGTAAGCATAAGCGAAATAATCTCAGAGGCACCTTGTACTGAGACCTACGAGGCTGCCAGTCTCTTGGACGAGCACCGTCCTCTACGAATTGTATAACTTTCATGAGAATCTTTCAGTTCAATGATTACTCAAAATTAATTATAGAAACGAATGATAATGAGTAAAATGATTAGTTACAAGAGTAATTGAAAGTTTCAATTTTATTATATCAGGCATACTTTATTTTCATTTTGCTAAAAATATTTAAGAATATATTCGATATAAATGTAATATAGTTTGACTGTGAAGGATAAATACATAATTAATTCGCAGAAGATGCTCGTTTATTTACTTATTACGTTACATAAATATTCACGCTAAATTACGCAACAGAATTATTTGTCGATCTTCTTTGTTAGATGATAAGATAGATAAGATCTTTGTTAGATGAAAGATAAAATTATGCGAGTCAGCCATATTATTTTTGAAACTCTACACTCAAAATAAGCTACATAAATTTCATTTATGTCTGTTCGTTATTTAGAAATTTAAAATGGTGTAATCGTATAGTTTTAGCGACTCGTGATTGTGAAGATTGTGACGTAATTACGTGAAGACACATTAATTAATAAAATTTCTTCTTTGTCGACCTTATGTTTCTCGTTTGGAAAAGATTAGTTAAGTTTATTTTCTGAGACTTTGTTGAAACAACTATAAAATATTTTATAACACTTTATAGACTTGTCTTAACAATCATACAATTGATAATCGTAGGAATAAGTGGAAAATTTTCCTTAGAAACGAAAGTTTTTATTTTGGTACGGAGTCACGAGTAACATCAATCCAGGATATTTTGAATCGCTATCTTGTTGACACAGTCTGTAGTAACAAAGTACGTATATTTTGGATTGAGATACATTCACGATAAGTAATAATCAATAATGACGACATACATTCGTATCGTACAAAGACTTGTAACATCTATGGAATCATTCCTTTTGAGGAAGATTTTTAAACTATTCTATTAATATTTTTTAATTAACGCCTATAAATTATGAATGAAAAATATCAAATCAATTGGGACTTATAAAACTAAAATCAAGTAAAAGTTATAACAACTTAGTAATTGTGATTAAATAGGTTAGGGGTTAGGTCTTATGTCTGCGATCGAATGCGCAAGGTTATCAAACTAGTAGTCTTCCGCGAACGTCAAACGTATGTACATATATATATATATATATATATATATGTATTTATTAAATTCGATAAGTGCAAGAGCAATAACTTTATCGGTTTGCTTTGAACCTAGCAAAAGTAATAACTCAAACCTATAATATTACCATGATTATTATTTTCTGAACATATGCGCTATTGATTTCTGCAATCTTATACATCTACAAATATGCATGTTTTAAAGAAATATATGTAAGTATAAAGTGATTCTAACTCCAAAAATATAGCTGCCGATAATGCATTTTATCTCAAAATCCATTTTCTTTCATAAAATATTTTTTATAACAAAAACTATATTAACTTTATTGAATAAAAATAACGACAATGTTTTTATCTATTCTATAAATAGATAAATATGGAATTAAGTGTTTAAGTACTTTATTATAGCTCCTACAATATATAACACTATTTATTCAATCAATATCAATAACATACGAATGTTGTATATTTGAGTTATCTATTGGAACTTTGAAAACAGAAAAAGACACAAAATTCGATAAAATCATTATCATTTCGGTACACTGAACGATAAAAGATATCAGTGCTCTTATTTAACGACGTTTAAATCAGTTTAATCACTCCAATTGTTCCCAATTTACCATGATGCATATAAATGCATAAAATATATACATATAAAAACCTTTATATAGGTGCGCTAAGATAAAAATTTAAAAATAAGATACTTATATCTTGCGCGAGAAGAAAGATTATTTACGGTGCTATTATGATCGCTATTATGAGCTACATTAAAGAAGAATATGCACGATTAAAGAATGAATGTGTTACATTTCGTTTCAAAGGGCAATACATTTCTTGGCTACTTACAGTGGCTTAAGTAAATACTATCATTACATAATTAGTTAATTCATCTATCAATGCTAATACGATTTTGATAGGCCGTGTTTAAAGCTCTACACTCGATTATAGTATGTATATACATATATGATGTATGTATGCTTTGCAATGCACACATTTCTTAATACCACGTGGTAAAGGAAAAGAATGGAAAGAGAGAATATCATCGCAAAAAGATTAGTAGCTAAAACACGCACTTCACTTTGACTTAATATTTTGCTCAAAAATAGTTAAAATGTATACATATGCGTGATAAATTATTTATTTTAAAACAACGCAATTTATGGAATCAAAACGGGTTATGAAGAAGAAGAACATGAATAGCGATTATCGCTTTACTATTACATCTTCGAAATAATTGATGAAATATACGAACAAAATAAAGCATACCAAGTATATCTATTTTTAATGGCGTCGTTGGCATTCTCCTAGTAGAAACGCGGTATAGACACTCAGAATCACTATTTTCACACGTGGATAGTATTAAAAGCAATAACAGAAACAAACACACATTATATACGTTGATGATTCATTAACAAAAAGATATAATACGTAGTTTGTAAAGAACAGCAATTCTTTTTAAATAAAAATAATCCTTTTTCCAAATTTTTTATTGATTACTACAATTAAAAAGAATGTTTAAATTATTTCTCTTTTTAAAAAAGTTATTAACTTTATTTCCACTGATATTTACAATAAATGTATAATTCATTAAATGAATACATAGTTATATTTATGCAAACGGGAAATTACGTATGTAAATATACGATGCGTATCGTCTGCTGTCAACAGATCGACTGAATCAGTGAACGAATATGTCATGTTTTGTATCAGTATCTTATCAAATTTTACTGTGCTCTGGATAAGCTACGATCTATACGTCTATTTGCACAAAATCATGGCACTATCGTTATCCATCTTTGCCATCAAAATATTGCAGTTATCTAAAGTATGGTAAACACGACCATACGGCACCAAAAGCACACATACGTACATAATTTTCCTTTTTTCCTCAGTTGATGCGAAACTACAAAATACTAAACTACCTAAAAAGTAATATTTGCGCAAAAAATTAATTTTTTAATTTTAAAATATAAAGCTATCACATTTTTTCCAAAATACTACTTACTTCTTCAGTAAATGTATAAATTTTGTTTAAAAGAAATATTTAATATAACGTACTTTTATACACAATTCTATACACAAAAAGATAATACAAAAATGCTATAATTACTTGCATGTGTAGGTATAACATTATTTATGATAAATATTATTTGCGACGAGAATCGGATTGCCTATTTTTATCATCATTTGATTTATGTGATCTTTCTCCTCTTCGTCGCTTATTAAGAGGATTTCGAGGATCATAAATTTCAAACCAATCATCGTCTTTTGTACTTGCATCTTTGGCAAGAACAGGTGCTTTTTCTTCACAATGTAATGCATGTATCATCCAAGACTCATCAGCTGGATCAAAATCATCCTCTTTGTTATCTTCTTTTTTTAATGGACTCAGCGATCTTTCTCTTATAGTTTCCTTAGCAGTTTGAAGTTTAGATTTAAACTTGTTTAATAACTCCATTGTGAAGTCCTCGCGACTTTTCCCCTTTTTAGGTAATTTCGACTTTGCTTCTTTATACTTCTCTTGAGTTTCTATATATTCTTTCATAATCTCAGTTTTCTTTACTTCTTTTTCCACCTGATCTTGTCTTAGTTTTTGATCTGCTTCTTTCGCTTTCTTTTCATTTTGAACATCACGTTTAAAATCCCGAATTTGTTTTCTAATTTCTTCCCTGCATAATAGTTAATTGAAAATACTTAAATATACATTAGAAATAAATATTAATAAACAAATATTAATATAAAACATACGCTTTTCTTTTACGTTCTTCATCTCTGTCCTTCCCAAGATAATATTTATCTTCCTTTATCTCTTTATCATCTTCATCATCATCTACCTTATAATTTTCTGTTTTAGAATTTTTCTTTGTATCTCTTAATTTATTTTTTATTCTTTCTTTCATTGCTCTAAAAATACAAAACTTTTAATAAAAGATCTTACTCAATATAATACGATTATAACGTAAATAATAAACCAACTCCTTTTCTTTTTTTATAACTTCTAATTCCTCTTGAGTTTTTTCTTCCACATCGCTTTCCCAATCGCTACTATGGTCGTTTTTTATTTTTTTGTTTGGAGGTCCAGCCAATTCAATAGCTGGTTGTGCACTTAATTTTGGATCAGTTAGGTGATCATGTGCAGACTTGCCTTTACTACTAAACTGTTTATTAAGTATCACAGATTCTTCTTCATCTTCCTCTGCTTCTTCACCAAAGGATAAAAGATTAAAATTTCTGTAACAGAATGTCTCATTATAAAGTATATTATTAATAAAACAAAATGTTCTTTCTTACTTTACTCCTGTTCTTTTAGTTTTTAAACTATCATTTATTTCTTCATTTTTCTTTGATACTATCCTTGGTACAATATCAGAAAATGGATTCTTCAATATTTGTGTTTTTATAATTTTTGGAGGATAAAGTGGTCTATCATCCTGAAATAAAAAAAATATGGAAAAATAGTAGTTGCATTGATTTCTAATACATTCCAACAACACTAAATTTACCTCATCTACAAGCGCTTCTTCAAGTTTAAGCATGTTAAATATAGTTTCTCCAGTAACCTTACCAAAGATAGTATGCTTATTTTGCAACTCTGGTGTGGAACCAAGAGTAAAAAAGAACTGAGAACCGTTGTCATCTTTTCCAGCATTAGCCATAGCAATTAAACCTCTTCGACAAAACCGTAATCTTGTGTGAAATTCATCCTAATGTATACACATATATATATATATATATAAATCCAACAATTATTTTTTAATAAAACAAATTAATTTTATGTTTCAAGTAAACTCACTTTAAATGGCTGTCCATATATGCTTTCACCACCTTCTCCTGTACCTGTGGGATCACCACCCTGTGCTATAAATCCTTTAATGATTCTATGAAATATGGTGTTATCATAATAGCCTTCCATACATAATTGTATAAAATTTCTACATGCTTTTGGAGTCTCTTTTGCCCATAACTCTAAATCAATGTCACCAACAGTAGTTTTCATCATCACCTATTTAAAATATATTACTTTTGGTAATATAACATGCCATTGAAATAAAGCGTATTATTTAATGATATAAATTATTTAACATTTTAATATAGAAGTTCAAAAATAAATATTATATACAGGTTATGTTTTTAAAAACAGGTATACAATCCATTAAAATATTATGAATTAATACTTACTTTTCCCTTAGTGGGTGGTTCTTGTATATAAATATTACTCATATTTGTAAATCCTCTTTAATAAAAAAGTTATATTTCAACAAATATCAACGAAAACACTTCATATTAAAATTTTAATTCGCTACAATACGTCAACCAAACAGGTGAAAATGTATTACTTAACACCATTGACATAGACTATACATAATATATGTAGACGTATAATCAAAACTGCCGTGAATCAAAGCAAAAAACACAAATGAGAAACTATTGTGAAATAACCTGTAATACTAAAGAAATTATTAAGTTAAGGTAAATAATATTAACTGAAATGATATATAAAGATATATATATCTATATTATCTTATATTATAATAATTTATAATAATTACAATAATTTAATGTCATAATTTAACTTGCATTTTTCATATGGTTATCTTAAAAATAAATTTATTTATTGTACGTTTTTATTTACTTAATTAATTTAATTATTTTACTGTTATTTAGTGATATTTAAGTACATTATTCATAGTTGTACATTTTAAGGTTATCAAAAAAAATAAAAATAATCTTCTATATGTGAAACTGTGTATTACTTTTATTTTTGAGATTATATAATTAATAATCAATATATATTTACATCTCTTAAATTATCAAATAATTTTTAATAATGCTGGCTATTTTTATAACTATCTAATTTTATGTCTACTAAAGAAATATAGCAATGCTGATGTATTGATAAAACATTCTACATTCACAGTATAAATTTATTCTGTACTTAACTGTGTAAGCTGAAATACTTAGTAAATCTTTTGTAAAAATTTATTTATGTGTAACATGGAAGTAAACGTAATGGATGTATACCAATCAAATAATCTAAGTACCAACTCTTTATTATCTGATGATAATTTAATATATGATAAAATGAAAATGTGTTTAAATTACATTCATTTCAAAGTATTTCCCACTGATTGGGAAAAAAATATTTTGAATTTATTACCAAAGAAATATAACAGAAAATATTCTTTTCTAATAAAAACAATATTAAAAGAAGTAAAAGACATATATGCTAAGGATATGCAAGATTTCTTAAACAAAGTTACATTATCAAATCATAAAAAGAATGATGATTATGTTTCTAAGATAATTTATGCGAACCATAAATTCTTTGATGATCAAAATGCTTTTAATAAAAATATTTTTTTAAGACGTGGTAAATTATTAAATAAAAGATATTATCTTTATTTAGAACCAATTAGAATTATTATAAAACAAGCACAACTGAAACTTCCAGTATTTATTTGCAACTTTGAACATTATCATAATTTTGGGCTTATGTCATTAACTGATTTTCAAAATATGATTAATAATGATATTAAAAAAGGATCCTTGGCACTAACAAATCAGTTTTATACTAAGGTGGCAACAGCTGTAGCAACAAATAAGATTTTAAGGAACATTAATAAGAAACGATTACCCAGTATTATGCACTGTATAACACATGTTTTTGTGCAACAAATTTTGAATGTCATGATAAAATCTATTGATCATATAGTAAACACTATGAGTGATAAATATTGCTGTCCTCAAATCAAATTTCAACTTATTATGCAAGATGACCAATTATGTCTTAGTCCTACTGTTGAAGAAGTATATTCTTTATATCACGATATCATTGAAAAAATTAGAATAATTGCCCAAGATTTAATACCATTGGAAGAATGGCTTAATATAAAAGTATATTATAAATATATTAAAGTAGAATTACCAAATTGTTATATTAAAGAGTCTCATAACAAGTTGCAACTTACTTTAGATAACTTATTTCAATCTTTAAATGAACATGTAAAACATATCATTGAAGAATTTTATCTTATCTGTACACCTAATTTAAGGGAAAGAATATTATCATTAACATCTGAAAAAATAAACTTTGATTTATACATCCAACATATACAGGAATACAGTACCTATTTAATAAAATCAAATACAATGACATTGAATACATATCATGCAATAGGAAAATTGGAACAACATGGAGCTAAAGAATTTTTGAAACAGGAATCCTTTGATATTATAAATATTTTTTTAAACAAACTCATTAAATACCATCAAGAATTCAATGAATCTATTTGTTCAGATTTTGAAAATTTAAAAACAAAGATATTAAATATTCCAAAAAATTCACAATCCTTAATTGAGTTAACTGAATATATTTCCTATGCATCACAAGTGCTAATAAGAGAATTAGAACGTAAAATTCAGTGTTCAATACACATGTTAAGCATATTATCAGAGATAACAGTTTTATCAGATGATCACATTCAATTAAATAAAGAGACTATTAATTGGTTATATGAAATTGAAGCAATATTTAAACAAAGTAATATATTATGTGAGGCAATGAAAAGTGAATTAGAAGATGATATGCAGAAAAGGATAAATAACTTAAACATTAATGTGGATAACATCATTCCTCAACTTAGTGTGTTAGATAATATGGATAATATAAACAGAATTGAAGAATATGTTGAATATTATAAAGGTCTTCTAAAACAAATAAATCAAATTAAACAGGAAATGCGAAGAATTAATGAAGAAGAAACATTATTTAAATTTCCTGAAACTGAGTTTTCAAATGTAATTGAATTATATGAAATGATCATATCATTTCATGATCTCATTTATGTCATTTATGAATGGCAAAGAGATTATTCTGTATGGTTAGATGGTCCCTTTGAATGTTTGGATGCTGTCATTATAGAAAACAAAACATTGAATTATTTTGAAAAAGTTACTGAAATGAGCAAAATGTTTAGAACAAGGATTAAAATGGATGTAACACTGAACAAATGTTTCAAATTTTCTGGACTTGCAGATGATCCAGATCCGATGCAACAACCTGCACCATTAAAGTTATGTTGGCAAGCACTTAATTCTATAAACAATTTTAAGCAATATTTACCATTAGTAACATGTATGTGTAATTCAGCTCTGCAAAAACGACATTGGATAGAAATGTCTGCAATATGTAAGTTTAATCTTACACCTAATGCTGGGACTAGTTTAAGAAAAATTATTTCATATAATTTAATGAGTGATATTGAGAAATATAAAGCTATCAGTTTAAGTGCTAATAGGGAATTAAAGATGCAACAGAAATTATTGAAAATGATCAAAGAATGGGATAAAATTTCTTTTGAAATAAGTCTTGATAAACAAACTGAAATGAATGTATTTTCTAATATGGATGATATAGAATTATTACTTGAAGATCACCTTATAATTATTGAAGAAATGAAAACTTCAAATTTTGTTAAAGAAATAGCTTCCTTAATGACAGATTTTTTAATGTCTCTCACTAGGATTCAAGAAATTATTAATCAATGGAATTACATACAAATATTAGTTCTTTCCTTAAACTCTACTTTTTGTCACCCAAGCATAAAAGTACATTTAGCCAAAGAATTTCTTTTGTACAAAGAAATTAAAGAAGTCTTAAAACATATTCAAAAGAAGCTCTCAGAAACACCTACTTTTAGAGAACTTAATGATATAATAATTTCAAAATCTTTACTCAATATTGTTGAAAAGCTTGAATACATAAATGAAGAAGTTAAAAATTATATACAAACTAAGAGACAATATTTTCCAAGGTTTTATTTTCTTTCTGATAAAGAAATTGAAGAAATATTATTTAAATCTGATATATCTATACAAAGTATATGTATACAAAAATGTTTTGAAGGTATACAAAAACTAAAAATTGATAAAGAAAAATCTATTTGTTCCATTTTTGGTGATTATGAAGAAGAATTACGTTTAGAAAAATTAATTTCACTTAATGTTCAATATGATCATGAAGAGAAATGGTTGATATATCTTGAAAATGAAATAAATACCACAATAAAAAAAAGCATTCTCCTATCTTATCAAATATTTAGTAAAACATTTGCACATAATAGCATTATAAATTTTCCAAGTATGGCAATTGTTTGTACTTTTCAACTTTGCTGGACTATCGAGGTACATAGGTGTCTTACTCCTTTTAATTTTAAAGCTCTGAATTCCTTATATTCAAGATATATTAATTATGTAACTAGCTTAACTAGTGAATTGAAAAATTATTCGATAAAAAGATTGAGAAATTTGTTAATGTCTTTAATTACTATATTAATTCAACAAAAAGACATTATTCAGTTATTATTAGACAAAAATATTACCAGATCTACAGACTTTGAATGGGTTGCACAATTACAATATTATTTAGTAGAAGATTGCATAGAAGTATCTATTTTTAATACAACTATAAAATATGGGTATGAATATAGTTATTACAAACAACATATAATAAATACTCCTTTAACAGATAGATGTTTTCATACTCTTATGCAAGCGTATAAGTATCATTTATATGGTGCTATTACAGGACCATCTGGTACAGGAAAATCAGAAACTCTCAAAAGTTTAGCTAAAACTATTGCAATACAATTTCGTTCTTTTAACTGTACTAATACATTATCTTATAATTTTCTATCTCAAGTATTTAAGGGATTTATTTCTTGTGGAGTATGGCTTTGTTTTAAAAACTTTGATACATTAAAAATTGATCTCCTATCAAGACTCGCACAAACTCTTACTTCTATTTTTCAAATTATAGCAACAAATTTAAAAATCACAATGTTTGAAGGTTCCTCATTAAGAGTAAGTAGAATTGGACATATTTGCATCATTACAAAACTGAATCTATTCCAATATTCTAATTTACCGGATAATTTAAGAATATTATTTAGAACAGTATCTATGATAGTACCAGATATGAATAAAATTATAGAAGTTGAATTTTTCGCTGGTGGCATATCTAATTCAAAGCTATTAACTTCAAAATTAGTTACGCTATATAAAATATTATCTGAGCAATTATGGTGTCAATCATGTAACATTTTTAATTTGTATTCTATGAAGACAATTGTCAAAACCACAATTTTTTTAAAGAGAAGTTTTCCACATGAAAATGAAACTGTACTACTTTTACGTTCATTAATTAATGTTAATCTTCCAAAACTTTGTAATATAGATACACACATTTTTAGAAATATAGTTCATTACATGTTTCCAGATCTTACCTTGTTGCCTCCTAACTATGCAGTATTTTTAGAAACTCTTGAAACAGTATGTACATCTAAATCTATCCATATTCATGATGTTTTCAAACTTAAAATTATACAAATATTTGAATTAATGCATATTCATCAATGTTTAATGATTGTTGGTAACCCTTTTGTTGGGAAAACAGAAATATTAAATATCCTTCAAGTTGTTTTATTGTCTTTATATGAGCAAGGCAGTGAATTTGGTGTTAATATAAAATTAGAGACAATAGTTCCAAGTACAATTGATGTTAATCACCTTTTTGGTCATTTTGATGAAAAATCTAAAATTTGGAAGGATGGAATATGTTCCAAAATGATTCAGCCATTCTCAAAGAATGATTCCTTTGACAGAAGGTGGATAATATTTGACGGACTTCTAAATAGTGTATGGATTGAAAATTTATATGCAGTTCTTGATATAAATAGGATGTTATATTTATCATCAAATGAAAAAACGAATATGACAAATTTTGTATCCATTATCTTTGAAACAATAAGTATGGAAGATATTTCTCCTGCTATTTTATCAACTTGTGGTATAATTTATATTGAGTCAAATTCTATTGATTGGAGACCCTATGTTAAAACCTATTTTTCCAAACACAATATTTATGACGAACATAAAAACATATTGTATCCATTGTTTGATTGGATAATAGAGCCTTGTTTACAATTTATACAAAAGAATTGCACTGTAACTTTAAATGTTGGCCAGTTACATTTTGTAATGTCAACATTAAATTTGTTTGAAATGTATTTAAGGGATGCTTTGACGGAAAATACTGAAGAGAAGGGGAAAACATCCCATTTTTTAATATGGGCTCAGGTTGCACTTATATTATCTATAATATGGGGTTTAGGAGGAAATTTAGATATAGATTCTCATACTAAATTTAATTCTTTCTGTACATCACTTTGGACTGGTGCAATTAAAGAATATCCAAAACCAGAAATAATAAAGGGTTTTGACATAACACTACCTCATGAAGGCTTAATACAAGATAATTTTTATATCTTCAAAGGTGTTGGAAATTGGAAGTATTGGGGAAGTACTGATATATTAAAGAGTGAGCAAATATTAGAAAACTCTGGTTGTAATGAAATTTTTGTACCAACAATTAATACAATAAAATATAATCACATGATTCTCAAACATATAAAATACAGAAAACCTTTCATTATTTGTGGAGATGAATCTATTGGAAAAAGTTATCTTATAAAAACTTTATTGAAAAATAAATTACCTGAAGGAATATGTTCCAATTTACTTAATTTTATTTCTCTGAATACAGTTGCTAAAACACAACAATTATTACTTTCAAAATTAAATAAAATAAGAAAAAGGCACTATGGGCCACCGAAAGATCAGTTTTGTATTAATTTTATAGATGATCTTAATATGCAAAGATATGAATGCCAATCAGAAATAAATGGTATCTTAGATCTTATTCGACAATATCATAGTTATGGTTACTTGTATGATATTAATGATTCTGAAAAAATTTGTATTAGTGACATTATGTTATCACTTTCAATTGTAACTAATACCAAAATTAAAATATGTCCTAGATTTTTAAGGCACTTTAATTTATACACTATGTATGCCCCTGCTACAGATACTATATTTAGAATATTTTCAAATGTGCTTTTCAGTAATTTAAAAAATAATTCTTTTACTGCAGATATATTCAGTACTGTAACCAGTATAATTAATGCTACGATTGATATATATAATTCTATAATTAAAACTTTACTACCAATACCTACTAAGTTTCAGTATCAATTTAGTATAAGAGATATAAGCAGAGTTATTAACGGATGTAGTCTTCTTCAAAAAGAATCAGTAGAAACTAAAGTTACCTTCATGCGGCTTTGGGCTCATGAGGTATGGCGAGTTTTTGGTGATCGAATATTGGATAATAATGACAAAGAATGGCTTTTTACACAGATTAAAATAACCTGCAAACATCATTTCAAAGATTCATTTGAAACAGCTTTTGATTATCTGCCAAAATTTGATAATAATGAAATTATCAAGGATAGTTTTTGTAATTTAATATTCTGCACTTTTATGTGTACAGAAAAATATGAAAATAAAAGATACGAAGAAATAAATTCTATTGAGAAATTACAAACTAAAATTATTTTTTATATAAATGAATATAATAATAATAATGTGAAAAAACGGATTGATATTGTAGTATCACAGTATATTTTAGAATGTTTGATAAAAGTTTCAAGAATTTTAGCTATACCAGGAAGCAATTTATTAATAATTTCTAGTATAGGATTTGGTAGAAAGTCCTTAGCAAGTCTAGCTGCTTATATGCAACAACAAGAATTATATGAACCTTCTGTGCAATCTTATTGTGACTTCAACATGTGGAGAAAAGATATAAAACTGGTTTTACGAAAGTGTGGTGAGTTAAAACAGAATTTTATCCTCTTTTTAAAAGATAAACAAATAAAGAATAATTTTCTCCGTGATATTTGTTGCCTATTGTCTACTGGTGAAATACCTGATTTATTTTCTATTGAAGAAAGGTGTGATATCATTGAAATGATACGTTTGCATGCTCAAGGTGGTAATAAAAATGAAGAAATTAGTAATCATGCAGTAATGAATTTTTTTTTGGAACAATGTAGAAGAAAATTACATATTATATTTTGTTTTACTGAAACAAACAAAAATATAAGATCATATTTATATAAATATCCAGAATTAATAAAATATTGTACAGTAAACTGGTATGAAATGTGGCCAACAGATACACTTTTCCAGGTAGGTTTGAAATACATTCAAGACATTAATATTGAAGAAGACATAAAAGCAAATGTAATAAAAATTTGCATACAATTATATAACTATGTACAAGAAATAAGCAAAGAATACTACAAAGAAACTGGAATGAAAATTCATGTTACATCAGTTACATATTTGCACATGTTAAAATTATATGTTCACTTGATATGTAAAAAACAGGAAGATATTGTTACATTGAAAAATAAATACCTAACAGGTTTAGAAAAATTAGAATTAGCAGCTCAACAAGTAGAAAAGATGAAAGCCACATTAACAATATTGAAACCACAGTTAGAGTTATCTGCCCAAAAAACGATAATTACAATGAAAGAAGTGGAGAATGAAAATATTATTGTAGAAAAAGCAACTGCTGTTGTACAACAAGAAGAAGAAATAGCAAATAAGAAAACAGAAATTGCTGGGAAATTAAAATTGGAATGCGAAGCTGATCTAGCTGTAGCAATTCCAATTTTAGAAGATGCTATTGTTGCATTAAATACACTAAAACCTACAGACATTACATTGGTTAAAGCTATGAAAAATCCTCCTGATACTATCAAGCTAGTAATGGCAGCAATATGTGTAATGCTTGATGTTCCCCCAGATAGAGCAATTGATTCAGTTACTGGCAAAAAATATACAGATTATTGGGGTCCAAGCAAACGCATTTTAAGTGATATGAACTTTTTACAAATTTTAAAAGACTATGATAAGGATAACATTCCATCTAATATTATACAAACTATTAAGAAGACATACATAATAGATAGCAATTTTAAACCACATATCGTTGCCAAAGCATCAAGTGCTGCAGAAGGCCTTTGTAAATGGGTATGTGCAATGGTGTCTTATGATGAAGTTGCAAAGGCAGTTGCTCCTAAAAAAGAAAAATTGCTTATTGCAGAAAAAGAATGTAATGAAGCTGAAGCATTTCTAAATGAAAAACGGAAAACTCTGTTGACATTAAATGTTAAACTCGCTGCCTTGAATGACAGTCTTCAAGAAACACTACAACAAAAAATAAAACTAAAGCAAGAAGTAGAAGACTGTACCATCAAACTTCAGAAAGCAAAAAATTTAATGGCAAGTTTAGGAGGGGAAAAAAATCGTTGGATGCAGATTGCAGAAAATCTTAAAAGGAATTATGATAATCTTGTGGGTGACATGATATTGACATGTGCAACTATAAATTATGCAGCATCATATAATATTGTATTTCGTAACAAAATTTTAGAGCAGTGGAAACAATATATGGAAATTTTGAAAATATCATATAGTAAGAACTATAATTTAATAAATATACTTGGAGAAGAAAATGATATAAACCATTGGTATTTTTCTGGTTTACCTAAAAATAGCTTTTCAGTTGAAAATGCAATTATTATGACTAATTCCAAATTATGGTCCTTATTTATTGATTCACAAAATCAAGCAAATGAGTGGATTAAAAAAATTGAAAAAAAGAATAATTTAAAAATTATTAAGCTCACTGACTCCAATTATTTGTCAATTATTCAATATAATGTTGAAAATGGTATCCCCACATTAATTGAAAATGTAGGAGAAGAATTAGAAATATCATTGGATCCTTTTCTTCTAAAAAGAATTTACAACGATGAAAAATCTTCATACTTAGATATTGGTCATGATATAATAAAATATTCATTCGATTTCCGATTATATATTACAACGCGATTACTTAATCCTCAATTTTCATGCGAGATGTTTAGCAAACTTACAATAATTAATTTTTCCATTCCCAATGAAGCTCTTCAAGATAAACTTCTTGATTTTATTATTTACAAAGAAAAGCCAGAACTTCAAGAAAAGTTTAAAATTTTACTTATGGAAGATGCTAACAATAAAAAAATATTAAAGCAACAAGAAGATATAATATTAAATATCTTATCTTCAACAACAACAAATATTCTTGAGGATGAGACTGCTATAAAAAGTTTAGATTCTTCAAAAAATTTTTCTTTGAACATTATCAAGAAACAAGAAATGACAAAGGTAACATCACAAGAGATAAATAAATTTCGAAATACTTATGTAAATTTTGTTAAATATTGTACAGATTTATTCAATACATTAAATGTTTTGCCATATTTAAATCATATGTATCGTTTCTCTTTTTCTTGGTTTATACAATTATATAGAAGATCAATTGAAATTTCAAGTAGAAGTGTTATTCTTGAAAAACGATTAAAATATTTAAAATTTTCATTTACTCAAAGTCTTTATTCAAGCATTTGCAGATCTTTATCAGAAAAACATAAAATACTGTATTCTTTTCTATTATGTTCAAAAATTCTATTGAATGATCAACAAACAACTGAAGAAGAAATTAAATATTTTATGACATCAAACATAAATCATAGTAATACAGTTCCAAATTATAAATTTGATTGGCTTCCACAAAGTATTTGGATAAATATTTATAATCTCAGTAAAATACTTCCTTCCTTCTATGATCTTGCAGATGATTTTTGTTCTAATGATAAGGCTTGGAAACAATATTATGTTTCCGAATCATTTGAAGATCATCTGATGCCAGAACCTTGGATTAATAAGTTATCTTTGTTTCAGAAACTCATTCTTGTAAAAATTTTACGTCCTGATCAAATTACAATACAGATTATGAAAATGATAGAAAATATGTTGGGAAATACACAAAACCATTCCCCTAAAATTAAAATATCTCAATCATATGCGGAATCCAGTTATTTAACTCCACTTTTATTTATTTTACCTGCTTCTTTAACACCATTATCTATTATTTCTACATATGCAAATACTAAAGGTTACTTATCCAAATTTGTCTCTCTATCTATGAGTAAAGGTGAAGAAAAGAAAGCTGAATTTCTTATAAAGAGAGCTCAGAAGGAAGGAGGTTGGGTGTTTCTGCAAAATTGTCATCTAGTAACTCATTGGTTGGCTAATCTTGAAAAAATTTGTGATAATTGTAACATTTCTAATTCATCTTTAGATTATCGCTTATGGTTATCCAGTTGTTCTATCAATGAATTTCCAATTAGTATATTGCAAAATAGTATAAAAATCATGCACGATTATCCTTTAAATATTAAAGAAACATTGTTGAATATTTATCAGTCAGAACCTATAATAAATAAAGAATTTTTTGAAGGCTGTCCTGGAAAAGATAAAATTTTCTTAAAACTTCTTTTTGCAATATGTCTTTTTCATGTAATTATACAAGAGAGAGAACACTTTGGGTTTCAAGGATGGAATATACCATATAAATTTGATCATACTGATCTTAAAATATCCATTATGCAATTACAAAATTTCATAAATAATGCAGATCATGTACCCTTTGATATTTTTCTATATCTTATTGGAGAATGCAATTATGGGGGCAAAATTCGAGACGAATTCGACAGTAGATATTTAAAACATCTTTTAACTGATTATTGCAATCCTAACATAATTGAAAATGGACAGTATGTACATGCAAATGGCATACAGGAATTAATACCACAAAGATGTGAATATTATCAAGTAATTGATCATATTAGGAAAATTCCATCAAACTTATCATTTCAAATATTTGGGTTTAATAGAAATGGTATTATTATTCGAAATACTATGATAGCTACAGAATTGATATCATCTCTTTCATATATGAGCTCTCCAATTTCTTTATTAGATGAAGAGTTACAGAAAGATCAAGTATTAATTTTAATTAATGATATTAATGATAAATTATGTGATGCAATTAAAATTAATGAAATTCAAGAACAATGTACTTCTATGCTTAAAGAACCTTTGCAAAGAGTTCTTTTTTGTGAAATCAAATCATTAAAACATATTTTAGAAACCATAATAAAGGCATTGACTAATTTAAAATTAGCATTGGATGGTTATCTTCTTTTTACGGATTCGTTGAAAAAATTAGCAAAAGAAATATGTAAAAATAAAATTCCACATACTTGGAAGATGATACAAATTAATATTCTTTCTGAAACCTTAACAGACTACATCGATAATTTATTAAAACGTGCTAAGTTTATTCAAAATTGGATTAATCAAGGACGTCCAAAAATTATTTGGTTTGATACATTATTTCATTACAAAATGTTCTTTTCTGCAATATTATTGACATTTTCTAAAAGGTATAATATATCTATTGAAGATATCATTTTCGATTTTGAAATAGATACAAAAAAAGAAATTGACGAAGAATATGATGATGCATATTTAATTTGTGGACTGCATTTATGTGGTGCTCGATGGGATTTGGAAAAAAGAATGTTAGTCGAAAATTTTACAAATGAAATCTGGCAAAATATGCCACCAATACATCTTAAATGTTCACGGAATAAAAATAGTGCAGATAAAATCTATGAATGCCCTGTCTATATAACTGCTGCTAAAGATATTGATAAAGATATCAAATTTTCTTCAAAGAATTATATAATTAGTATACCTTTGAAAACTGATACCCCTGCAACTCATTGGATAAAGTGCGGTACAGCTTTATTTTGTCATATGTAAGTTATATAAGTTAAGTAAAAAATATTAAAATAAAAACAATTTTCATATACCATATTTGTATATTTTTTACAATAATATCTAGTAATATGTTTAACGTACAATACTTAAAGTAAATGTATGTGTGGAATTATATCAATGTGATACAATTATAGAAATTATCAAAAAGTTAAAACTAAATCAAAATGTTTATTCAAACATTTCGCGGATTCTTTCATTGTGTATATATCCGGTTCAGTTCCATATAAATGGAAGGAATGACAGGTAAATTGAAGAAATTGACGTAAAGTTGAATTACTGAACAAAGGAAATTATTATACTGGAAATTTTTTAAGCTATAATTACAAGCGTAAGTTGCGATACATTGCGAGTGGTGTAATATTTGCTTTCAATGGCGAACCATGATGAGTTGGTTTCGCAATTTATAGATACAACTGGGGTTGAACCTGAAGAAGCACGATTTTATCTTGAGTTATTTAATTGGCAGCTCGAGGTGAGGCAGCATATTTATTACACCTTTTATAAACTTTAATGCGAAATGTTATAATTTTTTATTATTATAACTAATTTTTCTATCGATCTTCAACGTCAACTTTGTAACCTTAAATTTATTACATTTTCCTATTTTTATCACGCTTCATTGCGTGATTTTTTAATGTTTTGAAGCGGACCATTGCTTTTGTTACTATATTAAGGGCTTCTTTTAACCAAAAAATGTTTGACAACGTTACATACATAGCAATAATGTCGCAATATCGTGATTAAAGTTATTAGATGTTATATTTTAGGAATATTGTCATTGACATTATACCTAAAATAAGATTAGTCATCATAAAGAAAATTCTTTTACACATTGTGACTTCTTAATAATAAAGTTTATTGATTACAGTTTATTCTTAAGTGTGTCATTATCAATATCCAAGTATATTTATCAATTATATAAAACATTTTAGGTTGCTCTTGACACATTTTACTATCCTCCTGCTTTGCCTTCATTGTCTAATGAACCTACTGAAGGTGCAACATCAGAAGAGGAACGTACTGATATTGCAGATAAAAGCACAGGAAGCTTAAAATCATCAGAAATGGAAGGGAAATCATCGAAAGATAAAGCAAAACCAAAGCCTAAGTTTGCAATGCTTAGTGATCTTAAAGATAGAGAAAGTAGTCCTGAAGATGAAGAAGGACAAGCATTTTATGCTGGTGGTTCGGAACATACTGGACAACAAATTTTAGGACCAGGAAAGAAAAAGGATATTGTTAGTGATATGTTTAAATCATGTCAGAGACAATCAATTGCTGTAGAACCAAAACCAAGTGGGCAACAAAGACCAAATACCTTTAGTGGTACTGGGTATAAATTAGGTCAGACTAGTTCAGATACTGAAAGTAAGTTATCAGGATTATTAAAATTTGCTCTATCTTCTATAACAAGTTATTATATTGAAATAAATATTTTTTATAGTCGTTACTGCTACATCATCTAATCATCAACAATCAAATTCTGGACTAATTACTTTAAAATTATGGAAAGATGGGTTTACTATAAATGATTCTGAACTTCGTTTATATAGTGATCCAGAAAATAGAGAATTTCTGGAGACTATAAAGAGGGGTGAAATACCGGCAGAGATACGTCAAGAGATACAAGGTACTGAAGCACGCCTTGATATGGAAGATCATCATCATGAAATGTATGTCCCTCCAAAAGTAAAAGTGAAAGCTTTCAGTGGTAAAGGACATATGCTAGGGAGGTATATAATTCATATCTATACTTACAAAAATTATTTTTTATATACACTTTAGTTATTTTTAATAATATTTTTGTTCAGTCCTTCTCCAGCTACAGTTGGCATGACAATACCGGCAGATCTTGCAGATCAAGCAGCTAATGAATCTCAGGCAAAACAAAAATTAAATTTAGATGAATCAAAACCAGTTACAACAATACAAATTCGCCTTGCTGATGGAACTAATGTAAAAGCTCAATTTAATTTAACTCATACCATTAATGACTTGAGGCAATACATAATAACGTATCCTTTCTTAATTAATATTGTTATTATAAAGATAGACAAATTTATTATGTGTAAATATATTTTTCCTTAATTACTTCTTAGTATGAGACCTCAATATGCTATGAGAGAATTTAGTTTATTAACAATGTATCCTACTAAGGAGATTACAGAAGATAAAACTATTGAAGAAGCTGGCTTGCAAAATACAACAATAATTCAACGACTGAAATAAATGTCTTTCTAGATTCTTAGTTATGGGAGTTTAAGTGATGTATTGATTAGATGATTCATAAATATACATTGAAACACTTAAAAATAACATTTGGACACACTTGAGTAATTGAATGGCACTTTAATATTGTTTATTTTAATTTTAAGTATCGTTTTTGTTGTATAATATTTTTGCTAATGCAAGAAATATTTTACTGGAGATAAATCTAACAATAAAATCTTAATTAACATGGAATAAAATTACAAAACCTTTGTAAAATTTGCAATAAAATCATTCGATTTATATGTATTTATTATACACATCTTTTATATGTGGGTAACTAGCAATTATAATATAATAAAAAAGATATAAAAATTTCTTTTAAACATAGTGCTAAACAATTTATGAAAATGTTTTTATACTATTTCTTTTGATAAATAAAGTATTCAAAATAAGAAATGTATTAACAGGTGGAAAATATTTAATATAAAAGATAATATTGGGAAGTTGAAATATTTATACATAAATTATGGAATTCTATATACTAAAATCTAAATCATTCTGCTTTGTAACAAAGTTTTATATACATGTTATATACACGTTATACAATATTGTATTCTTATATTTATATCTTACAATACATATAAAAATGAATTACTTTTTCCTAATGATAACTTTCAGACTAAAATTATCTTATAGATACATTAAATCTAATTATTACTTGTGATTATTTTATAGAAATTTATTCTCTGTTATAAATTTTCGAAATATTTGTGAATTCTGTATATCTTCAGTGAATCTTAAAATTGAAGTATCTTTAGTACCTGTTTCCAGATTTGATTTTCCAGGACAATACTGATAACGATTTAATGTAACTAAATCTTTTCCAATATCTCGTGTATACATATTATTTTTGTTTAATGCTTCAAGTGTATTATAAATATAAATTGGTTGATTATCAGGGATACTTGAGTCATAATGTAGTTTTTTAAATATTATGAATGTTACATTCCTATTGGTTGTATCATCAATTTGTTGTGTACAAAATGTTAATGTCTTTAATTTGTAACGATCTGCTTTCATTCTAGACTTTTTAAAATCTGTCATTAAATCTATAAGGGAATGATGATATCTTAAAATTATATACTCTTCCCAAGATAATGTAGTGATATACCTAACTTTATTATATGTACGGTATAAACAATCTGCTTGTATCAAGTCTTTTATTATAGTAGGGTGAGTAGCAGGAAAAGGAAAATTCCATGGCACTACTGTGTATGTAAATTTCCAATATGGATCTTGAGATTTAAATAATTCTTTAAGGTTGTTATTATATTGATTTGGAATACCAAAATCGTACACTATAAAATTATTCACGCCAATTATGTCATGAAACTGTATAAAGCCAATCATTTGTAATAACTGTATTGGTTTTGTTAATGGTGGTGCTACGCATACTCCAGCATTAATATAATTTAAATTATGAGGTTGGCTTTTTATTGGTAATATAGGTATATTGTGAGCATCTAAATTAGATTTTGTAAGAAACATTATTCCTACTGGTATTTTATTTGTTTTGTATGCACAATAGAAATGATATCCTCCATAATTAACATTTTTGTCAGTGCTATTTAAATTATTACCAATTGAAAGATAACTAAAACTTCCTAAAACTGGTTCAATTTCATTTTCAAATAGTATTTGACATTGCATATCCTTAATGTTATTTGATGAACCAAAACCTATTACTTGAATTTCTTTGTCGCGTATGTTATATGCAGAATAAACATATAGATCATCATCTAATCTTTGCCAAGCAGAGAGTGGTTCTTCAAATTTCATATCAAATTTAGTAAACATTGGCACATTATTTGTGCAGTTTATTTCACTTCTCTGATTTGGCTTACCAAAGTAATTAAAAACTTCTAAAACATATCTTAATTTGTTATATTCATGTCTATAAAATAATAAGGATATTAGACTCACTACAGCAATTATTACAAGTGCAGCCTGGTAGTATTTTCGCATGTTTCAAGATTTAACGTAATAAATAATAATATACCAATTGTATGAATTAAAACATATGGCAGTTTATAATTTGTGAATTGGATTATCTCAGGTATAAATAGAATTCTGAAACAAAAATTTTATTTAAGAAATTAGATATTATTGTTATACGAGTTTTATAAATTTTTATTTACGTACACCTCGAAAATAACGTATTTAAAAGTTTTACTTTGAGATACGTATAATATGTTGACATTTTCTTGAAATATCCCATTTACTATTTAATCCAATTGTTGAACTTATTGTTCACTAAATTTCCATTTCTTACACTGTATTATTATTGAAAATTAATTTAAATGCTTGCAATCTATATTTGTTAAAGATTAATTCAAGCGTTTGATAACCAAATAAAAACTGCTAGGTTAGTAATCTTTCGCGCCAATTTTTTAAATGATCATGCATGTACATATATAGATATAAAATATTTATTGCATTTTATTATTATTTTTCCTTACGTAACGTTTGAAAGGATTTTTTAGAAATTATTTTTAAGGTTTGCACAATAAAAAAACAATAAGTAGTTTTGTATTAAATTTAAATTTATTAGTATAAAGATGATTTATACAATTGCGTATTGTTCGTATAACAATTCGCGTACTTTATAATAATCTTCTGAAATGCAGCCTTCTAATATTACTTTTCCAGCCTCATGCTAAAAAGATCGTATTAAACTATAAAATATTTTTATTTTATCAGATTATTATATTTTGATGATATTAAATACAAACCCTCCTAACGGCGATAGTATTATTGCAACACCATAAAACACCTCCACTAAATTCAGAAGGAATATTACTTTTGTTCAAAATCTGTTTAAAATCAGATAGTTTTAATTCGTTTATAAATGTTGTTTGATGGCCGGGTACCTATAATTTATAAATACATTTATATTGTAAAAACTAAAACTTCATTTTTGTATGAATACATACCTCATTTAATGGTAATGGTTCCAATGTAAGTATTTTGTCACTTTGATCTATTACATCATCTGACTCGGTACCTGCAACAGCATCTCGGCATATCTGATCACGAGCAGTTATCATTGCATCAACCCATGCGACCTCAGAATCACCTTTTCCTTTTGAAAAGTTTAAGCCACTAACAAGCGCATCTGTCAAACGAACCTGAACAAAAAGCGACATTTTAATTTATACACATTGGTTTACAAAAATTAATTAAATATTACTTGGTATATGTGCGTTTCTGTTGTAGCATCTAATGTTTCTCCCCTCCCTGGAATAAACACTCTTGCACCTGCACTTTGTGCTTGTTGAGCCAGGATTTCAGTGTCCTTTTGTGATCCTCTAACTAGTACAACTCTTCGTGGTCTTAATTGCGCTAAAATTTTCTGTAGTGATTCTCCGTCGGATCTACCTTCAAAATCTATATATGTGACAGATGCATTAACTGTCATTGTACGTGTAACTTGGATACATTTTGTTGGGATATCAGTGGGTATTTCTGGATGATGAGTAGTATCTTCTTGTCTTGTTTCCAGATTTTCTTTATTATCATCCACTTCTGGCATAGTTTCTGCTATTTTATAATCTTCTGGTCTATGATATATACAAATCAATATAAATATTTAAAACTTATTATACATAGCTATTATTAATTTAATAAAGTAATACCTTATAATTTCTCCATATTCGTCGATTTTAATTTTTTCTTCTAAAAATGGAAACATAGGGTGTTGTTTTTTACTTTGTTTGAAAAATCCTGGTTTACTTTCTTGTTTTACTAATAAATCGTGTTTTCCTCTTCCCCCACCAACTTCTATTTCATCTTCTGATTCAGAACTTACATCAGCAGTCTCCCTAAAAGGTAAGAAAGTATTGAAGGAATAAGAGATATTTTAAGAATAAGACAATTTTTATATTATGCAATCACGTACATTTGTTCTTGTTTCAATTGCTCTTGCTTTAATTTTTCTTTTCTTTGATATTCTTCTAATTCAAGTCCTTCTAACTTAATTCTCCTTTTCACCTCCAATGTAATATTTCTATTACCGCCCTTTTCAACCAAATCTCTTGCAAGTGTTCCTGGTGATGTCCTGCTAGTTAATATAATACTGTTTTGGGGGTTACCACACCATTGCAAAAACAACTCTCTTGAAAAACCACATTCCATATCTGGAGTACTTGCAAGTACAACCTAGAGTATTTGTATATAAATGTATTTTCAATTATAATGTTTGTAAGTTATAATTTTATTAAAGATATTCTAACCTTTGGACTGGGAACTTGATTTAATTCTGCCATACTGTGACATAGTTGTAAATGCTTAAACTGAAATGGATTGTTTCTAGCACCTTCAAAACTCCTCATTAATTTATCACTCATCCATTCTATTTGTGACTTAGCAAACTCAACAACATTGTAACTAACATTGTTTAAAAGAGCCAAAGAATATGCAAGTAAACCAGATTCTTTATTACGCCATAATTGGTCCAACATATGAGCCAATTCTAATACACGACCAGCTGTATCTACACTGACCAAGACATTTCCACCTCCACGTAATGTTTGTAAAATGTTTGCTGTAAATTATTATTGCATATAAAGTACTATAAAAATTTATTGCTGGAATTATCATAAGCATTTATTTTCATACTCATTAATTTCTCATCTCTTGTTCTACGTCTTGCTTGCTGATAAGTAGCATTGAAAGCATCTGTTATTAACAAAGATGGTCTCTGTAGTCTTTCTAATTCGCAACCATTTAAATGTCGTTCTTTTTTGTGATTAAAATCAACAGCATATATTATGTCTTCTTCGCCAACTTTTACAATTTTCCAGATAGTTCCCCCAATCATGTGACCAGCTGGTAAAGGTGTTAAAGTAACTCCATATCCTTTTCCTTTCATTGAAATGCTTTGATTATATTTTAACTGAACTATTTTGTCAAATGCTGCATCAACATCATCAAGTGTAAAAAGATCAAAGTCTTCCATATTATGACGGGACTATAATAAATAAGCATAAATGTCCTTTGTATGTATATGATTTTTTCTTATGTTATCATAAAAAAATAATTGAAATTCTTTTCATCAAAAATACCTGATACATATCATACATAAACATTTGTCCCATCTTATATACAGGAATAGTAGCATATATTGGACAATTTAATCCACATTTCCCAACTAGATATGGTAAAGCACCCAAATGCAATGGATCTGGATATGATAAGAGTACTGCATCTATTTGGTGAACATGTCTGAAATAATATTGTATTGTTTAGTTAAAATCTCCTATTGCATTTATAATTATTCAAATAATATATAATAATTTATCAACCGTTTTAATTCCTTTATAAATTCTTGATCAAAATTTTCATCCCATCCGCAATCAAGTAATATTCTTAATTCATCAACTTGCAATATATAACAAGGAGGAGATTCATCCATAGCCCCAGAAATAGCGTGAAGTTTTATTATTGACGTCATTGTCTTTGTTTTTTTTTCACTTATTAAAATATATACAAATAATAGATAATACCTAAAAATTCATTTAGTATATGCTTTTATTTCTTAATTATTATAGAACTCATTATGTATACTTCCAACGTAACCTAACATAAAGGTATGATTAATTATAAATAGATTCATAACTTTAAAAGAATGCCAAAATATTTAAAAAAAATAACATTTATTACCGTCTAATATTAATTTAATTATTTCTAAATGTATGGAAATGTTTGAAAACAAAATATTTCAAAATATTTTCTTAAGCTTAGAAAACAATCAACAAACGGTACAATTGACTTTTGGCTAAAGTTCCGGTATTTCATAGTAAGAAAAATGAATAATTTCGTCAATGTTATATAAATTACAATGAATATTTCATAAGTATATAATTATAAATCTGTAAGTTAAAGAAAAAAGTACAGCAAAAAGTAATTAATAACTGTAAACCAATGTAAAATGTATAACTTAAATAAAATCATAAGTGAAATATAAACGAGTAATTTTCTAATAATTTTGATACATCTCAAAGAAGAAAAGTCATAATATTACTCAGATTGGTATCTATGTGTGTTTTACCATAACTGTGTTTACAAATACATTCTAAGATTTATGTATACATTCTTTGTCTCTCTCTTTACCTCGTAGCATAACGGGACTTTTTTCAAGATGATTGCAGTCACGGTGTAGCTATGAGATACGTAAGTTGAGATTTAAGTTTGTTTTTTCCATAATTCAATGATTACTCGTCGAATTATATGGAAATTTTGTGTGAAATTAGGTCGCGTGTATGTAGTATGAATAAGTATAAAAGTGAAGATACGCGATAAAAATATCATGTAACGGAGTGGCGGGAGATTGCAAGTAAATAGCAGATCAGCTGATGAGTGACAACAGACAAACGAAAGCTTATTGTTCTTGGTCTTGGTTATGGCGACAAGCAGTTCCGATGGTTCTTGTACAGCACCTGCAGATTTTCAGCTTTCGTCAGAATTGGAAGACGTTTCAAATCGTTTAAGCGTGAATTTATTAAAGTGCCCACTGTGCCATAATAGTCGCCGAATTTTTCATTGTCGGCAGTGTATTCAAAATGGAGATTTTATCCATTCAACTTCTGTTTATTCTGAACGGTGAATATATTCTTATAATTTACGTATTTACTGGCCATTTATTTTTATGTATTAAAGCTTTGTTTGGCACCAAACATTCTTTAAATATTTCTAATGATGTTGAGTATAAAAATAAATTTTTATTCTCACTAAATTACGAAAAAGATTCGTTATGAAGTTTCGATGCATCAGTTTCCAAACTTTTAATTCATATGAGTAATAATTATATATGTTCAAATATTTTATTTTTAAAATATTATATTTTATTCTGATCGGTATCTGAACAGGTTTGCAGATAAACAATTGCGACTTTTACGGTTGAAAGCTGCCAGAGCTCAATTGGAAGAAAAATGTGTAAAAGCTCTTGAAAAACATAAACAAAGGGATAAATTGGTATTTTATATTTAATATTTTAAAGTCAATAATAAAAAAAATATGGATTTTTGTATACTATCATTGTATTTAATTATTCTTTGTGTTTGTAGATATGTGATATAAATACTTGTAAAGAAAGAGTTAGACTACTTCAGTCATTAGTGAATGAAACGAGGCAAAGTATAAACAGAGGTATATATAGCATAATTATGTAATATTTAGGAAAGTGCTAGACTAAATGAAGTTTAATAATATGCAGGTAATCAACGTTTAAATATTCTCAAAGACGTAAACTCTCAGTTAGCACTTAGATTACCTAGACATGAAGAACGAGTAGAAAAATTACATCGTTATGTTACTGGTTTGAGAGCAAAACAAGAAAAACAAAAAGAAGCGGTAGATAGGAAAAGACAGCAGTTGAAAAAAGTCATCAGAACTGCTGCTAAACAATTAATTCAGTATATTTTTCCATTATCTAAAGTGCAACCTAGTAGAAGGTAATAATATCCATTAACTATCTAACAAATTATTAGAAATTGTGAAACTTATGATCAAATATTTGATCATATTGATGATCAAAATTTATTTATTAAACATTTTTCTACTTGTTTTTATAGAAGAAGTAATTTTTTAATCAATAAAAATTGATAAGAAAATATTAACTGTTTTTAGTCTGTGTAGTAGCGAGGAAGATGCTAGTTCAGATGTAACTTGTGCACTGGCAGATGCATCTGGAACATCATATGTTAGAGGTAGATGGATAAATGATACAGAAAATGCTCTAGAAGTCCAACATCGTATAGTTGCCCCAACTTTACCAGGAAGTGGAGATTATAGTGCTTATTCTTTATGGGGTACATATGCCATTTAGCTTGAACTTTTTAAATAAATTTTATAAATATCAGACACATCTGTTTTAGTGGCAGCAAATAAAGATGGAGTACCAGGTGCAAATAAAGAGACTGCAATGCACAATCCAGCATATAATATCAGTGCTGCTTTAACTTATGCTACACAGTTGGTTAATATTATTGCTTATTATGTTAATGTAAGGCTACCATATAAACTTGCTTATGGGTATGTCAAAAATATTTCATTTTTTATATGCAATATTTTTTGTATGAATCATTGAAGTAGAGATAGGATTACATGTAATATTTTGTATATCAATCATTGCAATAAAGATAGGATGTTATTAAAATTTGCTTTTTAAATATTTTCAGAGAATTTTGTGGAAATGAGATGTCAGATCAAAAATTTGCCAAGAAAGTAGCAAGGCTCAATAGTAATGTATTACATTTATGTTTTACACAAAATACCAACACTGCAGTTTTACATCCAATGCATACTCTGCAAAATCTAATGCACTTGCTCAATACTGAAATTAGTGATCTTGGAAGGTATATATTTATTATATTTATTTATTGTTATTATACACTAATAGATTAATGATTTGTGTATTATGACAGAATTGGTCCAATGGAAGTTGATTCAAATATTGTAGCACAATTGCACAGTCAATTAGTTCCCGATTTAGAAAATAGCGACGATTCTGCTTCTGATGAAGAGGAAGATACTTTTAATTGGGATTGGGAAGCTGTAAGTTTGCTTTGATTAATTTACTAACAGCTGATGTGTCATTTTATAATGTCTCATGTATATTATATAAATATTTCATTTTTATAG
Organism: Bombus vancouverensis nearcticus; assembly: GCF_051014615.1. Taxonomy (NCBI): domain Eukaryota; kingdom Metazoa; phylum Arthropoda; class Insecta; order Hymenoptera; family Apidae; genus Bombus; species Bombus vancouverensis. Next base: position 1,214,731 of record NC_134924.1, read on the forward strand.
GTACCAAATGTTGCTTGTCCTGAAATGGCAGTTCCCATTCCTGGTGCAATGATTAGTCAACAATCATCTAGTATGCAAGTGAATCAAAGTGTTGCTGGAGGCTTAGTTACAAGTGCTGCAGCTAGTATAGCCTCTATTTGGCGTGGTTGGACAACAAACAAATAGACTGTTTTATTTAATTAATAAATCTCTTTTTATACAAATCATAACTACATATGTAAGGACATATGTAGCAAAAGACACAAAATTGACAATGCTCCAAAAAATGTGAAATACTGAAGAATGAATGTTTAAAAGTATAATGTACTGTAAATACATGTATGAATTTATTACTTCATATATGGTACGTGAAATAGTTTAATTCCGTGATAACAAATTTTGTAAGATCTGATGATTAGTTTATTTTGAACTATTTATATAATATACTGATTTGTGCTATTATTTGTAATATAATTCCAAATACTTTCAGTATGCTGATGATAGATCGTAATTCTGTGGTACAAATTTTGTAAGTGTACAAGCAAGCAAGTTTGAACACTATATTACATTTTCAATAATTCTTTACTTATAAATATGATTCATTAATAAGATGTGAGTTTAATACGACTGCCTTTTTTATGCTCACTGCACTTTGTGTAATTATGTATCTGTTAACATATACATAAAATATTTCCTCGCATTAAAGGTGTCATTACTATCATGATATTATCCGTGTACTTCTAAGTTATTACAACATGATTTTAACATAATGTTTTAAGGTCTATAGTATTTTGGTTTTCTACAAATATATACAATCGGACAAATCAGGTAACAAGTTTGTTACTTAAAACTACTTAATGTGTTTTATAAGCGATATAATGTCTCTGATAGGAAAACCATATCTTAAAAATGTTATCATTTTTATGTAGATATGATCATATCATATATATTTCACACATATTTTTGATCATATATCGAAAAAGATATGACCTGTTAAACACTTCATACCTGACAATATACTATACATAATATGGATGTAAGCAAGGTTGTATTAGATTAATGACTTTTCATTAAATTAAGTTAAAATTAAGAATAACATATATGATATCAAAGTAAATTTTGTATTTGAGGTGTTGTTGAAGATATATTATGTAGATTTAGTAAAAATCAAAAATGATTTATATATTATTACTACTAAAGCACAAATTTACCAATGTAGCATAGATGCACCATTATATTATCCTTAAAATATATGTAATTCTTGTAGTAAATTACGTTTTTCTAATTAAATATTTCTTTAAAGTAACAATTCAAATTATTTAATATCTACAATTATACATAAGAATAGGAAATGAAATGTTCTTCATTTTACCTATTATATATGTATTTTAATTTTAATATATATATATTATGAAGGAATTATAACTATAATTATATAGGAGAAAAGTGAATACCTATATGTAAAGTAAATATGTATATGTAATTTATATTAATTGTAATATCAATTTACTAATAATTGTAATAATAATCATTTTTTATAGAATATCATTAAAAAATAGAACCAATTATCTCTTATAATTGTTAAATTTAAAATACAACGTAATGTAAAATTATCTATTATGCGAATAATTAATATTATGCATAGTTACATTTGATTAAATAATTTTATACGTGTTCGTTTTTTCGAAAATTATAGCGTTTTATAAACTACAAGGATAAAATTATTCTATGGAATTATAATTGAATACTAATACAAAATGTTATGTGTAAACTGAAATTTGTAAACAAACTAGCACAAATTTATAAATGTTATTTGATAAGTACTTTAAGAAATTTAATAGCACATCATAGTTCATGTGCTTTAATTAAAATAAAAATGTAAATCTAGTTCTTATCAAGATATTCTTGATAAAATTAAAAAAATATTTTGGATTAGTTTGATAAGTAATGTAAATACAATGATATACAGTTTATATATTATATAAAATGGCTATGTTTTACCTACAAAGTTTCATTGTGATATTACAAATAAATTAGAGTTTGTTTTTTATCAATTTTATTGTATTTTTTAATTCAGTAATATTATGGGGGCCTTAAGTATAAATTTGCATATTTTTGGATTATATAAATAACAAAAAATCAATAAAATATAATTGATAAATATTTATTGAGTAGAGAAGGATAATAATATACAACATTAACTATATGTTCAAAGTAAAAACCTATAGTATATTGCTATAGAGAACTTGATCAGATTTTTATCTTTACTTAAAAATTAAAATGCTTTGTACAATAAATTTTGTAACTGAATTTAGTATTACAATGCAACTCCCAAAATTATTTAACCAGAAATTAAATATGCCTGCATCATTCGATTACGATCCCACAGTCTCTCTTCTTGTAGCACTCCTCAGTAATTCTTGTTGCTTGGTATCTCATTTTCATGACTTGTTGATTCACCAGTTTATTGTATATCACATGTATCAAATTGTATACATATTGAGTACACTAACTGGCTTGAGAATTCTGTAAGCATATCATCATATAGTATTTTAATTTCTATATACATACATTTTATCTTACACTTAGTGTAAAATTCTTATTATTAACAATTAAAAAAAGAAAAAAAATATTTTTCTTCATATTTCTCTATAAAGATAAAATATTTGTTTTACATCATAATTTCAAAAAATTTTAAATTATAGACTATATATATTTTTTAATCCTATAATAAATTAAATTATATTAAGCATTATATCCATGAGATATTCATTAGTGACTAATCTAAATAATATATTTCAATATTAGGGTTGAGAATAACTATTTTTATCACATCAATTAAAGATATAAAATACATTACATACTTACACTAGTGAAATATTAAATGTTATCAAGATGATTATCTTGAAATATTAGAAAATATGGCAAATATTGAAACAAATTATATTAAGGAATATTCTTTTATTTTTTAGGTTTAATTTGTATTTTAAAAACTAATTAAATATATCTTAAAATGTATCTATAAATTACATTTCTCTATACCTTTCTTATTAGTAAACTGTAAATTTATGTTTGAAATATATTGTTTATATATATTTTATTATTTGTTGTTCATTCAAGTTTTTGTTTAAGATTGTGGAAACGTTTTATATTATTTAAATTGGTATACTAATTTTTAAAAATTATAATAGATTAAAAATATCCAAATATTTGAAAACTTGAAAAAGATTACAGTTGCTACTAATAAATTAAAACTTCCTATTATTAGTTTACAGTGGAAAAAAATGAAGGGATAATAATTAAAATACGGCAATATAGAATTTAAAATAACAATATTATTTGGACTAATATGTTTAATGCAATCCAATGGCTACTAAAAATTTCCAAACAAAATCCTTTAGACTTAAAAAAAGCATTCTAAAATATACGTGGCATATAGAAACAAAGAAAAATTTTTTAAATATCAAAAGCTGCAATATACAAATTGTGTAATAGAGTGTGTTAATTTAAAAAATTAAAAAAAATTTTGCAAGATAAAAGTCAACATTCACAAAACACACACTTATGAAAATAACAATTATACTCATTACATATGGATTTAATTATGTATATTATATACAATAATGTAGATAAATAATAGCATATCAGTAAATCTATGTATGATGATTATACATACAGTTGTATTTTTTCTTATACTGAATTCAAAATATCAGGATTTTCAGTATAAAAATATAAAAATAAACACACATACACACATGTGCGCACGCACGCACATACACACACATCCTAAGATCTTAATTGTTGGTTGCACTAATTATAGGATGCATATTATTAACATATATATGTTGATACATTATTAACATAATCATGTCACACATCATAATCACACATCAACATAATCATGATCAACATAATCATCATACATAATTATGTAAATGTATATATAATGTTAAATAAGTAATAAAGTAATGATAATATTCTAATCACAAATAAAATAACATTACCATGATGTAATAAATTAATAAATTCAACAATTAAGATCTTGACACATTTGCAGTTAAAATAGATAATTTTACACAATATCAAGCATGTCACATTCCAAAATTATTTTATGATGCATTAAGTACTACACTGTAAAAATTAAGAAGAAATTTTATTAGTAGAGAAAATGAGGGAAGGATTGTCTTTATTTACATATACATAATATACGTGAACAGTAAAAGCATTTCTCCTTAAGAAAAGAAAAAAATTATATAAAATGTAGAAATTTTATATTTTCAAGTGTATTATTAATTTACACAAACATTATTAGCAGACGTTGAAATTAAAATACAGAAAGCAAATACTATTTTATATTAATATGTCTCTAGATATAATTTTGAAACAATAGGATCTTTTATCTGTATCAATTGTATTTTTAATCTTGTAAATTAAATTATGTAGTATGTGTAATTATATTGAAATACTAACAACAATTATGATTGAGATCAGTAATCGGAGAATTCAACTTGAACTGCAGGAAAGGACTTGAATATTGTTGAAACGTAATCTGAAGAATGAAAATGGGATGTGAAAGGATTATGCAACAAAACAATCAATTTGATAAAGATGTTTAAAGAAATTATTCTTTTGTTTTAATTGAAAATTTAAAAATTGGACATAGGGTAATAGGCATTATGTAATTTAGAATATTAATATGCAAATTAAGAAATTTACAATTACTTGAAAAGAAAACATAATTCAGGTACACACATTGAAGAAACTTTGTTTTTGTTTATTCTGTACACCATGTAATATTTATGAAATAATTTTTTTTTGAAGTAAATAATGTATAGAAATTACTATGTCATTGTAAAATTATTATGCAAGCATATTCAATGAAATTCTTTGAAAATAAAATTTAAGAGACACACAAAAGAAAAATTACAATAAGTACATACAAAACAAAAAATAAAGAGCTACTACTTTTTAAATCTTATAAATGCATATATTTTTTATCATTTCTGTTAACTAATAGCCCCATTCCGGATAGTACTGATATCTACAATATTTTAAGTACAAAATGCAAAATACATGTATTATTTAAGAATGAATAAATAATTATTAGCGTTGTTGTCTAAATCTTATGAAGTTACGAAATTAATAAGGATCATGCCCAAAATAGAAATTACAGAACAAGGGCTACTAGTAAAAAGTAGAAGAAACACATGTTAAAAATGTATTTTGGATTTATTTTCATAACCATTGTTATCATTATCACGAGTATACTATTACTTTTGTTATTACTAATACTCGAGTATATTCAATAAAAGAGTAATAATAAATTTATACTTGCATGTATCAAAACGAATAATGTACTTTACTTTTTAATTAAAAGTACACAGGAATTTTGATAATAATTTTGGTAATAAGTTTTTGCGTTTTAATTTTTTCTTTTAATTATAAACATATTTTAGTAGTATGAATATGTAATATCTAAGGCAAGATAGTTTAATTAAGTGTTATTTAACTATCTTGTAAGTTTTATTTTGAATTATTTATAGACGAATAATGTTGTATATTTTCAATATTTCGTCAGAAGTTCATAACGAATAATTAACATTTTCAAAAATATGTAAAATGAAAATTATTATATGAGCAAACTCTATAAAGTAAATGATTTAAGATATCAGTAAAACATATTACTACCTTTATACACTCCATACTTCATTATTAGTAAAAATAGAGGAGATAACTCTATGCAGGGAATTTGTTATTTATTTTAATATATTACTTTAAAACGATAATAGACTGTTAACGTTAGTTAATTTCAGGACCTTTTTTAACCAGGAACGGTAATATATACTTTGGTATATGTATGCTAGATTTATATACTTGAGGATGGCCTTGACAGATAGTTTCTGTTACATATATTTTTGGAGATACAAAATTAATCACATAACAAGACACAAAAATAAATATATGATTACCTGATATATGTGGTTTCATTAACCAGTTAAGTCTCTGTGTACAAATACATTTAATGTCTTCAGAAATCAATAAGGTGCTATTCTTGTAATATATCTTAAGTACTATACTTACTTGTCCATCATTATGTTTATATGATGAATATTGAAACCTGTATCTTAATTGATTTCTATATTCTCTCTTTACTTATAAATTACTTATGAAATATTGATCTTTTATAATTAAAATTATTTTTTTACTCAATCATAGAATTTTACTTGTGATGAAATCAAATAATGAAATAATTTGAGATAAAGTCGATTATTTAAATTTAGATACAAATAATGTAATTTCGAATGTAATTTTCGTCTTAAGAAACTAAAATCAAGGCCTCCTTACTACATTTCTACTGCTCGATTTTTAGAACGATTTAAATAAAATATTGATACACAATTTCCTGAACATAATTTTTATGTATATACATAGCATTGATATTTCTAAAACTAAACGATCAGTTTTTCTACTCTTCTAGCGCGTGACAAAGTTTGAGACATCTTCAAATATAGAATGAACAGCTATATAAATATACTTAAAATTTATTAAGGAAGAGCATGAAAAACTGACCTAAGAAGTAATTGTTCTGAGCGTAAGTTCTCTAGAGCTACAAAAATATATAATCGTTTATAGTAATATTATGCAGCAACATAGCAAGAGGATATGATATAAATATTCTACCCAGGATTAATTTTAATGGAAAACTAGATTTGTGAAATAATTTAAATCTACGAAAAGAAAATTAAAGGTGAATTGTTTAATACAGAAGTTGATTAATTTAAAATATATTAAAATAAAGTAAGTGATTTATAAGTATTATTATAGCAACATTATTCACACTAATTTTCACATTATCTAGTTTTTCATAGAATATAGGTATATTTGTATATATTCTCGGTAGAATACTTTTAAATCCTCTGCTTATAACTGTAATATAAACATTTTTACTCCTTGGATGAAGGATTTATAAAATCCAACAATAGATAGTGATAATTATGAGAACCACTAATACCAATATTAATTAGAATCAGCTGTAGGATGTACTTTGAGTTCACTTTCCGCGTTTTCCGAAATTCCATAATGAAATATATTAAGATATATTTCTTAATGTTTAAATGTTGTAGAATAACAACATTTTTTAATTAATTTACAATCCACAATATCTTTTTGCAAAAGGATGGTAATATAAAACAAATTTTTTTACCTTTTCATATTATTAGTTAATTTCATGTTACTTGAATTGCAAACTAAACGTTTTAACTGATAAATAATTCTAATAAATAATTCCAAAAGCAAAATTAATATTTCTCATCATTATTGGATATCTAAAATTATTTAGAAATTTAAAAAATGAATTGTGTATTTATCTTTTTGAATGGGTGAGTGTATAATAGTTCAGGATTTTTAAATGTAGTTTTAAACTCTAATTTATTTTTACCAACAATAACGCACTGCAAGAATGTAAGATCTGCACATGTTTAGTAGCAGACTTAATTTAAGATTTACTTTATAATATACCAGTATACTTTTCTTGCAAGTTAAAAATGAATCTCTTTTTACATTAGATGAGATCAGTAAAATAAAGATATTTCCGATAGCATCTGCATCGTTATATGATTATGGAACATGATTGATGATGTCTAATGATTACAGTTGTACATTTGATGCAGTATACAAAAAAAGGTTAGTTATATCGAAAGGAAATCGTATCCAAGACTTACACTATCTGCTCGGTTGGGACAAACTTCTCGAAACACTTGTTCAATAAAAGGTTGCCTAAAAAGAAAGAAATTTTTATATTACAATTTTAATTAATACATATTAATATTTTAGTAAAATTGTATAGACTATAAATAATTTTATCCTGTTTTTTATTTTATTTTATTTAATCAGCATTAAATTCCAAAACAATAAACACTAAAAGGGGAGAATTCAAATTTTGGAGCTAAGCCAAATATAACATTCCTATATTCCTTTTAATTTCAGAAACTATAACCTTAATATAATTTTATATCTAACTTATCAACTAATAGAAAATATGATGAAATAAAAACTTAATAATTCATAAATATACATACTTAGCGGAAAGTCCACCACCAGGAGGAAGATTAGGAAATTCTTGGTCCACAAGAAGTTGTAACAGTTGCAAAAAATCAAATTCATTTTTGTCCTTTTGTACAGCAACGATTTCTATGAATATAATAACAAAATTAAATTGTTTTTATTAAGGATGCTTATATCTTAAATATTATCTCTACTATTATTAGAGTGCATTGTGCATGTACTATTAGATTTGTGCAAAAAACATTTGATCAATATTATTTAAAAAATCAGATGCATCTTGTAGTATCTGATATATATTTTTAAAAATGTTATTTGTTTATTGTGTCACTTTAGTGTTTTATGGAACAGTATTATTGAAACAAAAAGATAAACACAACAAAATAACTATGCATGCTATGCACTAAAATTCATGCATCTACTTAGGACTGGAAAACTTAGTGCCTTGGTACATTTCTTATGGAAATTCTGGATACAAAGTCCGGTCTTAAGTAGACACATTAGTATCTATATTTATGTATAAATAAACATGGTTTTAACAACCTTTTTAAATTTATCCACCATTGGAATTGTATAATCTTATGTAATACACACTCATATATATACATACATACATACATACATACATACATACATACATATACACACAGATATATATGTCTGTTGTAATGTTCCTCCATAAGAAATGCATTATTAAAAAATAAAATTTCAATAGGTAAAGTATTTCTAAATTTTCAGAAGGAAATGTTCACCTACCTGTGATATCACTTAAATATATTTGAAAAGAGGAACAAACAACTTTTGAATACAAATTTTACTTACAAAAAAGTTTAAAAGAATACCAACTCCAAGGGTGGAATGCATTTTTAAGTAAAATTAATAATTGATGTTAAAAGAGTTTAATCAAAGGAGAAACAATTAATACAATTTGACAGCACACACAGAGAGAGAAAACTAACATTATATATAAACAACTATCAATGTATCTTGCTATCTGTTTAACAGTTGAAGCAAGAAACGCAATATCATTAGTACTCTAATATAATACTCTATTACTGTATTATAATACATACTCTATGTATATACTCTATTTGCTTTAACAATATTTCAATAAACGTTAAAACGAAAGTTATATTAAATGTTTTTTGTGTTTACAAATATTCTAGATATTTTGAATTTACAAAAAACATTTCACTAATCTACTCTACACAAACTTTTATAATTGCAACAAATGGTTGATTTTTATCATCTGTTCTCATAAATATAACGAAATACAATTTGCACAAATCACTAAATGAATATTAAGAAAATTCGAATTTACATTAGATGAGAAGTATTTGTAAAACATGGACTTTAACTATGTCTATTTAACAACAGAAATAAATTTCTGTAGATGTAAATTTCGACCTTCTACCTGGATATTACTTATTCTTTTTTCAAAAGTCTTTTATATTATACACATATGATTAATCATAAAGTATCAATAATTAAAATTTGTCCAATTATTTTAGTGGTATCGCACATAATTTATAAAATTACTAATGTTACATTTTTGTAATAACTTTACATGCTAAATTATATATTCAATGATTATGAATATTAAATTTCTAGAGAATAATGTTATATATAACATGAAAATACATCCATAAGAATAAATTTTCAACATTTCTTAATGGAAATATGTAAGTATGTATATATGCACATATCTCTCAAGAAAATTAGAGATAGATATACGACAAAATACATGATATTTACTAGAAATATATTTTCATTAACATATATATGAAATAAATAATTAATTCATTAAAATATTATTGCATTATAGTAAATGGTAATTTATCAAAAAAGTAAAAATTTTGATAATGCATCAGATATTGAAATCTATAGAAATATTTGCTTATATAATATATTCTGATTTTAAGTTAATATATTTTAGGTATCAAATAAGATATTTCTATATTTTTAAAGAAAAATGAAAATCCAAATTTGATTTCCAAACTTGTAAGAAATACGAGTTTGATATAGATTCTTACTTGTAAATGTTATACCACTATAATGATTGTATTTTGAATTGTACTAAAATTTGATTATTAGATAATGGTATTAAGTGTTGCTCTCCATTTGAGAGCTACCAGAATGTCAAGTATGTGTGTGATATTGTGATTTTGTATTAATGCAACAGCAGAGAGAATATAATTGATTGGAATATGGAAATGTTAATGAACCTTTGATTCTCCTTTCAATGTCCATTTCAAGCTCAGCTTCTTTTTTCTGTGCTTCTGGATTTGGTTTTGGAGCAGCAGGAAATGTCACCAAAACTATGCTCATATTATCTCTGCTACCCTGCAACAAAGAAAGCGCTTGTAACAAATAAAATTGAAAAAATATATTTGACTGCTTAATAAAAATATAAAAAAACATTAAATTTGATAAATATCTTTTTGTAAATTTGTTCTTTATCAAACATATGAAATGTTAATAAAACATATGTTTTTAATGTATGAAAACATATTAGTAATCACATATATATTTGCAGCTATTCAATAAGTATATAAAAGAAATATAAACAAAATTAGTAACATAAGAAATAAAAATATAAGACAATAGAAATAGAATGTTATCTAAAGCTTAAAAGTTATAACATATTATTATTAATTAATGTTTAATACCATTAAGTATCATAGATTGAAAATTATAGATTGAGTTTTGAAATAAATAAAAGAATATAAAAATGCGTACATTTTAAAATATAGTATCTAAAGCTTAAAAGTTATAACATATTATTATTAATTAATATTTAATACCATTAAGTATCATAGATTGAAAACTATAGATTGAGTTTTGAAATAAATAAAATAATATAAAAATGCGTACATTTTAAAATGTAGTATCAGTATCTTTAACATTAAAAATAATTTATGTTGACACACCTTTAGTAGCAAGAAATTCATTATAAAATATACACGAAAAGTTTTAGACATCATTACCTTATATAGACAGGTGTCTATAACCTGGTTCGTAACTGCTTCTAGATCATCTGTAAGCAGCAGCCTTGAATGTATAAAATTACACAGATCTGTGTTGTTCATTACATCCCAAATACCATCACATGCTAAAACTAGAAATTCATCGTGTTCATCATCTCGATCTCGAACAAATATTTCTGGTTCTGGAGACACTAACTGTTCACATGGCCCTCGATCTTTCAAATTTTTGTACTCATAATCTCCCAATGCACGAGATACAGCTAAAGCTCCATTAACTCTTTGAATCATTACACTACCACCAGCATTTTGAATTCTTTCTTTCTCAGCAGGTAAACCTGGTTTGTGATCTCGTGTTGAAAAAACTGGATCTCCTGCTCGGCAAAGTACAGCTCTAGAATCGCCACAATTGGCAATGTATATGTTTCTGGGAGATATAAATGCACAAACAGCTGTAGAACCAGATTTTTCAGTACCAGAACTCATTTCTGGTAATTCTCTCATTTCATCGTCAAGTCGAAGAAAGCCAGAATGAATTCCTTTGGTTACATTTTCTGCTTTAAATTCTTCTGTTTGCATGATACACTCTAACAAGTGCTCTGCACTATGAGCTGATACTAATGCACCAGCATGACCGTCAAATACTGCAAAATAACTCCAATCTGACAGACCACCTTTTAAACCAGTTATTGCTCTATGAGCATCTTCCATTTCCATTCTCCAACCCTGCATGCTGGCAACACCATAATGTAATCCATTGCCAGAGCCATGTTCATTATATTTATCTGTTTTTGGAGTATCCAAAAGTGCCCCCATAGTATTTATTTAGTAATTGCTGTGTCAGCTCGATTAATTTATTTTTCTCTTTAAATATTATTTGATCAGCATCTTTTAACTGATCATTCAAATAACACTTTTCTGAGTTTTACCTAAAATTATAAAAATAGAAAAGGTAGAAAAATCTTAATTTTTAGTACAAAATTGAAATCAAATATAATAATATAAAAATATTGCTTCTAAATTCGAATTTAAATCGAAATCTGAATAATAATATCACGTTTAGCTTATATATATGTATTTATTTATGTGTATGTACTACACTATTACTTAGAATTTTGTCTCAATTATCGTTTTGTAACAGAAGTTTATTGCGATACTATTTCGTTTTATGGCTATAATTTTAATTTAAAAGGAGAAAAAAGGGCAATTAAAACACAACATCGTTGTAATACCGAACGTAACGTACGAGATAATCTCGACATGCAAATATTTCAAACGAAACACGATAACGTTTTACGTAAATGGAAACATTCGAATTACGTGCAATTACGTTCACTATATAATTATTACGGTAGCTTCGTCAATAATAAATAAATTATTTGAATACAGGAATGGAAAATCTCGGAAGCGTAAGCTGTATCAGATTCTAATAAGAAACTATTTAGCAGTGCCAAATTTCGCGACTAAAATAGTTTATACCTCAGTCTGCATGTTCGCGAAACTTACGTAGGGAGATCGTGACCAAATATCATCGTTACTTTGCGAAAGTATATATGTGTAGAGCGTGGTATTGCTAATAGACTTGTTTCATATCACTATCACCATGTTCTTTTGCTAGGCTCAACACACAGAACCAACGAAATCGACTTGCATGAATGACGGATATACACTAGGTAATTTTCTGCGCATGCGTTGGTTATTAATAGCATGTTTCATGGCGTCATAATCCGCCAATCAAAAGCCCACGATTTCCGCTCAAGCCTGGGCAATCATACAGGATTCTGAAGTAAAATTAACTCGCGCGCGATACTGGCATTAACTCTCACTAACAAGTACATAAACAACAACATCAAGTTCTTGTCGATGATAAATTGTACTGTCATTGATTACTGCGTTTATCAAAATTGTTATAGTCAGTAAGCGTAGTTTGTTTAAATTTCGAAATTTTGTGAATATAATGTAGTACTTTATTTCTTTAAATATATTTTGCCGAACTTTTGTTGATTACATTATAATATGAATTATTTAATGTATAAAAAGTTGTTTTGTAATAATATTCATAATTTTATTAATAGATATATAACGCTATTTTTTATTATATGCAGATTCTGTTTTTCCTAAATGATTGTTTTTTTATGAATTTTTTGTATGATTATTGTTTCTCCACATAGATTAATTACTTGAACTTGTTCGTTTTCTTTGTTATTTGTAAACAGCATATTAGATGCTATATTCACAAAGTGTTACGAGATATGATCTTGTAATTCGCGCAATAAAAATGGCGGGCAATAGAAATATTTTAATCTAGTCTTATTACATAAAAAAATTGACAAATTAGGAAATAGTGTAAAAAATATTGTATTACGGTCATAATTATATAATTTAATCATTTCGAATAAATCCTTTTTCTTAAACATTTTAATATACTTTAAAAAATTATTATAAGCATTATACTGAACATACATAGTATATATATATATCTATATCTAATAACAAGAATATTAGTAAATATGAACCACTTTCGTGGCAGATATAAACTAATTTAAACGTATAATACATAATATGCATTTAAATTCATTCTTTTTATATTTGAATTTGTTTTTTATACTGTTATTTTAACGCATATCCTAATACATAGGATGTTTCCCTTGCTAGAGGCCTCAAAAGGAAATGTCGTCATTGGCCTAATCACTGCATGTTTGCATACATGAGAATTGGAAATAAGAATGTGAAAATAAGAACGATTTCAAATGAAACATATATACACAACACAGATAATATCGGTTTTCGATGTCGCAATAATATCAGGTCGACGGTTTCTGCTTTGGGATTTCTAGTGAAACTCATCTTGCATAATCATTATGCAAATAGTAAGTACCTAAACATTTAAAAATATAATGAAATATATTTTTTACATATTTATAATGATAATTCTTACTTATATATAAGTAAGGACTGTAAATGCAAATACAAAGTACGTATTTTTATAAAAGCAATTTAATCCATTACCATCATGACATAAAAAATAATTTTCTTAAAGAAAAAATTATTTGTGCTTCTAAAATAAATAAAATTAAATAAACTGATGAAAGTATTCCTATGTGTTTTATATACATAATAAGCAATTTGCATCTAACTATTTTATATTTGCCACAAAACCAAGATCCCTAGGAATCATATATTGTTTTACTATTTCATCTGTTAATTTATTCCTAGCTTCCTGATGTGCAGCTACCAAAGGCTGTAACACTTCAATTAATTCTTTTTTAAGTTCTCCTGTTAAAATTTCTCCACTGATATAACCCTGAAAGTTTATATATTATTATATACATATATATATTTTTATATTTATTAATACTAAGGAACACATTTCAATTTTTACTAAACTTACTTTTCTAAGTTGTTCTAATTTTTCGTCATCCTCTAGGAAGAATCGTAACCACTGATATGATATATCAATATCACAATTGCCTCCTAATTGTCTGTGTTCTTCAATAGTAGCTTGTCCTCCTGAGAATGCATGCTTGTTAATTTTATTCTTTATTTGTTTAGCAGTGTCTGTCAAAAATATTGCAGTATTGTTATCACTAGCTGACATTTTTGTTTTAGAGCCTTGTAAAGCTGGAAAGAATATAGAATGTAACAGCGCTGGTTTTGGATAGCCAATTTTTGGTGCAACATCTCTTGTCATTCTAAAGTAGGGATCTTGATCTATAGCACATGGTATTAAACAATTAACTTTTGCATCCTTAAAAATAAAGGGAAAAGTTCCAGAAATTGCTGGAGCAGCTTGAGTTGGCGGAAATGAGATTTTTCCAATAGGATCACTGTCTCCAAATCCAAAAATGCCTTTCACTTGATTAAATGTAACACTTCTTTGTATTCTGATCATATTCTGATAAAATGCAGGATTATTTCCAATATGTTCTAAATTAGAAAAAATAAATGTATTCTCTGGTTTAAATCCAAGAGCAATAATGTCTTTTGCATTATTATAGGCCAATTTAATCGCATCTTCTATTTTTATGTTCTTCCATATTGCTTTCTCATCATCAGTCAGTTGTATGACTAATGGAACACGGAATACTTCTTGAAGCCATTTACAAAACATAAATGGTATAAGATGTCCTAAGTGTATAGAATCTGAACTAGGTCCTCTACCGGTATAAAGATAAAAAGGTTTTCCTTGTTCATAAAGATTCAAGATAGTATTCATATCTCGATGAGAGAAGAATATTCCTCTTCTAAGAAAATGATGTGGTTTCTGTCCTGTGATTTTCTCAAATCTCGCTAATAATTCTTCATCGATTTTGGAACTTCCAAATCTTTCTATAATAACAGAGAGAAATCTTCTGAAAAAGTGAAATTATAAGCTAATGTGTATATTCACATATGCATGTTATCTTTGTCCTCTTTCAAAAAATGGGAAGGATTTATAATCTATGAAACGAAGATAATAAAGCAACAGTATATCATTTTATTTTATGTGATAAAAATACTTTTCAAAGATTTCTATGAAAGATATTTTCTATGGAACTCACTAATAAGCTTATCATAATCAATTCCAGTCTCGTTTTTAGTTGCAACATTCCAAGGTGTCACAATATCCTCCTCATCCGCTTTCCCATTTAACGTTGACGTGTCAATTTCAATTTCTTTCGCTGTCATTTTTCTTTATATTTAATTATTTTCCGACTTTTAAGTGCGATCGTGCAAAGATTCTTAGGAGAAAGATATATCATATGCAACGCAGAGTTGGTTACAAATCAACAGGGTTATGTCGGTCTCCGCATGCTATGTTTCCTGCGCACGCATTTGTACATTCAAGGTAAGAAATTTCAGTAATTTTTTTTGCAGTTGCATCATATACAGTTGATTACAAGTATTATATTTATTAATTTTTTATTAAAATATATTTAAATTTAATTATAATTGTTTTTGTGAGGTTCGAATTATCTAACAAATTATCTGTCAATATAGTAAGTGTGATATTATATTTTGAACTATGTATTTGAAATACTAACGTCATCTCACGGTGATAAATTCAAGTAAATAATGATCTGCTTTATTATTAAATCATTTAATATATATAATGTTTTCTATTGAAATTAGCTATTAGTTATAATCTACATAAAAACTTCGAGTTTACAATTATTTTATTATTTCAATATACAATTAAACTCTAGGATAACTTGTTACTTCTAGTGAGTCTTGTCTAGTTAATGTATTATATCTTTTGGATATATACAAAAACATATGTATTATGTTATATTGCGAATTATAATAAATCTAAAACAAATCATAGCGTTAGCTTTTGTAACTTTTCTGTTTAAAATTATCTGAAAATTAATTTTATTCTAAAATATGTAAATATAAATAATAATTTGACGATAATGTGTTACAGATGTTTATGGGTAAAATGAATGTTATAGGACGCAAATTTGTTGTTAACAACTGGACAATATAGTAACGTATATTCTTTTCATCAGTTTCATGTAAATTTGCAATTTGTGATTTTGTTTTTTATTTGGATATTTCGGTATTTACAAAGAACGATAAAATGTTTTTTCATAAAAATATATCAGTGCCTCTCATTTTGATAAATGTTCTTTTATTTGTACAGAACTTCCAGTATGTATTATAGAGCGATATTAATCTATAACTTAAAATCAAGCATACAAGAATGAATCAAGATTTTCATTCGTTTGTTCCTCCATGATTTATACAAATGGAAGACATTTCATAGAACGAATCGTCGGTAAGGAACTAAAACTATGAAATCTGTTTTTACTACTGTACGTATAATTAAAAAATTGATTGTACATCGTTTGCAGTCGTTAACACAGTGAAGCGTTAGCGTTTACTTTTAGAGATTTCTTTGCATTGTATTAAAAGGAAAATTTTAATTCAGACATCCGCGAGACAGGTAGTAAATCATATTTTACAACTTTCCATATAATATGATGTGAAATTTGTTGAGAATGTAATAAATTCAGCTATACAGGACACTTAAAAATATGCCGATGAGCATAAGATGCAAATAGAACTCGTAGAAACGAAATACGAAGAATTTATGAATCATAAAATCATGTTTTTTAATAGAATTATTAGTATGTTCCTATCTATTTTACAAATATATATTACTCAAAACAATTAGAGCATTGCGTTTTTATAATATCTTTAGTCATATTTTTATCGAATGTCTAATGTATATGCTATTGAATTTTTGTTCTAAAAAACAAGTATCATTAAATAGTAAAGTCATTTCACGAGGCAATTCCTTAATTGTTTTGAGTTATTATAAGCTACTGAAAATGGTGAACATTTATCCAAAATATGTAATTTTCAAAATTCACTTCTGTCAACGATCTCTTCCAAGTTTTCTAGGATGTGCTCATGAAGTTAAACTCATACTGTTAAATTGGTTTCCATTTGCGAAATATCTTTACTATTACACACATCTGTATTATTCATTGAACTGAAAAATAGGGTGTTTCTATATGATCGATAGTATGTATAGGTAATATTTGTGCGCACATATACTTAAGCGAGCGCAGGGGAGAATCTGTTTTAAAAAATATCCCAGATGTATGACAAAAATAACTTTGTCTCACGAAGAATCTTCTTGTGAACTTATATGTATATAAAAGTAGTTTCGATATTTCATTGGCATTGTGAATAGTTGAGAGGACGATCTAAGTCCCGAAATAGTTTTCTTCTTTTCTTTTTTTGAAATCCGAACTAGTGAAGCGACTTTTTATGGCGACACGATATAAAAATTAGATTTCGATAGAGATACTCATAGATCAATTCAAATGTCAGACCATCAGATTATGTGATTAACACCAGACATTATAAAAAAACTGAATCGATTATGTAGATGATGTCTTATTGTATAATTACAAGCTACTAAGTCGAGGGCTGACGACATCCATATTAGAGTTCGTATATTGAAAATTTTTGGTCCTTACGTTTTCTCTACTGTACAATACTCTTAAATAAATTACATTGGATCTAAGATGATTCTTGCTTTCTGCTTTATCTTTTCTCGCGTAAACAGCGAAACAACGATTTTTTCACGTTACTTTCTCTTTACTAAAACGCTAAACTATCTACATTCTCTGAGCATTCTTACAGAGGATCATTTTATCGTGTATTTGCCTCTAAATTGCCGATAATCAGGTTGCTTAGAATTTTGTGAGGATCGGAACAAGGTTGATTTAAATTTCATATAATACATAACGGTACGTTTCATCATCTTAAACTGTTAGTCATGTGTGTTAAATTAATTAAAATTGGATATGATTAAGTAACTAGTCGAAAGAGAAAATGGAAGTATGAAGTGGAACTTAAATATGGTATAAGTGAGACAGATCTTATTGGCTGTGCAAAAACAAACGTTATCCATCGATATTTCGCCAGAAAAACTTTTGTTCGCTTGCAAATTTTTAATCAGGTACATACATAAACGGTAATTGTAGTTCACTGTCTTCGTTTACTTGTTCTAGGAAAAAGGAAAGGTTTGTAAATCTTGCGCAATCCGCTTGGCACAGTATTTTGGGTAACGTTTGAACAACGCTGAAATATGTTTAAGTATTGGCCAAGTCAACCGCCATTAGCGAGGCAAAATCTGATAAATATAATCAATATGACGTACGTTTTAAAGGGTATCTATAAATACAAATCGAACCGTCGTTGCTTTTCCAATAGCGATCTCGCTTTATCAGTAGATGATTAATTTAATCAATTATACATTATTCGTCAATGTTCCTCCTTTGACATTTTGCGCTTTGAATTTTTTTATTTATATTAACATAAGTATGTCAATGTGAATCGTGTAATATATTACAAATTTATATAACGAATTTAATCCTAAGACTCCTTAGATTAAAGTCAGATAAAATTATTCGGAGCAGTTTCTCAATAAATTAATAAGTTTTCGTTTCCTTAAAGCATTCTGTCCAAACGATTATTGTAACTATTCTTAGGAGTTGAAGGATTAATTATCGTCAAACATTTATAGAATTTCCTCTCTCATGTGATCGTTCTATGATCTCGCTAAAGACACGTCGTACTATCACAGTCCAACTTGAAATGTTCGATTCCATTATTTCACGATAACCTACGTTTCAGTACGTCTCGTTAGAATAAGATAGACAGAATAATTTCTCCATGCAGGCATCAGACTATTATAAAAATACAGACGTGTAATCGTATCATTATACAACATGGTATGTATACCGTAAAAATTCCAATTCGACGAGCAGAACATCGCGATCGAAAAACAATTCTAAGTAAAGCTTCCTCGTTTTATTTCATCATGTTTGTCTGAATGAACGATTAATTCTATTCACCAACTGCTTCGAAGCATCCACAATAAATCTATACTCTGACACCGACACCACTGTCACCTTTTATTTCCGAAACGAGCTCGATGGTAGGAGTGCAGATTTCTGTAGGTGTCGGTGAGGCGAGTGGGGCCAAATGTGAATTCTTAATAGACATATCCTTTAGGATATAGTCTACTCCTGGTTTGACGCGCAATCTATTTCGATGTAAAGATGGCTCTAATCTCAAAATCGCACACGATTTCGTCGATAGACAACCGTTTCGAAACATAGACTCCGTGGACTTGCTTTGCAGATCGTTCTCGATCGCTGACTTTTTCAAATTGATCGTCGATCTGGAATTATAAGGAGACAGATTATGTTCAGAATCAAGCGTGAATTCTTCATTTTCTTCGAACGATGTGAAGATTTCTGAATCAGGTACGGATGGAGCGCTAAAGAACGACTCGCGTAACGACGATGTCAACGCGTCCGGGCACATAAATGGATCGAGGGACGTCAGATCGTTGAGATCGCTGCCACTGTTACAGACTTGAAAATTGTTCACCGAGTAGGACGAAGGGAACGCTTGATGTTCAGTGACTACGTTGGACAGGATCTCTTGGCTTCTCGACGACTCTGACCACTTTGAGTCCGAGGGTCTTCTCGAGCTGAATCTCGTCGAATCGTGCTCAACGAAGATAGGGTCTGGTAATCTCCCTTCTCGACACCTTTCTGAGTTTTTCAACAAGGCTTCGAATAGATCGATGGGTTCTATTGGTGCTATTTGACCCGACAATACCATATTATTTGAGGAACTATCATGACTAGATTTGTTATTGATTGATTCGCGGTCTTCGCTATAATCTTCAATATTCAACAAGACGGATGGTATCACAGGATCTGAGTGTCTAACTGGACTCCTCCTATTACCCATCGGAGATTTTAAGCAATCGATACTAATGGAAGGCTTCGACGTTTCAGAGTTCTTCGTGTCTTCTTCTTGTAGAGGAGCAAGAGGAAGTGGATCTATGGGACTCGGTGGTTCCGAGTGTATTGTCGGTACTGCCAGACTCTCCATGACTCTATAAGGCTCTAACAATCTTACGTGCGTCATCGGTTCGATGGTATTGATCGATTCGGAATGTTTCAGTATTTCCATGTTTCTTCGCATTTGTAATACTTTGAAAGCTGGATCTGTTCTGGGCTCCAAGTACCTCGGAGTATTATCCACATGAACAAGATTGGCTAATTTGTTAGAAGTAATTGTTATGTGCTTCGGAGACGTCTTCTGCCTTGGACTATCCAACAAACTCGACCTCGTACTATCCGGGGTGGACGGCGGCGTATAATTGTTCTGAAGTCTGAGGTTTAGATTCGGACTGTTTCGATCGAAGGGACTATTAATCTTCAACCGCGGTCGTGGATAAATTTGAAGACGCTTCTGATTCTCCAATTGTCGAGATAGCATAACGTGTTTAGCCAATCCACCCTCGTACTTATTATTGTGATCCAAATTCTGTACAGAGTATCTATGAGCTTCGGTGGTGTTCCCACCGGTTGGAAGTCGAAGATTCACCTCTGAAGAGATTGCAGTCGCCGATTTGATATTAGGATCAGACATCGAACAAAGATTCGAATTTCTTCTTTTGCAATTGATAGGACTCAAACCGTTATGGAAATCTTTTGTGTGCACTATGGGACTGTTAGCGCTTAGCACGGGATCCGACATAGTATTCATTTGCAATACTTTGCGATTCAACGTTACGTCGCTCTTTAAATTCTGATAGGAGATGAACTTCGGTTCCGACGCCTTCGAAAAATTCTTACTAGCGAGCCTCTTGTGATTCAATCTTCTCAGGTGTCTAATTTTATTGAACGTTGGATCCAGAAGATATTTCAGATTTTTGATCTTGTCGATATTGTGATTCGAGTCGATCATGTGATTCCGATCGATGATGTACTTTAGATCAAGCATTTTCGTGAGATCGTGGATATTCTCCTCGACGATGTCTGCTTGTCTACTCTCAGAAGACGTATGATCCATGTTCCTTTCTGGTGAGATGTCTGTGTGCTTTCCTGACACTTCCAGGCCTCGCCTGCTTGTGTACAAAGTGTTGTTTTGTTTTGTAGCGAAACAATCTTCCACAGGATGCCTTCTATCATCGTTGCTGTTGTTCACCTCGGCTAATTCCATATTCGTATTGGAACCACGTCTCATTGGCGAGCAACCGTAACGGCTGGGTGTCACTCCGAGGAAAGCAGCCAGCTTCTTGGTAATCTTAACCACTGCAACCCTCATTTCGCCGTGATGGAAAGCGTAAATCCACGGATTCACGCCACTGTGCGCCATAATGGGCAGTCCAAGCCATACGACCGCCCATTCGGTAAGAATGTTGGTACCGCAAAAAATATCCAGCAGCATGCAGGTCTGTAAAGCAAATTTACCTTATGTTAAGAAGGTAATTTCGGCCTGCTTCGGTCTTTGTTGCTTGATCTTATGGGAGGGTTCTGATTTATGTCGTGTGAAACGTTCAACGAGGAAATGAGAAGCGATTAGAGCAGTTTATGCTAAAGTTTCTTTCAATTGATTTTGTTTATAATTTATACGATAAATTTTCTCCAATATTTCTCAAATTTAAGATGATGTATAATATAAGAGAGGAGAATATATTGAAGAAAAATGTAAGATTAAAAAACATTGGCTAAACTTCAGAAAATTTTGTCATTATCTTCATAGATATATGTTTCTCCCGTTCACTTGATCTATATGGATGGCGTTAATCTATTTATAACATTCAAAGGTTGAATAATACGCTTGAGCTACATCGTTATAAATATGACCATGTAATACGTGAACTAAAATGGGAATTATTTGTCTTGATCTTTGTTAATGAAAGTTAGTAGATTGTGTATGAAACTAAAATCCATATGTATTTGAATTTTGGTGAATTTTATCTTTACATGGGATTTGAAGAAGTCATATAGGACATTATTAGTATGTCGTTCCATATACATGATTGAAAAAAGACGCATAATTTTTTCCGATGACAAAGCCTTTATTTAGCCTGATTCTACTTTGATGTCGTTGTTTACAAATATTCAGTTGGAATTTAATAATATGATTTCATTCTTATGACAAAATACTAATAACACTACTAATGTGTTACGTATCTACTAATGTCGAGGATCTAAAAAATTCTGTAAAAATTATCACATTACTTCTGTATTAATAGTTATTAAATCATTAACAATTATTTTTGTATTATATGACTGTATTGGTCATTTTGACTTTAAGATCAAATACATATAAATTTTTACCGATAAAGATCTTTTTTATTGATATATATTTTAACAAATAAGTTGTAGTTGGCAGTTCTTTGAAAAGTTTTAAACTCTTTTTATTGAGGTGAGGATATATAAAAAATTTTCCTATATTTGTAAACGTTTTGTAGCTTTTTATAAATGAACGACGCTTCTACCACTGGAGTGACAAACTGAACGATAAAATAAAAATTCGTAAAATTGTCTTGGACAAAGTTTATTCGATTAATTTATCGAGACGAATTTTCACAGAACTAAGAGGAAAAATCGCTAAAATCGCTTGTATTTGTTAGTTTTGTCATCCAATGAAATTGTTTATAATTGTTGTCCTCCTAGGAGCTGTTCTTTTAACGATAAAAAAAATGGTGGGCTATTATTTAGAATACTTCTCCAAAAGTTTTCCTCGAGCTCAACTTCTTTTTCTTCACAGTTAGAAGACGCCCATTTCTGCTGCTTCTTCGTTACCACAATTTCGGAGGTTGTGTCGTTTTTCAACCCTCTCCTTCGTGAAACTTTTCCTCGTGAAATGGAGATTGACGGGTTACGGAAACCTCATTACCACGTCGATTCACGCAACATCAATCGATTGCCAATGACCCAAGGACGGAATTTACTATCAGCTAACTTTATTTTATTTTTGTTTTTATATATAAAAAAGTGAAATATCAATTACTTAATTAAATTACAATTTACACACATAGAATGAAATATTTTATTTGAAACAATAATTTTGTTTTCAGCCTAGGAGTGAACATTCTTTTTCTGTTATAATCTGGGTCGAGCCAAGTTACAGTTTGAGTATTGGTCTTCGGATGCGGTAAAATTGCAAACAAACTGTGCCTCAAAGGTTTCATTTTGCAATTATAAAACAAAAAATTTGGTTTGCAAGTTGGTGGATCGTGCACAGATGCAAATTTATTTCAGAGATTATATTTAACGTTAGAAAATATAACGAGTATCTTTAGTATATTTGTTTTGTTATTAACATTATTGTTCTGTTTATTAACTTATGATTTATTATGTAGCAAAATCAGCCTAGCTCATGTTAGGTTCATGTTACGCTAAGTTGTCACGTCGTTTGCATCTTATTATATTAGTTAAAAACTGGTGATCTCATTTCGAAACTTTTTCTCTTTCATATTTGGCTTCGTAGAGTGCTTATTAAATTTTTTACATCATTCGCGTTATACGTATTTTCCTGGGCTATGGTTTACAAGTAATACTGTATTGCAACCTTTACGGCAAGTAAACTACCCATTATGTGTTTTAATTGGAAATTAACGTTTTTTTTTCTCAAGTAATTAAAACCCGGTAACTAATAAGGGTGTAATGAAGGCAAACAAAAATAGCCAGCATAAAGTTACGCAACTAGGCAAATGCTGCATTCTAAACAAAATTTTCAATTAATTTTAAATTTCAGCTTCAAATATAACTTCCTCGAGATACATACATCTTATAAATATAAAGCCATAATTGTACCATACACTAATCGTAACTATGGAATTTTCAATTCTTATGCAGGTACAAAGTGCAAAAAGATACAAAACCTGATTAGGAGATTACACAAAATCTGATTGAAAGAATGCAAAATCGAATGGTTAAACTACTGTTTTTATCAACATAGGGGATATATACTAATTTTAATTTTGCTTGAGATACAATCAAAGGACAAAATTGGACTGGGAAACATTCGATGTAATTTTATATATTTGCAATAATTTAAAAATGTCTAAATACTTATAAATATGGTGTAACGCGCAGTGTAGAAATATAAAATACAAAGAAGCATAGTCTAAGGAGAAGTACGTATTTAACATGCACACCATGACGTTCTTAAATTTTACATCAGTGTTACGTTACGAGTATGCATGCCAGGCAAAGTAGAAATAATGTTGCGTAACTCCGATGTGCAAGTAGTATGAGAGTAATAATAGCGAAACAACGCACGTTGGCGTTGCGCGTCGAAAGGAATGCTAATTTATAAGAATTTACGCGCATAGGGTGGTTCGATTATAAATGGAGATCTATCTGGTGACCGTGTGCGGTCGCATAGGAGACCATCTACTCACTTGAAAGGGAAGCCAGAAGATGAGAAACGCGCCGACCGTGACTGCTAGTGTTTGACCGTAGCGCGGTAATGCTAGGGTCTGCGTCTGGTGCCTGAACGATAGTTCTACCGTGTAAATCGCACGTGCGTGTGCACGTGCCACCAGATACACGTACATGTAGCAACCGAGGAGAACGAGAGCACTGGGTGCCCATACTGCCACTACCAGGAACACCCTTACGGGTGGGAGGACCGCTGCACCGAACCTGCAGTTGCCACTGTGACAGAAAGCAAATTAATTTCACTCGTTAGTTCAGCGATCGTGTTATATAATTGCGTCGATTCGAATATCGTTTGATTCGATGCTGCACGCGCCTGTTAATTTCCGTTACACGTGTGCCAGGTGCTTCGTCAAGGTTAAGGCCTGTTTGTCAATTCCACGAAATTTTTTTGGAAAGTGCTTTGTGATTAATTTCAATGATTTGCTTTGTTGCTTTGCAATTTTAGGTTGTTTATTAAAGATTCGAAGAAATGTGGATTATTCAAAGTACTGATACAGCTATCCTGTTTAATATACAGTGGTGTCTTAATGATTGATTTTATCTACTTGGTATTTTGATTTTCAATGCTATGAATAGTTTTAAGAAATCATAAATTACTTAATATAAATTCGAGAAAAATGTGGATTATTTGAAGTGTTGATACTGTTGTATTTTAAGATAGTAGTGTGCTGATGATTGAGTTTAACCATTTAGTATAGATCGTTCTGGAATTCTATGATTTAAGAGTTTAGGTCGATGATCGCTATTTCTTTAAGACGTTTGTTTATTCAACTATTAGATCGGAAGATAATTCTTTCTTCGACTACGTTTCATAATTATTTACCTTTACTTGAAAAAATTAACGGGGTTATGTAAACTTTGTGGATGTAATCTATCGTTTGATGTTTAATGGATACAAGGAGATTAGATTGCGTTTATTATAGTAACGCAAACACGACACGTGGCGCGGTTAAAATAACATTACTCTATATTGGTTGGATAACCATGCAATTCATGCTTCAATCCGTGACTTTTACTGTAAATCATGCATATGTTTCCTGCATATTGCATCGTAATCCTATTATGGCATGGTTGTAATTCAGGGACCAATTGTCGATCCCAATAAGGCATTGCGTAAAAAAAGGAGAGTGATAAATCTTAATTTAACTGATAATTTATTATATTACAGAATTGATTATGTGCATATATTTAATTCGTGTACATTTCATTTTTATATTCGAAAGAATCTTTCTATTCTATTTTATATTACAGTAGAGCTACAAAATTGTAACACGTAAAATGAAGACAGAATAGAAAATCATAGCACGCATGCATCCCTAATGAACTTTACATTTTGTTACGTTTCGACGAAGTATGTAAAAAAAAGAAGTAGAAAATTAACTACGTTTGTTTATAGGAACAGAAATTGGCCTTGCTATTTTTTTGCACTGTCGGTGCAAAATGTGAAAAAAGCGCAGGCTCGATTGGAACACATGATTGTATTTCCTAGTTTTATACTACTGTTCGTTCGACCCGTCGGTTGTTTGAGGAACGTGACTAGTGAGCAATCTGATTTTAGCAATTTTCGAAATGTTTGTTCAATAGGATTCAACTGCTGTGCAGAATTAGCAAAAGTTCCTACCGCGTGCATTTTAATTTATAACAATACTTATAGGAAATTCTGATTCTCGGAAGAATTAGTTAAGTTAGTTACATAAAATAAAAGAAATTTAGTTACAAACCTCGCGTTTTTATTTAATTAAACTTATTTTACGCGCTTTCAGAGTGAGATTTTTGTTGACAAAAAATAACTATTAAGACATTAAAATTTTTCAAAATTGTTGTACCAATTTTTCATCGTTTTTAATTCAATTATTCAGTAATTTGTATTCTAAAAATTTCTCATCACCTTTAACTCACATTTATTTATTCACTGACCTTTATACTTTCACTCTTCGAATGAACATATTCTTTATGTTATAAACAATGCAATTTACAATCTCTTCCAACATGAGAAAATCCTATAACATTTGAATTTAATTAACAAACGCGAATTCAAAATGGTAAGAGATATACATGTCAGAAATGAAGATTTTCAATAAAAACAATAAATCTATTTGTTTTCTTCACCAGGTGTATAATCTACCATTTGAACGATATTGATTTTCAGCGTTCATCATCTTTACAGAATTACTTAAAGAATAAATTAATGTTTATAATTATTAATTATTGTAATTATTATAAATTAATGTTAATAACATTTATTTCCATTATTTAAATTTATTGTATTTATTTCTATATTAGGCTTTCATCTTGATAAACATAATTTAATTAGCTCATATACAGACCTACAGATAGACCTACATGCTCAAATAACTTATTCTATCACTTACAACATTTTTCATCGTGAATTTCCACATGGAATTTATATCCGTTTGACCATTTCTACTAAAAAATGTTTTTGCTATTTACATTGTTTACTATATCGGCTCATTAATGAAACTAAAACTAAAAGAAGATTGCAGCGGCTCTCACCTGTGTGGTTGAGTTTCTCCTGGTATCTTGGCGTAGATCAAAGGCGAGAGGCCGACAATGATCGCGTAGATCCAGAACACGGCGATGTACTTCTCGATGCTGCTGTGAGTGATGATGTTCTTGTACCTGAGGGGCTGTGCAAGCGACGTCAACCGGTCCACAGCGATTGCCACAGTCACCAACACGCTCACGCTGCACAGTGCAATCACGATGCAGTATGGTACGATGCACAACGTGGAAACGCCATTTTCCGGCAGCCCAGATAACTCTAGATGCATCCCAAAGGGCATGAACACACCGACCTGCGTGCAAGTAATATCCGATTTGCATATGCTGGATGATTAGAGGCGAGAATCATCTCTATGACCTCTTCGGAACTTACTCTATAAACAACAGACATTGGGCAAAATGAAAGTTTTATAATAAACGTACGTATGTTTCAAAGCGTTCCTTAACGTTTACGCTTGCAGTTCGTGTAGAACGTAAAATTAAACTGAGTTCAAAGCCATTTTCAGTAGTAATATTGCGAACATTCTCTAAAGAGGAATTATTCAGAGAGGGTGAGTTGCTGTATGTTGGGGTATTATAACGGAGTGTGCTTTAGGTCATTAGCAGCAGGTGACAACGTATACGTGGTCTGCTTCTAGGTTGAACTGTTCAAAACAAACTATTTCGATGTAGGATCAGATTGTAAGATCTCGTTCGTTTCGATATAGTCTATGATTAAGTATAAGAAAAAATGCCGTATCGATAAAGGTTTATTATGTTGAGCCAGAGTGACTTGAATTTTTTTATGAACCATCCATAATAACGTTTAATTATCACGATTTATGTTTATGTTGTCTGTGTTTGATTTATTATATCATATAAATTATTTGTATTTATGGTATACATAAAATATAAAGGAGTTTGATTGATTAATTTTGAGTAGTCCTGTATACTAAAAGTGAAACGTGTCAACATCAATCGCGGCGGAAGGACTATCGTACGAATTGCAGCGGGGATAGAATCCTCGCCTCGTCCCGTTTTCTGATTGATTAGCTGACTAATTAAAATATCCCGTTAGACGATCAATCTCGAGAAACAATGGGGCACTTCAATGTTGATATCTCCTTTGAAATGGATTCTAATAAAAGCTCAGCATTGACGATATTGACCTATAATTCTTTACATTCTATTTTTAACTTGATTATTTATTTAAGTCATTTAATTTAATTAATTTATTATTGAATAACATTATTTTATCGACAATATTTGAGTACTACAGGCGAAGAACATGATAAGTCAAATTTCCTGTTTTTTGTCAAAATTCAGTATGTCGTCAATAAATTCTACATCGAAGCTACTTTCTTATTTAATTTGGGGATTAGATGTGCTTTTTTGTTACCATTCTGAACACTAAAAAAGTACCAATAATATTAATTGTATAAATTAATCTCTCTTAAGACATTGTGAATTTATCACCTATTTTCAAAAGAATTAGTATTTTTTTCAGCCAATAAGTGACATAAAAGTAAAGAAAACTGTGATCGTCAACTACGTCATATTAAAATTCTTCTGTTTACTTACAGGGTGATATTAAAATTAAAAACTAAAGAAAAATATACCTGTCATGTTTCTTCTCCTATGATTTCTATTTACTAGAGAAAGAAGGATAAAAAACTGGACTAATTCAACACATCGATGTCGATCGCGTCTCAATGGTTGCCATAGTTAAAATTACTTGATGGCTTACCCCAAAGTCGCTGACGGCCAAAGAGACTAGTAGGTAATTGGATGCAGTCCGTAACCTTTTGTACCTATAGAAGGCGGCCAGGATAATGGAGTTCCCGACGACGGTGATTGGTGATAAAATGTAGACTATCGACATCGCCAAAACCACCGAAACGGGATTGACGTCCAGCCGTGTATCGATCTTGGTAACCGTCGGTATAAGAGCGGTCGTCAATTCCTCGGAAACGGTGGACGGCAACGGGTCCGTGGCGGGCGTTGACATCGTAATTTAGAAGCTTTCCGCGCGTTTCCCTTCGGCTCTGCGTCTTCAAGTGAGATTCCGCTCGTAAACGTGTCCTTCGTAGGACGACATGACGCAATCACCAGATCACGTCGATGAAAATTTCGTGAAAATCTTTAATTGCCCGATAATAACCTTGTACTTCTGGCGTATCGTTCGATGCGGAAGTCTTCTAAAAATTTTATCGAATATTATTTTATCGAAGAGTTCTTTTCTATCCCGAGGGTCATTGACATTTAAATTCAGAATACTATCGGCGCAAAGAGTCAGGACATTTTTTAATTTCTAACAACATGTAACCTAATGATCAGACTGTGGTTATTTTTGCACCTTCAAATTTTCTGTGAGTGCATAAAAATTAATAGTTTGCTAATGGCAAAGTTATTCATGTTTCGCTTCCACATACTAACTTGTTAGTATGTTATTATGTTATCTATAAATCTAGGTTTGTAATTAAAAGTCTAAAATTCGTAATTTAAAAAGACAGTTGTAATTAAAGACTAAAACGAAGAGGAAGAAATTCTTCTATTTGAGCCACATTGAAACCAAACTGGTCAACTATCTATCTATCTTTTTCAGGAGTTAAACACTAATTACGTATTCTAGAAGTAAGATAATAAATGTTTCAGAAAGTGATGTTGATAGGTTTGGTTAAGCTTCTAAATGGGTTACCTATCTTCGCTATAAAAAAGTCCTCCCAAAAACTCTCATTTCTATATTATAAACGTGACATTTTACACTTAGAAGTTGTTTCGTTCTCGAGATAAAAGAGTAACGATCAATTTTACTAACCTTTTGTGCTTTTACAGGAATCGTCCGGAGCCATGGTAAAAGTTTGACATCCGCCACTAAAGGAGAAACGTCGTTATTTCAAATCGTGTGATTTAGGGTCCTGGCGATAAATTCCTCGTGAAATCAGCATCGATTTGGGACTACGTTTCGCATCGGAAATGGAGGCCGGAAATCGCTCGATTTGGGTAATGTACAACCTTGGCCCGTTTTCTTTTCACACCGTTTGGCCTCGACTTTTACGACTTGCGCAACATCACCTTTGCCTCGAACTTCCTGAAGACAAACATCCGCATTCTGTCACACAATTACCTTATATTATCAAATGTTTTTTTTACGGTTCGTAAAACGTCGTTCGCTTGGTAAGTATCTGATACGTACGGTTACGTGCAACAATTATAGATACAGTACGTATATTTATCGTGCTTTTAAAACACGTTACATATATGAAAGGATTACTTCGTAGAATGTTTTGTAGCCGCTGTATAATATCATGCGTAATGACTAGTCTGCGGATGTTTATGTATATTTGGAAAATTCAAGAATGCAGAAACCTACAGAATGTATAGAATATACAAAAGTATATAAAATATTCAAAGTAGAGGACTTATTATAATATTGTATTTGGTATATGGACTAAATTTTTATCTAGGTTCAATTTCTTTAGTTATGTTTATACAAACATAAAAATGCATAAACATCCGTAGTCTACTATTGGCTGTTGAAGAATGAGAAAACGATAATAAAATTGAGAAAGAAAAAAGTAATTTCCGTATTCCTCCAATACTTGATTATAGTAAAATGTGTAACACAAAACTCGTAGAAATAGATGTAAACAGCAATGTTCATTGTATTCGAAGAATAAAATTGGCTTGTTGGGTACATTAAATCGAGCTTGGAAGAAGCTCTAGCAAATACGAACAGCATCGATCTATCGGAAAATTCTTTTATTTGATTCTCGGTTCTTTAACGTTGCAGATAACTTGGAAACTTTTATCCGCTCACGTTTTGCATATTCGTTGGATGTTTTATCAATTGATTATATTTTATATCTCGGTCCTCGGATAATCGTAATAAATGTGTAGTCCTCTAGAATCATTGAGTTCAAAACATGAAAACCGTGATTTTTCACCTCGTTGAAAGGAAATACGCGATTCTGAATAAATTGTTTTCGACGAATAAAATTATCGTTACACTAACCTAAATTTCATCATTTGGTCTCGATGGACAAATGGACGGAAGCACTTTCACAGCTCTGATATTTTCGCACATGTACACTATTGATTGCTTATAAGTAGTGTTATTAAATATTAAATTGCATTTCTTATAAATATCCGGATACTCTCATTGATTTGAAAGAAAAGAAATGGTTGTGTGTCAGTTCGCTTAGAATGATTAAATTAATTAAAATAATAATGAGTAAAAGTTATTATTTATAATATTTTTTATAAAAAAGTGACAAACTATAAATTGAAATTACTTATTGAAGAACTTAAATATTATTATCCCAATAATTATCGCAGTCTTTCTGTCTATCTGAAAGAAGTTTCTTTGTCTGACATAGAACATACCACTCTTAGAAATTAAATTATCCGGGCGTAGAAAGCTTTCAAAAATATCAAAATAGTTCTACAATTTTTAAATATGATTTTATAATATTTTATTTCAGATGCAAATTATATTATTTTCTAAAGCTTAATTTTTTTATCACATTGTAATATTCTGCCATACATAGCTGTAGCAATAATAAATAATAAAATCAATACAAGTTCTTTCATCCGTAATTTTCTAATTAAATTACACCGTATCGAACGTGAGAGAGTATCTACATTCTTTTTATAAAAGTTAAATAGAGGTTCCATGCTATTGTTAACTCATACGATTCATTATTGTGACAATATACATTGTTTATTTATCAAACCGATATACACTGTTCTTTAAAAATCATCAGTGTATTAAATTCCAATATCCGTCGACTTTTGAAGTCCTTGGAACAATTATATGCGATAGCATACATACATATACAAATGACAATTGTTTTAGCCAGCTTTTGAACATTAAACGTACTCTATTGAGTTATAATCATACTATTGCTTAAAAATTATAAGTGTCTTGAATTTAAATTCAAATTAATTATTCATTTGATTATTCAAATTATTATTATTAAATTAAATATTCAAACAATATCCACCAACTATCCTTCACTGAGCAGTAGTGTACATATACAGACGAAAAACATATTTAGTCAGTACCTGAACATGAAGCATACACTGTTAGGTGCGGATGATACGAATGGAACAAATCCTGTCCAGCGTTAAAGAAAGTCAAACCTCATGTATACGGGCCGGAATAGATTATATTCGACAGCACGTTTTCCATTATCTGAAATTTGAAATTCGGATATGGATGGTGTTAACGCTTTCAGAGACAAATGACCAGCGACGGGTTAACCGCACGAACCTCGAGCGAGAGAAGAACTATTTGAACTCATCAAAATCACCGTATAAGAGCGATTCAACGCGTTTCTCCTCGTGCACAGCCATTTCTTTCCCTGCGTCCGCGACGATGGAAACGTTTAATGAATTCGGTCGAGCGAAATCGAATTTCCAGATGGGGCTGTTGTCCATTACTGGCATTTTCTCGGCGCTAGGACATTGTAATTATGTCGAGTATGATGTTCTTGGATGCTTTAACGCGATTTTACGGTTATAGCGTGTTATTTAATTGATCGAGTACTCGCTTGGGAATATAATGCGTCAAGAGATCGCTGATTCCGCAATCGCCATGCCTATGCACGATGTAATGATAAATGAAACGTAAATGAATTATGGGTGTGAATTTCAGAGACAGATGGTATTTAGGAAAATCAATAGAGCAGAGTTAGAAATCTTTGAAAGTTTATAGTGGTTAAAAGGCTAAATTACTTTTTCGAGTTCTATATTACATTTACAACTGACCTTATACAATCAATCGATAAATATGATCAATACGAGAGTTAGATTAATTTTAATTTCTGTAAATATAAATGTAACATAATTCATATCTAAAGTACGTGTCGTAATATTTAATAGATAAAACGAATATCTATTAGATTTTATTTTTTTAACCCTTTCATATCTGAAATTCTTCTAATGATACTATGTTCATAAAATTATCAATTCATCAAAATTTCATTCAAAAATTCATCATCACATACGAATTTGCACAAATATCCGCAGTCTAATAATTAAATCGATGGTAAATGACAATTATACTTAAATTTTGACTGTAAAATCCATTTCATTATAACGCTTTTCATTACATTTTATTTTAATCGAGTCATTAATTCATTTTATCCTATAATTCTGATATGTATTATGTAATATTGTCATGCTAAATATGTTTAGTAAATAATAAAAAAAAAAAAAATGTAATAATCGGTACAACTTTTGCGGGATTTGTAGGTCATGAATACATATTTATCAAAACTAACTCTACTTCGTAAATTGTCGGTAGTTGGTTATTCGTTTCGGTTCTAGCTCAATTTCAACCCTTCTCTAGCTCGACCACTTGCAATTTAAAGCCTTTCACTTTGATGTTTAGTCGAGAAGTTGAAATTACTTTTCCAGAACTTGTTAAGCCAACATTGACGTTCTTTAATATTCAACATGTTTCTGTAAACTCTGCTTATTCCCTAACAGGACATCTTCTTTTGTTTGTTTAATAGCGTAACTATTATTTTAAAATAGGACAATTGAATGAACAATGTATAAAAAAATATTGTATTGACCATTGTATAAAAAAATATTAGTTATATCTATACTTATTTATTCAAAACGTCAATTGTCTCGAAATTCGTGAAAAAATTCCCCCAAACGCAACCTAATATAACTTTTTCTGATATAGATACCATACATATAACGAATCATCTGGAGATGATAAGGGTAGTACACGAACGACAGGTTACTCGTCTACTTCGATCGCATGTACCGTGTTTTCTCTCCTGGTTTTCTAAATTATTTTTTCATGGCAGCTTCAGTGGGCGTTACATAGAAGGTTCGAGGTCGTTTAATCATTGGAACAACTCTTCGTCGAACAAGATGGATTTTGATGCTCGGATCGTTTGCTTATCAATCTTGCATGAGAATGGCAAATTTCATAAAACGAAGAATCGATTGAACTCCTTTGGTTTCCACCTTAAAGATTCTGGATTTTTAATTCATTTTAATGAAACTATTAATGAAACTATCCTTCTAAGGAAATGTAATTGATCATATCCTTAGCACTTTAAATACACTTCGAACAGGGTAAGTAACATAATCTTACGCAAAGATATTTCGAGTCAGGCTATTTTGGAAGATTATTGTTGTTACTGCATAATTGTAATCGTTTTATTCGATGTTAATTGTTAATTAGGTATTAATACTAGCATTAGTACCAAAGAGAAATTAAACTGAAAGATATATGGAAAACCCAGATTTTGTCAAAATACTTTACAAAATATTATTCAGATAGTAAAAAATGTACCGTGATAGATATATAAAATTCCCATGAAAAATTATGAATTAGTTATTTCAATCACTCTGAAAGTTGTAATAAAGTGTATATGATGATAAAAGAATAATCGTCACGTTGATGCTGTATATATAGCTATATGCTACTTCAGATAAATATTTTACCAAGTATGGCTGACAACAATAAAGAATGATTCACTAATTTTTACGATGCTATCAGCACTGTACTACCAGTACTAGATCTATAACAACTACAATTTCGGTTTTTTCCTCCTATCTTCATTCTTTTTTTTTCAATTTTTGAGGTAATTTTGACGCATTCAATAATTACTCGATACAGAAATGAATGATATTTTAATGCATAAATCTTGCGGATCGGCTTGTTGCAGTAAATTTTCAATTAAAATGATATATCATTATCAGATTCATTTTACTAAAATAATTGACAATAAGAAATAAATTTCTATTACTTATAACCTGATACTATTCCAGACTAAAATACTTATTCTCCACTCACTAGTTATTCCTCGACATATATAATACAAGCTCTTTGAAATTCTTCAATAATTGTGAAACCAAATATATCTCTCTTATCACTTAAAGTATTCAGGTTTCAGCTTATTATGCAATACTTTTAAAGCTCGTGCGAATACATATTATATAAAGTATAAATTCA